>NC_092385.1:63306501-63906501 GCF_030028105.1 Mobula birostris
AGAGTGGTGTAACACTGGGAGACTGTTGTTGGTTGTGGAGGGAGGTGTAGTGCTGGGAGACAGTTGTTGGGTTGTGGAGAGTAGTGTAACACTGGGAGACTGTTGTTGGTTGTGGAGAGAGGTGTAGTGCTGGGAGACAGTTGTTGGGTTGTGGAGAGTGGTTTAGTGCTGGGAGACTTGGGTTGTGGAGAATGGTGTAACACTGGGAGACTGTTGTGTTGTGGAGAGTGGTGTAATGTTGGGAGACTGTCGTTGGGTTGTGGAGAGTGGTGTCATACTGGGATACTGTTGGGTGTGGAGAGAGGTGTATCACTAGGAGACTGTTGTTGGGTTGTGGAGAGTGGTGTAACACTAGGAGACTGTTGTGTTGTGGAGAGTGGTATAGTGCTGGGAGACTACTGTTGGTTGTGGAGAGTGGTGTAGTGCTGGGAAACTACTGTTGGGTTGTGGAGAGTGGTGTAGTGCTGGGAGACTGTTATTGTGTGGTGGAGAGTGGCGTAACACTGGGAGACTGTTGTTGTGTTGTGCAGACTGGTGTAACAATGGGAGACTGTTGGTAGGTTGTGGGGAGTGGTGTAACACTCTTAGACTGTTGTGTTGTGGAGAGTGGTGTAACACTAAGAGACTGTCGCTGGTTTGTGGAGAGCGGTGTAGAGCTGAGAGACTGTTGTTGGGTTGTGGAGACTGGTGTAGTGCTGGGAGACTGTGGGTTGTGGAGAGTGGCGTAACACTGGGAGACTGTTGTGTTGTGGAGAGTGGTGTAATACTGGGATACTGTTGTTGGGTGTGGAGAGAGGTGTATCACTAGGATACTGTTGTTGGGTTGTGGAGAGTGGTGTAACACCAGGAGACTGTTATTGTGTTGTGGAGAGTGGTGTAGTGCTGGGAGACTGTTGTTGGGTGTGGAGAGTAGTGTAGTGCTAGGAGACTGTTGTTGGGTTGTGGAAAGTGGTGTAGCGCTGGGAGACTGCTGTAGGGTTGCGGAGAGTGGTGTAGTGCTGGGAGAATGTTACTGTGTTGTGGAGGGTGGTGTAACACTGTGAGACTGTTGTTATGTTGTGGAGAGTGGTGTAACCCTGGGAGACTGTTGGTGGGTTGTGGGGAGTGGTGTAACACTGGTAGACTGTTGGTGTGTTGTGGAGAGTGGTGTAAAACGAGGATATTGTTCTTGTGTTGTGGAGAGTGGTGTAACACTGGGAGACTGTTGTGTTGTGGAGAGTGGTGTAACACTGGGAGACTGTTGTGTTGTGGAGAGTGGTGTAACACTGGGAGACTATTGTTATGTTGTGGAGAGTGGTGTAATGTTGGGAGACCGTTGTTGGGTTGTGGAGAGTGGTGTAATGCCTGAATACTGTTGTTGGGTGTGGAGAGTGGTGTAACACTAGGAGACTGTTATTGTGTTGTGGAGAGTGGTGTAGTGCTGGGAGACTGTTGTTGGGTGTGGAGAGTGGTGTAACACTGGGAGACTGTTGGTTGTGGACAGTGGTGCAGTTCTGGGAGACAGTTGTTGGGTTGTGGAGAGTGGTGTAACACTGGAATACTGTTGTGTTGTGGAGAGTGGTATAGTGCTGGGAGACTACTGTTGGTTGTGGAGAGTGGTGTATTGCTGGGAAACTGCTGTTGGGTTGTGGATAGTGGTGTAACACTGGGAGACTGTTGTGTTGTGGAGACTGGTGAAACACTGGGAGACTGACTGTTGGTGGGTTGTGGGGAGTGGTGTACGGCTGGGAGACTGTTGTTGGGTGTGGAGCGTGGTGTAACACTGGGAGACTGTTGTTGGGTGTGGAGAGTGGTGTAGTGCTGGGAGACTGTTGTTGGGTTGTGGAGAGTGGCGTAACGCTGGGAGACAGTTGTTGGTTGTGGACAGTGGTGTAGTGCTGGGAGACTGTTGTTGGGTGTGGAGAGTAGTGTAGTGCTAGGAGACTGTTGTTGGGTTGTGGAGAGTGGTGTAACACTGGGAGACTGTTGTTGGTTGTGGAGAGAGGTGTAGTGCTGGGAGACAGTTGTTGGGTTGTGGAGAGTAGTGTAACACTGGGAGACTGTTATTGGTTGTGGAGAGTGGTGTAGAGCTGGGATACTCTTGTTCGGTTGTGGAGAGTGGTGTAGTGCTGGGAGACTTTTGTTGGGTTGTGGAGAGTGGTCTAATGCTGAGATACGGTTGTTGGGTTGTGGAGAGTGGTATAGGGCTGGGAGACTGTTGTTGGATGTGGAGAGTGGTGTAACACTGGGAGACTGTTGGTTGTGGAGAGCGGTGTAGTTCTGGGAGAGAGTTGTTGGGTTGTGGAGAGTGGTGTAACACTGGAATACTGTTGTGTTGTGGAGAGTGGTGTAGTGCTGGGAGACTGTTATTGTGTTGTGGAGAGTGGTGTAACACTGGGAGACTGTTGTGTTGTGGAGACTGGTGAAACACTGGGAGACTGTTGGTAGGTTGTGGGGAGTGGTGTAACACTCTTAGACTGTTGTTGTGTTGTGGAGAGTGGTGTAACACTAGGAGACTGTTGTTGGTTTGTAGAAAGTGGTGTAACACTAAGAGACTGTCGCTGGTTTGTGGAGAGCGGTGTAGAGCTGAGAGACTGTTGTTGGGTTGTGGAGAGTGGTGTAGTGCTGGGAGACTGTTGGCTTGTGGAGAGTGGTGTAACACTGGGAGACTGTTGTGTTGTGGAGAGTGGTGTAACACTGGGAGACTATTGTTATGTTGTGGAGAGTGGTGTAATGTTGGGAGACTGTTGTTGGGTTGTGGAGAGTGGTGTAATACTGGGATACTGTTGTTGGGTGTGGAGAGAGGTGTATCACTAGGAGACTGTTGTTGGGTTGTGGAGAGTGGTGTAACACCAGGAGACTGTTATTGTGTTGTGGAGAGTGGTGTAGAGCTGGGATACTCTTGTTGGGTTGTGGAGAGAGGTGTAGTACTGGGAGACTTTTGTTGGGTTGTGGAGAGTGGTCTAATGCTGAGATACGGTTGTTGGGTTGTGGAGAGTGGTGTAGGGCTGGCAGACTGTTGTTGGGTGTGGAGAGTGGTGTAACACTGGGAGACTGTTGTGTTGTGGAGACTGAAACACTGGGAGACTGTTAGTGGGTTGTGGGGAGTGGTGTACGGCTGGGAGACTGTTGTTGGGTGTGGAGAGTGGTTTAACACTGGGAGACTGTTGTTGGGTGTGGAGAGTGGCGTATCGCTGGGAGACAGTTGTTGGTTGTGGACAGTGGTGTAGTGCTGGGAGACTGTTGTTGGGTGTGGAGAGTAGTGTAGTGCTAGGAGATTGTTGTTGGGTTGTGGAGAGTGGTGTAACACTGGGAGACTGTTGTTGGTTGTGGAGAGAGGTGTAGTGCTGGGAGACAGTTGTTGGGTTGTAGAGAGTGGTGTAACACTACGAGACTGTCGTTTGTTTGTGGACAGCGGTGTAGAGCTGGGAGACTGTTGTGTTGTGGAGAGTTGTGTGACACTGGGAGACTATTGTTATGTTGTGGAGAGTGGTGTAATGTTGGGAGACTGTTGTTGGGTTGTGCAGAGAGGTGTAATGCTGGGATACTGTTGTTGGGTGTGGAGAGTGGTGTAGCACTAGGAGACTGTTATTGTGTTGTGGGGAGTTGTGTAGAGCTGGAATACTCTTGTTCGGTTGTGGAGAGTGCTATAGCACTGGGAGACTGTTGGGTATGGAGAGTGGTGAAGTGCTGGGAGACTTGTTTGGTGTGGAGAGAGTTGTATCACTAGGAGACTGTTGTTGGGTTGTGGAGAGTGGTGTAACACTAGGAGACTGTTATTGTGTTGTGGAGAGTTGTGTAGAGCTGGGATGTTCTTGTTGGGTTGTGGAGAGTGGTGTTGTGCTGGGAGACTTTTGTTGGTTTGTGGAGAGTGGTCTAATGCTGAGATACGGTTATTGGGTTGTGGAGAGTGGTGTAGTGCTGGGAGACTGTTGTTGGGTGTGGAGAGTGGTGTAACACTGGGAGACTGTTGTTGGGTGTGGAGAGTGGTGTAGTGCTGGGAGACTGTTGTTGGGTTGTGGAGAGTGGTGTAACACTGGAAGACTGTTGTGTTGTGGAGAGTGGTATAGTGCTGGGAGACTACTGTTGGTTGTGGAGAGTGGTGTAGTGCTGGGAAACTGCTGTTGGGTTGTGGAGAGTGGTGTAGTGCTTGGAGACTGTTATTGTGTTGTGGAGAGTGGTGTAACACTGGGAGACTGTTGTGTTGTGGAGACTGGTGAAACACTGGGAGACTGTTGGTGGGTTGTGGGGAGTGGTTTACGGCTGGGAGACTGTTGGTGGGTTGTGGGGAGTGGTGTACGGCTGGGAGACTGGTGTTGGGTGTGGAGAGTGGTTTAACACTGGGAGACTGTTGTTGGGTGTGGAGAGTAGTGTAGTGCTGGGAGACTGTCGTTGGGTTGTGGAGAGTGGCGTATCGCTGGGAGACAGTTGTTGGTTGTGGACAGTGGTGTAGTGCTGGGAGACTGTTGTTGGGTGTGGAGAGTAGTGTAGTGCTAGGAGACTGTTGTTGGGTTGTGTAGAGTGGTGTAACACTGGGAGACTGTTGTTCGTTGTGGAGAGAGGTGTAGTGCTGGGAGACTTGTTTGTTCTGGTGAGTGGGTACTGCTGGGAGACTGTTGTTGGGTTGTGGAGAGTGCTGTAGTACTGGGAGACTGTTATTGTGTTGTGGAGTGTGGTGTAAGACTGGGAGACTGTTGCTGTGTTGTGGAGAGCGTTGTAATGCTAGGAGACCGTTGTTGGTTTTTGGAGAGTCATGTAGAGCTGGGACTCAGTTGTTGGGTTGTAGAGAGTGGTGTAGCACTGGGAGACTGTTGGGTATGGAGAGTGGTGAAGTGCTGGGAGACTGTTGTTTGGTGTGGAGAGACGTGTATCACTAGGAGACTGTTGTTGGGTTGTGGAGAGAGGTGTAACACTGAGAGATGTTATCGTTGGGTTGTGGAGAGTGGTGTAACACTGAGAGACTGTTGTTGGGTTGTGGAGAGTGGTGTAACACTGGGAGATGTTATCGTTGGGTTGTGGAGAGTGGTGTAACACTAGGAGACTGTTATTGTGTTGTGGAGAGTGGAGTAACACTTGGAGAATATTGAGTTGTGGAGAGTGGTGTAACACTAGGAGACTGTTGTTGGGTTGTGGAGAGAGGTGTAACACTTGAAGATGTTATCGTTGGGTTGTGGAGAGTGGTGTAACATGAAGAGACTGTTATTGTGTTTTGGAGAGTGGTGTAACACTAGGAGACTGTTGTGTTGTGGAGACTGGTGTAACACTGGGAGACTGTTGGTGGGTTGTGGAGAGTGGTGTAGTGCTGGAAGACAGTTGTTGGGTTGTGGAGTGTGGTGTAACACTGGGGGACTGTTGTGTTGTGGAGACTGGTGTAACACTGGGAGACTGTTGGTGGGTTGTGGAGAGTGGTGTAGTGCTGGAAGACAGTTGTTGGGTTGTGGAGTGTGGTGTAACACTGGGGGACTGTTGTGTTGTGGAGAGTGGTATAGTGATGGGAGACTACTGTTGGTAGTGGAGAGTGGTGTAGTTCTGGGAGACTTATTGTGTTGTGGAGAGTGGTGTAACACTGGGAGACTGTTGTTGTGTTGTGGAGATTGGTGTAACACTGGGAGACTGTTGTGTTGTGGAGAGTGGTGTAATGTTGGGAGACTGTCGTTGGGTTGTGGAGAGTGGTGTAATACTGGGATACTGTTGTTGCGTGTGGAGAGAGGTGTATCACTAGGAGACTGTTATTGGGCTGTGGAGAGTGGTGTAACACTAGGAGACAGTTGTGTTGTGGAGAGTGGTATAGTGCTGGGAGACTACTGTTGGTTGTGGAGAGTGGTGTAGTGCTGGGAGACTGTTACTGTGTTGTGGAGAGTGGCGTAACAGTGGGAGACTGTTGTTGTGTTGTGCAGACTGGTGTAACAATGGGAGACTTGGTAGGTTGTGGGGAGTGGTGTAACACTCTTAGACTGTTGTTGTGTTGTGGGGAGTGGTGTAACACTAGGAGACTGTTTTTGGTTTGTAGAAAGTGGTGTAACACTAATAGACTGTCGCTGGTTTGTGGAGAGCGGTGTAGAGCTGAGAGACTGTTGTTGGGTTGTGGAGAGTGGTGTAGTGCTGGGAGACTGTTGGGTTGTGGAGAGTGGTGTAACACTAGGAGACTGTTGTGTTGTGGAGAGTGGTGTAACACTGGGAGACTATTGTTATGTTGTGGACAGTGGTGTAATGTTGGGAGACTGTTGTTGGGTTCTGGAGAGTGGTGTAATACTGGGATACTGTTTTTGGGTGTGGAGAGAGGTGTATCACTAGGAGACTGTTGTTGGGTTGTGGAGAGTGGTGTAACACCAGGAGACTGTTATTGTGTTGTGGAGAGTGGTGTAGAGCTGGGATTCTCTTCTTGGGTTGTGGAGAGTGGTGTAGTGCTGGGAGACTTTTGTTGGGTTGTGGAGAGTGGTCTAATGCTGAGATACGGTTGTTGGGTTGTGGAGAGTGGTGTATGGCTGGGAGACTGTTGTTGGGTGTGGAGAGTGGTGTAACACTGGGAAACTGTTGTTGGGTGTGGAGAGTGGTGTAGTGCTGGGAGACTGTTGTTGGGTTGTGGAGAGTGGTGTAACACTGGGAGACTGTTGGTTGTGGAGAGTGGTGTAGTTCTGGGAGACAGTTGTTGGGTTGTGGAGAGTGGTGTAACACTGGAATACTGTTGTGTTGTGGAGAGTGGTATAGTCCTGGGAGACTACTGTTGGTTGTGGAGAGTGGTGTAGTGCTGGGAAACTACTGTTGGGTTGTGGAGAGTGGTGTAGTGCTGGGAAACTGTTATTGTGTTGTGGAGAGTGGTGTAACTCTGGGAGACTGTTGTGTTGTGGAGACTGATGAAACACTGGGAGACTGTTGGTGGGTTGTGGGGAGTGGTGTACGGCTGGGAGACTGTTGTTGGGTGTGGAGAGTGGTGTAACACTGGGAGACTGTTGTTGGGTGTGGAGAGTAGTGTAGTGCTGGGAGGTTGCCGTTGGGTTGTGGAGAGTGGCGTATCGCTGGGAGACAGTTGTTGTTTGTGGAGAGTGGTGTAGTGCTGGGAGACTGTTGGGTTGTGGAGAGTGGTGTAATACTGGGAGACTGTTGTGTTGTGGAGAGTGGTATAGTGCTGGGAGACTACTGTTGGTTATGGAGAGTGGTGTAGTGCTGGGACACTGCTGTTGGTTTGTGGAGAGTGGTGTAGTGCTGGGAGGCTGCTATTGTGTTGTGGAGAGTGGTGTACAACTGGGAGACTGTTGGTGGGTTGTGGGGAGTGGTGTAACACTAGGAGAATGTTGTTGGGTTGTCGAGAGTGGTGTAACACTACGAGACTGTCGTTTGTTTGTGGAGAGCGGTGTAGAGCTGGGAGACTGTTGTGTTGTGGAGAGTGGTGTAACACTGGGAGACTATTGTTATGTTGTGGAGAGTGGTGTAATGTTGGGATACTGTTGTTGGGTGTGGAGAGAGGTGTATCACTAGGAGACTGTTGTTGGGTTGTGGAGAGTGGTTTAACACTAGGAGACTGTTATTGTGTTGTGGTGAGTGGTGTAGAGCTGGAATACTCTTGTTGGGTTGTGGTCAGTGGTGTAGAGCTGGGATGCTCTTGTTGGGTTGTGGAGAGTGGTGTAGTGCTGGGAGACTTTTGTTGGGTTGTGGAGAGTAGTCTAATGCCGGGATACGGTTGTTGGGTTCTGGAGAGTGGTGTAGGGCTGGGAGACTGTTGTTTGGTGTGGAGAGTGGTGCAACACTGGGAGACTGTTGTTGGGTGTGGAGAGTGGTGTAGTTCTGGGAGACTGTTGTTGGTTGTGGAGAGTGGTGTAGTGCTGGGAGACAGTTGTTGGGTTGCGGTGAGTGGTGTAACACTGGGAAACTGTTGTGTTGTGGAGAGTGGTATAGTGCTGGGAGACTACTGTTGGTTGTGGAGAGTGGTGTAGTGCTGGGAGACTGTTATTGTGCTGTGGAGAGTGGTGTAGAGCTGGGAGACTTGTGTTGTGGAGAGTGGTATAATGCTGGGAGACTATTGTTGGTTGTGGAGAGTGGTGTAGTGCTGGGAGACTGTTATTGTGTTGTGGAGAGTGGTGTAGAGCTGGGAGACTTGTGTTGTGGAGAGTGGTATAATGCTGGGAGACTATTGTTGGTTGTGGAGAGTGGTGTAGTGCTGGGAGACTGCTGTTGGGTTGCGGAGAGTGGTGTAGTGCTGGGAGACTGTTACTGTGTTGTGGAGGGTGGTGTAACACTGTGAGACTGTTGTTGTGTTGTGGAGAGTGGTGTAACCCTGGGAGACTGTTGGTGGGTTGTGGGGAGTGGTGTAACACTGGTAGACTGTTGGTGTGTTGTGGAGAGTGGTGGAACACGAGGATATTGTTATTGTGTTTTGGAGAGTGGTGTAACACTGGGAGACTGTTGTGTTGTGTAGAGTGGTGTAACACTGGGAGACTGTTGTGTTGTGGAGAGTGGTGTAACACTGGGAGACTATTGTTATGTTGTGGAGAGTGGTGTAATGTTGGGTGACTGTTGTTGGGTTGTGGAGAGTGGTGTAATGCCTGAATACTGTTGTTGGGTGTGGAGAGTGGTGTAACACTGGGAGACTGTTGTTGGGTTGTGGAGAGTGGTGTAACACTAGGAGACTGTTATTGTGTTGTGGAGAGTGGTGTAGAGCTGGGATACTGTTGTTGGGTTGTGGAGAGTGGTGTAGTGCTGGGAGACTGTTGCTGGGTTGTGGAGAGTGGTGTAACACTGGGAGTCTGTTGTTGTGTTGTGGAGACCGATTTAACACTGGTAGTCTGTTGTTGGGTTGTGCAGAGTGGTGTAACACTGGGGGACTGGTGTTGGTTGTGGAGAGAGGTGTAGTGCTGGGAGACAGTTGTTGGGTTGTGGAGAGTGGTGTAACACTGGGAGTCTGTTGTTGTGTTGTGGAGACCGATTTAACACTGGCAGTCTGTTGTTGGGTTGTGGAGAGTGGTGTAACACTGGGGGACTGTTGTGTTGTGGAGAGTGGTGTAGTGCTGGGAGACTGTTGTTGGGTTGTGGAGAGTGGTGTAACACTGGGGGACTGTTGTGTTGTGGAGAGTGGTATAGTGGTGGGAGACTACTGTTGGTTGTGGAGAGTGGTGTAGTGCTGGGAGACTGCTGTTGGGTTGTGGAGAGTGGTGTAGTTCTGGGAGACTTATTGTGTTGTGGAGAGTGGTGTAACACTGGGAGATTGTTGTTGTGTTGTGGAGACTGGTGTAACAATTGGAGACTGTTGGTAGGTTGTGGGGAGTGGTGTTACACTCGGAGACTGTTGTTGGTTTGTAGAAAGTGGTGTAACACTAAGAGACTCGCTGGTTTGTGGAGAGCGGTGTAGAGCTGAGAGACTGTTGTTGGGTTGTGGAGAGTGGTGTAGTGCTGGGAGACTGTTGGGTTGTGGAGAGTGGTGTAACACTGGGAGACTGTTGTGTTGTGGAGAGCGCTGTAATGCTAGGAGACCGTTGTTGGTTTTTGGAGAGTCATGTAGTGTTGGGAGACTGTTGTTGTGTTGTGGAGAGCGTTGTAATGCTAGGAGACCGTTGTTGGTTTTTGGAGAGTCATGTAGAGCTGGGAGACTGTTGTTGGGTTGCAGAGAGTGTTGTAGCGCTGGGAGACTGTTGTTGGTTTGTGGAGAGTGGTGTAACACTGGGAGACTGTTGTTGAGTGTGGAGAGTGGTGCAACACTTGGAGAATGTTGGGTTCTGGAGAGTGGTGTAACACTAAGAGACTGTTGTTGGGTTGTGGACAATGGTGTAGAGATGGGAGACTGTTGCTGCTTGTGGAGAGTGGTATAGTGCTGGGAGACTTGTTTGTTCTGGTGAGTGGGTACTGCTGGGAGACTGCTGTTGGGTTGTGGAGAGTGCTGTAGTACTGGGAGACTGTTGGGTATGGAGAGTGGTGAAGTGCTGGGAGGCTGTTGTTTGGTGTTGTGAGAGGTGTAACACTGGGAGATGTTATCGTTGGGTTGTGGAGAGTGGTGTAACACTGAGAGACTGTTGTTGGGTTGTGGAGAGTGGTGTAACACTAGGAGACTGTTACTGTGTTGTGGAGAGTGGTGTAACAGTTGGAGAATATTGAGTTGTGGAGAGTGGTGTAACACTAGTAGACTGTTGTTGGGTTGTGGAGAATGGTGTAGATCTGGGAGAAAGTTGTTGGTTTGTGGAGAGAGGTGTACCACTGGAAGATGTTATCGTTGGGTTGTGGAGAGTGGTGTAACATGAAGAGACTGTTATTGTGTTTTGGAGAGTGGTGTAACACTAGGAGACTGTTGTGTTTTGGAGACTGGTGTAACACTGGGAGACTGTTGGTGGGTTGTGGAGAGTGGTGTAACACTGGGGGACTGTTGTGTTGTGGAGAGTGGTGTAACACTAGGAGACTGTTGCTGGTTTGTAGAAAGTGGTGTAACACTAAGAGACTGTCGCTGGTTTGTGGAGAGAGGTGTAGTGCTGGGAGACAGTTGTTGGGTTGTGGAGAGTGGTGCAGTGCTGGGAGACTGTTGGGTTGTGGAGAGTGGTGTAACACTGGGAGACTGTTGTGTTGTGGAGAGTGGTGTAACACTGGGAGACTATTGTTATGTTGTGGAGAGTGGTGTAATGTTGGGAGACTGTCGTTGGGTTGTGGAGAGTGGTGTAATACTGGGATACTGTTGTTGGGTGTGGAGAGAGGTTTATCACTAGGAGACTGTCGTTGGGTTGTGGAGAGTGGCGTATCGCTGGGAGACAGTTGTTGGTTGTGGAGAGTGGTGTAGTGCTGGGAGACTGCTGTTGGGTTGTGGAGAGTGGTGTAGTGCTGGGAGGCTGCTATTATGTTGTGGAGAGTGGTGTACAACTGGGAGACTGTTGGTGGGTTGTGGGGAGTGGTGTAACACTCTTAGACTGTTGTTTTGTGGAGAGTGGTGTAACACTAGGAGAATGTTGTTGGGTTGTCAAGAGTGGTGTAACACTACGAGACTGTCGTTTGTTTGTGGAGAGCGGTGTAGAGCTGGGAGACTGTTGTGTTGTGGAGAGTGGTGTAACACTGGGAGACTGTTGTGTTGTGGAGAGTGGTGTAACACTGGGAAACTGTTGTTATGTTGTGGAGAGTGGTGTAATGCTGGGATACTGTTGTTGGGTGTGGAGAGAGGTGTATCACTAGGAGACTGTTGTTGGGTTGTGGAGAGTGGTTTAACACTAGGAGACTTATTGTGTTGTGGTGAGTGGTGTAGAGCTGGAATACTCTTGTTGGGTTGTGGTGAGTGGTGTAGAGCTGGGATGCTCTTGTTGGGTTGTGGAGGGTGGTGTAGTGCTGGGAGACTTTTGTTGGGTCGTGGAGAGTAGTCTAATGCCGGGATACAGTTTTTGGGTTGTGGAGAGTGGTGTAGGGCTGGGAGACTGTTGTTGGGTGTGGAGAGTGGTGCAACACTGGGAGACTGTTGTTGGGTGTGGAGATTGGTGTAGTTCTGGGAGACTGTTGTTGGGTTGTGGAGAGTGTTGTAACATTGGGAGACTGTTGTTGGTTGTGGAGAGTGGTGTAGTGCTGGGAGACAGTTGTTGGGTTGCGGTGAGTGGTGTAACACTGGGAGACTGTTGTGTTGTGGAGAGTGGTATAGTGCTGGGAGACTACTGTTGGTTGTGGAGAGTGGTGTAGTGCTGAGTGACCGTTATTGTGTTGTGGAGAGTGGTGTAGAGCTGGGAGACTTGTGTTGTGGAGAGTGGTATAATGCTGGGAGACTATTGTTGGTTGTGGAGAGTGGTGTAGTGCTGGGAGACTGTTATTGTGTTGTGGAGAGTGGTGTAGAGCTGGGAGACTTGTGTTGTGGAGAGTGGTTTAATGCTGGGAGACTATTGTTGGTTGTGGAGAGTGGTGTGGTGCTGGGAGACTGCTGTTGGGTTGCGGAGAGTGGTGTAGTGCTGGGAGACTGTTACTGTGTTGTGGAGGGTGGTGTAACACTGTGAGACTGTTGTTTGGTTGTGGTGAGTGGTGTAACCCTGGGAGACTGTTAGTGGGTTGTGGGGAGTGGTGTAACACTGGTAGAGTGTTGGTGTGTTGTGGAGAGTGGTGTAACACGAGGATATTGTTATTGTGTTTTGGAGAGTGGTGTAACACTGGGAGACTGTTGTGTTGTGGAGAGTGGTGTAACACTGGGAGACTGTTGTGTTCTGGAGAGTGGTGTAACACTGGGAGACTATTGTTATGTTGTGGAGAGTGGTGTAATGTTGGGTGACTGTTGTTGGGTTGTGGAGAGTGGTGTAATGCCTGAATACTGTTGTTGGGTGTGGAGAGTGGTGTAACACTGGGAGACTGTTGTTGGGTTGTGGAGAGTGGTGTAACACTAGGAGACTGTTATTGTGTTGTGGAGAGTGGTGTAGAGCTTGGATACTGTTGTTGGGTTGTGGAGAGTGGTGTAGTGCTGGGAGACTGTTGCTGCGTTGTGGAGAGTGGTGTAACACTGGGAGTCTGTTGTTGTGTTGTGGAGACCGATTTAACACTGGTAGTCTGTTGTTGGGTTGTGGAGAGTGGTGTAACACTGGGGGACTGTTGTTGGTTGTGGAGAGAGGTGTAGTGCTGGGAGACAGTTGTTGGGTTGTGGAGAGTGGTGTAACACTGGGAGTCTGTTGTTGTGTTGTGGAGACCGATTTAACACTGGTAGTCTGTTGTTGGGTTGTGGAGAGTGGTGTAACACTGGGGGACTGTTGTGTTGTGGAGAGTGGTGTAGTGCTGGGAGACTGTTGTTGGTTTGTGGAGAGTGGTGTAACACTGGGGGACTATTGTGTTGTGGAGAGTGGTATAGTGCTGGGAGACTACTGTTGGTTGTGGAGAGTGGTGTAGTGCTGGGAGACTGCTGTTGGGTTGTGGAGAGTGGTGTAGTTCTGGGAGACTTATTGTGTTGTGGAGAGTGGTGTAACACTGGGAGACTGTTGTTGTGTTGTGGAGACTGGTGTAACAATGGGAGACTGTTGGTAGGTTGTGGGGAGTGGTGTCACACTCTTAGACTGTTGTTGTGTTGTGGAGAGTGGTGTAACACTAGGAGACTGTTGTTGGTTTGTAGAAAGTGGTGTAACACTAAGAGACTGTCGCTGGTTTGTGGAGAGCGGTGTAGAGCTGAGAGACTGTTGTTGGGTTGTGGAGAGTTGTGTAGTGCTGGGAGACTGTTGGGTTGTGGAGAGTGGTGTAACACTGGGAGACTGTTGTGTTGTGGAGAGCGCTGTAATGCTAGGAGACCGTTGTTGGTTTTTGGAGAGTCATGTAGAGCTGGGAGACTGTTGTTGTGTTGTGGAGAGCGTTGTAATGCTAGGAGACCGTTGTTGGTTTTTGGAGAGTCATGTAGAGCTGGGAGACTGTTGTTGGGTTGCAGAGAGTGTTGTAGCGCTGGGAGACTGTTGTTGGTTTGTGGAGAGTGGTGTAACACTGGGAGACTGTTGTTGAGTGTGGAGAGTGGTGCAACACTAGGAGAATGTTGGGTTCTGGAGAGTGGTGTAACACTAAGAGACTGTTGTTGGGTTGTGGAGAGTGGTGTAACACTAGGAGACTGTTACTGTGTTGTGGAGAGTGGTGTAACAGTTGGAGAATATTGAGTTGTGGAGAGTGGTGTAACACTAGTAGACTGTTGTTGGGTTGTGGAGAATGGTGTAGATCTGGGAGAAAGTTGTTGGTTTGTGGAGAGAGGTGTACCACTGGAAGATGTTATCGTTGGGTTGTGGAGAGTGGTGTAACATGAAGAGACTGTTATTGTGTTTTGGAGAGTGGTGTAACACTAGGAGACTGTTGTGTTTTGGAGACTGGTGTAACACTGGGAGACTGTTGGTGGGTTGTGGAGAGTGGTGTAACACTGGGGGACTGTTGTGTTGTGGAGAGTGGTGTAACACTAGGAGACTGTTGCTGGTTTGTAGAAAGTGGTGTAACACTAAGAGACTGTCGCTGGTTTGTGGAGAGAGGTGTAGTGCTGGGAGACAGTTGTTGGGTTGTGGAGAGTGGTGCAGTGCTGGGAGACTGTTGGGTTGTGGAGAGTGGTGTAACACTGGGAGACTGTTGTGTTGTGGAGAGTGGTGTAACACTGGGAGACTATTGTTATGTTGTGGAGAGTGGTGTAATGTTGGGAGACTGTCGTTGGGTTGTGGAGAGTGGTGTAATACTGGGATACTGTTGTTGGGTGTGGAGAGAGGTTTATCACTAGGAGACTGTCGTTGGGTTGTGGAGAGTGGCGTATCGCTGGGAGACAGTTGTTGGTTGTGGAGAGTGGTGTAGTGCTGGGAGACTGCTGTTGGGTTGTGGAGAGTGGTGTAGTGCTGGGAGGCTGCTATTATGTTGTGGAGAGTGGTGTACAACTGGGAGACTGTTGGTGGGTTGTGGGGAGTGGTGTAACACTCTTAGACTGTTGTTTTGTGGAGAGTGGTGTAACACTAGGAGAATGTTGTTGGGTTGTCAAGAGTGGTGTAACACTACGAGACTGTCGTTTGTTTGTGGAGAGCGGTGTAGAGCTGGGAGACTGTTGTGTTGTGGAGAGTGGTGTAACACTGGGAGACTGTTGTGTTGTGGAGAGTGGTGTAACACTGGGAAACTGTTGTTATGTTGTGGAGAGTGGTGTAATGCTGGGATACTGTTGTTGGGTGTGGAGAGAGGTGTATCACTAGGAGACTGTTGTTGGGTTGTGGAGAGTGGTTTAACACTAGGAGACTTATTGTGTTGTGGTGAGTGGTGTAGAGCTGGAATACTCTTGTTGGGTTGTGGTGAGTGGTGTAGAGCTGGGATGCTCTTGTTGGGTTGTGGAGGGTGGTGTAGTGCTGGGAGACTTTTGTTGGGTCGTGGAGAGTAGTCTAATGCCGGGATACAGTTTTTGGGTTGTGGAGAGTGGTGTAGGGCTGGGAGACTGTTGTTGGGTGTGGAGAGTGGTGCAACACTGGGAGACTGTTGTTGGGTGTGGAGATTGGTGTAGTTCTGGGAGACTGTTGTTGGGTTGTGGAGAGTGTTGTAACATTGGGAGACTGTTGTTGGTTGTGGAGAGTGGTGTAGTGCTGGGAGACAGTTGTTGGGTTGCGGTGAGTGGTGTAACACTGGGAGACTGTTGTGTTGTGGAGAGTGGTATAGTGCTGGGAGACTACTGTTGGTTGTGGAGAGTGGTGTAGTGCTGAGTGACCGTTATTGTGTTGTGGAGAGTGGTGTAGAGCTGGGAGACTTGTGTTGTGGAGAGTGGTATAATGCTGGGAGACTATTGTTGGTTGTGGAGAGTGGTGTAGTGCTGGGAGACTGTTATTGTGTTGTGGAGAGTGGTGTAGAGCTGGGAGACTTGTGTTGTGGAGAGTGGTTTAATGCTGGGAGACTATTGTTGGTTGTGGAGAGTGGTGTGGTGCTGGGAGACTGCTGTTGGGTTGCGGAGAGTGGTGTAGTGCTGGGAGACTGTTACTGTGTTGTGGAGGGTGGTGTAACACTGTGAGACTGTTGTTTGGTTGTGGTGAGTGGTGTAACCCTGGGAGACTGTTAGTGGGTTGTGGGGAGTGGTGTAACACTGGTAGAGTGTTGGTGTGTTGTGGAGAGTGGTGTAACACGAGGATATTGTTATTGTGTTTTGGAGAGTGGTGTAACACTGGGAGACTGTTGTGTTGTGGAGAGTGGTGTAACACTGGGAGACTGTTGTGTTCTGGAGAGTGGTGTAACACTGGGAGACTATTGTTATGTTGTGGAGAGTGGTGTAATGTTGGGTGACTGTTGTTGGGTTGTGGAGAGTGGTGTAATGCCTGAATACTGTTGTTGGGTGTGGAGAGTGGTGTAACACTGGGAGACTGTTGTTGGGTTGTGGAGAGTGGTGTAACACTAGGAGACTGTTATTGTGTTGTGGAGAGTGGTGTAGAGCTTGGATACTGTTGTTGGGTTGTGGAGAGTGGTGTAGTGCTGGGAGACTGTTGCTGCGTTGTGGAGAGTGGTGTAACACTGGGAGTCTGTTGTTGTGTTGTGGAGACCGATTTAACACTGGTAGTCTGTTGTTGGGTTGTGGAGAGTGGTGTAACACTGGGGGACTGTTGTTGGTTGTGGAGAGAGGTGTAGTGCTGGGAGACAGTTGTTGGGTTGTGGAGAGTGGTGTAACACTGGGAGTCTGTTGTTGTGTTGTGGAGACCGATTTAACACTGGTAGTCTGTTGTTGGGTTGTGGAGAGTGGTGTAACACTGGGGGACTGTTGTGTTGTGGAGAGTGGTGTAGTGCTGGGAGACTGTTGTTGGTTTGTGGAGAGTGGTGTAACACTGGGGGACTATTGTGTTGTGGAGACTGGTGTAACAATGGGAGACTGTTGGTAGGTTGTGGGGAGTGGTGTCACACTCTTAGACTGTTGTTGTGTTGTGGAGAGTGGTGTAACACTAGGAGACTGTTGTTGGTTTGTAGAAAGTGGTGTAACACTAAGAGACTGTCGCTGGTTTGTGGAGAGCGGTGTAGAGCTGAGAGACTGTTGTTGGGTTGTGGAGAGTTGTGTAGTGCTGGGAGACTGTTGGGTTGTGGAGAGTGGTGTAACACTGGGAGACTGTTGTGTTGTGGAGAGCGCTGTAATGCTAGGAGACCGTTGTTGGTTTTTGGAGAGTCATGTAGAGCTGGGAGACTGTTGTTGTGTTGTGGAGAGCGTTGTAATGCTAGGAGACCGTTGTTGGTTTTTGGAGAGTCATGTAGAGCTGGGAGACTGTTGTTGGGTTGCAGAGAGTGTTGTAGCGCTGGGAGACTGTTGTTGGTTTGTGGAGAGTGGTGTAACACTGGGAGACTGTTGTTGAGTGTGGAGAGTGGTGCAACACTAGGAGAATGTTGGGTTCTGGAGAGTGGTGTAACACTAAGAGACTGTTGTTGGGTTGTGGACAATGGTGTAGAGCTGGGAGACTGTTGCTGCTTATGGAGAGTGGTATAGTGCTGGGAGACTTGTTTGTTATGGTGAGTGGGTACTGCTGGGAGACTGCTGTTGGGTTGTGGAGAGTGCTGTAGTACTGGGAGACTGTTGGGTATGGAGAGTGGTGAAGTGCTGGGAGGCTGTTGTTTGGTGTTGTGAGAGGTGTAACACTGGGAGATGTTATCGTTGGGTTGTGGAGAGTGGTGTAACACTGAGAGACTGTTGTTGGGTTGTGGAGAGTGGTGTAACACTAGGAGACTGTTGTTGGGTTGTGGAGAGTGGTGTAACACTTGGAGAATATTGAGTTGTGGAGAGTGGTGTAACACTAGTAGACTGTTGTTGGGTTGTGGAGAATGGTGTAGATCTGGGAGAAAGTTGTTGGTTTGTGGAGAGAGGTGTACCACTGGAAGATGTTATCGTTGGGTTGTGGAGAGTGGTGTAACATGAAGAGACTGTTATTGTGTTTTGGAGAGTGGTGTAACACTAGGAGACTGTTGTGTTGTGGAGACTGGTGTAACACTGGGAGACTGTTGGTGGGTTGTGGAGAGTGGTGTAGTGCTGGGAGACAGTTGTTGGGTTGTGGAGAGTGGTGTAACACTGGGGGACTGTTGTGTTGTGGAGAGTGGTGTAACACTAGGAGACTGTTGTTGGTTTGTAGAAAGTGGTGTAACACTAAGAGACTGTCGCTGGTTTGTGGAGAGAGGTGTAGTGCTGGGAGACAGTTGTTGGGTTGTGGAGAGTGGTGCAGTGCTGGGAGACTGTTGGGTTGTGGAGAGTGGTGTAACACTGGGAGACTGTTGTGTTGTGGAGAGTGGTGTAACACTGGGAGACTATTGTTATGTTGTGGAGAGTGGTGTAATGTTGGGAGACTGTCGTTGGGTTGTGGAGAGTGGTGTAATACTGGGATACTTTTGTTGGGTGTGGAGAGAGGTGTATCACTAGGAGACTGTTGTTGGGTTGTGGAGAGTGGTGTAACACTAGGAGACTGTTGTGTTGTGGTGAGTGGTATAGTGCTGGGAGACTACTTTTGGATGTGGAGAGTGGTGTAGTGCTGGGAAACTGCTGTTGGGTTGTGGAGAGTGGTGTAGTGCTGGGAGACTGTTATTGTGTTGTGGAGAGTGAGTAACACTGGGAGACTGTTGTGTTGTGGAGACTGGTGAACACTGGGAGACTGTTGGTGGGTTGTGGGGAGTGGTGTACGGCTGGGAGACTGTTGTGGGGTGTGGAGAGTGGTGTAACACTGGGAGACTGTTGTTGGGTGTGGAGAGTAGTGTAGTGCTGGGAGACTGTCGTTGGGTTGTGGAGAGTGGCGTATCGCTGGGAGACAGTTGTTGGTTGTGGAGAGTGGTGTAGTGCTGGGAGACTGCTGTTGGGTTGTGGAGAGTGGTGTAGTGCTGGGAGACTGTCGTTGGGTTGTGGAGAGTGGCGTATCGCTGGGAGACAGTTGTTGGTTGTGGAGAGTGGTGTAGTGCTGGGAGACTGCTGTTGGGTTGTGGAGAGTGGTGTAGTGCTGGGAGGCTGCTATTATGTTGTGGAGAGTGGTGTACAACTGGGAGACTGTTGTTGGGTTGTGGAGAGTGTTGTAACATTGGGAGACTGTTGTTGGTTGTGGAGAGTGGTGTAGTGCTGGGAGACAGTTGTTGGGTTGCGGTGAGTGGTGTAACACTGGGAGACTGTTGTGTTGTGGAGAGTGGTATAGTGCTGGGAGACTACTGTTGGTTGTTGAGAGTGGTGTAGTGCTGAGAGACTGTTATTGTGTTGTGGAGAGTGGTGTAGAGCTGGGAGACTTGTGTTGTGGAGAGTGGTATAATGCTGGGAGACTATTGTTGGTTGTGGAGAGTGGTGTAGTGCTGGGAGACTGCTGTTGGCTTGCGGAGAGTGGTGTAGTGCTGGGAGACTGTTACTGTGTTGTGGAGGGTGGTGTAACACTGTGAGACTGTTGTTTGGTTGTGGAGAGTGGTGTAATCCTGGGAGACTGTTGGTGGGTTGTGGGGAGTGGTGTAACACTGGTAGACTATTGGTGTGTTGTGGAGAGTGGTGTAACACGAGGATATTGTTATTGTGTTTTGGAGAGTGATGTAACACTGGGAGACTGTTGTGTTGTGGAGAGTGGTGTAACACTGGGAGACTGTTGTGTTCTGGAGAGTGGTGTAACACTGGGAGACTATTGTTATGTTGTGGAGAGTGGTGTAATGTTGGGTGACTGTTGTTGGGTTGTGGAGAGTGGTGTAATGCCTGAATACTGTTGTTGGGTGTGGAGAGTGGTGTAACACTGGGAGACTGTTGTTGGGTTGTGGAGAGTGGTGTAACACTAGGAGACTGTTATTGTGTTGTGGAGAGTGGTGTAGAGCTTGGATACTGTTGTTGGGTTGTGGAGAGTGGTGTAGTGCTGGGAGACTGTTGCTGGGTTGTGGAGAGTGGTGTAACACTGGGAGTCTGTTGTTGTGTTGTGGAGACCGAATTAACACTGGTAGTCTGTTGTTGGGTTGTGGAGAGTGGTGTAACACTGGGGGACTGTTGTTGGTTGTGGAGAGAGGTGTAGTGCTGGGAGACAGTTGTTGGGTTGTGGAGAGTGGTGTAACACTGGGAGTCTGTTGTTGTGTTGTGGAGACCGATTTAACACTGGTAGTCTGTTGTTGGGTTGTGGAGAGTGGTGTAACACTGGGGGACTGTTGTGTTGTGGAGAGTAGTGTAGTGCTGGGAGACTGTTGTTGGTTTGTGGAGAGTGGTGTAACACTGGGGGACTATTGTGTTGTGGAGAGTGGTATAGTGCTGGGAGACTACTTTTGGTTGTGGAGAGTGGTGTAGTGCTGGGAGACTGCTGTTGGGTTGTGGAGAGTGGTGTAGTTCTGGGAGACTTATTGTGTTGTGGAGAGTGGTGTAACACTGGGAGACTGTTGTTGTGTTGTGGATACTGGTGTAACAATGGGAGACTGTTGGTAGGTTGTGGGGAGTGGTGTTACACTCTTAGACTGTTGTTGTGTTGTGGAGAGTGGTGTAACACTAGGAGACTGTTTTTGGTTTGTAGAAAGTGGTGTAACACTAAGAGACTGTCGCTGGTTTGTGGAGAGCGGAGTAGAGCTGAGAGACTGTTTTAGGGTTGTGGAGAGTGGTGTAGTGCTGGGAGACTGTTGGGTTGTGGAGAGTGGTGTAACACTGGGAGACCGTTGTGTTGTGGAGAGCGCTGTAATGCTAGGAGACCGTTGTTGGTTTTTGGAGAGTCATGTAGAGCTGGGAGACTGTTGTTGTGTTGTGGAGAGCGTTGTAATGCTAGGAGACCGTTGTTGGTTTTTGGAGAGTCATGTAGAGCTGGGAGACTGTTGTTGGGTTGCAGAGAGTGTTGTAGCGCTGGGAGACTGTTGTTGGTTTGTGGAGAGTGGTGTAACACTGGGAGACTGTTGTTGAGTGTGGAGAGTGGTGCAACACTAGGAGAATGTTGGGTTCTGGAGAGTGGTGTAACACTAAGAGACTGTTGTTGGGTTGTGGACAATGGTGTAGAGCTGGGAGACTGTTGCTGCTTATGGAGAGTGGTATAGTGCTGGGAGACTTGTTTGTTATGGTGAGTGGGTACTGCTGGGAGACTGCTGTTGGGTTGTGGAGAGTGGTGTAACACTGGGAGACTGTTGTGTTGTGGAGAGTGGTGTAACACTGGGAGACTATTGTTATGTTGTGGAGAGTGGTGTAATGTTGGGAGACTGTCGTTGGGTTGTGGAGAGTGGTGTAATACTGGGATACTGTTATTGGGTGTGGAGAGAGGTGTATCACTAGGAGACTGTTGTTGGGTTGTGGAGAGTGGTGTAACACTAGGAGACTGTTGTGTTGTGGAGAGTGGTATAGTGCTGGGAGACTACTTTTGGATGTGGAGAGTGGTGTAGTGCTGGGAAACTGCTGTTGGGTTGTGGAGAGTGGTGTAGTGCTGGGAGACTGTTATTGTGTTGTGGAGAGTGGTGTAACACTGGGAGACTGTTGTGTTGTGGAGACTGGTGAAACACTGGGAGACTGTTGGTGGGTTGTGGGGAGTGGTGTACGGCTGGGAGACTGTTGTGGGGTGTGGAGAGTGGTGTAACACTGGGAGACTGTTGTTGGGTGTGGAGAGTAGTGTAGTGCTGGGAGACTGTCGTTGGGTTGTGGAGAGTGGCGTATCGCTGGGAGACAGTTGTTGGTTGTGGAGAGTGGTGTAGTGCTGGGAGACTGCTGTTGGGTTGTGGAGAGTGGTGTAGTGCTGGGAGGCTGCTATTGTGTTGTGGAGAGTGGTGTACAACTGGGAGACTGTTGGTGGGTTGTGGGGAGTGGTGTAACACTCTTAGACTGTTGTTTTCTGGAGAGTGGTGTAACACTAGGAGAATGTTGTTGGGTTGTCAAGAGTGGTGTAACACTACGAGACTGTCGTTTGTTTGTGGAGAGCGGTGTAGAGCTGGGAGACTGTTGTGTTGTGGAGAGTGGTGTAACACTGGGAGACTGTTGTGTTGTGGAGAGTGGTGTAACACTGGGAGACTATTGTTATGTTGTGGAGAGTGGTGTAATGCTGGGATACTGTTGTTGGGTGTGGAGAGAGGTGTATCACTAGGAGACTGTTGTTGGGTTGTGGAGAGTGGTTTAACACTAGGAGACTTATTGTGTTGTGGTGAGTGGTGTAGAGCTGGAATACTCTTGTTGGGTTGTGGTTAGTGTTGTTGAGCTGGGATGCTTTTGTTGGGTTGTGGAGGGTGGTGTAGTGCTGGGAGACTTTTTTTGGGTTGTGGAGAGTAGTCTAATGCCGGGATACAGTTGTTGGGTTGTGGAGAGTGGTGTAGGGCTGGGAGACTGTTGTTGGGTGTGGAGAGTGGTGCAACACTGGGAGACTGTTGTTGGGTGTGGAGAGTGGTGTAGTTCTGGGAGACTGTTGTTGGGTTGTGGAGAGTGTTGTAACATTGGGAGACTGTTGTTGGTTGTGGAGAGTTGTGTAGTGCTGGGAGACAGTTGTTGGGTTGCGGTGAGTGGTGTAACACTGGGAGACTGTTGTGTTGTGGAGAGTGGTATAGTGCTGGGAGACTACTGTTGGTTGTGGAGAGTGGTGTAGTGCTGAGAGACTGTTATTGTGTTGTGGAGAGTGGTGTAGAGCTGGGAGACTTGTGTTGTGGAGAGTGGTATAATGCTGGGAGACTATTGTTGGTTGTGGAGAGTGGTGTAGTGCTGGGAGACTGTTATTGTGTTGTGGAGAGTGGTGTAGAGCTGGGAGACTTGTGTTGTGGAGAGTGGTATAATGCTGGGAGACTATTGTTGGTTGTGGAGAGTGGTGTGGTGCTGGGAGACTGCTGTTGGGTTGCGGAGAGTGGTGTAGTGCTGGGAGACTGTTACTGTGTTGTGGAGGGTGGTGTAACACTGTGAGACTGTTGTTTGGTTGTGGAGAGTGGTGTAACCCTGGGAGACTGTTAGTGGGTTGTGGGGAGTGGTGTAACACTGGTAGAGTGTTGGTGTGTTGTGGAGAGTGGTGTAACACGAGGATATTGTTATTGTGTTTTGGAGAGTGGTGTAACACTGGGAGACTGTTGTGTTGTGGAGAGTGGTGTAACACTGGGAGACTGTTGTGTTCTGGAGAGTGGTGTAACACTGGGAGACTATTGTTATGTTGTGGAGAGTGGTGTAATGTTGGGTGACTGTTGTTGGGTTGTGGAGAGTGGTGTAATGCCTGAATACTGTTGTTGGGTGTGGAGAGTGGTGTAACACTGGGGGACTATTGTGTTGTGGAGAGTGGTATAGTGCTGGGAGACTGCTGTTGGGTTGTGGAGAGTGGTGTAGTTCTGGAGACTTATTGTGTTGTGGAGAGTGGTGTAACACTGGGAGACTGTTGTTGTGTTGTGGAGACTGGTGTAACAATGGGAGGCTGTTGGTAGTTTTGGGGAGTGGTGTTACACTCTTAGACTGTTGTTGTGTTGTGGAGAGTGGTGTAACACTAGGAGACTGTTGTTGGTTTGTAGAAAGTGGTGTAACACTAAGAGACTGTCGCTGGTTTGTGGAGAGCGGTGTAGAGCTGAGAGACTGTTGTTGGGTTGTGGAGAGTGGTGTAGTGCTGGGAGACTGTTGGGTTGTGGAGAGCGCTGTAAAGCTAGGAGACCGTTGTTGGTTTTTGGAGAGTCATGTAGAGCTGGGAGACTGTTGTTGTGTTGTGGAGAGCGTTGTAATGCTAGGAGACCGTTGTTGGTTTTTGGAGAGTCATGTAGAGCTGGGAGACTGTTGTTGGGTTGCAGAGAGTGTTGTAGCGCTGGGAGACTGTTGTTGGTTTGTGGAGAGTGGTGTAACACTGGGAGACTGTTGTTGAGTGTGGAGAGTGGTGCAACACTAGGAGAATGTTGGTTCTGGAGAGTGGTGTAACACTAAGAGACTGTTGTTGGGTTGTGGACAATGGTGTAGAGCTGGGAGACTGTTGATGCTTATGGAGAGTGGTATAGTGCTGGGAGACTTGTTTGTTATGGTGAGTGGGTACTGCTGGGAGACTGCTGTTGGGTTGTGGAGAGTGCTGTAGTACTGGGAGACTGCTATTGTGTTGTGGTGAGTGGTGTAAGACTGGGAGACTGTTGCTGTGTTGTGGAGAGCGTTGTAATGCTAGGAGACCGTTGTTGGTTTTTGGAGAGCCATGTAGAGCTGGGACTCTGTTGTTGGGTTGTAGAGAGTGGTGTAGCACTGGTAGACTGTTGGGTATGGAGAGTGCTGAAGTGCTGGGAGGCTGTTGTTTGGTGTGGAGAGAGGTGTATCACTAGGAGACTGTTGTTGGGTTGTGGAGAGAGGTGTAACACTGGGAGATGTTATCGTTGGGTTGTGGAGAGCGGTGTAACACTGAGAGACTGTTTTTGGGTTGTGGAGAGTGGTGTAACACTGGGAGATGTTATCGTTGGGTTGTGGAGAGTGGTGTAACACTAGGAGACTGTTATTGTGTTGTGGAGAGTGGTGTAACACTTGGAGAATATTGAGTTGTGGAGAGTGGTGTAACACTAGGAGACTTGTTGGTTTGTAGAAAGTGGTGTAACAGTAAGAGACTGTCGCTGGTTCGTGTAGAGAGGTTTACTGCTGGGAGACAGTTGTTGGGTTGTGGTGAGTGGTGTAACACTGGGAGACTGTTGTTGGTTGTGGAGAGTGGTGTAGTGCTGGGAGACAGTTGTTGGGTTGTGGAGAGTGGTGTAACACTGGGAGACTGTTGTGTTGTGGAGAGTGGTATAGTGCTGGGAGACTACTGTTGGTTATGGAGAGTGGTGTAGTGCTGGGAGACTGCTGTTGTGTTGTGGAGAGTGGTGTAGTGCTGGAGTCTGCTATTGTGTTGTGGAGAGTGGTATAGTGCTGGGAGACTACTGTTGGTTGTGGAGAGTGGTGTAGTGCTGGGGAGACTGTTATTGTGTTGTGGAGAGTGGTGTAGAGCTGGGAGACTGTTGCTGGGTTGTGGAGAGTGGTGTAGTGCTGGGAGACTGTTGGGTTTGGAGAGTGGTGAAGTGCTGTGAGACTGTTGTTGGGTTGTGGAGAGTGGAGTAACACTGGGAGACTGTTGTTGGGTGTGGAGAGTGGTGTAGTGCTGCGAGACTGTTGTTGGGTTGTGGAGAGTGGTGTAACACTAGGAGACTGTTATTGTGTGGTGGGGAGTGGTGTACAGCTGGAATACTCTTGTTGGGTTGTGGAGAGTGGTGTAGTGCTGGGAGACTTTTGTTGGGTTGTGGAGAGTGGTCTAATGCTGAGATACGGTTATTGGGTTGTGGAGAGTGGTGTAGGGCTGGGAAACTGTTGTTGGGTGTGTAGAGTGGAGTAACACTGGGAGACTGTTGTTGGGTGTGGAGAGTGGTGTAGTGCTGAGAGACTGTTGTTGGGTTGTGGAGAGTGTGTAACACTGGGAGACTGTTTGTTGTGGAGAGTGGTGTAGTTCTGGGAGACAGTTGTTGGGTTGTGGAGAGTGGTGTAACACTGGAAGACTGTTGGGTTGTGGAGAGTGGTGTAGTTCTGGGAGACTTATTGTGTTGTGGAGAGTGGTGTAACACTCGGAGATTGTTGTTGTGTTGTGGAGACTGGTGTAACACTTGGAGAATATTGAGTTGTGGAGAGTGGTGTAACACTAGGAGACTGTTGTTGGTTGTGGAGAGTGGTGTAGTGCTGGGAGACAGTTGTTGGGTTGTGGAGAGTGGTTTAACACTTGGGAGACTGTTGTGTTGTGGAGAGTGGTATAGTGCTGGGAGACTACTGTTGGTTATGGAGAGTGGTGTAGTGCTGGGAGACTGCTGTTGTGTTGTGGAGAGTGGTGTAGTGCTGGGAGGCTGCTATTGTGTTGTGGAGAGTGGTGTAATACTGGGAGACTGTTGTTGTGTTGTGGAGAGCGTTGTAATGCTAGGAGACCGTTGTTGGTTTTTGGAGAGTCATGTGGAGCTGGGACTCTGTTGTTGGGTTGTAGAGAGTGGTGTAGCACTGGGAGACTGTTGGGTTTGGAGAGTGGTGAAGTGCTGGGAGACTGTTGTTGGGTTGTGGAGAGTGTTGTAGCGCTGGGAGCCTGTTGTTGGTTTGTGGAGAGTGGTGTAACACTGGGAGACTGTTGTTGAGTGTGGAGAGTGGTGCAACACTAGGAGAATGTTGGGTTCTGGAGAGTTGTGTAACACTAAGAGACTGTTGTTGGGGTTGTGGACATTGGTGTTGAGCTGGGAGACTGTTGCTGCTTGTTGAGAGTGGTATCGTACTGGGAGACTTGTTTGTTATGGTGAGTGGTGTACTGCTGGGAGACTGCTGTTGGGTTGTGGAGAGTGCTATAGTACTGGGAGACTGTTATTGTGTTGTGGAGAGTGGTGTCAGACTGGGAGACTGTTGCTGTGTTGTGGAGAGCGTTGTAATGCTAGGAGACCGTTGTTGGTTTTTGGAGAGTCATGTAGAGCTGGGACTCTGTTGTTGGGTGTAGAGAGTGGTGTAGCACTGGAGACTGTTGGGTATGGAGAGCGGTGAAGTGCTGGGAGACTGTTGTTTGGTGTGGAGAGAGGTGTATCACTAGGAGACTGTTGTTGGGTTGTGGAGAGTGGTGTAACACTAGGAGACTGTTATTGTGTTGTGGGGAGTGGTGTACAGCTGGAATACTCTTGTTGGGTTGTGGAGAGTGGTGTAGTGCTGGGAGACTTTTGTTGGGTTGTGGAGAGTGGTCTAATGCTGAGATACGGTTATTGGGTTGTGGAGAGGGGTGTAGGGCTGGGAGACTGTTGTTGGGTGTGGAGAGTGGGGTAACACTGGGAGACTGTTGTTGGGTGTGGAGAGTGGTGTAGTGCTGCGAGACTGTTGTTGGGTTGTGGAGAGTGGTGTAACACTAGGAGACTGTTATTGTGTGGTGGGGAGTGGTGTACAGCTGGAATACTCTTGTTGGGTTGTGGAGAGTGGTGTAGTGCTGGGAGACTTTTGTTGGGTTGTGGAGAGTGGTCTAATGCTGCGGTACGGTTATTGGGTTGTGGAGAGTGGTGTAGGGCTGGGAGACTGTTGTTGGGTGTGGAGAGTGGAGTAACAGTGGGAGACTGTTGTTGGGTGTGGAGAGTGGTGTAGTGCTGGGAGACTGTTGTTGGGTTGTGGAGAGTGGTGTAACACTGGGAGATTGTTGGTTGTGGAGAGTGGTGTAGTTCTGGAGACAGTTGTTGGGTTGTGGAGAGTGGTGTAACACTTGAAGACTGTTGTGTTGTGGAGAGTGGTATAGTGCTGGGAAACTACTGTTGGTTGTGGAGAGTGGTGTAGTGCTGGGAAACTGCTGTTGGGTTGTGGAGAGTGGTGTAGTGCTGGGAGACTGTTATTGTGTTGTGGAGAGTGGTGTAACACTGGGAGACTGTTGTGTTGTGGAGACTGGTGAAACACTGGGAGACTGTTGGTGGGTTGTGGGGAGTGGTGTACGACTGGGAGACTGTTGTTGGTTGTGGAGAGAGGTGTAGTGCTGGGAGACAGTTGTTGGGTTGTGGAGAGTAGTGTAATACTGGGATACTATTGTTGCGTGTGGAGAGAGGTGTATCACTAGGAGACTGTTGTTGGGTTGTGGAGAGTGGTGTAACACTAGGAGACTGTTGTGTTCTGGAGAGTGGTATAGTGCTGGGAGACTACTGTTGTTTGTGGAGAGTGGTGTAGTGCTGGGAAACTGTTATTGTGTTGTGGAGAGTGGTGTAACACTGGGAGACTGTTGTTGGTTGTGGAGAGAGGTGTAGTGCTGGGAGACAGTTGTTGCGTTGTAGAGAGTGGTGTAACACTACGAGACTGTCGTTTGTTTGTGGAGAGCGGTGTAGAGCTGGGAGACTGTTGTGTTGTGGAGAGTTGTGTAACCCTGGGAGTCTATTGTTATGTTGTGGAGAGTGGTGTAATGTTGGGAGACTGTTGTTGGGTTGTGGAGAGAGGTGTAATGCTGGGATACTGTTGTTGGGTGTGGAGAGTGGTGTAGCACTAGGAGACTATTATTGTGTTGTGGGGAGTGATGTAGAGCTGGAATACTTTTGTTGGGTTGTGGAGAGTGGTGTAGTGCTGGGAGACTTTTGTTGGGTTGAGGAGAGTAGTCTAATGCTGGGATACGGTTGTTGGGTTGTGGAGAGTGGTGTAGGGCTGGGAGCCTGTTGTTGGGTGTGGAGAGTGGTGTAGTTCTGGGAGACTTATTGTGTTGTGGAGAGTGGTGTAACACTAGGAGACTGTTGTTGGGTGTGGAGAGTAGTGTAGTGCTGGGAGACTGTTGTTGGGTTGTTGAGAGTGGCGTATCGCTGGGAGACAGTTGTTGGTTGTGGACAGTGGTGTCGTGCTGGGAGACAGTTGTTGGGTTGTGGAGAGTAGTGTAACACTGGGAGACTGTTGTTGGTTGTGGAGAGAGGTGTAGTGCTGGGAGACAGTTGTTGGGTTGTGGAGAGTAGTGTAATACTGGGATACTATTGTTGCGTGTGGAGAGAGGTGTATCACTAGGAGACTGTTGTTGGGTTGTGGAGAGTGGTGTAACACTAGGAGACTGTTGTGTTGTGGAGAGTGGTATAGTGCTGGGAGACAGTTGTTGGTTGTGGACAGTGGTGTAGTGCTGGGAGACTGTTGTTGGGTGTGGAGAGTAGTGTAGTGCTAGGAGACTGTTGTTGGGTTGTGGAGAGTGGTGTAACACTGGGAGACTGTTGTTGGTTGTGGAGAGAGGTGTAGTGCTGGGAGACAGTTGTTGCGTTGTAGAGAGTGGTGTAAAACTACGAGACTGTCGTTTGTTTGTGGAGAGCGGTGTAGAGCCGGGAGACTGTTGTGTTGTGGAGAGTTGTGTAACCCTGGGAGTCTATTGTTATGTTGTGGAGAGTGGTGTAATGTTGGGAGACTGTTGTTGGGTTGTGGAGAGAGGTGTAATGCTGGGATACTGTTGTTGGGTGTGGAGAGTGGTGTAGCACTAGGAGACTGTTATTGTGTTGTGGGGAGTGATTTAGAGCTGGAATACTGTTGTTGGGTTGTGGAGAGTGGTGTAGTGCTGGGAGACTTTTGTTGGGTTGTGAGAGTGGTGTAATGTTGGGAGACT
The DNA here is from genome assembly GCF_030028105.1 of Mobula birostris. NCBI lineage: Eukaryota > Metazoa > Chordata > Chondrichthyes > Myliobatiformes > Myliobatidae > Mobula > Mobula birostris. The sequence goes on from NC_092385.1 coordinate 63,334,809, forward strand.
GTTGTAGGGTTGTGGAGAGAGGTGTAATGCTGGGAGACAGTTGTTGGTTCTGGACAGTTGTGTAGTGCTGGGAGACTGTTGTTGGGTGTGGAGAGTAGTGTAGTGCTAGGAGACTGTTGTTGGGTTGTGGAGAGTGGTGTAACACTGGGAAACTGTTGTTGGTTGTGGAGAGAGGTGTAGTGCTGGGAGACAGTTGTTGGGTTGTGGAGAGTGGTGTAACACTGGGAGACTGTTGTTGGTTATGGAGAGAGGTGTAGTGCTGGGAGACTGTTGTTGGGTTGTGGAGAGAGGTGTAATGCTGGGATACTGTTGTTGGGTGTGGAGAGTGGTGTAGCACTAGGAGACTGTTATTGTGTTGTGGGGAGTGATGTAGAGCTGGAATACTTTTGTTGGGTTGTGGAGAGTGGTGTAGTGCTGGGAGACTTTTGTTGGGTTGAGGAGAGTAGTCTAATGCTGGGATACGGTTGTTGGGTTGTGGAGAGTGGTGTAGGGCTGGGAGACTGTTGTTGGGTGTGGAGAGTGGTGCAACACTGGGAGACTGTTGTGTTGTGGAGAGTGGTGTAGTGCTGGGAGACAGTTGTTGGGTTGTGGAGAGTGTTGTAGTGCTGGGAGACTGTTATTGTGTTGTGGAGAGCGGTATAGAGCTGGGAGACTGTTGCTGGGTTGTGGAGAGTGGAGTAGTGCTGGGAGACTGTTGTGTTGTGGAGAGTGGTGTAACACTGGGAGACTATTGTTATGTTGTGGAGAGTGGTGTAATGTTGGGAGACTGTTGTAGGGTTGTGGAGAGAGGTGTAATGCTGGGAGACAGTTGTTGGTTGTGGACAGTTGTGTAGTGCTGGGAGACTGTTGTTGGGTGTGGAGAGTGGTGTAACACTGGGAGACTGTTGTTGGGTTGTGGAGAGTGGTGTAACACTGGGAGACTGTTGTTGGTTGTGGAGAGAGGTGTAGTGCTGGGAGACAGTTGTTGTGTTGTGGAGAGTGGTGTAACACTGGGAGACTGTTGTGTTGTGGAGAGTGGTATAGTGCTGGGAGACTACTGTTGGTTGTGGAGAGTGGTGTAGTGCTGGGAGACTTTTGTTGGGTTGTGGAGAGTGGTCTAATGTTGAGATACGGTTGTTGGGTTGTGGAGAGTGGTGTAGGGCTGGGAGACTGTTGTTGGGTGTTGAGAGTGGTGTAACACTGGGAGACTGTTGTTGGGTGTGGAGAGTGGTGTAGTGCTGGGAGACTGTTATTGTGTTGTGGAGAGTGGTGTCAGACTGGGAGACTGTTGCTGTGTTGTGGAGAGCGTTGTAATGCTAGGAGACCGTTGTTGGTTTTTGGAGAGTCATGTAGAGCTGGGACTCTGTTGTTGGGTTGTAGAGAGTGGTGTAGCACTGGGAGACTGTTGGGTATGGAGAGCGGTGAAGTGCTGGGAGACTGTTGTTTGGTGTGGAGAGAGGTGTATCACTAGGAGACTGTTGTTGGGTTGTGGAGAGTGGTGTAACACTAGGAGACTGTTATTGTGTTGTGGGGAGTGGTGTACAGCTGGAATACTCTTGTTGGGTTGTGGAGAGTGGTGTAGTGCTGGGAGACTTTTGTTGTGTTGTGGAGAGTGGTCTAATGCTGAGATACGGTTATTGGGTTGTGGAGAGGGGTGTAGGGCTGGGAGACTGTTGTTGGGTGTGGAGAGTGGAGTAACACTGGGAGACTGTTGTTGGGTGTGGAGAGTGGTGTAGTGCTGCGAGACTGTTGTTGGGTTGTGGAGAGTGGTGTAACACTAGGAGACTGTTATTGTGTGGTGGGGAGTGTTGTACAGCTGGAATACTCTTGTTGGGTTGTGGAGAGTGGTGTAGTGCTGGGAGACTTTTGTTGGGTTGTGGAGAGTGGTCTAATGCTGAGATACGGTTATTGGGTTGTGGAGAGGGGTGTAGGGCTGGGAGACTGTTGTTGGGTGTGGAGAGTGGAGTAACACTGGGAGACTGTTGTTGGGTGTGGAGAGTGGTGTAGTGCTGCGAGACTGTTGTTGGGTTGTGGAGAGTGGTGTAACACTAGGAGACTGTTATTGTGTGGTGGGGAGTGGTGTACAGCTGGAATACTCTTGTTGGGTTGTGGAGAGTGGTGTAGTGCTGGGAGACTTTTGTTGGGTTGTGGAGAGTGGTCTAATGCTGAGATACGGTTATTGGGTTGTGGAGAGTGGTGTAGGGCTGGGAGACTGTTGTTGGGTGTGGAGAGTGATGTAACACTGGGAGACTGTTGGTTATGGAGAGTGGTGTAGTTCTGGGAGACAGTTGTTGGGTTGTGGAGAGTGGTGTAACACTGGAAGACTGTTGTGTTGTGGAGAGTGGTATAGTGCTGGGAAACTACTGTTGTTTGTGGAGAGTGGTGTAGTGCTGGGAAACTGCTGTTGGGTTGTGGAGAGTGGTGTAGTGCTGGGAGACTGTTATTGTGTTGTGGAGACTGGTGAAACACTGGGAGACTGTTGGTGGGTTGTGGGGAGTGGTGTACGGCTGGGAGACTGTTGTTGGGTGTGGAGAGTGGTGTAACACTGGGAGACTGTTGTTGGGTGTGGAGAGTAGTGTAGTGCTGGGAGACTGTTGTTGGGTTGTGGAGAGTGGCGTATCGCTGGGAGACAGTTGTTGGTTGTGGACAGTGGTGTCGTGCTGGGAGACAGTTGTTGGGTTGTGGAGAGTAGTGTAACACTGGGAGAGTGTTGTTGGTTGTGGAGAGAGGTGTAGTGCTGGGAGACAGTTGTTGGGTTGTGGAGAGTAGTGTAATACTGGGATACTATTGTTGCATGTGGAGAGAGGTGTATCACTAGGAGACTGTTGTTGGGTTGTGGAGAGTGGTGTAACACTAGGAGACTGTTGTGTTGTGGAGAGTGGTATAGTGCTGGGAGACTACTGTTGGTTGTGGAGAGTGGTGTAGTGCTGGGAAACTGTTATTGTGTTGTGGAGAGTGGTGTAACACTGGGAGACTGTTGTTGGTTGTGGAGAGAGGTGTAGTGCTGGGAGACAGTTGTTGCGTTGTAGAGAGTGGTGTAACACTACGAGACTGTCGTTTGTTTGTGGAGAGCGGTGTAGAGCTGGGAGACTGTTGTGTTGTGGAGAGTTGTGTAACCCTGGGAGTCTATTGTTATGTTGTGGAGAGTGGTGTAATGTTGGGAGACTGTTGTTGGGTTGTGGAGAGAGGTGTAATGCTGGGATACTGTTGTTGGGTGTGGAGAGTGGTGTAGCACTAGGAGACTGTTATTGTGTTGTGGGGAGTGATGTAGAGCTGGAATACTTTTGTTGGGTTGTGGAGAGTGGTGTAGTGCTGGGAGACTTTTGTTGGGTTGAGGAGGGTAGTCTAATGCTGGGATACGGTTGTTGGGTTGTGGAGAGTGGTGTAGGGCTGGGAGACTGTTGTTGGGTGTGGAGAGTGGTGCAACACTGGGAGACTGTTGTGTTGTGGAGAGTGGTGTAGTGCTGGGAGACAGTTGTTGGGTTGCGGTGAGTGGTGTAACACTGGGAGACTGTTGTTGGGTTGTGGAGAGTGGTGTAACACTGGGAGACTGTTGTTGGTTGTGGAGAGAGGTGTAGTGCTGGGAGACAGTTGTTGTGTTGTGGAGAGTGGTGTAACACTGGGAGACTGTTGTGTTGTGGAGAGTGGTATAGTGCTGGGAGACTACTGTTGGTTGTGGAGAGTGGTGTAGTGCTGGGAGACTTTTGTTGGGTTGTGGAGAGTGGTCTAATGTTGAGATACGGTTGTTGGGTTGTGGAGAGTGGTGTAGGGCTGGGAGACTGTTGTTGGGTGTTGAGAGTGGTGTAACACTGGGAGACTGTTGTTGGGTGTGGAGAGTGGTGTAGTGCTGGGAGACTGTTATTGTGTTGTGGAGAGTGGTGTCAGACTGGGAGACTGTTGCTGTGTTGTGGAGAGCGTTGTAATGCTAGGAGACCGTTGTTGGTTTTTGGAGAGTCATGTAGAGCTGGGACTCTGTTGTTGGGTTGTAGAGAGTGGTGTAGCACTGGGAGACTGTTGGGTATGGAGAGCGGTGAAGTGCTGGGAGACTGTTGTTTGGTGTGGAGAGAGGTGTATCACTAGGAGACTGTTGTTGGGTTGTGGAGAGTGGTGTAACACTAGGAGACTGTTATTGTGTTGTGGGGAGTGGTGTACAGCTGGAATACTCTTGTTGGGTTGTGGAGAGTGGTGTAGTGCTGGGAGACTTTTGTTGTGTTGTGGAGAGTGGTCTAATGCTGAGATACGGTTATTGGGTTGTGGAGAGGGGTGTAGGGCTGGGAGACTGTTGTTGGGTGTGGAGAGTAGAGTAACACTGGGAGACTGTTGTTGGGTGTGGAGAGTGGTGTAGTGCTGCGAGACTGTTGTTGGGTTGTGGAGAGTGGTGTAACACTAGGAGACTGTTATTGTGTGGTGGGGAGTGTTGTACAGCTGGAATACTCTTGTTGGGTTGTGGAGAGTGGTGTAGTGCTGGGAGACTTTTGTTGGGTTGTGGAGAGTGGTCTAATGCTGAGATACGGTTATTGGGTTGTGGAGAGGGGTGTAGGGCTGGGAGACTGTTGTTGGGTGTGGAGAGTGGAGTAACACTGGGAGACTGTTGTTGGGTGTGGAGAGTGGTGTAGTGCTGCGAGACTGTTGTTGGGTTGTGGAGAGTGGTGTAACACTAGGAGACTGTTATTGTGTGGTGGGGAGTGGTGTACAGCTGGAATACTCTTGTTGGGTTGTGGAGAGTGGTGTAGTGCTGGGAGACTTTTGTTGGGTTGTGGAGAGTGGTCTAATGCTGAGATACGGTTATTGGGTTGTGGAGAGTGGTGTAGGGCTGGGAGACTGTTGTTGGGTGTGGAGAGTGATGTAACACTGGGAGACTGTTGGTTATGGAGAGTGGTGTAGTTCTGGGAGACAGTTGTTGGGTTGTGGAGAGTGGTGTAACACTGGAAGACTGTTGTGTTGTGGAGAGTGGTATAGTGCTGGGAAACTACTGTTGTTTGTGGAGAGTGGTGTAGTGCTGGGAAACTGCTGTTGGGTTGTGGAGAGTGGTGTAGTGCTGGGAGACTGTTATTGTGTTGTGGAGACTGGTGAAACACTGGGAGACTGTTGGTGGGTTGTGGGGAGTGGTGTACGGCTGGGAGACTGTTGTTGGGTGTGGAGAGTGGTGTAACACTGGGAGACTGTTGTTGGGTGTGGAGAGTAGTGTAGTGCTGGGAGACTGTTGTTGGGTTGTGGAGAGTGGCGTATCGCTGGGAGACAGTTGTTGGTTGTGGACAGTGGTGTCGTGCTGGGAGACAGTTGTTGGGTTGTGGAGAGTAGTGTAACACTGGGAGAGTGTTGTTGGTTGTGGAGAGAGGTGTAGTGCTGGGAGACAGTTGTTGGGTTGTGGAGAGTAGTGTAATACTGGGATACTATTGTTGCATGTGGAGAGAGGTGTATCACTAGGAGACTGTTGTTGGGTTGTGGAGAGTGGTGTAACACTAGGAGACTGTTGTGTTGTGGAGAGTGGTATAGTGCTGGGAGACTACTGTTGGTTGTGGAGAGTGGTGTAGTGCTGGGAAACTGTTATTGTGTTGTGGAGAGTGGTGTAACACTGGGAGACTGTTGTTGGTTGTGGAGAGAGGTGTAGTGCTGGGAGACAGTTGTTGCGTTGTAGAGAGTGGTGTAACACTACGAGACTGTCGTTTGTTTGTGGAGAGCGGTGTAGAGCTGGGAGACTGTTGTGTTGTGGAGAGTTGTGTAACCCTGGGAGTCTATTGTTATGTTGTGGAGAGTGGTGTAATGTTGGGAGACTGTTGTTGGGTTGTGGAGAGAGGTGTAATGCTGGGATACTGTTGTTGGGTGTGGAGAGTGGTGTAGCACTAGGAGACTGTTATTGTGTTGTGGGGAGTGATGTAGAGCTGGAATACTTTTGTTGGGTTGTGGAGAGTGGTGTAGTGCTGGGAGACTTTTGTTGGGTTGAGGAGGGTAGTCTAATGCTGGGATACGGTTGTTGGGTTGTGGAGAGTGGTGTAGGGCTGGGAGACTGTTGTTGGGTGTGGAGAGTGGTGCAACACTGGGAGACTGTTGTGTTGTGGAGAGTGGTGTAGTGCTGGGAGACAGTTGTTGGGTTGCGGTGAGTGGTGTAACACTGGGAGACTGTTGTTGGGTTGTGGAGAGTGGTGTAACACTGGGAGACTGTTGTTGGTTGTGGAGAGAGGTGTAGTGCTGGGAGACAGTTGTTGTGTTGTGGAGAGTGGTGTAACACTGGGAGACTGTTGTGTTGTGGAGAGTGGTATAGTGCTGGGAGACTACTGTTGGTTGTGGAGAGTGGTGTAGTGCTGGGAGACTTTTGTTGGGTTGTGGAGAGTGGTCTAATGTTGAGATACGGTTGTTGGGTTGTGGAGAGTGGTGTAGGGCTGGGAGACTGTTGTTGGGTGTTGAGAGTGGTGTAACACTGGGAGACTGTTGTTGGGTGTGGAGAGTGGTGTAGTGCTGGGAGACTGTTATTGTGTTGTGGAGAGTGGTGTCAGACTGGGAGACTGTTGCTGTGTTGTGGAGAGCGTTGTAATGCTAGGAGACCGTTGTTGGTTTTTGGAGAGTCATGTAGAGCTGGGACTCTGTTGTTGGGTTGTAGAGAGTGGTGTAGCACTGGGAGACTGTTGGGTATGGAGAGCGGTGAAGTGCTGGGAGACTGTTGTTTGGTGTGGAGAGAGGTGTATCACTAGGAGACTGTTGTTGGGTTGTGGAGAGTGGTGTAACACTAGGAGACTGTTATTGTGTTGTGGGGAGTGGTGTACAGCTGGAATACTCTTGTTGGGTTGTGGAGAGTGGTGTAGTGCTGGGAGACTTTTGTTGTGTTGTGGAGAGTGGTCTAATGCTGAGATACGGTTATTGGGTTGTGGAGAGGGGTGTAGGGCTGGGAGACTGTTGTTGGGTGTGGAGAGTGGAGTAACACTGGGAGACTGTTGTTGGGTGTGGAGAGTGGTGTAGTGCTGCGAGACTGTTGTTGGGTTGTGGAGAGTGGTGTAACACTAGGAGACTGTTATTGTGTGGTGGGGAGTGGTGTACAGCTGGAATACTCTTGTTGGGTTGTGGAGAGTGGTGTAGTGCTGGGAGACTTTTGTTGGGTTGTGGAGAGTGGTCTAATGCTGAGATACGGTTATTGGGTTGTGGAGAGGGGTGTAGGGCTGGGAGACTGTTGTTGGGTGTGGAGAGTGGAGTAACACTGGGAGACTGTTGTTGGGTGTGGAGAGTGGTGTAGTGCTGCGAGACTGTTGTTGGGTTGTGGAGAGTGGTGTAACACTAGGAGACTGTTATTGTGTGGTGGGGAGTGGTGTACAGCTGGAATACTCTTGTTGGGTTGTGGAGAGTGGTGTAGTGCTGGGAGACTTTTGTTGGGTTGTGGAGAGTGGTCTAATGCTGAGATACGGTTATTGGGTTGTGGAGAGTGGTGTAGGGCTGGGAGACTGTTGTTGGGTGTGGAGAGTGATGTAACACTGGGAGACTGTTGGTTATGGAGAGTGGTGTAGTTCTGGGAGACAGTTGTTGGGTTGTGGAGAGTGGTGTAACACTGGAAGACTGTTGTGTTGTGGAGAGTGGTATAGTGCTGGGAAACTACTGTTGTTTGTGGAGAGTGGTGTAGTGCTGGGAAACTGCTGTTGGGTTGTGGAGAGTGGTGTAGTGCTGGGAGACTGTTATTGTGTTGTGGAGACTGGTGAAACACTGGGAAACTGTTGGTGGGTTGTGGGGAGTGGTGTACGGCTGGGAGACTGTTGTTGGGTGTGGAGAGTGGTGTAACACTGGGAGACTGTTGTTGGGTGTGGAGAGTAGTGTAGTGCTGGGAGACTGTTGTTGGGTTGTGGAGAGTGGCGTATCGCTGGGAGACAGTTGTTGGTTGTGGACAGTGGTGTCGTGCTGGGAGACAGTTGTTGGGTTGTGGAGAGTAGTGTAACACTGGGAGAGTGTTGTTGGTTGTGGAGAGAGGTGTAGTGCTGGGAGACAGTTGTTGGGTTGTGGAGAGTAGTGTAATACTGGGATACTATTGTTGCATGTGGAGAGAGGTGTATCACTAGGAGACTGTTGTTGGGTTGTGGAGAGTGGTGTAACACTAGGAGACTGTTGTGTTGTGGAGAGTGGTATAGTGCTGGGAGACTACTGTTGGTTGTGGAGAGTGGTGTAGTGCTGGGAAACTGTTATTGTGTTGTGGAGAGTGGTGTAACACTGGGAGACTGTTGTTGGTTGTGGAGAGAGGTGTAGTGCTGGGAGACAGTTGTTGCGTTGTAGAGAGTGGTGTAACACTACGAGACTGTCGTTTGTTTGTGGAGAGCGGTGTAGAGCTGGGAGACTGTTGTGTTGTGGAGAGTTGTGTAACCCTGGGAGTCTATTGTTATGTTGTGGAGAGTGGTGTAATGTTGGGAGACTGTTGTTGGGTTGTGGAGAGAGGTGTAATGCTGGGATACTGTTGTTGGGTGTGGAGAGTGGTGTAGCACTAGGAGACTGTTATTGTGTTGTGGGGAGTGATGTAGAGCTGGAATACTTTTGTTGGGTTGTGGAGAGTGGTGTAGTGCTGGGAGACTTTTGTTGGGTTGAGGAGGGTAGTCTAATGCTGGGATACGGTTGTTGGGTTGTGGAGAGTGGTGTAGGGCTGGGAGACTGTTGTTGGGTGTGGAGAGTGGTGCAACACTGGGAGACTGTTGTGTTGTGGAGAGTGGTGTAGTGCTGGGAGACAGTTGTTGGGTTGCGGTGAGTGGTGTAACACTGGGAGACTGTTGTGTTGTGGAGAGTGGTATAGTGCTGGGAGACTACTGTTGGTTGTGGAGAGTGGTGTAGTGCTGGGAGACTGTTATTGTGTTGTGGAGAGTGGTGTAGAGCTGGGAGACTGTTGCTGGGTTGTGGAGAGTGGTGTAGTGCTGGGAGACTGTTATGTTGTGGAGAGTGGTGTAATGTTGGGAGACTGTTGTAGGGTTGTGGAGAGAGGTGTAATGCTGGGAGACAGTTGTTGGTTGTGGACAGTGGTGTAGTACTGGGAGACTATTGTTGGGTGTGGAGAGTAGTGTAGTGCTAGGAGACTGTTGTTGGGTTGTGGAGAGTTGTGTAACACTGGGAGACTGTTGTTGCTTGTGGAGAGAGGTGTAGTGCTGGGAGACTGTTGTTGGTTGTGGACAGTGGTGTAGTGCTGGGAGACTGTTGTTGGGTGTGGAGAGTAGTGTAGTGCTAGGAGACTGTTGTTGGGTTGTGGAGAGTTGTGTAACACTGGGAGACTGTTGTTGCTTGTGGAGAGAGGTGTAGTGCTGGGAGACAGTTGTTGGGTTGTGGAGAGTGGTGTAACACTGGGAGACTGTTGTGTTGTGGAGAGTGGTATAGTGCTGGGAGACTACTGTTGGTTGTGGAGAGTGGTGTAGTGCTGGGAGACTTCTGTTGGGTTGTGGAGAGTGGTCTAATGCTGAGATACGGTTGTTGGGTTGTGGAGAGTGGTGTAGGGCTGGGAGACTTGTTGGGTGTTGAGAGTGGTGTAACACTGGGAGACTGTCGTTGGGTGTGGAGAGTGGTGTAGTGCTGGAAGACTGTTGTTGGGTTGTGGAGGATGGTGTAACACTGGGAGACTGTTGGTTGTGGAGAGTGGTGTAGTTCTGGGAGACAGTTGTTGGGTTGTGGAGAGCGGTGTAACACTGGAAGACTGTTGTGTTGTGGAGAGTGGTATAGTGCTGGGAGACTAATGTTGGTTGTGGAGAGTGGTGTAGTGCTGGGAAACTGCTGTTGGGTTGTGGAGAGTGGTGTAGTGCTGGGAAACTGTTATTGTGTTGTGGAGAGTGGTGTAGCACTGGGAGACTGTTGTGTTGTGGAGACTGGTGAAACACTGGGAGACTGTTGGGTTGTGGGGAGTGGTGTAGTGCTGGGAGACTGCTGTTGGGTTGTGGAGAGTGGTGTAGTTCTGGGAGACTTATTGTGTTGTGGAGAGTGGTGTAACACTGGGAGACTGTTGTTGTGTTGTGGAGACTGGTGTAACAATGGGAGACTGTTGGTAGGTTGCGGGGAGCGGTGTTACACTCTTAGACTGTTGTTGTGTTGTGGAGAGTGGTGTAACACTAGGAGACTGTTGTTGGTTTGTAGAAAGTGGTGTAACACTAAGAGACTGTCGCTGGTTTGTGGAGAGCGGTGTAGAGCTGAGAGACTGTTGTTGGGTTGTGGAGAGTAGTGTACTGCTGGGAGACTGTTGGCTTGTGGAGAGTGGTGTAACACTGGGAGACTGTTGTGTTGTGGAGAGCGCTGTAATGCTAGGAGACCGTTGTTGGTTTTTGGAGAGTCATGTAGAGCTGGGAGTCTGTTGTTGGGTTACAGAGAGTGTTGTAGCGCTGGGAGACTGTTGTTGGTTTGTGGAGAGTGGTGTAACACTGGGAGACTATTGTTATTTTGTGGAGAGTGGTGTAATGTTGGGTGACTGTTGTTGGGTTGTGGAGAGTGGTGTAACACTAGGAGACTGTTATTGTGTTGTGGAGAGTGGTGTAGAGCTGGGATAGTGTTGTTGGGTTGTGGAGAGTGGTGTAGTGCTGGGAGACAGTTGCTGGGTTGTGGAGAGTGGTGTAACACTGGGAGTCTGTTGTTGTGTTGTGGAGACCGATTTAACACTGGCAGTCTGTTGTTGGGTTGTGGAGAGTGGTGTAACACTGGGGGACTGTTGTGTTGTGGAGAGTGGTGTAGTTCTGAGAGACTGTTGTTGGGTTGTGGAGAGTGGTGTAACACTGGGGGACTGTTGTGTTGTGGAGAGTGGTATAGTCGTGGGAGACTACTGTTGGTTGTGGAGAGTGGTGTAGTGCTGGGAGACTGCTGTTGGGTTGTGGAGAGTGGTGTAGTTCTGGGAGACTTATTGTGTTGTGGAGAGTGGTGTAACACTGGGAGATTGTTGTTGTGTTGTGGAGACTGGTGTAACACTTGGAGAATATTGAGTTGTGGAGAGTGGTGTAACACTAGGAGACTGTTGTTGGTTTGTAGAAAGTGGTGTAACACTAAGAGACTGTCGCTGGTTTGTGGAGAGAGGTGTAGTGCTGGGAGACAGTTGTTGGGTTGTGGAGAGTGGTGTAGTGCTGGGAGACTTTTGTTGGGTTGTGGAGAGTGGTCTAATGCTGAGATACGGTTGTTGGGTTGTGGAGAGTGGTGTAGGGCTGGGAGACTGTTGTTGGGTGTTGAGAGTGGTGTAACACTGGGAGACTGTTGTTGGGTGTGGAGAGTGGTGTAGTGCTGGAAGACTGTTGTTGGGTTGTGGAGAGCGTTGTAATGCTAGGAGACCGTTGTTGGTTTTTGGAGAGTCATGTGGAGCTGGGACTCTGTTGTTGGGTTGTAGAGAGTGGTGTAGCACTGGGAGACTGTTGGGTTTGGAGAGTGGTGAACTGCTGGGAGACTGTTGTTGGGTTGTGGAGAGTGTTGTAGCGCTGGGAGCCTCTTGTTGGTTTGTGGAGAGTGGTGTAACTCTGGGAGACTGTTGTTGAGTGTGGAGAGTGGTGCAACACTAGGAGAATGTTGGGTTCTGGAAAGTTGTGTAACACTAAGAGACTGTTGTTGGTTTGTGGACAATGGTGTAGAGCTGGGAGACTGTTGCTGCTTGTGGAGAGTGGTATCGTACTGGGAGACTTGTTTGTTATGGTGAGTGGTGTACTGCTGGGAGACTGCTGTTGGGTTGTGGAGAGTGCTATAGTACTGGGAGACTGTTATTGTGTTGTGGAGAGTGGTGTCAGACTGGGAGACTGTTGCTGTGTTGTGGAGAGCGTTGTAATGCTAGGAGACCGTTGTTGGTTTTTGGAGAGTCATGTAGAGCTGGGACTCTGTTGTTGGGATGTAGAGAGTGGTGTAGCACTGGGAGACTGTTGGGTATGGAGAGCGGTGAAGTGCTGGGAGACTGTTGTTTGGTGTGGAGAGAGGTGTATCACTAGGAGACTGTTGTTGGGTTGTGGAGAGTGGTGTAACACTAGGAGACTGTTATTGTGTTGTGGGGAGTGGTGTACAGCTGGAATACTCTTGTTGGGTTGTGGAGAGTGGTGTAGTGCTGGGAGACTTTTGTTGTGTTGTGGAGAGTGGTCTAATGCTGAGATACGGTTATTGGGTTGTGGAGAGGGGTGTAGGGCTGGGAGACTGTTGTTGGGTGTGGAGAGTGGAGTAACACTGGGAGACTGTTGTTGGGTGTGGAGAGTGGTGTAGTGCTGGGAGACTGTTGTTGGGTTGTGGAGAGTGGTGTAACACTAGGAGACTGTTATTGTGTGGTGGGGAGTGGTGTACAGCTGGAATACTCTTGTTGGGTTGTGGAGAGTGGTGTAGTGCTGGGAGACTTTTGTTGGGTTGTGGAGAGTGGTCTAATGCTGAGATACGGTTATTGGGTTGTGGAGAGTGGTGTAGGGCTGGGAGACTGTTGTTGGGTGTGGAGAGTGGAGTAACACTGGGAGACTGTTGTTGGGTGTGGAGAGTGGTGTAGTGCTGGGAGACTGTTGTTGGGTTGTGGAGAGTGATGTAACACTGGGAGACTGTTGGTTGTGGAGAGTGGTGTAGTTCTGGGAGACAGTTGTTGGGTTGTGGAGAGTGGTGTAACACTGGAAGACTGTTGTGTTGTGGAGAGTGGTATAGTGCTGGGAAACTACTGTTGTTTGTGGAGAGTGGTGTAGTGCTGGGAAACTGCTGTTGGGTTGTGGAGAGTGGTGTAGTGCTGGGAGACTGTTATTGTGTTGTGGAGAGTGGTGTAACACTGGGAGACTGTTGTGTTGTGGAGACTGGTGAAACACTGGGAGACTGTTGGTGGGTTGTGGGGAGTGGTGTACGGCTGGGAGACTGTTGTTGGGTGTGGAGAGTGGTGTAACACTGGGAGACTGTTGTTGGGTGTGGAGAGTAGTGTAGTACTGGCAGACTGTTGTTGGGTTGTGGAGAGTGGTGTCGTGCTGGGAGACAGTTGTTGGGTTGTGGAGAGTAGTGTAACACTGGGAGAGTGTTGTTGGTTGTGGAGAGAGGTGTAGTGCTGGGAGACAGTTGTTGGGTTGTGGAGAGTAGTGTAATACTGGGATACTATTGTTGCGTGTGGAGAGAGGTGTATCACTAGGAGACTGTTGTTGGGTTGTGGAGAGTGGTGTAACACTAGGAGACTGTTGTGTTGTGGAGAGTGGTATAGTGCTGGGAGACTACTGTTGGTGGTGGAGAGTGGTGTAGTGCTGGGAAACTGTTATTGTGTTGTGGAGAGTGGTGTAACACTGGGAGACTGTTGTTGGTTGTGGAGAGAGGTGTAGTGCTGGGAGACAGTTGTTGCGTTGTAGAGAGTGGTGTAACACTACGAGACTGTCGTTTGTTTGTGGAGAGCGGTGTAGAGCTGGGAGACTGTTGTGTTGTGGAGAGTTGTGTAACCCTGGGAGTCTATTGTTATGTTGTGGAGAGTGGTGTAATGTTGGGAGACTGTTGTTGGGTTGTGGAGAGAGGTGTAATGCTGGGATACTGTTGTTGGGTGTGGAGAGTGGTGTAGCACTAGGAGACTGTTATTGTGTTGTGCGGAGTGATGTAGAGCTGGAATACTTTTGTTGGGTTGTGGAGAGTGGTGTAGTGCTGGGAGACTTTTGTTGGGTTGAGGAGGGTAGTCTAATGCTGGGATACGGTTGTTGGGTTGTGGAGAGTGGTGTAGGGCTGGGAGACTGTTGTTGGGTGTAGAGAGTGGTGCAACACTGGGAGACTGTTATTGTGTTGTGGAGAGTGGTGTAACACTGGGAGACTGTTGGTGGGTTGTGGGGAGTGGTGTACGGCTGGGAGACTGTTGTTGGGTGTGGAGAGTGGTGTAACACTGGGAGACTGTTGTTGGGTGTGGAGAGTAGTGTAGTGCTGGGAGACAGTTGTTGGTTGTGGACAGTGGTGTCGTGCTGGGAGACAGTTGTTGGGTTGTGGAGAGTAGTGTAACACTGGGAGACTGTTGTTGGTTGTGGAGAGAGGTGTGGTGCTGGGAGACAGTTGTTGGGTTGTGGAGAGTAGTGTAATACTGGGATACTATTGTTGCGTGTGGAGAGAGGTGTATCACTAGGAGACTGTTGTTGCGTTGTGGAGAGTGGTGTAATACTAGGAGACTGTTGTGTTGTGGAGAGTGGTATAGTGCTGGGAGACTACTGTTGGTTGTGGAGAGTGGTGTAGTGCTGGGAAACTGTTATTGTGTTGTGGAGAGTGGTGTAACACTGGGAGACTGTTCTGTTGTGGAGACTGATGAAACACTGGGAGACTGTTGGTGGGTTGTGGGGAGTGGTGTACGGCTGGGAGACTGTTGTTGGGTGTGGAGAGTGGTTTAACACTGGGAGATTGTTGTTGGGTGTGGAGAGTAGTGTAGTGCTGGGAGACTGTTGTTGGGTTGTGGAGAGTGGCGTATCGCTGGGAGACAGTTGTTGGTTGTGGACAGTGGTGTAGTGCTGGGAGACTGTTGTTGGGTGTGGAGAGTAGTGTAGTGCTAGGAGACTGTTGTTGGGTTGTGGAGAGTGGTGTAACACTGGGAGACTGTTGTTGGTTGTGGAGAGAGGTGTAGTGCTGGGAGACAGTTGTTGCGTTGTAGAGAGTGGTGTAACACTACGAGACTGTCGTTTGTTTGTGGAGAGCGGTGTAGAGCCGGGAGACGGTTGTGTTGTGGAGAGTTGTGTAACCCTGGGAGTCTATTGTTATGTTGTGGAGAGTGGTGTAATGTTGGGAGACTGTTGTTGGGTTGTGGAGAGAGGTGTAATGCTGGGATACTGTTGTTGGGTGTGGAGAGTGGTGTAGCACTAGGAGACTGTTATTGTGTTGTGGGGAGTGATGTAGAGCTAGAATACTTTTGTTGGGTTGTGGAGAGTGGTGCAGTGCTGGGAGACTTTTGTTGGGTTGAGGAGAGTAGTCTAATGCTGGGATACGGTTGTTGGGTTGTGGAGAGTGGTGTAGGGCTTGGAGACTGTTGTTGGGTGTGGAGAGTGGTGCCACACTGGGAGACTGTTGTTGGGTGTGGAGAGTAGTGTAGTGCCGGGAGACTGTTATTGTGTTGTGGAGAGCGGTGTAGAGCTGGGAGACTATTGCTGGGTTGTGGAGAGTGGTGTAGTGCTGGGAGACTGTTGTGTTGTGGAGAGTGGTGTAACACTGGGAGACTATTGTTATGTTGTGGAGAGTGGTGTAATGTTGGGAGACTGTTGTAGGGTTGTGGAGAGAGGTGTATCACTAGGAGACTGTTGTGTTGTGGAGAGTGGTGTAACACTGGGAGACTGTTGTGTTGTGGAGACTGGTGAAACACTGGGAGACTGTTGGTGGGTTGTGGGGAGTGGTGTACGGCTGGGAGACTGTTGTTGGGTGTGGAGAGTGGTGTAACACTGGGAGACTGTTGTTGGGTGTGGAGAGTAGTGTAGTACTGGGAGACTGTTGTTGGGTTGTGGAGAGTGGTGTCGTGCTGGGAGACAGTTGTTGGGTTGTGGAGAGTAGTGTAACACTGGGAGAGTGTTGTTGGTTGTGGAGAGAGGTGTAGTGCTGGGAGACAGTTGTTGGGTTGTGGAGAGTAGTGTAATACTGGGATACTATTGTTGCGTGTGGAGAGAGGTGTATCACTAGGAGACTGTTGTTGGGTTGTGGAGAGTGGTGTAACACTAGGAGACTGTTGTGTTGTGGAGAGTGGTATAGTGCTGGGAGACTACTGTTGGTGGTGGAGAGTGGTGTAGTGCTGGGAAACTGTTATTGTGTTGTGGAGAGTGGTGTAACACTGGGAGACTGTTGTTGGTTGTGGAGAGAGGTGTAGTGCTGGGAGACAGTTGTTGCGTTGTAGAGAGTGGTGTAACACTACGAGACTGTCGTTTGTTTGTGGAGAGCGGTGTAGAGCTGGGAGACTGTTGTGTTGTGGAGAGTTGTGTAACCCTGGGAGTCTATTGTTATGTTGTGGAGAGTGGTGTAATGTTGGGAGACTGTTGTTGGGTTGTGGAGAGAGGTGTAATGCTGGGATACTGTTGTTGGGTGTGGAGAGTGGTGTAGCACTAGGAGACTGTTATTGTGTTGTGCGGAGTGATGTAGAGCTGGAATACTTTTGTTGGGTTGTGGAGAGTGGTGTAGTGCTGGGAGACTTTTGTTGGGTTGAGGAGGGTAGTCTAATGCTGGGATACGGTTGTTGGGTTGTGGAGAGTGGTGTAGGGCTGGGAGACTGTTGTTGGGTGTAGAGAGTGGTGCAACACTGGGAGACTGTTATTGTGTTGTGGAGAGTGGTGTAACACTGGGAGACTGTTGGTGGGTTGTGGGGAGTGGTGTACGGCTGGGAGACTGTTGTTGGGTGTGGAGAGTGGTGTAACACTGGGAGACTGTTGTTGGGTGTGGAGAGTAGTGTAGTGCTGGGAGACAGTTGTTGGTTGTGGACAGTGGTGTCGTGCTGGGAGACAGTTGTTGGGTTGTGGAGAGTAGTGTAATACTGGGATACTATTGTTGCGTGTGGAGAGAGGTGTATCACTAGGAGACTGTTGTTGCGTTGTGGAGAGTGGTGTTATACTAGGAGACTGTTGTGTTGTGGAGAGTGGTATAGTGCTGGGAGACTACTGTTGGTTGTGGAGAGTGGTGTAGTGCTGGGAAACTGTTATTGTGTTGTGGAGAGTGGTGTAACACTGGGAGACTGTTCTGTTGTGGAGACTGATGAAACACTGGGAGACTGTTGGTGGGTTGTGGGGAGTGGTGTACGGCTGGGAGACTGTTGTTGGGTGTGGAGAGTGGTTTAACACTGGGAGATTGTTGTTGGGTGTGGAGAGTAGTGTAGTGCTGGGAGACTGTTGTTGGGTTGTGGAGAGTGGCGTATCGCTGGGAGACAGTTGTTGGTTGTGGACAGTGGTGTAGTGCTGGGAGACTGTTGTTGGGTGTGGAGAGTAGTGTAGTGCTAGGAGACTGTTGTTGGGTTGTGGAGAGTGGTGTAACACTGGGAGACTGTTGTTGGTTGTGGAGAGAGGTGTAGTGCTGGGAGACAGTTGTTGCGTTGTAGAGAGTGGTGTAACACTACGAGACTGTCGTTTGTTTGTGGAGAGCGGTGTAGAGCCGGGAGACGGTTGTGTTGTGGAGAGTTGTGTAACCCTGGGAGTCTATTGTTATGTTGTGGAGAGTGGTGTAATGTTGGGAGACTGTTGTTGGGTTGTGGAGAGAGGTGTAATGCTGGGATACTGTTGTTGGGTGTGGAGAGTGGTGTAGCACTAGGAGACTGTTATTGTGTTGTGGGGAGTGATGTAGAGCTAGAATACTTTTGTTGGGTTGTGGAGAGTGGTGCAGTGCTGGGAGACTTTTGTTGGGTTGAGGAGAGTAGTCTAATGCTGGGATACGGTTGTTGGGTTGTGGAGAGTGGTGTAGGGCTTGGAGACTGTTGTTGGGTGTGGAGAGTGGTGCCACACTGGGAGACTGTTGTTGGGTGTGGAGAGTAGTGTAGTGCCGGGAGACTGTTATTGTGTTGTGGAGAGCGGTGTAGAGCTGGGAGACTATTGCTGGGTTGTGGAGAGTGGTGTAGTGCTGGGAGACTGTTGTGTTGTGGAGAGTGGTGTAACACTGGGAGACTATTGTTATGTTGTGGAGAGTGGTGTAATGTTGGGAGACTGTTGTAGGGTTGTGGAGAGAGGTGTATCACTAGGAGACTGTTGTTGGGTTGTGGAAAGAGGTGTAACACTGGGAGATGTTATCGTTGGGTTGTGGAGAGTGGTGTAACACTGAGAGACTGTTGTTGGGTTGTGGAGAGTGGTGTAACACTGGGAGATGTTATCGTTGGGTTGTGGAGAGTGGTGTAACACTTGGAGAATATTGAGTTGTGGTGAGTGGTGTAACACTAGTAGACTGTTGTTGGTTTGTAGAAAGTGGTGTAACACTGAGAGACTGTCGCTGGTTTGTGGAGAGAGGTGTAGTGCTGGGAGACAGTTGTTGGGTTGTGGAGAGTGGTGTAACACTGGGAGACTGTTGTTGGTTGTGGAGAGTGGTGTAGTGCTGGGAGACAGTTGTTGGGTTGTGGAGAGTGGTGTAACACTGGGAGACTGCTGTGTTGTGGAGAGTGGTGTAGTGCTGGGAGACAGTTGTTGGGTTGCGGTGCGTGGTGTAACACTGGGAGACTGTTGTGTTGTGGAGAGTGGTATAGTGCTGGGAGACTACTGTTGGTTGTGGAGAGTGGTGTAGTGCTGGGAGACTGTTATTGTGTTTGTGGAGAGCGGTGTAGAGCTGGGAGACTGTTGCTGGGTTGTGGAGAGTGGTGTAGTGCTGGGAGACTGTTGTGTTGTGGAGAGTGGTGTAACACTGGGAGACTATTGTTATGTTGTGGAGAGTGGTGTAATGTTGGGAGACTGTTGTAGGGTTGTGGAGAGAGGTGTAATGCTGGGAGACTGCTGTTGGGTTGTGGAGAGCGGTGTAGTTCTGGGAGACTTATTGTGTTGTGGAGAGTG
This sequence comes from Mobula birostris, assembly GCF_030028105.1. Taxonomy (NCBI): domain Eukaryota; kingdom Metazoa; phylum Chordata; class Chondrichthyes; order Myliobatiformes; family Myliobatidae; genus Mobula; species Mobula birostris. Next base: position 63,353,144 of record NC_092385.1, read on the forward strand.
GTGTAACACTGGGAGACAGTTGTTGCGTTGTAGAGAGTGGTGTAACACTACGAGACTGTCGTTTGTTTGTGGAGAGCAGTGTAGAGCCGGGAGACTGTTGTGTTGTGGAGAGTTGTGTAACCCTGGGAGTCTATTGTTATGTTGTGGAGAGTGGTGTAATGTTGGGAGACTGTTGTTGCGTTGTGGAGAGAGGTGTAATGCTGGGATACTGTTGTTGGGTGTGTAGAGTGGTGTAGCACTAGGAGACTGTTATTGTGTTGTGGGGAGTGATGTAGAGCTGGAATACTTTTGTTGGGTTGTGGAGAGTGGTGTAGTGCTGGGAGACTTTTGTTGGGTGTGGAGAGTAGTGTAGTGCCGGGAGACTGTTATTGTGTTCTGGAGAGCGGTGTAGAGCTGGGAGACTATTGCTGGGTTGTGGAGAGTGGTGTAGTGCTGGGAGACTGTTGTGTTGTGGAGAGTGGTGTAACACTGGGAGACTATTGTTATGTTGTGGAGAGTGGTGTAATGTTGGGAGACTGTTGTAGGGTTGTGGAGAGAGGTGTAATGCTGGGAGACAGTTGTTGGGTTGTGGAGAGTGGTGTAACACTGGGAGACTGTTGTTGGTTATGGAGAGAGGTGTAGTGCTGGGAGATAGTTGTTGGGTTGTGGAGAGTGGTGTAACACTGGGAGACTGTTGTGTTGTGGAGAGTGGTATAGTGCTGGGAGACTACTGTTGGTTGTGGAGAGTGGTGTAGTGCTGGGAGACTTTTGTTGGGTTGTGGAGAGTGGTCTAATGCTGAGATACGGTTGTTGGGTTGTGGAGAGTGGTGTAGGGCTGGGAGACTGTTGTTGGGTGTTGAGAGTGGTGTAACACTGGGAGACTGTTGTTGGGTGTGGAGAGTGGTGTAGTGCTGGGAGACTTGTTGGGTTGTGGAGAGTGGTGTAACACTGGGAGACTGTTGGTTGTGGAGAGTGGTATAGTGCTGGGAGACTACTGTTGGTTGTGGAGAGTGGTGTAGTGCTGGGAAACTGCTGTTGGGTTGTGGAGAGTGGTGTAGTGCTGGGAAACTGTTATTGTGTTGTGGAGAGTGGTGTAACACTGGGAGACTGTTGTGTTGTGGAGACTGGTGAAACACTGGGAGACTGTTGGTGGGTTGTGGGGAGTGGTGTACGGCTGGGAGACTGTTGTTGGGTGTGGAGAGTGGTTTAACACTGGGAGACTGTTGTTGGGTGTGGAGAGTAGTGTAGTGCTGGGAGACTGTTGTTGGGTTGTGGAGAGTGGCGTATCGCTGGGAGACAGTTGTTGGTTGTGGACAGTGGTGTAGTGCTGGGAGACTGTTGTTGGGTGTGGAGAGTAGTGTAGTGCTAGGAGACTGTTGTTGGGTTGTGGAGAGTGGTGTAACACTGGGAGACTGTTGTTGGTTGTGGAGAGAGGTGTAGTGCTGGGAGACAGTTGTTGCGTTGTAGAGAGTGGTGTAACACTACGAGACTGTCGTTTGTTTGTGGAGAGCGGTGTAGAGCCGGGAGACTGTTGTGTTGTGGAGAGTTGTGTAACCCTGGGAGTCTATTGTTATGTTGTGGAGAGTGGTGTAATGTTGGGAGACTGTTGTTGGGTTGTGGAGAGAGGTGTAATGCTGGGATACTGTTGTTGGGTGTGGAGAGTGGTGTAGCACTAGGAGACTGTTATTGTGTTGTGGGGAGTGATGTAGAGCTAGAATACTTTTGTTGGGTTGTGGAGAGTGGTGTAGTGCTGGGAGACTTTTGTTGGGTTGAGGAGAGTAGTCTAATGCTGGGATACGGTTGTTGGGTTGTGGAGAGTGGTGTAGGGCTTGGAGACTGTTGTTGGGTGTGGAGAGTGGTGCCACACTGGGAGACTGTTGTTGGGTGTGGAGAGTAGTGTAGTGCCGGGAGACTGTTATTGTGTTGTGGAGAGCGGTGTAGAGCTGGGAGACTATTGCTGGGTTGTGGAGAGTGGTGTAGTGCTGGGAGACTGTTGTGTTGTGGAGAGTGGTGTAACACTGGGAGACTATTGTTATGTTGTGGAGAGTGGTGTAATGTTGGGAGACTGTTGTAGGGTTGTGGAGAGAGGTGTATCACTAGGAGACTGTTGTTGGGTTGTGGAAAGAGGTGTAACACTGGGAGATGTTATCGTTGGGTTGTGGAGAGTGGTGTAACACTGAGAGACTGTTGTTGGGTTGTGGAGAGTGGTGTAACACTGGGAGATGTTATCGTTGGGTTGTGGAGAGTGGTGTAACACTTGGAGAATATTGAGTTGTGGAGAGTGGTGTAACACTAGTAGACTGTTGTTGGTTTGTAGAAAGTGGTGTAACACTGAGAGACTGTCGCTGGTTTGTGGAGAGAGGTGTAGTGCTGGGAGACAGTTGTTGGGTTGTGGAGAGTGGTGTAACACTGGGAGACTGTTGTTGGTTGTGGAGAGTGGTGTAGTGCTGGGAGACAGTTGTTGGGTTGTGGAGAGTGGTGTAACACTGGGAGACTGCTGTGTTGTGGAGAGTGGTGTAGTGCTGGGAGACAGTTGTTGGGTTGCGGTGCGTGGTGTAACACTGGGAGACTGTTGTGTTGTGGAGAGTGGTATAGTGCTGGGAGACTACTGTTGGTTGTGGAGAGTGGTGTAGTGCTGGGAGACTGTTATTGTGTTTGTGGAGAGCGGTGTAGAGCTGGGAGACTGTTGCTGGGTTGTGGAGAGTGGTGTAGTGCTGGGAGACTGTTGTGTTGTGGAGAGTGGTGTAACACTGGGAGACTATTGTTATGTTGTGGAGAGTGGTGTAATGTTGGGAGACTGTTGTAGGGTTGTGGAGAGAGGTGTAATGCTGGGAGACTGCTGTTGGGTTGTGGAGAGTGGTGTAGTTCTGGGAGACTTATTGTGTTGTGGAGAGTGGTGTAACACTGGGAGACTGTTGTTGTGTTGTGGAGACTGGTGTAACAATGGGAGACTGTTGGTAGGTTGTGGGGAGTGGTGTTACACTCTTAGACTGTTGTTGTGTTGTGGAGAGTGGTGTAACACTAGGAGAGTGTTGTTGGTTTGTAGAAAGTGGTGTAACACTAAGAGACTGTCGATGGTTTGTGGAGAGTGGTGTAGAGCTGAGAGACTGTTGTTGGGTTGTGGAGAGTGGTGTAACACTGGGAGTCTGTTGTTGTGTTGTGGAGACCGATTTAACACTGGCAGTCTGTTGTTGGGTTGTGGAGAGTGCTGTAACACTGGGAGACTGTTGTGTTGTGGAGACTGGTGAAACACTGGGAGACTGTTGTTGGGTTGTGGGGAGTGGTGTAGTGCTGGGAGACTGCTGTTGGGTTGTGGAGAGTGGTGTAGTTCTGGGAGACTTATTGTGTTGTGGAGAGTGGTGTAACACTGGGAGACTGTTGTTGTGTTGTGGAGACTGGTGTAACAATGGGAGACTGTTGGTAGGTTGTGGGGTGTGGTGTTACACTCTTAGACTGTTGTTGTGTTGTGGAGAGTGGTGTAACACTGGGAGACTGTTGTTGGTTTGTAGAAAGTGGTGTAACACTAAGAGACTGTCGCTGGTTTGTGGAGAGCGGTGTAGAGCTGAGAGACTGTTGTTGGGTTGTGGAGAGTGGTGTACTGCTGGGAGACTGTTGGGTTGTGGAGAGTGGTGTAACACTGGGAGACTGTTGTGTTGTGGAGAGCGCTGTAATGCTAGGAGACCGTTGTTGGTTTTTGGAGAGTCATGTAGAGCTGGGAGACTGTTGTTGTGTTGTGGAGAGCGTTGTAATGCTAGGAGACCGTTGTTGGTTTTTGGAGAGTCATGTAGAGCTGGGAGACTGTTGTTGGGTTGCAGAGAGTGTTGTAGCGCTGGGAGACTGTTGTTGGTTTGTGGAGAGTGGTGTAACACTGGGAGACTGTTGTTGAGTGTGGAGAGTGGTGCAACACTAGGAGAATGTGGGGTTCTGGAGAGTGGTGTAACACTAAGAGACTGGTTGTGGACAATGGTGTAGAGCTGGGAGACTGTTGCTGCTTGTGGAGAGTGGTATAGTGCTGGGAGACTTGTTTGTTATGGTGAGTGGGTACTGCTGGGAGACTGCTGTTGGGTTGTGGAGAGTGCTGTAGTACTGGGAGACTGCTATTGTGTTGTGGAGAGTGGTGTAGACTGGGAGACTGTTGCTGTGTTGTGGAGAGCGTTGTAATGCTAGGAGACTGTTGTTGGTTTTTGGAGAGTCATGTAGAGCTGGGACTCTGTTGTTGGGTTGTAGAGAGTGGTGTAGCACTGGGAGACTGTTGGGTATGGAGAGTGGTGAAGTGCTGGGAGGCTGTTGTTTGGTGTGGAGAGAGGTGTATCACTAGGAGACTGTTGTTGGGTTGTGGAGAGAGGTGTAACACTGGGAGATGTTATCGTTGGGTTGTGGAGAGTGGTGTAACACTGAGAGACTGTTGTTGGGTTGTGGAGAGTGGTGTAACACTGGGAGATGTTATCGTTGGGTTGTGGAGAGTGGTGTAACACTAGGAGACTGTTATTGTGTTGTGGAGAGTGGTGTAACACTTGGAGAATATTGAGTTGTTGAGAGTGGTGTAACACTAGGAGACTGTTGTTGGTTTGTAGAAAGTGGTGTAACACTAAGAGACTGTCGCTGGTTTGTGGAGAGAGGTGTAGTGCTGGGAGACAGTTGTTGGGTTGTGGAGAGTGGTGTAACACTGGGAGACTGTTGTTGGTTGTGGAGAGTGGTGTAGTGCTGGGAGACAGTTGTTGGGTTGTGGAGAGTGGTGTAACACTGGGAGACTGTTGTGTTGTGGAGAGTGGTATAGTGCTGGGAGTCTACTGTTGGTTATGGAGAGTGGTGTAGTGCTGGGAGACTGCTGTTGTGTTGTGGAGAGTGGTGTAGTGCTGGGAGGCTGCTATTGTGTTGTGGAGAGTGGTGTAACACTGGGAGACTGTTGTTCTGTTGTGGAGAGCGTTGTAATGCTAGGAGACCGTTGTTGGTTTTTGGAGAGTCATGTAGAGCTGGGACTCTGTTGTTGGGTTGTAGAGAGTGGTGTAGCACTGGGAGACTGTTGGGTATGGAGAGCGGTGAAGTGCTGGGAGACTGTTGTTTGGTGTGGAGAGAGGTGTATCACTAGGAGACTGTTGTTGGGTTGTGGAGAGTGGTGTAACACTAGGAGACTGTTATTGTGTTGTGGGGAGTGGTGTACAGCTGGAATACTCTTGTTGGGTTGTGGAGAGTGGTGCAGTGCTGGGAGACTTTTGTTGGGTTGTGGAGAGTGGTCTAATGCTGAGATACGGTTATTGGGTTGTGGAGAATGGTGTAGGGCTGGGAGACTGTTGTTGGGTGTGGAGAGTGGAGTAACACTGGGAGACTGTTGGGTGTGGAGAGTGGTGTAGTGCTGGGAGACTGTTGTTGGGTTCTGGAGAGTGGTGTTACACTGGGAGACTGTTGGTTGTGGAGAGTGGTGTAGTTCTGGGAGACAGTTGTTGGGTTGTGGAGAGTGGTGTAACACTGGGAGACTGTTCTGTTGTGGAGACTGATGAAACACTGGGAGACTGTTGGTGGGTTGTGGGGAGTGGTGTACGGCTGGGAGACTGTTGTTGGGTGTGGAGAGTGGTGTAACACTGGGAGACTGTTGTTGGGTGTGGAGAGTAGTGTAGTGCTGGGAGACTGTTGTTGGGTTGTGGAGAGTGGCGTATCGCTGGGAGACAGTTGTTGGTTGTGGACAGTGGTGTAGTGCTGGGAGACTGTTGTTGGGTGTGGAGAGTAGTGTAGTGCTAGGAGACTGTTGTTGGGTTGTGGAGAGTGGTGTAACACTGGGAGACTGTTGTTGGTTGTGGAGAGAGGTGTAGTGCTGGGAGACAGTTGTTGCGTTGTAGAGAGTGGTGTAACACTACGAGACTGTCGTTTGTTTGTGGAGAGCGGTGTAGAGCCGGGAGACTGTTGTGTTGTGGAGAGTTGTGTAACCCTGGGAGTCTATTGTTATGTTGTGGAGAGTGGTGTAATGTTGGGAGACTGTTGTTGCGTTGTGGAGAGAGGTGTAATGCTGGGATACTGTTGTTGGGTGTGGAGAGTGGTGTAGCACTAGGAGACTGTTATTGTGTTGTGGGGAGTGATGTAGAGCTGGAATACTTTTGTTGGGTTGTGGAGAGTGGTGTAGTGCTGGGAGACTTTTGTTGGGTGTGGAGAGTAGTGTAGTGCCGGGAGACTGTTATTGTGTTGTGGAGAGCGGTGTAGAGCTGGGAGACTATTGCTGGGTTGTGGAGAGTGGTGTAGTGCTGGGAGACTGTTGTGTTGTGGAGAGTGGTGTAACACTGGGAGACTATTGTTATGTTGTGGAGAGTGGTGTAATGTTGGGAGACTGTTGTAGGGTTGTGGAGAGAGGTGTAATGCTGGGAGACAGTTGTTGGGTTGTGGAGAGTGGTGTAACACTGGGAGACTGTTGTTGGTTATGGAGAGAGGTGTAGTGCTGGGAGATAGTTGTTGGGTTGTGGAGAGTGGTGTAACACTGGGAGACTGTTGTGTTGTGGAGAGTGGTATAGTGCTGGGAGACTACTGTTGGTTGTGGAGAGTGGTGTAGTGCTGGGAGACTTTTGTTGGGTTGTGGAGAGTGGTCTAATGCTGAGATACGGTTGTTGGGTTGTGGAGAGTGGTGTAGGGCTGGGAGACTGTTGTTGGGTGTTGAGAGTGGTGTAACACTGGGAGACTGTTGTTGGGTGTGGAGAGTGGTGTAGTGCTGGGAGACTTGTTGGGTTGTGGAGAGTGGTGTAACACTGGGAGACTGTTGGTTGTGGAGAGTGGTATAGTGCTGGGAGACTACTGTTGGTTGTGGAGAGTGGTGTAGTGCTGGGAAACTGCTGTTGGGTTGTGGAGAGTGGTGTAGTGCTGGGAGACTGTTGTTGGGTGTGGAGAGTGGTTTAACACTGGGAGACTGTTGTTGGGTGTGGAGAGTAGTGTAGTGCTGGGAGACTGTTGTTGGGTTGTGGAGAGTGGCGTATCGCTGGGAGTCAGTTGTTGGTTGTGGACAGTGGTGTAGTGCTGGGAGACTGTTGTTGGGTGTGGAGAGTAGTGTAGTGCTAGGAGACTGTTGTTGGGTTGTGGAGAGTGGTGTAACACTGGGAGACTGTTGTTGGTTGTGGAGAGAGGTGTAGTGCTGGGAGACAGTTGTTGCGTTGTAGAGAGTGGTGTAACACTACGAGACTGTCGTTTGTTTGTGGAGAGCGGTGTAGAGCCGGGAGACTGTTGTGTTGTGGAGAGTTGTGTAACCCTGGGAGTCTATTGTTATGTTGTGGAGAGTGGTGTAATGTTGGGAGACTGTTGTAGGGTTGTGGAGAGAGGTGTAATGCTGGGAGACAGTTGTTGGTTGTGGACAGTTGTGTAGTGCTGGCAGACTGTTGTTGGGTGTGGAGAGTAGTGTAATGCTAGGAGACTGTTGTTGGGTTGTGGAGAGTGGTGTAACACTGGGAGACTGTTGTTGGTTGTGGAGAGAGGTGTAGTGCTGGGAGACTGTTGTTGGGTTGTGGAGAGTGGTGTAACACTGGGAGACTGTTGTTGGTTATGGAGAGAGGTGTAGTGCTGGGAGACAGTTGTTGGGTTGTGGAGAGTGGTGTAACACTGGGAGACTGTTGTGTTGTGGAGAGTGGTATAGTGCTGGGAGACTACTGTTGGTTGTGGAGAGTGGTGTAGTGCTGGGAGACTTTTGTTGGGTTGTGGAGAGTGGTCTAATGCTGAGATACGGTTGTTGGGTTGTGGAGAGTGGTGTAGGGCTGGGAGACTGTTGTTGGGTGTTGAGAGTGGTGTAACACTGGGAGACTGTTGGTTGTGGAGAGTGGTATAGTGCTGGGAGACTACTGTTGGTTGTGGAGAGTGGTGTAGTGCTGGGAAACTGCTGTTGGGTTGTGGAGAGTGGTGTAGTGCTGGGAAACTGTTATTGTGTTGTGGAGAGTGGTGTAACACTGGGAGACTGTTGTGTTGTGGAGACTGGTGAAACACTGGGAGACTGTTGTTGATTTGTGGGGAGTGGTGTAGTGCTGGGAGACTGCTGTTGGGTTGTGGAGAGTGGTGTAGTTCTGGGAGACTTATTGTGTTGTGGAGAGTGGTGTAACACTGGGAGACTGTTGTTGTGTTGTGGAGACTGGTGTAACAATGGGAGACTGTTGGTAGGTTGTGGGGAGTGGTGTTACACTCTTAGACTGTTGTTGTGTTGTGGAGAGTGGTGTAACACTAGGAGACTGTTGTTGGTTTGTAGAAAGTGGTGTAACACTAAGAGACTGTCGCTGGTTTGTGGAGAGTGGTGTAGAGCTGAGAGACTGTTGTTGGGTTGTGGAGAGTGGTGTACTGCTGGGAGACTGTTGGGTTGTGGAGAGTGGTGTAACACTGGGAGACTGTTGTGTTGTGGAGAGCGCTGTAATGCTAGGAGACCGTTGTTGGTTTTTGGAGAGTCATGTAGAGCTGGGAGACTGTTGTTGTGTTGTGGAGAGCGTTGTAATGCTAGTAGACCATTGTTGGTTTTTGGAGAGTCATGTAGAGCTGGGAGACTGTTGTTGGGTTGCAGAGAGTGTTGTAGCGCTGGCAGACTGTTGTTGGTTTGTGGAGAGTGGTGTAACACTGGGAGACTGTTGTTGAGTGTGAAGAGTGGTGCAACACTAGGAGAATGTTGGGTTCTGGAGAGTGGTGTAACACTAAGAGACTGTTGTTGGGTTGTGGACAATGGTGTAGAGCTGGGAGACTGTTGCTGCTTGTGGAGAGTGGTATAGTGCTGGGAGACTTGTTTGTTATGGTGAGTGGGTACTGCTGGGAGACTGCTGTTGGGTTCTGGAGAGTGCTGTAGTACTGGGAGACTGCTATTGTGTTGTGGAGAGTGGTGTAAGACTGGGAGACTGTTGCTGTGTTGTGGAGAGCGTTGTAATGCTAGGAGACTGTTGTTGGTTTTTGGAGAGTCATGTAGAGCTGGGACTCTGTTGTTGGGTTGTAGAGAGTGGTGTAGCACTGGGAGACTGTTGGGTATGGAGAGTGGTGAACTGCTGGGAGGCTGTTGTTTGGTGTGGAGAGAGGTGTATCACTAGGAGACTGTTGTTGGGTTGTGGAGAGTGGTGTAACACTGGGAGATGTTATCGTTGGGTTGTGGAGAGTGGTGTAACACTTGGAGAATATTGAGTTGTGGAGAGTGGTGTAACACTAGGAGACTGTTGTTGGTTTGTAGAAAGTGGTGTAACACTAAGAGACTGTCGCTGGTTTGTGGAGAGAGGTGTAGTGCTGGGAGACAGTTGTTGGGTTGTGGAGAGTGGTGTAACACTGGGAGACTGTTGTTGGTTGTGGAGAGTGGTGTAGTGCTGGGAGACAGTTGTTGGGTTGTGGAGAGTGGTGTAACACTGGGAGACTGTTGTGTTGTGGAGAGTGGTATAGTGCTGGGAGACTACTGTTGGTTATGGAGAGTGGTGTAGTGCTGGGAGACTGCTGTTGTGTTGTGGAGAGTGGTGTAGTGCTGGGAGGCTGCTATTGTGTTGTGGAGAGTGGTGTAACACTGGGAGACTGTTGTTGTGTTGTGGAGAGCGTTGTAATACTAGGAGACCGTTGTTGGTTTTTGGAGAGTCATGTAGAGCTGGGACTCTGTTGTTGGGTTGTAGAGAGTGGTGTAGCACTGGGAGACTGTTGGGTATGGAGAGCGGTGAAGTGCTGGGAGACTGTTGTTTGGTGTGGAGAGAGGTGTATCACTAGGAGACTGTTGTTGGGTTGTGGAGAGTGGTGTAACACTAGGAGACTGTTATTGTGTTCTGGGGAGTGGTGTACAGCTGGAATACTCTTGTTGGGTTGTGGAGAGTGGTGTAGTGCTGGGAGACTTTTGTTGTGTTGTGGAGAGTGGTCTAATGCTGAGATACGGTTATTGGGTTGTGGAGAGGGGTGTAGGGCTGGGAGACTGTTGTTGGGTGTGGAGAGTGGAGTAACACTGGGAGACTGTTGTTGGGTGTGGAGAGTGGTGTAGTGCTGCGAGACTGTTGTTGGGTTGTGGAGAGTGGTGTAACACTAGGAGACTGTTATTGTGTTGTGGGGAGTGGTGTACAGCTGGAATACTCTTGTTGGGTTGTGGAGAGTGGTGCAGTGCTGGGAGACTTTTGTTGGGTTGTGGAGAGTGGTCTAATGCTGAGATACGGTTAATGGGTTGTGGAGAGTGGTGTAGGGCTGGGAGACTGTTGTTGGGTGTGGAGAGTGGAGTAACACTGGGAGACTGTTGTTGGGTGTGGAGAGTGGTGTAGTGCTGGGAGACTGTTGTTGGGTTCTGGAGAGTGGTGTAACACTGGGAGACTGTTGGTTGTGGAGAGTGGTGTAGTTCTGGGAGACAGTTGTTGGGTTGTGGAGAGTGGTGTAACACTGGAAGACTGTTGTGTTGTGGAGAGTGGTATAGTGCTGGGAAACTACTGTTGTTTGTGGAGAGTGGTGTAGTGCTGGGAAACTGCTGTTGGGTTGTGGAGAGTGGTGTAGTGCTGGGAGACTGTTATTGTGTTGTGGAGAGTGGTGTAACACTGGGAGACTGTTGTGTTGTGGAGACTGGTGAAACACTGGGAGACTGTTGGTGGGTTGTGGGGAGTGGTGTACGGCTGGGAGACTGTTGTTGGGTGTGGAGAGTGGTGTAACACTGGGAGACTGTTGTTGGGTGTGGAGAGTAGTGCAGTGCTGGGAGACTGTTGTTGGGTTGTGGAGAGTGGCGTATCGCTGGGAGACAGTTGTTGGTTGTGGACAGTGGTGTCGTGCTGGGAGACAGTTGTTGGGTTGTGGAGAGTAGTGTAACACTGGGAGACTGTTGGTTGTGGAGAGAGGTGTAGTGCTGGGAGACTGTTGTTGGGTTGTGGAGAGTGGTGTAACACTAGGAGACTGTTGTGTTGTGGAGAGTGGTATAGTGCTGGGAGACTACTGTTGGTTGTGGAGAGTGGTGTAGTGCTGGGAAACTGTTATTGTGTTGTGGAGAGTGGTGTAACACTGGGAGACTGTTCTGTTGTGGAGACTGATGAAACACTGGGAGACTGTTGGTGGGTTGTGGGGAGTGGTGTACGGCTGGGAGACTGTTGTTGGGTGTGGAGAGTGGTTTAACACTGGGAGACTGTTGTTGGGTGTGGAGAGTAGTGTAGTGCTGGGAGACTGTTGTTGGGTTGTGGAGAGTGGCGTATCGCTGGGAGACAGTTGTTGGTTGTGGACAGTGGTGTAGTGCTGGGAGACTGTTGTTGGGTGTGGAGAGTAGTGTAGTGCTAGGAGACTGTTGATGGGTTGTGGAGAGTGATGTAACACTGGGAGACTGTTGTTTGTTGTGGAGAGAGGTGTAGTGCTGGGAGACAGTTGTTGCGTTGTAGAGAGTGGTGTAACACTACGAGACTGTCGTTTGTTTGTGGAGAGCGGTGTAGAGCCGGGAGACTGTTGTGTTGTGGAGAGTTGTGTAACCCTGGGAGTCTGTTGTTATGTTGTGGAGAGTGGTGTAATGTTGGGAGACTGTTGTTGGGTTGTGGAGAGAGGTGTAATGCTGGGATACTGTTGTTGGGTGTGGAGAGTGGTGTAGCACTAGGAGACTGTTATTGTGTTGTGGGGAGTGATGTAGAGCTGGAATACTTTTGTTGGGTTGTGGAGAGTGTTGTAGTGCTGGGAGACTTTTGTTGGGTTGAGGAGAGTAGTCTAATGCTGGGATACGGTTGTTGGGTTGTGGAGAGTGGTGTAGGGCTTGGAGACTGTTGTTGGGTGTGGAGAGTGGTGCAACACTGGGAGACTGTTGTTGGGTGTGGAGAGTAGTGTAGTGCCGGGAGACTGTTATTGTGTTGTGGAGAGCGGTGTAGAGCTGGGAGACTGTTGCTGGGTTGTGGAGAGTGGTGTAGTGCTGGGAGACTGTTGTGTTGTGGAGAGTGGTGTAACACTGGGAGACTATTGTTATGTTGTGGAGAGTGGTGTAATGTTGGGAGACTGTTGTAGGGTTGTGGAGAGAGGTGTAATGCTGGGAGACAGTTGTTGGTTGTGGACAGTTGTGTAGTCCTGGAAGACTGTTGTTGGGTGTGGAGAGTAGTGTAGTGCTAGGAGACTGTTGTTGGGTTGTGGAGAGTGGTGTAACACTGGGAGACTGTTGTTGGTTGTGGAGAGAGGTGTAGTGCTGGGAGACAGTTGTTGGGTTGTGGAGAGTGGTGTAACACTGGGAGACTGTTGTTGGTTCTGGAGAGAGGTGTAGTGCTGGGAGACTGTTGTTGGGTTGTGGAGAGTGGTGTAATGTTGGGAGACTGTTGTTGGGTTGTGGAGAGAGGTGTAATGCTGGGATACTATTGTTGGGTGTGGAGAGTGGTGTAACACTAGGAGACTGTTATTGTGTTGTGGGGAGTGGTGTAGAGCTGGAATACTCTTGTTGGGTTGTGGAGAGTGGTGTAGTGCTGGGAGACTTTTGTTGGGTTGTGGAGAGTAGTCTAATGCTGGGATACGGTTGTTGGGTTGTGGAGAGTGGTGTAGGGCTGGGAGACAGTTGTTGGGTGTGGAGAGTGGTGCAACACTGGGAGACTGTTGTTGGGTGTGGAGAGTGGTGTAGTTCTGGGAGACTGTTGTTGGGTTGTGGAGAGTGGTGTAACATTGGGAGACTGTTGTTGGTTGTGGAGAGTGGTGTAGTGCTGGGAGACAGTTGTTGCGTTGCGGTGAGTGGTGTAACACTGGGAGACTGTTGTGTTGTGGAGAGTGGTATAGTGCTGGGAGACTGTTGTTGGGTTGTGGAGAGTGGTGTAGTGCTGGGAGACTGTTATTGTGTTGTGGAGAGCGGTGTAGAGCTGGGAGACTGTTGCTGGGTTGTGGAGAGTGGTGTAATGCTGGGAGACTGTTGTGTTGTGGAGAATGGTGTAACACTGGGAGACTATTGTTATGTTGTGGAGAGTGGTGTAATGTTGGGAGACTGTTGGTGGGTTGTGGAGAGAGGTGTAATGCTGGGAGACAGTTGTTGGTTGTGGACAGTGGTATAGTGCTGGGAGACTGTTGTTGGGTGTGGAGAGTAGTGTAGTGCTAGGAGACTGTTGTTGGGTTGTGGAGAGTGGTGTAACACTGGGAGACTGTTGTTGATTGTGGTGAGAGGTGTAGTGCTGGGTGACAGTTGTTGGGTTGTGGAGAGTGGTGTATCACTGGGAGACTGTTGTGTTGTGGAGAGTGGTATAGTGCTGGGAGACTACTGTTGGTTGTGGAGAGTGGTGTAGTGCTGGGAGACTGTTATTGTGTTGTGGAGAGTGGTGTAGAGCTGGGAGACTTGTGTTGTGGAGAGTGGTATTATGCTGGGAGACTATTGTTGGTTGTGGAGAGTGGTGTAGTGCTGGGAGACTGCTGTTGGGTTGCGGAGAGTGGTGTAGTGCTGGGAGACTGTTACTGTGTTGTAGAGAGTGGTGAAACACTGTGAGACTGTTGTGTTGTGGAGAGTGTTGTAACCCTGGGAGACTGTTGTTGGGTTGTGGGAAGTAGTGTAACACTGGTAGACTGTTGGTGTGTTGTGGAGAGTGGTGTAACACAAGGATATTGTTATTGTTTTGTGGAGAGTGGTGTAACACTAAGATAATGTTGTTGGGTTGTGGAGAGTGGTGTAACACAAGGATAATGTTATGGTGTTCTGGAGAGTGGTGTAACACTAGGATAATGTTGGTGGGTTGTGGGGAGTGGTGTAACACAAGGATAATGTTATTGTGTTGTGGAGAGTGGTGTAACCCTGGGATACTGTTGTTGGGTTGTGGGAAGTAGTGTAACACTGGTAGACTGTTGGTGTGTTGTGGAGAGTGATGTAACACAAGGATATTGTTATTGTGTTGTGGAGTGTGGTGTAACACTAGGATAATGTTGTTGGGTTGGGGAGAGTGGTGTAACACAAGGATAATGTTATTGTGTTGTGGAGAGTGGTGTAACACTAGGATAATGTTGGTGGGTTGTGGGGAGTGGTGTAACTGAGAGACTGCTGTTGGGTTGAGGAGAGTGGTGTAATACTGGGAGACTGTTGTTGGGTTGTGGAGAGTGGTCGAACACTGGGAGACAGTTGTGTTGTGGAGAGTGGTGTAACACTGGGAGACTGTTGTGTTGTGGAGAGTGGTGTAACACTGGGAGACTATTGTTATGTTGTGGAGAGTGGTGTAATGTTGGGAGACTGTTGTTGGGTTGTGGAGAGTGGTGTAACATGAAGAGACTGTTACTGTGTTGTGGAGAGTGGTGTAACACTGGGAGACTGTTGGGTTGTGGGGAGTGGTGTAACACTGGGAGACTTTTGCGTTGTGGAGAGTTGTGTAACACTCGGAGACGGTTGTGTTGTGGAGAGTGGTATAACGCTGGGAGACGGTTGTGTTGTGGAGAGTGGTGTTATACTGGGAGACTGTTGGGTTGTGGAGAGTGGTGTAACACTGGGAGACTATTGTTATGTTGTGGAGAGTGGTGTAACACTGGGAGACGGTTGTGTTGTGGAGAGTGGTGTAACACTGGGAGACTGTTGTGTTGTGGAGAGTGGTGTAATGTTGGGAGACTGTTGTTGTGTTGTGGAGAGTGGTGTAGTGCTGGGAGACTGTTGTTGGGTTGTGGAGAGTGGTGTAGTGCTGGGAGACTGTTGGGTTGTGGAGAGTGGTGTAACACTGGGAGACTGTTGTGTTGTGGAGAGTGGTGTAACACTGGGAGACTATTGTTATGTTGTGCAGAGTGGTGTAATGTTGGGAGACTGTTGTTGGGTTGTGGAGAGTGGTGTAATGCCTGGATACTGTTGTTGGGTGTGGACAGTGGTGTAACACTAGGAGACTGTTGTTGGGTTGTGGAGAGTGGTGTAACACTAGGAGACTGTTATTGTGTTGTGGAGAGTGGTGTAGAGCTGAGATACTGTGGTTGGGTTGTGGAGAGTGGTGTAGTGCTGGGAGAGTTTTGTTGGGTTGTGGAGAGTGGTCTAATGCTGGGATACAGTTGAGGGTTGTGGAGAGTGGTGTAACACTGGGAGAGTATTGTTGGGTTGTGGAAAGTGGTGTAAGACTGGGAGACTGTAGTTGGGTGTGTGAGTGCTGTAGTGCTGGGAGACTTGTTGGGTGTGGAGAGACGTGTATCACTAGGAGACTGTTGTTGGGTTTTGGAGAGTGGTGTAACACTGGGAGACTGTTGTTGGTTGTGGAGAGTGGTGTAGTGCTGGGAGACAGTTGTTGGGTTGTGGAGAGTGG
The DNA here is from genome assembly GCF_030028105.1 of Mobula birostris. NCBI lineage: Eukaryota > Metazoa > Chordata > Chondrichthyes > Myliobatiformes > Myliobatidae > Mobula > Mobula birostris. The sequence continues at coordinate 63,368,245 of NC_092385.1, forward strand.
TGTAACACTGGGAGACTGTTGTGTTGTGGAGAGTGGTATAGTACTGGGAGACTATTGTTGGTTGTGGAGAGTGGTGTAGTGCTGGGAGACTGTTATTGTGTTGTGGAGAGTGGTGTAACACTGGGAGACTGTTGTTGGGTTGTGGAGAGTGGTGTGGTGCTGGGAGACTGTTCGGTTGTGGAGAGTGGTGTAACACTGGAAGACTGTTGTGTTGTGGAGAGTGGTATAATGCTGGGAGACTATTGTTGGTTGTGGAGAGTGGTGTAGTGCTGGGAGACTGCTGTTGGGTTGCGGAGAGTGGTGTAGTGCTGGGAGACTGTTACTGTGTTGTGGAGAGTGGTGTAACACTGAGACTTTTGTTGGGTTATGGAGAGTTGTGTAGTGCTGGGAGACTGTTGTTGGGTTGCGGTGAGTGGTGTAACACTGGGAGACTGTTGTGTTGTGGAGAGTGGTATAGTGCTGGGAGACTACTGTTGGTTGTGGAGAGTGGTGTAGTGTTGGGAGACTGTTATTGTGTTGTGGAGAGTGGTGTAGAGCTGTGAGACTTGTGTTGTGGAGAGTGGTATAATGCTGGGAGACTATTGTTGGTTGTGGAGAGTGGTGTAGTGCTGGGAGACTGCTGTTGGGTTGCGGAGAGTGGTGTAGTGCTGGGAGACTGTTACTGTGTTGTGGAGAGTGGTGTAACACTGTGAGACTGTTGTTGTGTTGTGGAGAGTGGTGTAACCCTGGGAGACTGTTGGTGGGTTGTGGGGAGTGGTGTAACACTGGTAGACTGTTGGTGTGTTGTGGAGAGTGGTGTAACACGAGGATATTGTTATTGTGTTGTGGAGAGTGGTGTAACACTGGGAGACTGTTGTGTTGTGGAGAGTGGTGTAACACTGGGAGACGGTTGTGTTGTGGAGAATGGTGTAACACTGGGAGACTGTTGTGTTGTGGAGAGTGGTGTAACACTGGGAGACAATTGTTATGTTGTGGAGAGAGGTGTAATGTTGGGAGACTGTTGTTGGGTTGTGGAGAGTGGTGTAATGCCTGAATACTGTTGTTGGGTGTGGAGAGTGCTGTAACACTAGGAGACTGTTGTTGGGTTGTGGAGAGTGGTGTAACACTGTGAGACTGTTATTGTGTTGTGGAGAGTGGTGTAACCCTGGGAGACTGTTGGTGGGTTGTGGGGAGTGTTGTAACACTGGTAGACTGTTGTGTTGTGGAGGGTGGTGTAACACTGTGAGACTGTTATTGTGTTGTGGAGAGTGGTGTAACCCTGGGAGACTGTTGGTGGGTTGTGGGGAGTGGTGTAACACTGGTAGACTGTTGGTGTGTTGTGGAGAGTGGTGTTTCACTAGGATAATGTTGTTGGGTTGTGGAGAGTGGTGTAACACAAGTATATTGTTATTGTGTTGTGGAGAGTGGTGTAATGCTGGGAGACTATTGTTGGTTGTGGAGAGTGGTGTGGTGCTGGGAGACTGCTGTTGGGTTGCGGAGAGTGGTGTAGTGCTGGGAGACTGTTACTGTGTTGTGGAGGGTGGTGTAACACTGTGAGACTGTTGTTCGGTTGTGGAGAGTGGTGTAACCCTGGGAGACTGTTGGTGGGTTGTGGGGCGTGGTGTAACACTGGTAGACTGTTGGTGTGTTGTGGAGAGTGGTGTAACACGAGGATATTGTTATTGTGTTGTGGAGAGTGGTGTAACACTAGGATACTGTTGTTGGGTGTGGAGAGTGGTGTCACACTGGGAGACTTGTTGGGTTGTGGAGAGTGGTGTAACACAGAGACTGTTGTTGGGTTATGGAGAATTATGTAGTGCTGGGAGACTGTTGTTGGTTTGTGGAGAGTGGTGTAACACTGGGAGATGGTTGTTGGGTTGTGGAGAGTGGTGTAACACTAGGAGACTGTTGTTGAGTTGTGGAGAGTGGTGTAACAGTGGGAGATAGTTGTTGGGTTGTGGAAAGTGGTGTAAGTCTGGGAGACTGTTGTTGGGGTGCGGAGTGCAGTGTAACACTAGGAGACTGTTATTATGGTGAGGAGAGTGGTGTAACGCTAGTTGACTGTTGTTGGGTTGTGGAGAGTGGTGTAACACAGAGACTGTTGTTGGGTCGTGGAGACTGGTGTAACACTGGGAGACTGTTGTTGGGTTGTGGAGAGTGGTGTAACACTAAGAGACAGTTGTTGGGTTGTGGAGAGTAGTGTAACGCTGGGAGACAGTTCTCGTGTTGTGGGGAGTGGTGTAACACTGGGAGACTCATTTGGTTGTGGAGAGTGGGGTAACACAGAGACTGTTGTTGGGTTGTGGAGAGTTGTGTAGTACTGGGAGACTGTTGTTGGGTTGTGCAGAATGGTGTAACACTCGGAGACTGTTGTTGAGTTGTGGAGAGTGGTGTAACACCTGGAGAATTTTATTATGTTGTGGAGAGTGGTGTAACGCTAGTAGACTGTTGTTGGGTTGTGGAGAGTGGTGTAACACAGAGACTGTTGTAGGGTCGTGGAGACTGGTGTAACACTGGGAGACTGTTGTTGGGTTGTGGAGCGTGATGTAACACTAGGAGACTGTTGTTGAGTTGCAGAGAGTGGTGTAACATTGGGAGATTGTTGTTGGGTTGTGGGGTGTGGTGTAATGCTGGTAGACTTGCTAGGTTGTGGAGAGTGGTGTAGTGCTGGGAGACTGTTGTTGTGTTGTGGAGAGTGGTGTAGTGCTGGGAGACTGTTGTTCTGTTGTGTAGAGTGCTGCAACACAAGGAGACTGTTGTGTTGTGGAGAGTGGTGTAACACTAGGAGACAGTTCTTGTGTTGTGGGGAGTGGTGTAACGCTGGGAGACTTGTTGGGTTGTGGAGAGTGGTGTTACACAGAGACTGTTGTTGGGTTGTGGAGAGTTGTGTCGGTCCGAGAGATTGTTGTTGGGTTGTGGGGTGTGGTGCAACACTGACAGACAGTTGTTATTTGGTTGTGGAAGGTGGTGTAACACTGGGAGACTTGTTGGGTTGTGGAGAGTGGTGTAGTGCTGGGAGAATGTTGTGTTGTGGAGAGTGGTGTAACACGAGGAGATTTTTGGGTTGTGGAGAGTGTTGTAGGGCTTGAGACTGTTGTGTTGTGGAGAGTGGTGTACTGCTGGGAAACTGTTGTTCGGTTGTGTAGAGTGGTGTAGCACTAGGAGACTGTTGGGTTGTGGAGAGTGGTCTAACACTGGGAGACTGTTGTTGGGATTTGGAGAGTGCTGTAACACTGGGAGACAGTTGTGTTGTGGAGAGTGGTTGAACACTAAGAGACTGTTGTGTTGTGGGTAGTGGTGTAACGCTGGGAGACTTGTTGGGTTGTGGAGAATGGTTTAACACTCAGAGACTTGTTGGGTTGTGGAGAGTGGTGTAACACTGGGAGACTGTTGTTGAGTTGTGGAGAGTGGTGTAACACTAGGAGACAGTTATTGTGTTGTGGAGAGCGGTGCAACACTAGGAGACAGTTGTTGGGTTGTGGAGAGTGGTGTAACACTGGGAGACTGTTGTGTTGTGGAGAGTGGTATAGTACTGGGAGACTACTGTTGGTTGTGGAGAGTGGTGTAGTGCTGGGAGACTGTTATTGTGTTGTGGAGAGTGGTGTAACACTGGGAGACTGTTGTTGGGTTGTGGAGAGTGGTGTAGTGCTGGGAGACTGTTGGGTTGTGGAGAGTGGTGTAACACTGGAAGACTGTTGTGTTGTGGAGAATGGTATAATGCTGGGAGACTACTGTTGGTTGTGGAGAGTGGTGTAGTGCTGGGAGACTGCTGTTGGGTTGCGGAGAGTGGTGTAGTGCTGGGAGACTGTTACTGTGTTGTGGAGAGTGGTGTAACACTGGGAGACTTGTTGGGTTGTGGAGAGTGGTGTAACACAGAGACTTTTGTTGGGTTATGGAGAGTTGTGTAGTGCTGGGAGACTGTTGTTGGGTTGCGGTGAGTGGTGTAACACTGGGAGACTGTTGTGTTGTGGAGAGTGGTATAGTGCTGGGAGACTACTGTTGGTTGTGGAGAGTGGTGTAGTGCTGGGAGACTGTTACTGTGTTGTGGAGAGTGGTGTAGAGCTGGGAGACTTGTGTTGTGGAGAGTGGTATAATGCTGGGAGACTATTGTTGGTTGTGGAGAGTGGTGTAGTGCTGGGAGACTGCTGTTGGGTTGCGGAGAGTGGTGTAGTGCTGGGAGACTGTTACTGTGTTGTGGAGAGTGGTGTAACACTGCGAGACTGTTGTTGTGTTGTGGAGAGTGGTGTAACCCTGGGAGACTGTTGGTGGGTTGTGGGGAGTGGTGCAACACTGGTAGACTGTTGGTGTGTTGTGGAGAGTGGTGTAACACGAGGATATTGTTATTGTGTTGTGGAGAGTGGTGTAACACTGGGAGACTGTTGTGTTGTGGAGAGTAGTGTAACACTGGGAGACGGTTGTGTTGTGGAGAATGGTGTAACACTGGGAGACTGTTGTGTTGTGGAGAGTGGTGTAACACTGGGAGACTATTGTTATGTTGTGGAGAGAGGTGTAATGTTGGGAGACTGTTTTTGGGTTGTGGAGAGTGGTGTAATGCCTCAATACTGTTGTTGGGTGTGGAGAGTGCTGTAACACTAGGAGACTGTTGTTGGGTTGTGGAGAGTGGTGTAACACTGTGAGACTGTTGTTGTGTTGTGGAGAGTGGTGTAACCCTGGGATACTTTTGGTGGGTTGTGGGGAGTGGTGTAACACTGGTAGACTGTTGCTGTGTTGTGGAGAGTGGTGTAACACAAGGATGTTGTTATTGTGTTGTGGAGAGTGGTGTAACCCTGGGAGACTGTTGGTGGGTTGTGGGGAGTGGTGTAACACTGGTAGACTGTTGGTGTGTTGTGGAGAGTGGTGTAACACTAGGATAATGTTGTTGGGTTGTGGAGAGTGGTGTAACACAAGGATATTGTTATTGTGTTGTGGAGAGTGGTGTAACCCTGGGAGACTGTTGGTGGGTTGTGGGGAGTGGTGTAACACTGGTAGACTGTTGGTGTGTTGTGGAGAGTGGTGTAACACGAGGATATTGTTATTGTGTTGTGGAGAGTGGTGTAACACTGGGAGACTGTTGTGTTGTGGAGAGTGGTGTAACACTGGGAGACTATTGTTATGTTGTGGAGAGTGGTGTAATGTTGGGAGACTATTGTTGGGTTGTGGAGAGTGGTGTGATGCCTTGATACTGTTGTTGGGTGTGGAGAGTGGTGTAACAATAGGAGACTGTTGTTGGGTTGTGGAGAGTGGTGTAACACTAGGAGACTGTTATTGTGTTGTGGAGAGTGGTGTAACCCTGGGATACTGTTGTTGGGTTGTGGGAAGTAGTCTAACACTGGTAGACTGTTGGTGTGTTGTGGAGAGTGATGTAACACAAGGATATTGTTATTGTGTTGTGGAGTGTGGTGTAACACTAGGATAATGTTGTTGGGTTGGGGAGAGTGGTGTAACACAAGGATAATGTTATTGTGTTGTGGAGAGTGGTGTAACACTAGGATAATGTTGGTGGGTTGTGGGGAGTGGTGTAACTGAGAGACTGCTGTTGGGTTGAGGAGAGTGGTGTAATACTGGGAGACTGTTGTTGGGTTGTGGAGAGTGGTCGAACACTGGGAGACAGTTGTGTTGTGGAGAGTGGTGTAACACTGGGAGACTGTTGTGTTGTGGAGAGTGGTGTAACACTGGGAGACTATTGTTATGTTGTGGAGAGTGTTGTAATGTTGGGAGACTGTTGTTGGGTTGTGGAGAGTGGTGTAACATGAAGAGACTGTTACTGTGTTGTGGAGAGTGGTGTAACACTGGGAGACTGTTGGGTTGTGGGGAGTGGTGTAACACTGGGAGACTGTTGCGTTGTGGAGAGTTGTGTAACACTCGGAGACGGTTGTGTTGTGGAGAGTGGTATAACACTGGGAGACGGTTGTGTTGTGGAGAGTGGTGTTATACTGGGAGACTGTTGGGTTGTGGAGAGTGGTGTAACACTGGGAGACTATTGTTATGTTGTGGAGAGTGGTGTAACACTGGGAGACGGTTGTGTTGTGGAGAGTGGTGTAACACTGGGAGACTGTTGTGTTGTGGAGAGTGGTGTAATGTTGGGAGACTGTTGTTGTGTTGTGGAGAGTGGTGTAGTGCTGGGAGACTGTTGTTGGGTTGTGGAGAGTGGTGTAGTGCTGGGAGACTGTTGGGTTGTGGAGAGTGGTGTAACACTGGGAGACTGTTGTGTTGTGGAGAGTGGTGTAACACTGGGAGACTATTGTTATGTTGTGCAGAGTGGTGTAATGTTGGGAGACTGTTGTTGGGTTGTGGAGAGTGGAGTAATGCCTGGATACTGTTGTTGGGTGTGGACAGTGGTGTAACACTAGGAGACTGTTGTTGGGTTGTGGAGAGTGGTGTAACACTAGGAGACTGTTATTGTGTTGTGGAGAGTGGTGTAGAGCTGAGATACTGTGGTTGGGTTGTGGAGAGTGGTGTAGTGCTGGGAGAGTTTTGTTGGGTTGTGGAGAGTGGTCTAATGCTGGGATACAGTTGAGGGTTGTGGAGAGTGGTGTAACACTGGGAGAGTATTGTTCGGTTGTGGAAAGTGGTGTAAGACTGAGAGACTGTAGTTGGGTGTGTGAGTGCTGTAGTGCTGGGAGACTGTTGTTGGGTGTGGAGAGACGTGTATCACTAGGAGACTGTTGTTGGGTTTTGGAGAGTGGTGTAACACTGGGAGACTGTTGTTGGTTGTGGAGAGTGGTGTAGTGCTGGGAGACAGTTGTTGGGTTGTGGAGAGTGGTGTAACACTGGGAGACTGTTGTGTTGTGGAGAGTGGTATAGTACTGGGAGACTATTGTTGGTTGTGGAGAGTGGTGTAGTGCTGGGAGACTGTTATTGTGTTGTGGAGAGTGGTGTAACACTGGGAGACTGTTGTTGGGTTGTGGAGAGTGGTGTGGTGCTGGGAGACTGTTCGGTTGTGGAGAGTGGTGTAACACTGGAAGACTGTTGTGTTGTGGAGAGTGGTATAATGCTGGGAGACTATTGTTGGTTGTGGAGAGTGGTGTAGTGCTGGGAGACTGCTGTTGGGTTGCGGAGAGTGGTGTAGTGCTGGGAGACTGTTACTGTGTTGTGGAGAGTGGTGTAACACTGGGAGACTTGTTGGGTTGTGGAGAGTGGTGTAACACAGAGACTTTTGTTGGGTTATGGAGAGTTGTGTAGTGCTGGGAGACTGTTGTTGGGTTGCGGTGAGTGGTGTAACACTGGGAGACTGTTGTGTTGTGGAGAGTGGTATAGTGCTGGGAGACTACTGTTGGTTGTGGAGAGTGGTGTAGTGCTGGGAGACTGTTATTGTGTTGTGGAGAGTGGTGTAGAGCTGTGAGACTTGTGTTGTGGAGAGTGGTATAATGCTGGGAGACTATTGTTGGTTGTGGAGAGTGGTGTAGTGCTGGGAGACTGCTGTTGGGTTGCGGAGAGTGGTGTAGTGCTGGGAGACTGTTACTGTGTTGTGGAGAGTGGTGTAACACTGTGAGACTGTTGTTGTGTTGTGGAGAGTGGTGTAACCCTGGGAGACTGTTGGTGGGTTGTGGGGAGTGGTGTAACACTGGTAGACTGTTGGTGTGTTGTGGAGAGTGGTGTAACACGAGGATATTGTTATTGTGTTGTGGAGAGTGGTGTAACACTGGGAGACTGTTGTGTTGTGGAGAGTGGTGTAACACTGGGAGACGGTTGTGTTGTGGAGAATGGTGTAACACTGGGAGACTGTTGTGTTGTGGAGAGTGGTGTAACACTGGGAGACAATTGTTATGTTGTGGAGAGAGGTGTAATGTTGGGAGACTGTTGTTGGGTTGTGGAGAGTGGTGTAATGCCTGAATACTGTTGTTGGGTGTGGAGAGTGCTGTAACACTAGGAGACTGTTGTTGGGTTGTGGAGAGTGGTGTAACACTGTGAGACTGTTGTTGTGTTGTGGAGAGTGGTGTAACCCTGGGATACTTTTGGTGGGTTGTGGGGAGTGGTGTAACACTGGTAGACTGTTGCTGTGTTGTGGAGAGTGGTGTAACACAAGGATATTGTTATTGTGTTGTGGAGAGTGGTGTAACCCTGGGAGACTGTTGGTGGGTTATGGGGAGTGGTGTAACACTGGTAGACTGTTGGTGTGTTGTGGAGAGTGGTGTAACACGAGGATATTGTTATTGTGTTGTGGAGAGTGGTGTAACACTCGGATACTGTTGTTGGGAGTGGTGTAGAGCTGGGAGACTGTTGTTGGGTTGTGGAGAGTGGTGTAACACTGGGAGACTGTTGTGTTGTGGAGAGTGGTGTAACACTGGGAGACTATTGTTATGTTGTGGAGAGTGGTGTAATGTTGGGAGACTATTGTTGGGTTGTGGAGAGTGGTGTGATGCCTGGATACTGTTGTTGGGTGTGGAGAGTGGTGTAACAATAGGAGACTGTTGTTGGGTTGTGGAGAGTGGTGTAACACTAGGAGACTGTTATTGTGTTGTGGAGAGTGGTGTAGAGCTGGGATACTGTTGTTGGGTTGTGGAGAGTGGTGTGGTGCTGGGAGACTGTTGCTGGGTTGTGGAGAGTGATGTAACACTGGGAGTCTGTTGTTGTGTTGTGGAGAGTGGTGCAACACTAGGAGAATGTTGGGTTCTGGAGAGTGGTGTAAAACTAAGAGACTGTTGTTGGGTTGTGGACAATGGTGTAGAGCTGAGAGACTGTTGTTGGTTTGTGGAGAGAGGTGTAACACTGTTAGATGTTATCGTTGGGTTGTGGAGAGTGGTGTAACACTGAGACACTGTTGTTGGGTTGTGGAGAGTGGTGTAACACTGGGAGACTGTTATTGTGTTGTGGAGAGTGGTGTAACACTAGGAGAATATTGAGTTGTAGAGTGTGGTGTAACACTAGGAGACTGTTGTTGGGTTGTGGAGAATGGTGTAGAGCTGGGAGACTGTTGTTGGTTTGTAGAGAGAGGTGTAACACTGGGAGATGTTACCGTTGGGTTGTGGAGAGTGGTGTAACATGAAGAGACTGTTATTGGGTTTTGGAGAGTGGTGTAACACTAGGAGACTGTTGTGTTGTGGAGACTGGTGTTACACTGGGAAACTGTTGATGGGTTGTGGAGAGTGGTGTAGTGCTGGGAGACAGTTGTTGGGTTGTGGAGAGTGGTGTAACACTGGGGGACTGTTGTGTTGTGGAGAGTGGTGTAACATTGGGAGACTGTTGTTGGTTGTGGGGAGTGGTATAGTGCTGGGAGACAGTTGTTGGGTTGTGGAGAGTGGTGTAACACTGGGGGACTGTTGTGTTGTGGAGAGTGGTATAGTGATGGGAGACTACTGTTGGTTGTGGAGAGTGGTGTAGTGCTGGGAGACTGCTGTTGGGTTGTGGAGAGTGGTGTAGTTCTGGGAGACTTATTGTGTTGTGGAGAGTGGTGTAACACTGGGAGACTGTTGTTGTGTTGTGGAGACTGGTGTAAAACTGGGAGACTGTTGGTAGGTTGTGCGGAGTGGTGTAACACTCTTAGACTGTTGTTGTGTTGTGGAGAGTGGTGTAACACTAGGAGACTGTTGTTGGTTTGTAGAAAGTGGTGTAACACTAAGAGACTGTCGCTGGTTTGTGGAGAGCGGTGTAGAGCTGAGAGACTGTTGTTGGGTTGTGGAGAGTGGTGTAGTGCTGGGAGACTGTTGGGTTGTGGAGAGTGGTGTAACACTGGGAGCCTGTTGTGTTGTGGAGAGTGGTGTAACACTGGGAGACTATTGTTATGTTGTGGAGAGTGGTGTAATGTTGGGAGACTGTTGTTGGGTTGTGGAGAGTGGTGTAGTACTGGGATACTGTTGTTGGGTTGTGGAGAGTGGTGTAGTGCTGGGAGACTTTTGTTGGGTTGTGGAGAGTGGTCTAATGCTGAGATACGGTTGTTGGGTTGTGGAGAGTGGTCTAATGCTGAGATACGGTTGTTGGGTGTGGAGAGTTGTGTAGTGCTGGGAGACAGTTGTTGGGTTGTGGAGAGTGGTGTAACACTGGGAGACTGTTGGTTGTGGAGAGTGGTGTAGTTCTGGGAGACAGTTGTTGGGTTGTGGAGAGTGGTGTAACACTGGAAGACTGTTGTGTTGTGGAGAGTGGTATAATGCTGGGAGACTACTGTTGGTTGTGGAGAGTGGTGTAGTGCTGGGAAACTGCTGTTGGGTTGTGGAGAGTGGTGTAGTGCTGGCAGACTGTTATTGTGTTGTGGAGAGTGGTGTATCACTGGGAGACTGTTGTGTTGTGGAGACTGGTGAAACACTGGGAGACTGTTGGTGGGTTGTGGGGAGTGGTGTACGGCTGGGAGACTGTTGTTGGGTGTGGAGAGTGGTGTAACACTGGGAGACTGTTGTTGGGTGTGGAGAGTAGTGTAGTGCTGGGAGACTGTTGTTGGGTTGTGGAGAGTGGCGTATCGCTGGGTGACAGTTGTTGGTTGTGGACAGTGGTGTAGTGCTGGGAGACTGTTGTTGGGTGTGGAGAGTAGTGTAGTGCTAGGAGACTGTTGTTGGTTGTGGAGAGAGGTGTAGTGCTGGGAGACAGTTGTTGGGTTGTGGAGCGTGGTGTAACACTGGGAGACTGTTGTTGGTTGTGGAGAGTGGTGTAACACTGCGAGACTGTTGTTTTGTGGAGAGCGGTGTAGTGCTGGGAGACTACTGTTGGTTATGGAGAGTGGTGTAGTGCTGGGAGACTGCTGTTGGTTTGTGGAGAGTGGTGTAGTGCTGGGAGACTGCTATTGTGTTGTGGAGAGTGGTGTACAACTGGGAGATTGTTGGTGGGTTGTGGGGTGTGGTGTAACACTCTTAGACTGTTGTTGTGTTGTGGAGAGTGGTGTAACACTAGGAGAATGTTGTTGGGTTGTAGAGAGTGGTGTAACACTACGAGACTGTCGTTTGTTTGTGGTGAGCGGTGTAGAGCTGGGAGACTGTTGGTGGGTTGTGGGGAGTGGTGTAGTGCTGGGAGACTGTTATTGTGTTGTGGAGGGTGGTGTAGAGCTGGGAGACTTGTGTTGTGGAGAGTGGTATAATGCTGGGAGACTATTGTTGGTTGTGGAGAGTGGTGTAGTGCTGGGAGACTGCTGTTGGGTTGCGGAGAGTGGTGTAGTGCTGGGAGACTGTTACTGTGTTGTGGAGAGTGGTGTAACACTGTGAGACTGTTGTTGTGTTGTGGAGAGTGGTGTAACCCTGGGAGACTGTTGGTGGGTTGTGGAGAGTGGTGTAACACGAGGATATTGTTATTGTGTTGTGGGGAGTGGTGTAACACTGGGAGACTGTTGTGTTGTGGAGAGTGGTGTAACACTGGGAGACGGTTGTGTTGTGGAGAATGGTGTAACACTGGGAGACTGTTGTGTTGTGGAGAGTGGTGTAACACTGGGAGACTATTGTTATGTTGTGGAGAGAGGTGTAATGTTGGGAGACTGTTGTTGGGTTGTGGAGAGTGGTGTAATGCATGAATACTGTTGTTGGGTGTGCAGAGTGCTGTAACACTAGGAGACTGTTGTTGGGTTGTGGGGAGTGGTGTAACACTGGTAGACTGTTGCTGTGTTGTGGAGAGTGGTGTAACACAAGGATATTGTTATTGTGTTGTGGAGAGTGGTGTAACCCTGGGAGACTGTTGGTGGGTTGTGGGGAGTGGTGTAACACTGGTAGACTGTTGGTGTGTTGTGGAGAGTGGTGTAACACTAGGATAATGTTGTTGGGTTGTGGAGAGTGGTGTAACACGAGGATATTGTTATTGTGTTGTGGAGAGTGGTGCAACACTGGGAGACTGTTGTGTTGTGGAGAATGGTGTAACACAGGGAGACTGTTGTGTTGTGGAGAGTGGTGTAACACTGGGAGACGGTTGTGTTGTGGAGAATGGTGTAACACAGGGAGACTGTTGTGTTGTGGAGAGTGGTGTAACACTGGGAGACTATTGTTATGTTGTGGAGAGAGGTGTAATGTTGGGAGACTGTTGTTGGGTTGTGGAGAGTGGTGTAATGCCTGAATACTGTTGTTGGGTTGTGGAGAGTGGTGTAATGCCTGAATACTGTTGTTGGGTGTGGAGAGTGCTGTAACACTAGGAGACTGTTGTTGGGTTGTGGAGAGTGGTGTAACACTGTGAGACTGTTGTTGTGTTGTGGAGAGTGGTGTAACCCTGGGATACTTTTGGTGGGTTGTGGGGAGTGGTGTAACACTGGTAGACTGTTGCTGTGTTGTGGAGAGTGGTGTAACACAAGGATATTGTTATTGTGTTGTGGAGAGTGGTGAAACCCTGGGAGACTGTTGGTGGGTTGTGGGGAGTGGTGTAACACTGGTAGACTGTTGGTGTGTTGTGGAGAGTGGTGTAACACTAGGATAATGTTGTTGGGTTGTGGAGAGTGGTGTAACACAAGGATATTGTTATTGTGTTGTGGAGAGTGCTGTAACCCTGGGAGACTGTTGGTGGGTTGTGGGGAGTGGTGTAACACTGGTAGACTGTTGGTGTGTTCTGGAGAGTAGTGAAACACGAGGATATTGTTATTGTGTTGTGGAGTGTGGTGTAACACTAGGATACTGTTGTTGGGTGTGGAGAGTGGTGTCACACTGGGAGACTTGTTGGGTTGTGGAGAGTGGTGTAACACAGAGACTTTTGTTGGGTTATGGAGAATTGTGTAGTGCTGGGAGACTGTTGTTGGGTTGTGGAGAGTGGTGTAACACTGGGAGATGGTTGTTGGGTTGTGGAGAGTGGTGTAACACTAGGAGACTGTTGTTGAGTTCTGGAGAGTGGTGTAACAGTGGGAGATAGTTGTTGGGTTGTGGAGAGTGGTGTAACACTGGGAGACGGTTGTGTTGTGGAGAGTGGTGTAACACTGGGAGACTATTGTTATGTTGTGGAGAGTGGTGTATTGTTGGGAGACTATTGTTGGGTTGTGGAGAGTGGTGTAATGCCTGGATACTGTTGTTGGGTGTGGAGAGTGGTGTAAGACTGGGAGTCTGTTGTTGTGTTGTGCAGAGTGGTGCAACACTAGGAGAATGTTGGGTTCAGGAGAGTGGTGTAACACTAAGAGACTGTTGTTGGGTTGTGGACAATGGTGTAGAGCTGAGAGACTGTTGTTGGTTTGTGGAGAGAGGTGTAACACAGGGAGATGTTATCGTTGGGTTGTGGAGAGTGGTGTAACACTGAGAGACTGTTGTTGGGTTGTTGAGAGTGGTGTAACACTGGGAGACTGTTATTGTGTTGTGGAGAGTGGTGTAACACTGGGAGAATATTGAGTTGTAGAGAGTGGTGTAACACTAGGAGACTGTTGTTGGGTTGTGGAGAATGGTGTAGAGCTGGGAGACTGTTGTTGGTTTGTAGAGAGAGGTGTAACACTGGGAGATGTTACCGTTGGGTTGTGGAGAGTGGTGTAACATGAAGAGACTGTTATTGTGTTTTGGAGAGTGGTGTAACACTAGGAGACTGTTGTGTTGTGGAGACTGGTGTAACACTGGAAAACTGTTGATGGGTTGTGGAGAGTAGTGTAGTGCTGGGAGACAGTTGTTGGGTTGTGGAGAGTGGTGTAACACTGCGGGACTGTTGTGTTGTGGAGAGTGGTGTAACATTGGGAGACTGTTGTTGGTTGTGGGGAGTGGTGTAGTACCGGGAGACAGTTGTTGGGTTGTGGAGAGTGGTGTAACACTGGGGGACTGTTGTGTTGTGGAGAGTGGTATAGTGATGGGAGAGTACTGTTGGTTGTGGAGAGTGGTGTAGTGCTGGGAGACTGCTGTTGGGTTGTGGAGAGTGATGTAGCTCTGGGAGACTTATTGTGTTGTGGAGAGTGGTGTAACACTGGGAGACTGTTGTGTTGTGGAGACTGGTGTAAAACTGGGAGACTGTTGGTAGGTTGTGGGGATGGTGTAACACTCTTAGACTGTTGTTGTGTTGTGGAGAGTGGTGTAACACTAGGAGACTGTTGTTGGTTTGTAGAAAGTGGTGTAACACTAAGAGACTGTCGCTGGTTTGTGGAGAGCGGTGTAGAGCTGAGAGACTGTTGTTGGGTTGTGGAGAGTGGTGTAGTGCTGGGAGACTGTTGGGTTGTGGAGAGTGGTGTAACACTGGGAGACTGTTGTGTTGTGGAGAGTGGTGTAACACTGGGAGACTATTGTTATGTTGTGGAGAGTTGTGTAATGTTGGGAGACTGTTGTTGGGTTGTGGAGAGTGGTGTAGTACTGGGATACTGTTGTTGGGTTGTGGAGAGTGGTGTAACACTAGGAGACTGTTATTGTGTTGTGGAGAGTGGTGTAGAGCTGGGATACTCTTGTTGGGTTGTGGAGAGTGGTGTAGTGCTGGGAGACTTTTGTTGGGTTGTGGAGAGTGGTCTAATGCTGAGATACGGTTGTTGGGTTGTGGAGAGTGGTCTAATGCTGAGATACGGTTGTTGGGTGTGGAGAGTTGTGTAGTGCTGGGAGACAGTTGTTGGGTTGTGGAGAGTGGTGTAACACTGGGAGACTGTTGGTTGTGGAGAGTGGTGTAGTTCTGGGAGACAGTTGTTGGGTTGTGGAGAGTGGTGTAACGCTGGAAGACTGTTGTGTTGTGGAGAGTGGTATAATGCTGGGAGACTACTGCTGGTTGTGGAGAGTGGTGTAGTGCTGGGAAACTGCTGTTGGGTTGTGGAGAGTGGTGTAGTGCTGGCAGACTGTTATTGTGTTGTGGAGAGTGGTGTAACACTGGGAGACTGTTGTGTTGTGGAGACTGGTGAAACACTGGGAGACTGTTGGGTTGTGGGGAGTGGTGTACGGCTGGGAGACTGTTGTTGGGTGTGGAGAGTGGTGTAACACTGGGAGACTGTTGTTGGGTGTGGAGAGTGGTGCAGCACTAGGAGACTGTTATTGTGTTGTGGGGAGTGGTGTTGAGCTGGGATACTCTTGTTGGGTTGTGGAGAGTGGTGTAGTGCTGGGACACTTTTGTTGGGTTGTGGAGAGTAGTCTAATGCTGGGATACAGTTGTTGGGTTGTGGAGAGTGGTTTATCACTAGGAGACTGTTGTTGGGTTGTGGAGAGTGGTTTAATACTGGGAGACTGTTGTTGGGTTGTGGAGAGCAGTGTAACACTAGGAGACTGTTATTGGGTTGTGGAGAGTGGTGTAGAGCTGGGATACTCTTGTTGGGTTGTGGAGAGTGGTGTAGTGCTGGCAGACTTTTGTTGGGTTGTGGAGAGTGGTCTAATGCTGAGATACGGTTGTTGGGTTGTGGAGAGTGGTGTAGGGCTGGGAGACTGTTGTTGGGTGTGGAGAGTGATGTAGTGCTGGGAGACAGCTGTTGGGTTGTGGAGAGTGGTGTAACACTGGGAGACTGTTGGTTGTGGAGAGTGGTGCAGTTCTGGGAGACAGTTGTTGGGTTGTGGAGAGTGGTGTAACACTGGAAGACTGTTGTTGGGTGTGGAGAGTGGTGTAACACTGGAAGACTGTTGTTGGGTGTGGAGAGTGGTGTAACACTGGGAGACTGTTGTTGGGTTGTGGAGAGTGGTGTAACACTGGGAGAATATTGAGTTGTAGAGAGTGGTGTAACACTAGGAGACTGTTGTTGGGTTGTGGAGAATGGTGTAGAGCTGGGAGACTGTTGTTGGTTTGTAGAGAGAGGTGTAACACTGGGAGATGTTACCGTTGGGTTGTGGAGAGTGGTGTAACATGAAGAGACTGTTATTGTGTTTTGGAGAGTGGTGTAACACTAGGAGACTGTTGTGTTGTGGAGACTGGTGTAAAACTGGGAGACTGTTGGTAGGTTGTGGGGAGTGGTGTAACACTCTTAGACTGTTGTTGTGTTGTGGAGAGTGGTGTAACACTAGGAGACTGTTGTTGGTTTGTAGAAAGTGGTGTAACACTAAGAGACTGTCGCTGGTTTGTGGAGAGCGGTGTAGAGCTGAGAGAATGTTGTTGGGTTGTGGAGAGTGGTGTAGTGCTGGGAGACTGTTGGGTTGTGGAGAGTGGTGTAACACTGGGAGACTGTTGTGTTGTGGAGAGTGGTGTAACACTGGGAGACTATTGTTATGTTGTGGAGAGTGGTGTAATGTTGGGAGACTGTTGTTGGGTTGTGGAGAGTGGTGTAGTACTGGGATACTGTTGTTGGGTTGTGGAGAGTGGTGTAACACTAGGAGACTGTTATTGTGTTGTGGAGAGTGGTGTAGAGCTGGGATACTCTTGTTGGGTTGTGGAGAGTGGTGTAGTGCTGGGAGACTTTTGTTGGGTTGTGGAGAGTGGTCTAATGCTGAGATACGGTTGTTGGGTTGTGGAGAGTGGTCTAATGCTGAGATACGATTGTTGGGTGTGGAGAGTTGTGTAGTGCTGGGAGACAGTTTTCGGGTTGTGGAGAGTGGTGTAACACTGGGAGACTGTTGGTTGTGGAGAGTGGTGTAGTTCTGGGAGACAGTTGTTGGGTTGTGGAGAGTGGTGTAACGCTGGAAGACTGTTGTGTTGTGGAGAGTGGTATAATGCTGGGAGACTACTGCTGGTTGTGGAGAGTGGTGTAGTGCTGGGAAACTGCTGTTGGGTTGTGGAGAGTGGTGTAGTGCTGGCAGACTGTTATTGTGTTGTGGAGAGTGGTGTAACACTGGGAGACTGTTGTGTTGTGGAGACTGGTGAAACACTGGGAGACTGTTGGGTTGTGGGGAGTGGTGTACGGCTGGGAGACTGTTGTTGGGTGTGGAGAGTGGTGTAACACTGGGAGACTGTTGTTGGGTGTGGAGAGTGGTGCAGCACTAGGAGACTGTTATTGTGTTGTGGGGAGTGGTGTTGAGCTGGAATACTCTTGTTGGGTTGTGGAGAGTGGTGTAGTGCTGGGACACTTTTGTTGGGTTGTGGAGAGTAGTCTAATGCTGGGATACAGTTGTTGGGTTGTGGAGAGTGGTTTATCACTAGGAGACTGTTGTTGGGTTGTGGAGAGTGGTTTAATACTGGGAGACTGTTGTTGGGTTGTGGAGAGCAGTGTAACACTGGGAGACTGTTATTGGGTTGTGGAGAGTGGTGTAGAGCTGGGATACTCTTGTTGGGTTGTGGAGAGTGGTGTAGTGCTGGCAGACTTTTGTTGGGTTGTGGAGAGTGGTCTAATGCTGAGATACGGTTGTTGGGTTGTGGAGAGTGGTGTAGGGCTGGGAGACTGTTGTTGGGTGTGGAGAGTGGTGTAGTGCTGGGAGACAGCTGTTGGGTTGTGGAGAGTGGTGTAACACTGGGAGACTGTTGGTTGTGGAGAGTGGTGCAGTTCTGGGAGACAGTTGTTGGATTGTGGAGAGTGGTGTAACACTGGAAGACTGTTGTTGGGTGTGGGGAGTGGTGTAACACTGGGAGACTGTTGTTGGGTGTGGAGAGTAGTGTAGTGCTGGGAGACTGTTGTTGGGTTGTGGAGAGTGGCGTATCGCTGGGAGACAGTTGTTGGTTGTGGACAGTGGTGTAGTGCTGGGAGACTGTTGTTGGGTGTGGAGAGTGGTGTAGTGCTAGGAGACTGTTGTTGGGTTGTGGAGAGTGGTGTAACACTGGGAGAATATTGAGTTGTAGAGAGTGGTGTAACACTAGGAGACTGTTGTTGGGTTGTGGAGAATGGTGTAGAGCTGGGAGACTGTTGTTGGTTTGTAGAGAGAGCTGTAACACTGGGAGATGTTACCGTTGGGTTGTGGAGAGTGGTGTAACATGAAGAGACTGTTATTGTGTTTTGGAGAGTGGTGTAACACTAGGAGACTGTTGTGTTGTGGAGACTGGTGTAATACTGGGAAACTGTTGATGGGTTGTGGAGAGTAGTGTAGTGCTGGGAGACAGTTGTTGGGTTGTGGAGAGTGGTGTAACACTGGGGGACTGTTGTGTTGTGGAGAGTGGTGTAACATTGGGAGACTGTTGTTGGTTGTGGGGAGTGGTGTAGTGCCGGGAGACAGTTGTTGGGTTGTGGAGAGTGGTGTAACACTGGGGGACTGTTGTGTTGTGGAGAGTGGTATAGTGATGGGAGACTACTGTTGGTTGTGGAGAGTGGTGTAGTGCTGGGAGACTGCTGTTGGGTTGTGGAGAGTGATGTAGTTCTGGGAGACTTATTGTGTTGTGGAGAGTGGTGTAACACTGGGAGACTGTTGTGTTGTGGAGACTGGTGTAAAACTGGGAGACTGTTGGTAGGTTGTGGGGAGTGGTGTAACACTCTTAGACTGTTGTTGTGTTGTGGAGAGTGGTGTAACACTAGGAGACTGTTGTTGGGTTGTGGAGAGTGGTGTAGTACTGGGATACTGTTGTTGGGTTGTGGAGAGTGGTGTAACACTAGGAGACTGTTATTGTGTTGTGGAGAGTGGTGTAGAGCTGGGATACTCTTGTTGGGTTGTGGAGAGTGGTCTAATGCTGAGATACGGTTGTTGGGTTGTGGAGAGTGGTCTAATGCTGAGATACGATTGTTGGGTGTGGAGAGTTGTGTAGTACTGGGAGACAGTTGTTGGGTTGTGGAGAGTGGTGTAACACTGGGAGACTGTTGGTTGTGGAGAGTGGTGTAGTTCTGGGAGACAGTTGTTGGGTTGTGGAGAGTGGTGTAACGCTGGAAGACTGTTGTGTTGTGGAGAGTGGTATAATGCTGGGAGACTACTGCTGGTTGTGGAGAGTGGTGTAGTGCTGGGAAACTGCTGTTGGGTTGTGGAGAGTGGTGTAGTACTGGCAGACTGTTATTGTGTTGTGGAGAGTGGTGTAGGGCTGGGAGACTGTTGTGTTGTGGAGACTGGTGAAACACTGGGAGACTGTTGGGTTGTGGGGAGTGGTGTACGGCTGGGAGACTGTTGTTGGGTGTGGAGAGTGGTGTAACACTGGGAGACTGTTGTTGGGTGTGGAGAGTGGTGCAGCACTAGGAGACTGTTATTGTGTTGTGGGGA
Organism: Mobula birostris; assembly: GCF_030028105.1. Lineage (NCBI taxonomy): Eukaryota > Metazoa > Chordata > Chondrichthyes > Myliobatiformes > Myliobatidae > Mobula > Mobula birostris. The sequence continues at coordinate 63,387,021 of NC_092385.1, forward strand.
GTGGTGTTGAGCTGGAATACTCTTGTTGGGTTGTGGAGAGTGGTGTAGTGCTGGGACACTTTTGTTGGGTTGTGGAGAGTGGTTTATCACTAGGAGAGTGTTGTTGGGTTGTGGAGAGTGGTTTAATACTGGGAGACTGTTGTTGGGTTGTGGAGAGCGGTGTAACACTAGGAGACTGTTATTGGGTTGTGGAGAGTGGTGTAGAGCTGGGATACTCTTGTTGGGTTGTGGAGAGTGGCGTAGTGCTGGCAGACTTTTGTTGGGTTGTGGAGAGTGGTCTAATGCTGAGATACGGTTGTTGGGTTGTGGAGAGTGGTGTAGGGCTGGGAGACTGTTGTTGGGTGTGGAGAGTGGTGTAGTGCTGGGAGACAGCTGTTGGGTTGTGGAGAGTGGTGTAACACTGGGAGACTGTTGGTTGTGGAGAGCGGTGCAGTTCTGGGAGTCAGTTGTTGGGTTGTGGAGAGTGGTGTAACACTGGAAGACTGTTGTTGGGTGTGGAGAGTGGTGTAACACTGGGAGACTGTTGTTGGGTGTGGAGAGTAGTGTAGTGCTGGGAGACTGTTGTTGGGTTGTGGAGAGTGGCGTATCGCTGGGAGACAGTTGTTGGTTGTGGACAGTGGTGTAGTGCTGAGAGACTGTTGTTGGGTGTGGAGAGTGGTGTAGTGCTAGGAGACTGTTGTTGGGTTGTGGAGAGTGGTGTAATACTGGGAGACTGTTGTTGGTTGTGGAGAGAGGTGTAGTGCTGTGAGACAGTTGTTGGGTTGTGGAGAGTGGTGTAACACTGGGAGACTGTTGTTGGTTGTGGAGACTGGTGAAACACTGGGAGACTGTTGTTGGGTTGTGGAGAGTGGTGTAACACTGGGAGACTGTTGTGTTGTGGAGAGCGGTATAGTGCTGGGAGACTACTGTTGGTTATGGAGAGTGGTTTAGTGCTGGGAGACTGCTGTTGGTTTGTGGAGAGTGGTTCAGTGCTGGGAGACTGTTATTGTGTTGTGGAGAGTGGTGTACAACTGGGAGACTGTTGGTGGGTTGTGGGGTGTGGTGTAACACTCTTAGACTGTTGTTGTGTTGTGGAGAGTGGTGTAACACTGGGAGACTATTGTTATGTTGTGGAGATTGGTGTAATACTGGGATACTGTTGTTGGGTGTGGAGAGAGCTCTATCACTAGGAGACTGTTGTTGGGTTGTGGAGAGTGGTGTAACACTAGGAGACTGTTATTGTGTTGTAGGGAGTGGTGTACAGCTGGAATACTCTTGTTGGGTTGTGGAGAGTGGTGTAGTGCTGGGAGACTTTTGTTGGGTTGTGGAGAGTAGTCTAATGCTGGGATACGGTTGTTGGGTTGTGGAGAGTGGTGTAGGGCTGGGAGACTTTTGTTTGGTGTGCAGAGTGGTATAACACTGGGAGACTGTTGTTGGGTGTGGAGATTGGTGTAGTTCTGGGAGACTGTTGTTGGGTTGTGGAGAGTGGTGTAACATTGGGAGACTGTTGTTGGTTGTGGAGAGTGGTGTAGTGCTGGGAGACAGTTGTTGGGTTGCGGTGAGTGGTGTAACACTGGGAGACTGTTGTGTTTTGGAGAGTGGTATAGTGCTGGGAGACTACTGTTGGTTGTGGAGAGTGGTGTAGTGCTGGGAGACTGTTATTGTGTTGTGGAGAGTGGTATAATGCTGGGAGACTATTGTTGGTTGTGGAGAGTGGTGTAGTGCTGGGAGACTGCTGTTGGGTTGAGGGGAGTGGTGTAACACAAGGAGACTGTTACTGTGTTGTGGAAAGTGGTGTAACACTAGAAGACTGTTGTTGAGTTGTGGAGAGTGGTCCAACACTGGGAGGCGTTGTGTTGTGGAGAGTGGTGTAACACTGGGAGACTGTTGTGTTGTGGAGAGTGGTGTAACACTGGGAGACGGTTGTGTTGTGGAGAGTGGTGTAACACTAAGAGACTGTTGTTGGGTTGTGGAGAGTGGTGTAATACTGGGAGACTTGTTTGTGTTGTGGAGAGTGGTGTAGTTCTGGGAGACTTGTTGGGTTGTGGAAAGTGGTGTAGATCTGGGAGACTGTTATAGTATTGTGGAGAGTGGTGTAGTGCTAGGAGATTGTTGTTAGGTTGTGGAGAGTGGTGGAACACTGGGAGACAGTGTTGGGTTGTGGAGAGTAGTGTAACACTCGGAGACTTATTAGTTTGCGGAGAGTGATGTAACACTAGGAGACTGTTGTTGGGTTGTGGGGAGTGGTGTAATACTGGGATAATTGTTTGGGTTGTGGAGAGTGGTGTAGTGTTGGGAGACTGTTGTGTTGTGGAGAGTAGTGTAGTGCTGGGAGACTGTTGTTGGGTTCTGGAGAGTGGTGTAACACTAGGAGACCGTTATTATGTTGAGAGTGTGGTGTAACACTAGTTGACAGTTGTTGTGTTGTGGAGAGTGATGTAACACTGGGAGACAGTTGTTGGTTGTGGAGACTGGTGAAATACTGGGAGACTGTTGTTGGGTTGTGGAGAGTGGTGTAACACTGGGAGACTGTGTGTTGTGGAGAGCGGTATAGTGCTGGGAGACTACTGTTGGTTATGGAGAGTGGTGTAGTGCTGGGGGACTGCTGTTGGTTTGTGGAGAGTGGTTTAGTGCTGGGAGACTGTTATTGTGTTGTGGAGAGTGGTGTACAACTGGGAGACTGTTGGTGGGTTGTGGGGTGTGGTGTAACACTCTTAGACTGTTGTTGTGTTGTGGAGAGTGGTGTAACACTAGGAGAATGTTGTTGGGTTGTAGAGAGTGGTGTAACACTACGAGACTGTCGTTTGTTTGTGGAGAGCGGTGTAGAGCTGGGAGACTGTTGTTGGGTTGTGGAGAGTGGTGTAGTGATGGGAGACTGTTGTGTTGTGGAGAGTGGTGTAACACTGGGAGACTGTTGTGTTGTGGAGAGTGGTGTAACACTGGGAGACTATTGTTATGTTGTGGAGAGTGGTGTAATGTTGGGAGACTGTTGTTGGGTTGTGGAGAGTGGTGTAGTACTGGGATACTGTTGTTGGGTTGTGGAGAGTGGTGTAACACTAGGAGACTGTTATTGTGTTGTGGAGAGTGGTGTAGAGCTGGGATACTCTTGTTGGGTTGTGGAGAGTGGTGTAGTGCTGGGAGACTTTTGTTGGGTTGTGGAGAGTGGTCTAATGCTGAGATACGGTTGTTGGGTTGTGGAGAGTGGTCTAATGCTGAGATACGGTTGTTGGGTGTGGAGAGTTGTGTAGTGCTGGGAGACAGTTGTTGGGTTGTGGAGAGTGGTGTAACACTGGGAGACTGTTGGTTGTGGAGAGTGGTGTAGTTCTGGGAGACAGTTGTTGGGTTGTGGAGAGTGGTGTAACGCTGGAAGACTGTTGTGTTGTGGAGAGTGGTATAATGCTGGGAGACTACTGCTGGTTGTGGAGAGTGGTGTAGTGCTGGGAAACTGCTGTTGGGTTGTGGAGAGTGGTGTAGTGCTGGCAGACTGTTATTGTGTTGTGGAGAGTGGTGTAACACTGGGAGACTGTTGTGTTGTGGAGACTGGTGAAACACTGGGAGACTGTTGGGTTGTGGGGAGTGGTGTACGGCTGGGAGACTGTTGTTGGGTGTGGAGAGTGGTGTAACACTGGGAGACTGTTGTTGGGTGTGGAGAGTGGTGCAGCACTAGGAGACTGTTATTGTGTTGTGGGGAGTGGTGTTGAGCTGGAATACTCTTGTTGGGTTGTGGAGAGTGGTGTAGTGCTGGGACACTTTTGTTGGGTTGTGGAGAGTAGTCTAATGCTGGGATACAGTTGTTGGGTTGTGGAGAGTGGTTTATCACTAGGAGACTGTTGTTGGGTTGTGGAGAGTGGTTTAATACTGGGAGACTGTTGTTGGGTTGTGGAGAGCAGTGTAACACTGGGAGACTGTTATTGGGTTGTGGAGAGTGGTGTAGAGCTGGGATACTCTTGTTGGGTTGTGGAGAGTGGTGTAGTGCTGGCAGACTTTTGTTGGGTTGTGGAGAGTGGTCTAATGCTGAGATACGGTTGTTGGGTTGTGGAGAGTGGTGTAGGGCTGGGAGACTGTTGTTGGGTGTGGAGAGTGGTGTAGTGCTGGGAGACAGCTGTTGGGTTGTGGAGAGTGGTGTAACACTGGGAGACTGTTGGTTGTGGAGAGTGGTGCAGTTCTGGGAGACAGTTGTTGGGTTGTGGAGAGTGGTGTAACACTGGAAGACTGTTGTTGGGTGTGGAGAGTGGTGTAACACTGGGAGACTGTTGTTGGGTGTGGAGAGTAGTGTAGTGCTGGGAGACTGTTGTTGGGTTGTGGAGAGTGGCGTATCGCTGGGAGACAGTTGTTGGTTGTGGACAGTGGTGTAGTGCTGGGAGACTGTTGTTGGGTGTGGAGAGTGGTGTAGTGCTAGGAGACTGTTGTTGGGTTGTGGAGAGTGGTGTAACACTGGGAGACTGTTGGTTGTGGAGAGTGGTGCAGTTCTGGGAGACAGTTGTTGGGTTGTGGAGAGTGGTGTAACACTGGAAGACTGTTGTTGGGTGTGGAGAGTGGTGTAACACTGGGAGACTGTTGTTGGGTGTGGAGAGTAGTGTAGTGCTGGGAGACTGTTGTTGGGTTGTGGAGAGTGGCGTATCGCTGGGAGACAGTTGTTGGTTGTGGACAGTGGTGTAGTGCTGGGAGACTGTTGTTGGGTGTGGAGAGTGGTGTAGTGCTAGGAGACTGTTGTTGGGTTGTGGAGAGTGGTGTAACACTGGGAGAATATTGAGTTGTAGAGAGTGGTGTAACACTAGGAGACTGTTGTTGGGTTGTGGAGAATGGTGTAGAGCTGGGAGACTGTTGTTGGTTTGTAGAGAGAGGTGTAACACTGGGAGATGTTACCGTTGGGTTGTGGAGAGTGGTGTAACATGAAGAGACTGTTATTGTGTTTTGGAGAGTGGTGTAACACTAGGAGACTGTTGTGTTGTGGAGACTGGTGTAATACTGGGAAACTGTTGATGGGTTGTGGAGAGTAGTGTAGTGCTGGGAGACAGTTGTTGGGTTGTGGAGAGTGGTGTAACACTGGGGGACTGTTGTGTTGTGGAGAGTGGTGTAACATTGGGAGACTGTTGTTGGTTGTGGGGAGTGGTGTAGTGCCGGGAGACAGTTGTTTGGTTGTGGAGAGTGGTGTAACACTGGGGGACTGTTGTGTTGTGGAGAGTGGTATAGTGATGGGAGACTACTGTTGGTTGTGGAGAGTGGTGTAGTGCTGGGAGACTGCTGTTGGGTTGTGGAGAGTGATGTAGTTCTGGGAGACTTATTGTGTTGTGGAGAGTGGTGTAACACTGGGAGACTGTTGTTGTGTTGTGGAGACTGGTGTAAAACTGGGAGACTGTTGGTAGGTTGTGGGGAGTGGTGTAACACTCTTAGACTGTTGTTGTGTTGTGGAGAGTGGTGTAACACTAGGAGACTGTTGTTGGTTTGTAGAAAGTGGTGTAACACTAAGAGACTGTCGCTGGTTTGTGGAGAGTGGTGTAGAGCTGAGAGAATGTTGTTGGGTTGTGGAGAGTGGTGTAGTGCTGGGAGACTGTTGGGTTGTGGAGAGTGGTGTAACACTGGGAGACTGTTGTGTTGTGGAGAGTGGTGTAACACTGGGAGACTATTGTTATGTTGTGGAGAGTGGTGTAATGTTGGGAGACTGTTGTTGGGTTGTGGAGAGTGGTGTAGTACTGGGATACTGTTGTTGGGTTGTGGAGAGTGGTGTAACACTAGGAGACTGTTATTGTGTTGTGGAGAGTGGTGTAGAGCTGGGATACTCTTGTTGGGTTGTGGAGAGTGGTGTAGTGCTGGGAGACTTTTGTTGGGTTGTGGAGAGTGGTCTAATGCTGAGATACGGTTGTTGGGTTGTGGAGAGTGGTCTAATGCTGAGATACGATTGTTGGGTGTGGAGAGTTGTGTAGTGCTGGGAGACAGTTGTTGGGTTGTGGAGAGTGGTGTAACACTGGGAGACTGTTGGTTGTGGAGAGTGGTGTAGTTCTGGGAGACAGTTGTTGGGTTGTGGAGAGTGGTGTAACGCTGGAAGACTGTTGTGTTGTGGAGAGTGGTATAATGCTGGGAGACTACTGCTGGTTGTGGAGAGTGGTGTAGTGCTGGGAAACTGCTGTTGGGTTGTGGAGAGTGGTGTAGTGCTGGCAGGCTGTTATTGTGTTGTGGAGAGTGGTGTAACACTGGGAGACTGTTGTGTTGTGGAGACTGGTGAAACACTGGGAGACTGTTGGGTTGTGGGGAGTGGTGTACGGCTGGGAGACTGTTGTTGGGTGTGGAGAGTGGTGTAACACTGGGAGACTGTTGTTGGGTGTGGAGAGTGGTGCAGCACTAGGAGACTGTTATTGTGTTGTGGGGAGTGGTGTTGAGCTGGAATACTCTTGTTGGGTTGTGGAGAGTGGTGTAGTGCTGGGACACTTTTGTTGGGTTGTGGAGAGTAGTCTAATGCTGGGATACAGTTGTTGGGTTGTGGAGAGTGGTGTACAACTGGGAGACTGTTGGTGGGTTGTGGGGTGTGGTGTAACACTCTTAGACTGTTGTTGTGTTGTGGAGAGTGGTGTAACACTGGGAGACTATTGTTATGTTGTGGAGATTGGTGTAATACTGGGATACTCTTGTTGGGTGTGGAGAGAGCTCTATCACTAGGAGACTGTTGTTGGGTTGTGGAGAGTGTTGTAACACTAGGAGACTGTTATTGTGTTGTAGGGAGTGGTGTACAGCTGGAATACTCTTGTTGGATTGTGGAGAGTGGTGTAGTGCTGGGAGACTTTTGTTGGGTTGTGGAGAGTAGTCTAATGCTGGGATACGGTTGTTGGGTTGTGGAGAGTGGTGTAGGGCTGGGAGACTTTTGTTGGGTGTGGAGAGTGGTGTAACACTGGGAGACTGTTGTTGGGTGTGGAGAGTGGTGTAGTTCTGGGAGACTGTTGTTGGGTTGTGGAGAGTGGTGTAACATTGGGAGACTGTTGTTGGTTGTGGAGAGTGGTGTAGTGCTGGGAGACAGTTGTTGGGTTGCGGTGAGTGGTGTAACACTGGGAGACTGTTGTGTTTTGGAGAGTGGTATAGTGCTGGGAGACTACTGTTGGTTGTGGAGAGTGGTGTAGTGCTGGAAGACTGTTGTGTTGTGGAGAGTGGTATAATGCTGGGAGACTATTGTTGGTTGTGGAGAGTGGTGTAGTGCTGGGAGACTGCTGTTGGGTTGAGGGGAGTGGTGTAACACAAGGAGACTGTTGCTGTGTTGTGGAAAGTAGTGTAACACTAGAAGACTGTTGTTGAGTTGTGGAGAGTGGTCCAACACTGGGAGGCGTTGTGTTGTGGAGAGTGGTGTAACACTGGGAGACTGTTGTGTTGTGGAGAGTGGTGTAACACTGGGAGACGGTTGTGTTGTGGAGAGTGGTGTAACACTAAGAGACTGTTGTTGGGTTGTGGAGAGTGGTGTAATACTGGGAGACTTGTTTGTGTTGTGGAGAGTGGTGTAGTTCTGGGAGACTTGTTGGGTTGTGGAAAGTGGTGTAGATCTGGGAGACTGTTATAGTATTGTGGAGAGTGGTGTAGTGCTAGGAGATTGTTGTTAGGTTGTGGAGAGTGGTGGAACACTGGGAGACAGTGTTGGGTTGTGGAGAGTAGTGTAACACTCGGAGACTTATTGGTTTGCGGAGAGTGATGTAACACTAGGAGACTGTTGTTGGGTTGTGGGGAGTGGTGTAATACTGGGATAATTGTTTGGGTTGTGGAGAGTGGTGTAGTGTTGGGAGACTGTTGTGTTGTGGAGAGTAGTGTAGTGCTGGGAGACTGTTGTTGGGTTCTGGAGAGTGGTGTAACACTAGGAGACCGTTATTATGTTGAGAGTGTGGTGTAACACTAGTAGACAGTTGTTGTGTTGTGGAGAGTGATGTAACACTGGGAGACAGTTCTTGTGTTCTGGGGAGTGGTGTAACACTGGGAGACTGTTGTTGGTTGTGGAGACTGGTGAAATACTGGGAGACTGTTGTTGGGTTGTGGAGAGTGGTGTAACACTGGGAGACTGTGTGTTGTGGAGAGCGGTATAGTGCTGGGAGACTACTGTTGGTTATGGAGAGTGGTGTAGTGCTGGGAGACTGCTGTTGGTTTGTGGAGAGTGGTTTAGTGCTGGGAGACTGTTATTGTGTTGTGGAGAGTGGTGTACAACTGGGAGACTGTTGGTGGGTTGTGGGGTGTGGTGTAACACTCTTAGACTGTTGTTGTGTTGTGGAGAGTGGTGTAACACTAGGAGAATGTTGTTGGGTTGTAGAGAGTGGTGTAACACTACGAGACTGTCGTTTGTTTGTGGAGAGCGGTGTAGAGCTGGGAGACTGTTGTTGGGTTGTGGAGAGTGGTGTAGTGATGGGAGACTGTTGTGTTGTGGAGAGTGGTGTAACACTGGGAGACTATTGTTATGTTGTGGAGATTGGTGTAATGCTGGGATACTGTTGTTGGGTGTGGAGAGAACTCTATCACTAGGAGACTGTTGTTGGTTTGTGGAGAGTGGTGTAACACTAGGAGACTGTTATTGTGTTGTGGGGAGTCGTGTAGAGCTGGAATACTCTTGTTGGGTTGTGGAGAGTGGTGTAGTGCTGGAAGACTTTTGTTGGGTTGTGGAGAGTAGTCTAATGCTGGGATACGGTTGTTGGGTTGTGGAGAGTGGTGTAGGGCTGGGAGACTTTTGTTGGGTGTGGAGAGTGGTGTAACACTGGGAGACTGTTGTTGGGTGTGGAGAGTGGTGTAGTTCTGGGAGACTGTTGTTGGGTTGTGGAGAGTGGTGTAACATTGGGAGACTTGTGTTGTGGAGAGTGGTGTAACACTGGGAGACTATTGTTATGTTGTGGAGAGTGGTGTAACACTAGGAGACTGTTATTGTGTTGTGGAGAGTGGTGTAGAGCTGGGATACTCTTGTTGGGTTGTGGAGAGTGGTGTAGTGCTGGGAGACTTTTGTTGGGTTGTGGAGAGTGGTCTAATGCTGAGATACGGTTGTTGGGTTGTGGAGAGTGGTCTAATGCTGAGATACGGTTGTTGGGTGTGGAGAGTTGTGTAGTGCTGGGAGACAGTTGTTGGGTTGTGGAGAGTGGTGTAACACTGGGAGACTGTTGGTTGTGGAGAGTGGTGTAGTTCTGGGAGACAGTTGTTGGGTTGTGGAGAGTGGTGTAACGCTGGAAGACTGTTGTGTTGTGGAGAGTGGTATAATGCTGGGAGACTACTGCTGGTTGTGGAGAGTGGTGTAGTGCTGGGAAACTGCTGTTGGGTTGTGGAGAGTGGTGTAGTGCTGGCAGACTGTTATTGTGTTGTGGAGAGTGGTGTAACACTGGGAGACTGTTGTGTTGTGGAGACTGGTGAAACACTGGGAGACTGTTGGGTTGTGGGGAGTGGTGTACGGCTGGGAGACTGTTGTTGGGTGTGGAGAGTGGTGTAACACTGGGAGACTGTTGTTGGGTGTGGAGAGTGGTGCAGCACTAGGAGACTGTTATTGTGTTGTGGGGAGTGGTGTTGAGCTGGAATACTCTTGTTGGGTTGTGGAGAGTGGTGTAGTGCTGGGACACTTTTGTTGGGTTGTGGAGAGTAGTCTAATGCTGGGATACAGTTGTTGGGTTGTGGAGAGTGGTTTATCACTAGGAGACTGTTGTTGGGTTGTGGAGAGTGGTTTAATACTGGGAGACTGTTGTTGGGTTGTGGAGAGCAGTGTAACACTGGGAGACTGTTATTGGGTTGTGGAGAGTGGTGTAGAGCTGGGATACTCTTGTTGGGTTGTGGAGAGTGGTGTAGTGCTGGCAGACTTTTGTTGGGTTGTGGAGAGTGGTCTAATGCTGAGATACGGTTGTTGGGTTGTGGAGAGTGGTGTAGAGCTGGGAGACTGTTGTTGGGTGTGGAGAGTGGTGTAGTGCTGGGAGACAGCTGTTGGGTTGTGGAGAGTGGTGTAACACTGGGAGACTGTTGGTTGTGGAGAGTGGTGCAGTTCTGGGAGACAGTTGTTGGGTTGTGGAGAGTGGTGTAACACTGGAAGACTGTTGTTGGGTGTGGAGAGTGGTGTAACACTGGGAGACTGTTGTTGGTTGTGGAGACTGGTGAAACACTGGGAGACTGTTGTTGGGTTGTGGAGAGTGGTGTAACACTGGGAGACTGTTGTGTTGTGGAGAGCGGTATAGTGCTGGGAGACTACTGTTGGTTATGGAGAGTGGTGTAGTGCTGGGAGACTGCTGTTGGTTTGTGGAGAGTGGTTTAGTGCTGGGAGACTGTTATTGTGTTGTGGAGAGTGGTGTACAACTGGGAGACTGTTGGTGGGTTGTGGGGTGTGGTGTAACACTCTTAGACTGTTGTTGTGTTGTGGAGAGTGGTGTAACACTAGGAGAATGTTGTTTGGTTGTAGAGAGTGGTGTAACACTACGAGGCTGTCGTTTGTGGAGAGCTGTGTAGAGCTGGGAGACTGTTGTTGGGTTGTGGAGAGTGGTGTAACACTGGGAGACTATTGTTATGTTGTGGAGATTGGTGTAATGCTGGGATACTGTTGTTGGGTGTGGAGACAGCTCTATCACTAGGAGACTGTTGTTGGGTTGTGGAGAGTGGTGTAACACTAGGAGACTGTTATTGTGTTGTAGGGAGTGGTGTACAGCTGGAATACTCTTGTTGGGTTGTGGAGAGTGGTGTAGTGCTGGGAGACTTTTGTTGGGTTGTGGAGAGTAGTCTAATGCTGGGATACGGTTGTTGGGTTGTGGAGAGTGGTGTAGGGCTGGGAGACTTTTGTTGGGTGTGCAGAGTGGTGTAACACTGGGAGACTGTTGTTGGGTGTGGAGAGTGGTGTAGTTCTGGGAGACTGTTGTTGGGTTGTGGAGAGTGGTGTAACATTGGGAGACTGTTGTTGGTTGTGGAGAGTGGTGTAGTGCTGGGAGACAGTTGTTGGGTTGCGGTGAGTGGTGTAACACTGGGAGACTGTTGTGTTTTGGAGAGTGGTATAGTGCTGGGAGACTACTGTTGGTTGTGGAGAGTGGTGTAGTGCTGGGAGACTGTTATTGTGTTGTGGAGAGTGGTATAATGCTGGGAGACTATTGTTGGTTGTGGAGAGTGGTGTAGTGCTGGGAGACTGCTGTTGGGTTGAGGGGAGTGGTGTAACACAAGGAGACTGTTACTGTGTTGTGGATAGTGGTGTAACACTAGAAGACTGTTGTTGAGTTGTGGAGAGTGGTCCAACACTGGGAGGCGTTGTGTTGTGGAGAGTGGTGTAACACTGGGAGACTGTTGTGTTGTGGAGAGTGGTGTAACACTGGGAGACGGTTGTGTTGTGGAGAGTGGTGTAACACTAAGAGACTGTTGTTGGGTTGTGGAGAGTGGTGTAATACTGGGAGACTTGTTTGTGTTGTGGAGAGTGGTGTAACACTAAGAGACTGTTGTTGGGTTATGGTGAGTGGTGTAGAGCTGGGAGACTGTTGTTGGGTTGTGGAGAGTGTTGTAGATCTGGGAGACTGTTATAGTATTGTGGAGAGTGGTGTAGTGCTAGGAGATTGTTGTTAGGTTGTGGAGAGTGGTGGAACACTGGGAGACAGTTGTTGGGTTGTGGAGAGTAGTGTAACACTCGGAGACTTATTGGTTTGCGGAGAGTGATGTAACACTAGGAGACTGTTGTTGGGTTGTGGTGAGTGGTGTAATACTGGGATACTTATTTGGGTTGTGGAGAGTGGTGTAGTGTTGGGAGACTGTTGTGTTGTGGAGAGTAGTGTAGTGCTGGGAGACTGTTGTTGGGTTCTGGAGAGTGGTGTAACACTAGGAGACCGTTATTATGTTGAGAGTGTGGTGTAACACTAGTAGACAGTTGTTGTGTTGTGGAGAGTGATGTAACACTGGGAGACAGTTCTTGTGTTCTGGGGAGTGGTGTAACACTGGGAGACTGTTGTTGGTTGTGGAGACTGGTGAAACACTGGGAGACTGTTGTTGGGTTGTGGAGAGTGGTGTAACACTGGGAGAGTGTTGTGTTGTGGAGAGCGGTATAGTGCTGGGAGACTACTGTTGGTTATGGAGAGTGGTGTAGTGCTGGGAGACTGCTGTTGGTTTGTGGAGAGTGGTTTAGTGCTGGGAGACTGTTATTGTGTTGTGGAGAGTGGTGTACAACTGGGAGACTGTTGGTGGGTTTTGGGGTGTGGTGTAACACTCTTAGACTGTTGTGTTGTGGAGAGTGGTGTAACACTAGGAGAATGTTGTTGGGTTGTAGAGAGTGGTGTAACACTATGAGACTGTCGTTTGTTTGTGGAGAGCGGTGTAGAGCTGGGAGACTGTTGTTGGGTTGTGCAGAGTGGTGTAGTGCTGGGAGACTGTTGTGTTGTGGAGAGTGGTGTAACACTGGGAGACTGTTGTTGGGCTGTGGAGAATGATGTAACACTGGGAGACAGTTGTTGGGTTGTGGAGAGTGGTGTAGTGCTGGGAGACTGTTGTTGGGTTGTGGAGAGTGGTCTAACATTGGGAGACAGTTGTGTTGTGGGGAGTGGTGTAACACTGGGAGACTTGTTGGGCTGTGGAGAGTCGTAGTGCTCAGAAACTGTTGTTGGGTTGTGGAGATTGCTGTAAACTGGGAGATTGTTGTTGGGTTGTGGAGAGTGTTGTTATACTGGGAGACTGTTGTTGGGTTGTGGAGAGTGGTGTAACGTTGGGAGACTTGTTGGGTTGTGGAGAGTGGTGTTATATTGGGAGAATGTTGTTGGGTTTTGGAGAATGATGTAACACTCGGGGACTGTTATTGGTTTGCAGAGAGTGGTGTAACACTCGGGGACTGTTTTTGGGTTGTGGAGAGTGGTGTAACACTGGGAGACTTGGGTTCTGGAGAGTGGTGTAGTGCTAGGAGACAGTTGTGTTGTTGAGAGTGGTGTAATGCTGGGAGACTGTTGGGTTGTGGAGAATGGTGTAGTGCTGGGAGACTGTTGTGTTGTGGAGAGTGGTGTAGTGCTGCGAGACTGTTGTTCTGTTCTGTAGAGTAGTGTAACACTAGGAGACTGTTGTTGGGTTGTGGAGAGTCGTGTAACACAGAGATTGCTGTTGTGTTGTGGAGAGTGGTGCTATACTAGGAGACTGTTGTGTTGTGGAGAGTGGTATAGTGCTGGGAGACTACTGTTGGTTGTGGAGAGTGGTGCTATACTGGGAGGCTGCTATTGTGTTGTGGAGAGTGGTGTTACACTAGGAGACTGTTGTTGGGTTGTGGAGAGTGGTGTAGTGCTGGGAGACTGTTGTTGGGTCGTGGAGTGTGGTGTAACACTGGGAGACTGTTCGGTTGTGGAAAGTGGTGTACTGCTTGAGACTGTTGTGGAGAGTGGTGTAGTGCTGCGAGACTGTTGTTCTGTTGTGTAGAGTGGTGTAACACTAGGAGACTGTTGGGTTATGGAGAGTGGTGTAACACTAGGAAACTGTTGTTCGATTGTGGCGAGTGGTGTATCACTGGGAGACTGTTATCGTTGGGTTGTGGAGAGTGGTGTAGTGCTGGGAGTCAGTTCTTGTGTTGTGGGGAGTGGTGTAACACTAGGAGACTGTTGTTGGGTTGTGGGGAGTGGTGTAACATTGAACTGCAGGTCTCAGCCAAGTATCTTCACCGTTTGGCCCAACCCATCCAACAGCAGGCCTCACTGGTAGGTTCTCCACACTGAGCTGTGGTTTGCTGCAGAAGGAGTGTCACTGGAGGTTGCCAGCACTGAGCACTGGTAGTAGTGTGTCTCTCTGTATTTACGTTCAAGTTCAGAGCAGATTTGCCCCAGCATGCTGTTAGAGACCATGGTTTATGATGATTGGCTGAGCGAGCAAGGGCTTTTCTCTTTGGAGTGAAGGAAGACGAGAGATGACTTGATAGAGGTGTTCAAGATTATAAGAGGCATAGGTCGAATGGACAGCCAGGTAATTGTCCAGGTTGGGGCATAATTTTAAGGTGATTGGAGGAAAAGTATAGGGAGATTTCAGAAGCAATTTTTTTTATACAGAGTGATGGCTGCATGGCCACCCTGCCAGGGGTGGATGGAGCTGCAGATGCATTAAAGGCATTTAAGAACCTCTTAGACAGGTACATAGAACATAGTATAATACAGCACAGTACAGGCCCTTCGGCCCACATTATTGTGCCGACCCTCAAACCCTGCCTCCCATATAACCCCCCCACCTTAAATTCCTCCATATACCTGTCTAATGGTCTCTTAAATTTCACTTGTGTATCTGCCTCCACCACTGACTCAGGCAGTGCATTCCACACACCAATCATTCTCTGAGTAAAAAACCTTCCTCTAATATCCCCCTTAAACTACCCACCCCTTACCTTAAAGCCATGTCCTCTTGTATTGAGCAGTGGTGCCCTGGGGAAGAGGCGCTGGCTGTCCACTCTATCTATGCCTCTTAATACTTGTATACCTCTATCATGTCTCCTCTCATCCTCCTTCTCTCCAAAGAGTAAAGCCCTAGCTCCCTTAATCTCTGATCATAATGCATACTCTCTAAACCAGGCCGCATGCTGGTAAATCTCCTCTGTACCCTTCCCAATGCTTCCACATCCTTCCTATAGTGAGGTGACCAGAACTGGACACAGTACTCCAAGTGTGGCCTACCCAGAGTTTTATCGAACTGCATCATTACCTCGCGACTCTTAAACTCTATCCCTCGACTTATGAAAGCTAACACCCCATAAGCTTCCTTAACTACCCTATCTACCTGTGAGGCAACTTTCAGGGATCTGTGGACATGTACCCCAGATCCCTCTGCTCCTCCACACTACCAAGAATCCTGCCATTCACTTTGTACTCTGCCTTGGAGTTTGTCCTTCCAAAGTGTACCACCTCACACTTCTCTGGGTTGAACTCCATCTGCCACTTCACAGCCCACTTCTGCAACCTATCAATGTCTCTCTGCAATCTTCGACAATCCTCTACACTATCTACAACACCACCAATCTTCGTGTCATCTGCAAACTTGCCAACCCACCCTTCTACCCCCACATCCAGGTCGTTAATAAAACTAATGAAAAGTAGAGGTCCCAGAACAGATCCTTGTGGGACACCACTAGTCACAACCCTCCAATCTGAATGTACTCCCTCCACCATGACCCTCTGCCTTCTGCAGGCAAGCCAATTCTGAATCCACCTGGCCAAACTTCCCGGGATCCCATGCATTCTGACTTTCTGAATAAGCCTACCGTGTGGAACCTTGTCATATGCCTTACTAAAATCCATGTAGATTACATCCACTGCACTACCCTCATCTATATGCCTGGTCACATCCTCAAAGAACTCTATCAGGCTTGTTAGACGTGATCTGCCCTTCACAAAGCCATGTTGACCGTCCCTGATCAAACCATGATTCTCTAAATACCCATAGATCCTATCTCTAAGAATCTTCTCCAACAGCTTTCCCACCACAGACGTAAGGCTCACTGGTCTGTAATTACCCGGACTATCCCTACTACCTTTTTTGAACAGGGGGACAACATTCACCTCCCTCCAATCCTCCGGTACTATTCCCGTAGACAACGAGGACATAAAGATCCTAGCCAAAGGCTCAGCAATCTCTTCCCTCACCTCGTGGAGCAGCCTGGGGAATATTCCGTCAGGCCCCGGGGACTTATCCTAATGTGTCCTAATGTGTTTTAATAACTCCAACACCTCCTCTGCGTTAATATCAACCTGCTCCAGAACATCAACCTCACTTATATTGTCCTTATCGTCATGATAGAAAATGTGGATGATAGAAAAATGGAGGTCTTTGTAGAAGGGAAGGTTAGATTGATTTTAGAGTATGTTAAAAGGTTGGCACATCATCATGGGCCGAAGGGCCTGTACTGTGCTGTAGTGTTCTTTGTTCTGTGTCTCCTTTAAGCGTGATTATTTGGTTCTTATGCACGCAGATGAACACACTGTTCCTGATTGCTAAGCAAGGGGCCAGTAATCGATCGACAGATTGGAAGGGAGATGAGGAAAAGTGTGAAGCAAGTGGAGATAAAGGCAGATGCCCTCATCACATTTAAGCTGGGTGTGTATTTGAAGAGCTGTGACCTAAAGGGCTGCGTACCCAGTGCCCACCAGTAGAAGTTGGGTGGGGAGTGCTTTATCAACCTGCATGAACACAGTCTGCTGAAGGGCCTCCTCTCTCTTGTAACTATGAATTAATGATGCTGAAGGCACAATGAACTCACAAAGTTTTCCCATGCCCTATGAGTTTTGCTCGATCACTGAGGCAGATCTTCAGCAAGTTGAGGCAATTTCAACATGAATTAGAGGGCCTCACTCTGCTCTGGCATCGAAAGGAAGGTCAAAATTTCCACCTACCAGCCTCCCTACACAGCTCATCCCTCAGCACACTCCCTCCACGCAGGGCCTCCGATGAGCTCTGCTAAACTGCACCTGGTGAAGGGCTCAGGCCAGGCCTGGGGTTAGCACAGCCCACATCTGAGCATTGCCGAGATAGCTGAGGAGAAGAGGGAGGGTCTGAAGTGGAGCTTGGACTCTGAAATGGCCCGTTTCTTTGCTGGCATGCACTTTAATTACGTGCATCAATTTAATTATATGCAAACTTCTCACTTGCTGCTTTAGTTATTGCCTGCCTATCTGGTGGCAGATACAGCTACACTAGGGGTATTTAGGAAACTTTTAGATAGGCACATGAATATAGAAAGATGTAGGTGTAGGAGGGATATTGATCTTGGAGCAGGTTAAAGGACTGGCTCAATAATGCGAGCCGAAGGGCCTGTACTGTGCCATAATGTTCCATATTCCATCTCTCATAAGTTTATTTATCACATGTACGGTGAAACACGTTGTTTGCGTTAATAGACCAAACACCTAAGGAAATGCTGGAGGCAGCCCACAAGGGTTGTCACATATTCCAGTGCCAGCATAACAAGCCCACAATGCTTGGCAAAACACCACAATCAACAAACAACAACAGCAAAAACAAGCCCTCCCAAACATGGTCCTTTAACCCAGGCCACGGACTCAGGCCTACAGACTCCCATTGATTTGCAGATATTCACAGACTCAGCTACAGCCAGCTCTTCCCACCGTGGATGTCCCATGTTGGTGGTGTTGGACTGTGAATGCAGAATGGAGACTTATCCATTCTGTACATTGTGGTGACGTTGTGAATTTCTGTCCCTCCTTCAGTTACCTTGTTTTGAGTTTTTCAGCAATATACTGCTTTTGATCTCTTGATTCAGCAGAAACAAACAAGGTGGAGAATTTAAAAATAATAAGTGTATAACCCAGAGTCAAATCCAACTGCAGAATGACAACCGATGGAAGTTAGAACAAATTGGAGAATTCAATGTTCCTAACCCACGCAGCCAGTGTATTCCACTCTCACGGCATCTCATTCATAAAGTACAGATACGGATTCAACAGCCAGCCCCACATGCATAATTTTAATTTGGAGTTGCATAATTCTGGCAAATATTTGGAATGAAAGGCTGCCGAGTTTTGAGTGCATGCTGCAGACGAACACTTTGCCATCTATTTTGTAATGCTGCTTCTCATTCATTGTCATTAAGCAGCTCCACCCTGACATTCCATTCTGTTCTGAAGGTTGTCTGTAGAATTTGAATTCAGCAAGAGACCAACTGATTATTTGCATATGAGTCAATTCAGGCATGTCTGTGAGAAATATGTCTCTCGCAGATGGCTGTGACCAATGACATTATGAATTCCTGCTGCGTCAACTGGCCAGCACTGGCAAGAGTACTGGTGTTCATTGTCTCTGTTTAAATAAGCAATTACAATTAAACACCACAGCTCAGGATTCAGTATCAGTCATGGAGAGTGTTGCTCTTGTAAGTATGTTGTGGATGTGCTGATGTTGAGATTGCAGCCCGCGCTGACACACAGCATTATCAGACTAACTCGGTAGATTTGGTTCATCAGTGCTGGCCACTCAGGCATGCTGTGATCACAGTAGTTACCAGGCCAACAAGCTGACAGTTGTCCTGTGGGACAAACATGACATATTCACTTGGATTGTTTCTCATCACCGACCACTGGAGCCCGCCTTGCAATGCAGAACTACCAGTCATCTGCCATCAGCTGCTCCCTTTGGTCTTATCTCTTTTTTCCAGCCAATAACACAAACAAAGGCTGTTCTTTCAGGAAGTGATTGGCAGCGGTTTCTCAAGTCTTGACAATGATCATATCGTGGCCATATAACATCTTAGATGCAGAAGGCACCGGCTGGCTAGGGCTTCTCATACCCACCTGTTGAACTGAACCCCCACTGATAACAAAGGGCGCAGAAGAGCTGTGCAGTAGACTCACTCGAGGAAACGGCCAGAGAGCCAACCTTACCTTTTATCTTGCTTACAGCAAAATTTCTCAGTTGTCATCTCAATCCCCTCATCTACTGAACATCTTTGGTTCCCTTGTTCTATGGAGTCGTACAGCATGGAAGAAAGATGGGGCACTACGGTAGCGTAACACTATTACAGCTCAGAGTGTCAGAGTTTGGAGTTCAATTCCAGGCCCGTCTGTAAGGATTCCCGTGGGTTTCCTCCCACATTCTAAAGGCGTACGGGTTAGTAGGTAAATGGTCCTGTGATTAGGCTAGTGTAAATAGGTGGATGGCTGGGTGGTGCTCATTTGGGCTGAAGGGGCCTGTTCCTCGCTGTATTTCGAAAGTAAATAGATAGATAGATAGAAAATTTTACTTTGCTCCCATGATATTCTCCGCACAGTTCCAGCAACTCTACCCAGCTTCTTCCACTCACCCACGTTAGGGACAATGTACAGCAGCCAATTAGCCTGCCAACCCACGCGTCAAGTCAGTAATTGGAGGAGGCTCACGCAGTCTCAGGGAGAGCGTGCACACTCTACCTAGTCGGTGTAGGAGGTCTGAATTGAACCTGGGTTGCTGGGAGCTGAGGCAGCAACTCTATTGGCTGTGGCACTGTGCTGATCCCTGCAGAACCTCCAGTCAGAAGATCTGGGGTGGCACCAACGTTTGATGCTGTAAGTTGCTTCCGCTCCTCCAGCACTTTCAGCATCACCCTCATCACCCCTTCCGTAAAAACAACCCACTCTTCTCTCATGGTTGTGTGGTTGAGCACAGCCCCAATGCCAGCTTCAAATTTGCTGACAACACTACTGTTGCTGGATGAATCACGGGTAGGAATAAGTCAGCTTACCCCACTAATAGAGGGCACCTAGCCACAACAACAGCCTCTTCCTCAACACCAGCAAAGCTGGACAGCTGATTGTTAACTTCAGGAAAGGGAAGGAGGGCAATCTGGGGGGACTGGTAGTGGAGAGAGACAGCAGCTTTAAATTCCTGCCATTATCATTATTATCAAACAACTAGTCCTGAACCCATCTCATAGCTGCAATCATGAGGCAAACATGCCAGCATTTTTAGTTTTTAGGGGATGGTCATCAAACACTCTAACGAACCTCTGCAGATGCTGAAAGTATCACGGCTGGTTGCTTCACACTCAGGTAAGGTGATTTGCATGTGCAAGAATGTAGGAAGCTGCAGAGATAGTGGACTCCAGCCAATACATCACAGGCACATCACTCCCCACCATCAGTATTCTCTACCCGAGGCGGTAACTTCCCTCATCGAGGACTCCTGCCATCTGGGCCGTGCCATCTTCTCACAGCTACCATCAGGCGGGAGGTACACAAGTCCGAAGTCCCACACCACCAGCTACTTCCCTTGAACTAACTGACAAAACCTTATTCACTACGTTTAGCAACACCATGACCAATTTGATGACTTTGCACTAAAATAGACATTATTTGTAATTGGGTTCTTTTTTGTAAGAAATACATGCTTTACGTTTTTTGTTGTGAATACTGCTTATGTGATGCTCTGCAAGTAAGTTTCCCTTTGTACTTGTGCACGTGACAATAAACTCAACTTTAAAATCTATTCCAGCAATGTAATACCTCAAACCTCCTCTCCTGCAAGGTCCTCAAACATATTTGTATTTCCCACTTTCTTCAGCTCTTTGTTCAAGTCTCTCGATCCAGGTTCCTGTACCTTTCACTGCACTTCAATGGCCATAACCAAAATCACTTGTAACAACCAGCATTATCAGTTAGAGAGAGAGAGATGGGCAAGGATTGGACAAACACCTACAGTTAGAAGGAATTGCATATACTTGGATGAAAATAAAGAAGATATTGTAGAAGTGTCGACAAAAGTCGACACGAGTGTAATTACTTCCAGCGTACACTTTATTGCAACGGCAAACAAATGGCAACATGTGTGTGTGTATATATATAGATAGGCACATGGCCAAGTGGTTAAGGCATTCGATTAGCGACCTGAAGGTCGTGAGTTCAAGCCCCAGCCGAGGCCGCGTGTTGTGTCCTTGAACAAGGCACTTAACCACACAGTGCTCTGCGACGACAGTGGTGCCAAGCTGTATCGGCCCATATATATATGAAAAATCCTCGCACCAAAACATAATAACGTAGAGCGTAACACGTAACATACATAGCAAACTTAACCCTTAACAGTCTGGGTGAATTCCACCTAATGAAATTAAGGAGTCCCTCCAATATAAAGAAGAGGGTTCAGGTGTCATAGAAGCAGGAGTACATTGGAAGAAGTAGATAATCCCATGACTCTCCAAAAAAATGGAAATAGATTACAAATTAGAGAGAGGACTAGATATTCTTGATCCAGTATAGATGGGGTAGGACTATGGAGCTATCTCGCATGTGGAGATCTTGGTTGGAGTTCTCTGGATCAAGAAGACCTAAGACAATTGACTGTATGGAGGAGCAGCAGGAGAGTCTGAGCCTCAGAACTCAGACACTGTTGTCATTATGGGTCACATTACATGTACCACTCTACCGCAGTATTGCTCAACGCAATGAGTGATTGAGGGCTTCCATTCTCTGCATGGGATCCCCCTGCTTGGTTCCAATCTGTATTCATTCCTTTATAGCTGAGATTTTGCGTGACAGTCCTCAGGGTCAACCTCGGGCTCTGTACCTGCAGAAGCCTGTGACAAAGTCAGGGAGTTGCTCCTCAGGTTGTTTGGCTGCTACAGAGGCAGCAGCAGTGCCTCATCAGGGTGGACATTATTGAAGGAGGACAACAGGCACAGTGACCAACCATGGGGTGCCAGAAAACTAGATCAGAAAGGCTAAGCATTTCATAGTGTGAATTTTCAGAGTAATAACCATGAAATAACTTTTCTAGCTCTGGATTATCATTCCTCTTTTTGAAATTTGAAGGAAATATATTTTATTTTTTCTTACATTATGAGAACTGTGAGACCATAGTTAACTCATACACTGAAAAGCAGGGAAGTTTCCTTCACCACCTTTCCTTCTTGTCAATGCCTGAATTAACTGTTTCAGCACAACATCTTACTAGCAGATACTCTTTTCATCTGTTTTTGGACACAAGCCCCCAAAACTCCATCGTTTAACTGTGTTTCAGTTCTTTGGTTAGTGCAATTCACAGTAAAAACTGAGATCTTTAGAGAAGTGTATGTGTTAGTCATAGAGAGAAGAAAGAGGTTCTTAGCCCTCTGATTTCCCACTTAGTCCATTAGTCCCATTGTTTTATTCTCTCCAGCTTCCCCCTCCCGATTCTACCACTAACCCATCACCTGCACACCAGGGGCAGTTTACAGTAGCTAGTTAATCTACCAAACGTGTCTTTGGGATGTGGAGGAAACCAGTGCATTCAAAGGAAACTGATGGAGTGACAGAGAATTTAGGAACAGCACAAGGACAGCATTGGAGGTTGGGATTAAACCTGGCTCTCTGGTATTTTCAGGTAGCAGCTCCACCAGCTCTGTCAATGTGCTGCCGTAACGATGAATGTCACTGACTACAAATCCTAGCTGTTATCATGGCTGTCTCTGTTATAAAACCATAAGACATAGGAGCAAAATTAGGCTATTCAGCCCATCGAGTATGCTCTGTCATAGCTGATCCCAGATCCCATTTGACACGGTACACCTGCCCTCTCACCATATCTTTTAATGCTCCAATCGATCAGGAAACCACCAACTTCTGCCTTAAATATATGCACAGACTTGGCCTCCACCGCAGTCTGTGGCAGAGCATTCCATAGATTCACCACTCTCTAGCTAAGGAAATTCCTCCTTACCTCTGTTCATCCCTCAGTTTTGAGGCTGTACCCTCTAGTTCTGGATACACCCACCACAGGAAACATCCTCATCACATCCTTCCTATCTAGTCCATTTAACATTCAGTGGGTTTCAATGAGATCCCCCCGTATTCTTCTAAATTCCAGTCAGCACAGGCCAAAGTTGCCAAATGCTCCTCATATGTTAACCCCTTCATTTCTGGAATCATCCTCATGAACCTCCTCTAGACTCTCTCCAATGACAACACATCCTTTCTGAGATATGAGGACCAAAACTGTTGACAATACTCTTAAGTGTGGCTTGACTAGTGTTTTATAAAGCCTCAGCATTATCTCCTTGCTTTTATTTCTATTCCCCTTGAAATAAATGCCAACATTGCATATGCCTTCCTTACCACAGACTCAATCTGTAATTTAACCTTTTAGGAGTCTTGCACAAGGACACCCAAGTCCCTCTGCACCTCTGATGTTTGAACTTTCTCCCCATTTAGATAATAGTCCTCACTATTGTTCCTTTTACCAAAATGTGTTATCATATATTTCCCAACACTGTATTCCATCTCAAGCATTTTTGCTCATTCTTCCAACTTGTCTAAGCCCTGCTTCCTCAGCACCCATCTTCATATCATCCACAAACTTTGCCACAAAGCCATCAATTCCATTATCTAAATCATCGACGAACAATGTGAAAAGCAGTGGTCCCAATGCTGAGCTCTGAGGAGCACCACTCGTCACTGGCAGCCAACTAGTCACAAAGCCCCCTTTATTCCGAGTCGCTGCCTCCTGGCTGTCAGCCATTCCTCTATCCATGCCAGTATCTTTTATGGAACACCATAGGATTTTATCTTGTTAAGCTGCCTCATGTGTGACACCTTATCAAACGCTTTCTGAAAATCCAAGTAAATGACATCCCTGCCTCTCCTTTGTTCACCCTGTTTATTACTTCCTCAAAGAATTCTAACAGATTGGTCAAGCAAGATTTCCCTTTACAGAAACCATGTTGACTTTGACTTATTTATCTAACCAATCACCTTTGATGCAGTTCCCCACTGTCACCCACCATTAATGGTACCATTTGTTCATTCAGGCTGGAGGTAAAGGTCGAGAGAATCCATCAGGCAAATCTTTGCCATGGGACGGGGAGACTGAGGTGGGAGGCACTTCTTTGGAATGCAAAGAAACATTTGCTCTTCCTGCTCTCAGAAAGTGTCTTTGGTAAACCCCTTGGTCAGCTCCACAGCACATTGACCCGATATGGCAATGAGAGCCATCAGCAATGTTTCCTGGTGAGTCCTGGGTCACCTCAAAGATGTATAACTATCAACTCCAGTTAGGCTCAATCTGGAGTATTGCAAACCGTTATGATAGTCCTATTATAGGGAGGATGTTGAGGCTTTGGAGAGCGTGCAGAAGAGATTTACTATTAAGAGGGCTTGCGCTATAACGAGAGGTTGGACAAACTTGGGCTGTTTTCTCTGGAGCGACCGAGGCTGAGGGGAGGTCTGACAGAGGTTTACAAGATTATGGGAGGCAGAGGTAGAGTAGACAGACAGCATCTTTTTCCCTAGGGTTGAAATGTTTCATACCAGAGGGCATGCATTTAAGGTGAGAGGGGGTAATTTTAAAGGTGATCTGAGAGGCAAGTTGTTTTTTTTTATATACACAGAAAGAGAGTACCTGGAATGTGCTGAGAGGGATGGTGGTATAGATTGTTAGGGAATTTAATAGGATAGTTAGATAGTGTTAGGATGTATTTCGAGATACAATATAGCTTTTTAGGGTCTATTTTGGAGAGGCAATATAGCAAGTATTAACTTTCAGCAACCAACTTTCAGATCTGAATATGGATTGTAGATTAAATTTAAAAGGCAGCTCTGATGGGAAATGCAGCTTGGAACAGGAAACATTTAATTGACCTGAGATGTCTGCAGACACAATCGACTTCCCACCGCATGAAAACGACTCAGTCATCACAGTAGTTAACATTCATTTTGAGTGTGTTGGTTGGAAGATCCTGGCATTTGAAAAATTATATGTAACTCAAAAGAAGCATTTGAGGGCATTGTAACTATAGAAATTGTCCTGTTACCTTTGTTCTTTAGCATATAAAAATGTGCTGCAGTGTTGGGTTGGGGAGGGAGAGTGTATGGTCATACACTTTGGTGGAAGGAATAAAGGCATGGACTACTTTGGAATACAATGAAAGAGGTGGGGGACAGGAGTGAGAAAGGTGTGGGTGATAGGCAGTTTGTGAGGGCAGTAGAGGGGATAGAAAAGAGTTCAAGTGGCTAGAGGAATAAAGGAAAAACAAAAGGGGAGAGGTATAAAGGGAAGTAAGGGAATGGTTACTGGAGGTTGCCAAAGATTTATATGTAGGATTTCTGTGGGTTTAGTGTAACTTATTCCAATGGATTTGCTAACATAGAGAAAATCGGAATTTGGAAAAATGGATTGTTTGTAAGCTGTTCAGCTATAGTTAGTGAGGTGCTTCAAGGATCAGTGCAGCGGCATCTGATCTTTGCAAAGGATGTTTTCCATGGTGGGGGAGTGTAGGACAAGAGGGTAGAGGGGCATCCATTTAAAACAGAGATGCAGAGAAACTTCTTTAGCCAGAGGGTGATGAATTTGTGGAATTTATTACCACGGACAGCTGTGGAGGGCAGATTATTGGGTGTATTTAAGGCAGAGCTTGATAGTTTCTTGATTGGAGACAACATCAATGGTTATGAGGGAAAGGGATGATGGGGGTGGGGCTTATGGTCAAAATGACAATAAACTTGACTTGACTTGGATCTCATTGAAGCCTATTGAATATTGAAAGACCGAGGTAGGGTGGATACGGAGAGGATGTTTCCTGTAGTGGAGGAGTTTAGGAACAGAGGGTAAATTCCCAAAATTGAGAGATGTGCATTTGCAACAGTGATGAGGAAAAATTCCTTTAGCCAGAGGGTGGTAAATGTGTAGAATTCATTGCCACAGACGGCAGTGGAGGCCAAGTCATTAGGTATTTTTAAGGTGAGGTTGATAGGTTCTTGATTAATCAGTTATGGGTAGAAGTCAGGAGTATGGGGTTGAGAGGAAAATGGATCAGCCATGATGGAATGGTGGAGAAGATTTGATGGGCCAAGTGGCCTAATTCTGCTTTTATATCTTATGGTTTTATAATAAGCTAGAAGCTGCCCATGTTTAAGAAACATATCAAGCTATAGAATATAGTGTGTGTATATGTAGATATAGAATATAGCAAGGAAACAAGCCTTTCGGCCCAATTCATTCCTGCAAGAAAATAAGACCCGAGTTTGTCTCAATTGCCTCTGTTTGGACCATATCTCTGTACAGTAGAGGCCCTTCGGCTCTTGACGCTGTGCCAACCTACTCTATCATCAATCTACCCCTGCCCTCACACATAGCCTCCATTCTTTCTGTCATCCATGTGCCTATCTAAGAGTTTCTTAAATGACCTAATGAACCTGACCCTACCACCACCCCTGGGAGGGTGTTCCACGCATTCACCACTCTCTGTTTAAAAAAGCAGACCTCTGACATCCTCCTATATGTTCCTGAAATTATCTTAAAATTATGCCTCCAATTAGCCATTTCCATTCTGGGGATAATTTTCTGGCTATCCACTCAATCTATACCTCTTATCATCTTGTACACCTCTATCAAGTCGCCTCTCGCCCTCCTTCGCTGCAGAGGGAAAGGCCCTCACTCACTCCACCTATCTTCATAAGATGTGCCTTCCAATCCAGGCAGCATTCTGGAAAATCTCCAATGAACTCGATGAAGTTTCCACATCCTTCCTATAATGCGGCAACCAAAACTGAACACAGTATTCCAAGTGTGATCTCACCAGGGTTTTATAGAGCTGCAACACAAACTCATGGCTCTTGAACTGATGATAATGGAACATTTTTTTTTAAAAAAAAAGATATTTGTGAAGTTTTGGAATTCTCTACCCTCAGGAACCGTGCAGCAGGTGGAGATTTTGAACACATTCAAGATAGATTTTGGACAATAAGGGAATTAGAAGATAGAACAGCACAGTCCAGTGCAACGGATTCCTAACTACCTTGTATCTCTCTGGAAATTAAATATTATGGTGACCAGGCAGCCAAGGAGCAGCCCAGCCATGATCTTGCAGGTTGGAGGAGATGAATTGCCTACCTTTGCTGCTCTTCCTTTATGTTCTCAGTTATGTCCATTTGACGGAGAAGCTCATAAGTCAGGCTGACTCTCAGTGAGGTACTGCAGAATGCTACACTGTCAGAGTTTTCCACCTTTGGATGGCCATGAACTGAGGCACTGCTCTCCATCTCAGTTTGAGCAAAAGAAGAGGTTGTGGGTATAAGTTCAAATATTTACACTTCAGCAAACCACCATTAAAACAGAAGATTGGCCATTATGTATTGCTGCTGGAGGGAGTATGATTTCACCTGCTGTTGTCCACATTACAGTACTCAACACACTTCAACAGGTAACTTAATTGGCTGGAAATCACTTTGAGGAACTTGAGGAACTGAAAGGTAACAAATAAATGCAAGCCTTCATTCCTTCAAGGACCTTTCATGAGGCAGTTTCTGTTCAAACTTGCACCATAGTTTTAGGCATAGACTTCTGTCAGGGAAATGAAAATCAAGAAAAAAGAACTGCAGATCCTGCAATCTGAACCAAAAGCAGGAACTATGTTCCTATGACCCCATAGGGTCTCTTAAGAGACTCTTAGCTAGATACATGGAGCTTAGAAAAATAGAGGGCTATGCAGTAAGATAATTTTGGGCAGTTTCTAGGGTAGGTTACATGGTCAACACAGCATTGTTGGCTGAAGGGCCTGTAATGTGCTGTAGGTTTCTATGATTCTATCTCTGAAGCAGGAAGCAAAACACTGGAAACATTCAGCAGGTCAGGCAGCATCTGTGGAGAGGGAAACAAGAGTGTTCAATGTTTCATGCCAAGAGCCCTCAATCACAAAATTATTTCTCCTTTCACAGACGTTACCTGAACTACAGAGTATTTTTCAGCATTTCTGCCGTCTGACAGGAAATTGTCGGCCTCCAAAATTAGGTGGCATTTCACAGCAGGCAAATTCATGCACCCATTGTCAATACCTGCAGTTTATAACATACATTTCTAATGTTAATCCAGTAAAGAATTAAAAGTTCCTGTTGGATTTTCATCCTATTTCAAGTCGGGTTTATTCTGCACAAGTACAGTCCAAAGAAATACTTGCTTACAGCAGCATTAGACTGACACATAGAATATAAAATATACATGAGCTATACACAAAATTATATCATACAGAAAAAAGAAATGACTATGCAAAAGCAAATCCTATTAGTACAAAAAAAACCAAAGATGCAGACATTTAATTATGCAGCAGTCTGATTGAAGGAGGAGTGCAGAGGGCTAAGTGACCTCACAAACAACAAATCAGATCAAAGCTCTTTAGTCAAGCAAAGCTTGCTTATTGGTGGACAATTAAAAAGCTAATGGAAGGAGGAGACTCCAAGAACATCCTTATCCTCTACAACAGTAGGGCCCCACTGCTGTAGATAAGGCCGAAATATTTACTATGAAATGCATCACGACACACCTGAGCATCTCCTCAGTTGTAATTTTCACTGCACATACTTCACTTCCCTGACACGCTTGAATGTCATGCATGTTTAGCAGAGTGTGTGGCGACACTTGTGGGCCGCTCCTTGCTCATCCTTGAAGTTCAAAGGAAATTTATTATCGAAGCAAGTACATGTCACCAGATACAACCCTGGGATTCATTTTCTGCAGGCACACTCAGTAAATCCAATAATCGTAGTAGAACCATTGAAAGACCACACCCAGCAGAGTGGATAACCTGCGTGCAAAAGACGACAAACTACAAATACAAAACAAAAAAAAAATTCAGAATAAATATCAAGCACATGAGCTGAAGAGAGGTTGTGGAAACAGTTCAGTGAATAGAAACTAATCCAGAACTCCAATCAGCATTGGGAGTAGAGCACTGCAAAGAGTTTACTCACAGGTCAGCAAAGCTAGTATAAAAGGAGAGCTTTGCGGGTGTTCGGGCATTCCGGAGGCTCAATTAGTGTTGAGAGCAGAGCACTGCAAATTAAATAAAACTACAGAAGGGGCAAACGGGGCAGCCATTATCGAGAGAAGGCTAGCAGTGGGAGTTGGAGCGTCAGGCTTTGACTCAAGAGGCTTTGATGAGAAGAGGCTGAGGCCAAAGAAACAGGTTAGAGGATTTGGTCTTGGTTGCCCTTTGTACAGTGCAGGCAGGATGGCAGATATGACAGTGGAATGTTCCTCCTGTAGGATGTGGGAATTCAGGTAACCTGATGGTCTCCCTGATGACTACACCCGCGGGAAGTGCAGCCACTCCAGCTCCTGAAATGTGGAAACCATAGAAAGGGTGCAGAGGAGATTTACAAGGATGTTGCCTGGATTGGGGAGCATGCCTTATGAGAATAGGTTGAGTGAACTTGGCCTTTTCTCCTTGGAGTGACAGAGGATGAGAGGTGACCTGATAGATGTGTACAAGATAATGAGAGGCATTGATCATGTGGATAGTTAGAGGCTTTTCCCCAGGGCTGAAATGGCTAACATGAGAGGGCGCAATTTTAAGGTACTTAGAAGTAGGTACAGAGGAGATGTCAAGGGTAAATTCTTATACACAGAGTGGTGAGTGCATGGAATGGGCTGCCGGCAACGGTGGTGGAGGCAGATACAATAGGGTCTTTTAAGAGAGTCCTGGATAGGTACATGGAGCTTTGGAAAATAGAGGGCTTAACCCGAGGTAATTTCTAAGGTAAGGACATGTTTAGCACAACTTTGTGAGCCAAAGAGCCTGTATTGTGCTGTAGGTTTTCTCTGTTGCTATGAAAGACCACATTAAGAAGCTGGATGAACTTAGGATCATCCAGGAGGCAGAGCAGTTGACTTTTGAGCAGGTGGTTACACCCAGAGTGTAGAATTTGGGGAGTAGATCGATGAACACTGAGAGAGGTAAAGGGAGAGAATAGTCAGTGCAGGATCCCCCTGTGGCCATTCCCCTCAGTAACAGTATACCCCTTTTGATACTGCTGAGAGGGATGATCTATCTGAGCAAGGCAGCCACAACCAGACCAATAGCACTGTGGTCAGCTCTGAGCCTCAGAAGGGGAGGGTGAAGTCAGGTGGAGCAATAGTGATAGGGGACTCGATAGTTAAGAGGAAAGATAGGAGATTCTGCAGCAGCAAAAGAGTCACCAGGATAGTGTGTTGTCTCCTGGGTGCTAGGGTCTAGGATGTCTCTGAGTGGTTGCAGAATGTTCTTGAAGGGGAGGGTGAGCAGCCGGAGGTCGTGGTACATGTTGGTACCAGTGGCATAGGCAGAAGAGAGGTAGAGGTCCTGAGCAGTAAGTTTAGGGAGTTAGGAAGGAGGCTGAAGAGCAGGACCTCCAATGTGGTAACCTCTGGATTACTCCCAGTGCCACGAGCTAGTAAAGGTCAGAACCGGAAGATAGTGCAGATGAATGAGTGGTTGAGGAGATGGTGCACGGGCCAGGGTTTCAGGTTCTTGCATCATTGGAACTTTTTCCGGGGAAGGGGTGACCTGTACAAGTGGGACGGGTTGCACCTGAACTGGAGGGGAACCAATATCCTGGGAGGGTAGATGGTTAATGCTATTGAGGAGGGTTTAAACTAGATTTGCAGGTGGTTGGGAACTGAAGTTAGGAGGCAGAGAATGGGGCAGTTGGCTCTCAAGTAGAGGCAGCTTGTAGGGAACTTGTGAGGAAGGATAGGCAGATGTTAGAGCAAAGATGCGCTCAGCCTGATGGTTTGAGATGTGTCTATTTTAATACAATCAGTATCGTAAACATGGAGGATGAACTTAGAACTTGGGTCAGTACGTGGAATTATGATATTATGGCCAATACAGAGACTTGGATGACTCAGGGCAGGAATGGCTGCTGAGTGCGTTAGACTACAGATGTTTCAAAACAAACAGGGAAGGAGGCAAAAGAGGTGGGGGCGTGTCACCGCTAATCAGAGATAGTGTCATGGCTGCATAAAAGGAGGAAGTCATAACGGAATTTGCTACTGAGTCATTGTGGGTGTAAGTCAGAAGCAGGAGGGGAGGGATAACGCTACTGTTTTTTATATATATATATAGGTCTCCCAATAGTAACAGAGACATTGAGGAGCAGATAGGGAGGCAGATTCTGGATCAATGCAATAATAATAGGGTTGTTGTGATGGGTGATATTAACTTTCCTAATATTGACTGATATCTCCCTTAGAGCAAGAGGTTTGGATGGCGTGGAGTTTATTAGGTGTGTTCAGGAAGGTTTCCTGACACAATTTGTAGATAAGTTAACTGTAGGAGGGGCTGTACTTGATCTGGTATTGGGAAATGAACCGGGTCAGGTGTCAGATCTCTTGGTGGAAGAGCATTTTAAGGTAGAGATCACAACTTTATCTCCTTTACCATAGCACTGGAGAGGGATAGGAGCAGACAATTTGGGAAAACATTTAACTGGGGTAAGGGATATATGATGCTATTAGGCAAGAACTTGGAAGCATAAATTGGGAACAGATGTTCTCAGGGAAATGCACAGCAGAAATGTGGCAAGTGTTCAGGGAACATTTGCATGGCATTCTGCATAGGTATGTTCCACTGAGGCAGGGAAAGGGTGGTAGGGTAAAAGAACCATGGTGCACAAAGGATGTAGAAAATCTAGTTAGGAAGAAAAGAAAAGCTTATGAAGGATTCAGAAAACTAGGTACTATTAGAACTCTGGAAAATTACAAGGTTGATAGGAAGGAGCTAAGGAATGAAATTAGGTGAGCCAGAAGGGGCCATGAGAAGGTCTTAGTGAGCAGGATCAAGGAAAATCCCAAGGTATTCTACAAGTATGTGAAGAGCAAGAGGATGAGTTGTGAGAATAGGATCAATCAGGTGTGATAGTGGAAATGTGTACACAGAGCCAGTGGAGGTAGTAGAGGTACTTAATGAATACTTTGCTTCAATATTTACCAGGGTAAAGGACATTGACACCCAAGTTACAGAGAAAGGTTAAATAAGTTGGGTCGTTATTGTTTGGAACGTATAAGGTTGGGGGGGACTTGATAGAGGTATTTAAAACTATGAGGGGGATAGATAGAGTTGACGTGGATAGGCTTTTTCCATTGAGAGTGGGGGAGATTCAAACAAGAGGACATGAGTTGAGAGTTAAAGGACAAAAGTTTAGGGGTAACATGAGGGGGAACTTCTTTACTCAGAGAGCGGTAGCTCTGTGGAACGAGCTTCCAGCAGAAGTGGTTGAGGCAGGTTTGATGTTGTCATTTAAAGTTAAGTTGGACAGCTATATGGACAGGAAAGGAATGGAGGGTTATGGGCTGAGTGCGGGTTGGTGGGACTAGGTGAGAGTAAGAGTTCAGCACGGGCTAGAAGGGCCAAGATGGCCTGTTTCTGTGCTGTAATTGTTATATGGTTATAATTGTGGAGATGACTTACAGCAGACTGAAATACGTGAGCATATAGATATTAAGAAAGAGGATGTGCTGGAGCTTTTGAAAAGCATCAAGTTGGATAAGTCACCAGGACCGGATGAGATGTACCACAGGCTAATGTAGGAAGTAAGGGAAGAGATTGCTGGCGATGTTCTTTGCATCATCAATGGGGACGGGGGATGTTGGAAAGTTGCAAACGTGGCTCCCTTGTTCAAGAAAAGAAGTAGAGATAACTCTGGAAATTATAGACCAGTGAATCTGACTTCAGTAGTTGGCAAGTTGTTGAAGAAGATCCTGAGAGGCAGGATTTATGAGCATTTGGAGAGACATAATCTAATTAGGGATAGTCAGCATAGCTTTGTCAAGGGCAGGTCATGCCTTATGAACCTGATTGAATTCAAGTCAAGTCAAGTTTATTGTCATTTCGACCATAAGCCGCTGGTACAGTACACAGTAAAAATGAAATAAAGTTCCTCCAGGACCATGGTGCTACATGAAACAACACAAAACTACACTAGACTATGTGAGACAGCACAAGGCTACACTAGACTACGTAAAACATAAAAACTACACAGGACGACATAAAGTGCACAAAGTGCAGGGCAGTATAATAATTAATAAACAAGACAATAGGCACAGTAGAGGACAAATTACAATATAATAAATTTGTAGATGTCAGTCTAGACTCTGAGTATTGAGGAGTCTGATGGCTTGGGGGAAGAAACTGTTGCACAGACTGGTTGTGAGAGCCCGAATGCTTTGGTACTTTTTGCCAGATGGCAGGAGGGAGAAGAGTTTGTGTGAGGGGTGTGTGGGGTCCTTCACAATGCTGTTAGCTTTGCGGGTTCAGCATGTGGTGTAAATGTCTGTAATAGAGGGAAGAGAGACCCTGTTGATCTTCTCAGCTGACCTCACTATCCGCTGCAGGGTCTTGCGATCCGAGATGTTGCAATTCCCGAACCAGGTAGTGATGCAGCTGCTCAGGATGCTCTCGATATATCCTCTTTGACGATGTAACAAAACACATTGATAAAGATAGATCAGTGGATGTAGTGTATATGGATTTCAGTAAGGCATTTGGTTAGGTTCCCCGTGCGAGGCTCACTCAGAAAGTAATGAGGCATAGGATCCAAAGAGACCTTTCTTTGTGGATCCGGAATTGTCTTGCCCACAAAAGGCAAAGTGTGGTCGTGGATGGTTCATATTCTGTATGGAAGCTGGTGACCAGTGGTGTTCCACAAGGATCTTTTCTGGGACCCTTCCTTGTGATTTTTATAAATGACCTGGATGAGGGTGGGTTATTAAATTTGCTGATGGCACTAAGGTTCGGGGTGTTGTAGATAGTCTGGAGGTTATAGCGTGACATCGATAGGATGCAGAACTGGGCTAAGAAGTGGTAGATGGAGTTCAACCCAGATAAGTGTGAAGTAGTTCATTTCAGTAGGTTAAAGTTGAAGATAGAATATAATATTAATGCTAAGACTCTTGGCAGTGTGGAGGATCAGCGAGATTTTGGGGTCCATGGCTATAGGACACTCAAAACTGCTGCACAGGTTGACAGCGTTGTTAAGAAGGCATGTGGTGTTATTGGCCTTCATCAACCATGGGATTGGGTTAAAGAGCCGTGAGGTAATGTTACAGCTATACAAGATCTTGGTCAGAACCCCAGTTGGAGTACTGTGTTCAGTTCTGGTTACCTCATTACAGGAATGATGTGGATATTATAGAGAGAGTGCAGAGAAGATTTACAAGGATGTCACCTGAATTGGGGAGCATGCCTTACGAGAATAAGTTGAATGAACTTGGCCTTTTCTCCTTGTAGTGACAGAGGATGAGTGGCGACCTGATAGAGGTGTTTAAGATGATGAGGGGCATTGATCGTGTGGATAGTCAGAGGCTTTTTCCCCCAGGGCGGAAATGGCGAACATGAGGGACATAGTTTTAAGGTGCTTGGAAGTAGGTACGGGGGGTGGGGGAGAGGAGAGGAGAGGTCAGAGTTAAGCTTTGCCCCCCACAGAGAGAGATAGGGCATGGAATGCACTGCCAGCAAACATGGTAGAGGTGGATACAATAGGGTCTTTTAAGATACTCTTAGATAGGTACGTGGCACTTAGAAAATAGAGGTCTATGCGATAGGAAATATTTTAGGTGATTTCTAGAGTAGTTTACATGGTCGGCGCAACATTGTGGGCCAAAGGGCCTGTGATGAGCTGTAGATTTTTGTGTTTCTGTGTTAATCGTGAAATAGCTGGGGTTCCCTTCATTTATTTGGCATACTATGTTGCTTATTGAGATAATAGACAGTTATTGAACAGTTTCTATCTAGCATTAGATGCATGCACTTATGGGGCTGTTAGAGACCACACTGTACTTAGAGCAAATAGTTTTTAAAATATTGTGTGTACTTGAGTTCAAAATGTATGATTTTTGTCACTGATAGTTGGTGAGAAATGAGTAGCAAGACAATTCAGAACTGTTTTGCCCACTGCAGTTTCAAGCATGCAGGCTTGGGGATTTCAGAAATGTCTAGCAGTGAAAATTAAATAATATCACTACTTCAACAAAAAGTTTGAGGGTATTGACAATCATCTTAAATGTTACAATGAAAATGAAGTTTTGGAGGATGCAATTGTCAATAACATTGTATGAAGGTAATCCATTTGCTACACTAGGTGTTTGCACTGATTTTGTTTCTTTACAGTCAAAAGAACACCACTGTACCCTAGCTGAATTCCTTCATCAATAACTATTAGGAATTAATAGTTTTAAAGTACGTAGTAGTATTGATAGAGTTTTAATTCATTCTGTACTTCATTTAAATACATAATTTGTTACACAGTTAAACAATAGCTTGTCTTTTTAATTCCTCTTTCTGTTCATACTTTGTACATTTGTATTTGTTAATCGCTACTTCCCTTTTATAAATCCATGAGGATTCTACCTAATCATGTTCTGTCTTTCTAAGTGCTTATTAATGTTTCCTAGCAAATGCTAATAATTAATGCAAGGATATTGACTCTGATAGTCCATATTTCTCTCCTCTTTCCTCGAATAAAGTTGTCAAATCAGTTATTTTCCAATCTGCTGCAACCTCCTCAGAGTCTAAGGAGTTTTAGAATATGATAAATAATGCATCCCTTGTCTAAGTAATCATTCAGAATTGTAGAATGCAGGTCACTAGAACCAGTGGTTTTATCAGCTATTAGTCCCATTGTTTGCCCATTAATCTTTGATTAGCAATGATTTTAGATTGCTCACTGTATTTTCTCCTGAAATTGCCTCCTGTTTTTGGGATTTTTTAGTGGTTTCTTCCGTGAAGCCAGATAGGAATTAGTTTAACAATCCGCTGTTTCCTTCCATTACACAGTGAATGGCAGAGCCCTGGGGAAGGCTACAAGTACACAAGTAGCAACATGGGTGGAGGTATTGGTCTTCATTGGCTGAGGCATTGAGTACAATAGTTGGGATGTCCATTTACATGTGCACACTAAGCATAGTGGCACTGTAGCATAGTAGTTAGCTTAATGCCAGTTGCAAGATTGGGGTTCAATTCCCAATGCCGTTTCTAAGTTTGCACATTCTCCCCATAACCACATGTATTTCCTCTGGTGCTCCATTTTCTCCCACATTAAGCAAGTTGTGGGCGTGCTATGGTGACACATTCAAGCTGCTCAGTACAACCCTCGCTGATTGATTTGATGCAAATAATAAATTTTCAAAGTTCATGGTGAATTTCTTATCGAAGTACATATACATCACCATCTCTGGCACTGAGCCTGGCGCTGTTGTGCAGGAGAGGAGGGAGAAGAGAAATGCGGTAGTCGTGGGGGATTCCATAGTCAGTGGAACAGACAGGAGATTCTGTAAGCCTGATGGAGTTACCCGCATGGTGTGTTGCCTCCCAGGTGCCAGGGTACGGGATGTCTCGGATCGGGTCCTGAATATTCTAAAGGGGGAGGGTGAGCAGCCAGTTGTCTTGGTACATGTTGGTACCAATGACATAGATAGGACAAAGGAGGAGGTCCTGAAGAGAGATTTCCAGGAGTTAGGAAGGAAGCTGAGAAGCAGGACCTCCAGGGTAGTAATCTCGGGATTGCTACCTGTGCCACGTGCTAGCGAGGGCAAGAGTAGTCGGATCAGGCAGATGAATGTGTGGCTGAGAGACTGGTGCAGGGGGCAGGGCTTTAGATTCTTGGATAACTGGGATCTCTTCTGGGGGAAGTATGACCTGTTCAAAAAGGACAGGTTACACCTGAACCCGAAGGGGACGATTATCCTGGCGGAAAAGTTTAATAGAGCTGTTAGGGAGGGTTTAAAGGAATTTGGCAGGGGAATGGGAACCGGAATGATAGAGCGGAGGAAGGGGAAAACAGAAATAAATCTAAGATAGTGAGCAGTAAAGATGTCAGGAAAGACAGGCAGGTGATGGGGCAAATTTGTAGCCATTGGGATGAGTTGCAGTGCAATAAAGTTGCAGTGAAATCAAAGCAAAACGTATCAAATACTGGTCTTAAGGTGTTGTACTTAAATGCACACAGCATAAGGAATAAGGTGGATGATCTTGTTGTACAGCTACAGATTGGCAGGTATGATATTGTGGCCATCACTGAGACCTGGCTAAAGGATGCATGTCTCTGGGAGCTGAACGTCCAAGGATACACGGTGTATTGGAAGGATAGGAAGGTAGGCAGAGGGGGAGGCATGGCTTTATTGGTAAGAAATGATATTAAATCATTAGAAAGAGGTGATATAGGATCGGAAGGTGCAGAATCTTTATGGGTTGAGCTAAGAAATAGCAGGGGTAAAAGGACCCTGATGGCAGTTATTTATAGGCCTCCAAACAGCTGCAGTGATGTGGACTACAAATTACAACTGGAAATAGAAAAGGCTTGTCAGAAGGGCAGTGTTATGATAATTGTGGGGGATTTTAACATGCGAGTAGATTGCGAAAATCAGGTCAGCACTGGATCTCAAGAGAGAGAATTTGTAGAATGTCTGCGAGATGGCTTTTTAGAACAGCTTGTTGTTGAGCCTACTAGGGGATCGGCTGTACTGGATTGGGTATTGTGTAATGAACCGGAGGTGATTGGAGAGATTGAGGTGAAGGAACCCTTAGGAGGCAGTGATCATAACATGATTGAGTTCACCGTGAAATTAGAAAAAGAGAAGCCGAAATCTGATGTGTCGGTATTTCAGTGGAGTAAAGGAAATTACAGTGGCATGAGAGAGGAACTGGCCAAAGTTGACTGGAAAGAGACACTGGCGGGAAAGACAGCAGAGCAGCAGTGGCTGGAGTTTATGCGAGAAGTGAGGAAGGTGCAAGACAGGTATATTCCAAAAAAGAAGAAATTTTCGAGTGGAAAAAGGGTGCAACCGTGGTTGACAAGAGAAGTCAAAGCCAAAGTTAAAGCAAAAGAGAGGGCATACAAGGAAGCAAAAATTAGTGGGAAGAGAGAGGATTGGGAAGTTTTTAAAACCTTACAAAAGGAAACCAAGAAGGTCATTAAGAGAGAAAAGATTGACTATGAAAGGAAGCTAGCAAATAATATCGAAGAGGATACTAAAAGCTTTTACAAGTATATAAAGAGTAAAAGACAGGTGAGAGTAGATATAGGACCGATAGAAAATGATGCTGGAGAAATTGTAATGGGAGATGAGGAGATGACAGAGGAACTGAACAAGTATTTTGCATCAGTCTTCACTGAGGAAGACAGCAGTATACTGGACACTCAAGGGTGGCAGGGAAGAGAATTGTGCGCAGTCACAATTACGACAGAGAAAGTACTCAGGAAGCTGAATAGGCTAAAGGTAGATAAATCTCCTGGACCAGATGGAATGCACCCTCGTGTTCTGAAGGAAGTAGCTGTGGAGATTGCGGAGGGATTAGCGATGATCTTTCAAAAGTCGATAGATTCTGGCATGGTTCTGGAGGATTGGAAGATTGCAAATGTCACTCCGCTGTTTAAGAAGGGGGCAAGGAAGCAAAAAGGAAATTATAAACCTGTTAGCTTGACATCCGTGGTTGGTAAGTTGTTGGAGTCGATTGTCAAGGATGAGGTTACAGAGTACCTGGAGGCATATGACAAGATAGGCAGAACTCAGCATGGATTTCTTAAAGGAAAATCCTGCCTGACAAACCTATTACAATTTTTTGAGGAAATTACCAGTAGGCTAGACAAGGGAGATGCAGTGGATGTTGTATATTTGGATTTTCAGAAGGCCTTTGACAAGGTGCCACACATGAGGCTACTTAACAAGATAAGAGCCTATGGAATTACGGGAAAGTTACATACGTGGATAGAGCGTTAACTGATTGGCAGGAAACAGAGAGTGGGAATAAAGGGATCCTATTCTGGTTGGCTGCCGGTTACCAGTGGCGTTCCACAGGGATCAGTGTTGGGGCCGCTTCTTTTTACATTTTACATCAACGATTTAGATTATGGAATAGATGGCTTTGTGGCTAAGTTTGCTGACGATACGAAGATAGGTGGAGGGGCCGGTAGTGCTGAGGAAACGGAGAGTCTGCAGAGAGACTTGGATAGATTGGAAGAATGGGCAGAGAAGTGGCAAATGAAGTACAGTGTTGGAAAGCGTATGGTTATGCACTTCGGCAGAAAAAATAAACAGGCAGACTATTATTTAAATGGGGAAAGAATTCAAAGTTCTGAGATGCACGGGACTTGGGAGTCCTCGTACAGGAAACCCTTAAGGTTAACCCTTAAAGTTAACCAGGTTGAGTCAGTAGTGAAGAAGGCGAATGCAATGTTGGCATTCATTTCTAGAGGAATAGAGTATAGGAGCAGGGATGTGATGTTGAGGCTCTATAAGGCGCTGGTGAGACCTCACTTGGAGTACTGTGGGCAGTTTTGGTCTCCTTATTTAAGAAAGGATGTGATGACATTGGAGAGGGTACAGAGAAGATTCACTAGAATGATTCCGGGAATGAGAAGGTTAACATTTGAGGAACGTTTGTCTGCTCTTGGACTGTATTCCTTGGAGTTTAGAAGAATGAGGGGAGACCTCATAGAAACATTTCGAATGTTAAAAGGCATGGACAGAGTGGATGTGGCAAAGTTGTTTCCCAAGACGGGGGAGTCTAGTACGAGAGGGCATGACTTAAGGATTGAAGGGCGCCCTTTCAGAACAGAAATGCGAAGAAATTTTTTTAGTCAGAGGGTGGTGAATCTATGGAATTTGTTGCCACGGGCAGCAGTGGAGGCCAAGTCATTGGGTGTACTTAAGGAAGAGATTGATAGGTATCTGAGTAGCCAGGGCATCAAAGGTTATGGTGAGAAGGCAGGGGAGTGGGACTAAATAGGAAAAAATGGATCAGCTCATGATAAAATGGCGGAGCAGACTTGATGGGCCGAATTGCCGACTTCTGCTCCTTTGTCTTATGGTCATATACAACCCTGAGATTCATTTTCTTGTGGGCATACTCAGCAAATCTATAGAACAGTAACTATAACAGAATCAGTGAAAGATCAACCGGAGTCAGAAGACAGCAAACTGTAAATGCAAATATAAATAAATAGCAATAAGTAACAAGAACACAGGATAGAGTCCTTAAAGTAAGATAATTGGTTATGGGAACATTTTAATGATGGGGCAAGTGAGTGTAGTTATCCCCTTTTGTTCAAGAGCCCAATGGTTGAGGGGTAAAAACTATTCTTGAACCTGGTGGTGTGTGTCCTGAGGTACTTGTACCTTCTACGTGATGGCAGTAGCGAGAAAAGGGCATGGTCTGTGAGGTGGGGATCTCGGATAATGGGTGCTATTTGCCTACAACAGCATTTCATGTAGATGTGCTCAATGGCGTTTACCTTTGATGTACTTGGCCAAATCCACTACCTTTTGTAGGATTTTTCATTCAAAGATATCGGTGTTTCCATACCAGGCAGTGATGCAGCTAGTCAATACACTGTCCACCACATATCTATAGAAACTTGTCAAAGTTTTAATGTCATGCTGAAACTCCACAGACTCCAAAGGAAGTAGGGGTGCTGCTGTTCTTTCCTTACAATCAGAATTGTGTACTGGCCTCAGACAGGTTCTCTGAAATAGTAACACAAAAGACTGGCTCATGGACCTCTGGTTTCCCTCTTCTGAAGTCTATAACCGGGTCCTTGATCTTGCCGACATTGAGTGAGAGGTTGTTGTTATGACACCACTCAGCCAGATTTTCCATCTCCCTCCTGTAAGATAATTTGTCACCGTCTTTGATTCAGCCCACAATGGTGGTGTCATCAGCATCTTGAGTATGATATTGGAGCTCTGCTTAGCCACACAGTCACAAATGTAAAGCCAATAGAGAAGGGGACGAGGCACACAGACTTGTGGTGCAACTGTGCTGATGGGGATTGTCGAGGAAATGTTGTTGCCAATCCGAACTGACTTGGGTCTGCACGTGAGGAAATCCAGGATCCAATTGCACAAGGAGATATTGAGGCCGAGGTCTTGGAGTGTATCGATTAGTTTTTAGGGATAATGATATTGAATGCTGAGCTGTAGTTGATTAAGAGCATCCAGATGTTGGCAGCTTTGTTGTCCAGATGTTCCAGGATTGAGTGAAAAGCCAAAGAGATGGCATCTACTGTGGACCTGTTGCACCAGTTTTGTTGAATATTTTGATGTACATGTGACAAGCAAGCTATTTTTTCATGTTTGCTCTAAAGCTGGAGTATTGCGTGCAGTTCTGTTACCACATTGCAAGAACAATGTGATTAAGTTTGGGAAGGTACAAAAGCCAAATCACGAGGATGTTGCCTGGATTGGAAGGGCTGAATGGCAACAAGAGATTAGAGAGACTTAGCTTTCTGCAGAGCAAAGGAAGCTGAGATGTGATGTGTCAGTTGTACTGTATACGAGATGATGGTAGAATGGGTTGAGAGCTCATGTCTCTTTCCTGCGGAAGTGGTGTCAAAAACCAGAAGGTATAGCTTTAAGGTGGATGAGAGGAGGTTTAAGGGGATCTGAAAGGTAAATTATTCACACAAAGTAGTTTGTATCTGGGAAGAGCTGCCAAAGGAGGTGGTGAAGCAGAATAACAACAACATTGCAGAGACATCCGGCAAGAATGAGAAGCCATAGAGGGGGCTGTAACAAATGTAATCAGAATCTGGTTGTTACTGTGTAAAATTTGTTGTTTTGTCGCAGCAATAATTGTAATACACAAAATATAATATAAATTACAATAATAAAAAGTGAGGGCCCTTCATAACGGATGCACCTTTTGAAGGTATCCTCGTTGGCGGGAAGGTTAGTGCCCATGACGGAGCTGATTGAGTCTACAACCCTATGCAGCTTTTTCCAATCCTGCGCATTGACACCACTGTACCAGATGGTGATGGTAATCAGTTAGAATGCTCTCCACAGTACATCTGTACAAACCTGTTAGATTCTTTGGTGGCATTCCAAATCTTCTCAAACACCTAATGAAATATAACCATTGACAAGCCATCAATAAAGTTTCTCTCAACTGGCAACTAACCTGGGACAACCCGAGGCCACACGGACCAATTGCAGGGTGTGTGTTTGGTGTGAACCTCTCCAGAGAACCTGGGACAGCCTGAGGCCACAGGGACCAATTGCAGGGTGTGTGTTTGGTGTGAACCTCTCCAGAGAACCTGGGACAGCCTGAGGCCACAGGGACCAATTGCAGGGTGTGTGTTTGGTGTGAACCTCTCCAGAGAACCTGGGACAGCCTGAGGCCACGTGGACCAATTGCAGGGTGTGTGTTTGGTGTGAACCTCTCCAGAGAACCTGGGACAGCCTGAGGCCACGTGGACCAATTGCAGGGTGTGTGTTTGGTGTGAACCTCTCCAGAGAACCTGGGACAGCCTGAGGTCACACGGACCAATTGCAGGGTGTGTGTTTGGTGTGAACCTCTCCAGAGAACCTGGGACAGCCTGAGGCCACAGGGACCAATTGCAGGGTGTGTGTTTGGTGTGAACCTCTCCAGAGAACGCCGTGTGCTCTGTGTTCTCACTGTACTACCCCTCCCACCTACCCAGCGCCGAATGATGTCACATGGATCAGCATGTGAGAGCAGTCACCAATGGCAGACCAGACAGCAAAAGCACAGATCAGGCTTTAACTTCTCTTCAAAAAAAATTAGAATAACAATTACTTTAAACTATGTTTAACAGAAAAGACTTATGTCAAAATGAAAACAAATTGGTCTAAATTTATTACAATTAGTAAACACAAAATAATTGATTGCATAATTACTCACCCCTTTCAAGTCAGTATTTAGTAGATGCACTTTTGGCAGCAATTGCAGCCTTGAGTCTGTGTGGATAGGTCTCTATCAGCTTTGCACATCTGGACACTGCAATTTTTTCCCCATTCTTTACAAAACCGTTCAATCTCTGTCGGGTTGCATGAGGATTCTGAGTGAACAGCCCTTTTCAAATCCAGCCACAAATTCTCGATTGGATTGAGGTCTGGACTCTGACTTGGCCACTCCAGGACATTAACTTTGTTGTTTTTAAGCCGTTCCTGTGTAGCTTTGGCTTTATGCTTGGGGTCACTGTCTTACTGGAAAAGAAATCTTCTCCCAAGTCACAGCTCTCTTACAGACTGCATCAGGTTTACAACCAGGATTTCCCTGTATTTTGCTGCATTCATTTTACCCTTTACCTTCACAAGCCTTCCACTGCCTACTGCAGTGAAGCATCCCCACAGCATGATGCAGCCACCACCATGCTTCACAGTAAGGATGGTGTGTTTTTGATTCTGTGTGGTGTTTGGCTTATGCCAAACATAGCATTTAGTCTGAAGGCCAAAAAGCTCAACTTTGTTTTCATCAGATCATCATACCTTCTTCCAGCTCACTTCAGAGTCTCCCATATGCCATCTGGCAAACTAGAAGAGATTTCATATGAGTTTTTTTTTCAACAGTAGCTTTCTCTTTGCTACTCTCCCATAAAGCTGCAACTAGTGAAGCACCCAGGCAACAGTTGTTGTATGTGCAGTCTCTCCCATCTCAGTCACTGAAGCCTGTCACTCAGCAGTCCCCAACCACCGGGCCGCAAAGCATGTGCTACTGGGCCACGAGGAAACCTTTTCTCATTCCCTGTCACGCACTGTTGAACTTGAACGCACGCGAGGTCAATACCCGCACATCATCCATGTCAGCGTGGGAAGGAGATCAACTCCTCGAGCTTGCAGATGGCGGAGGGCTGAAAAGTGTGTTTGACATAACATCTCTGCTGGCATTCTGGATCAAAGTCAAGGCTAGATATCCTGAGATAGCCACAAAAGCACTGAAAACGTTGCTTCCATTTCCAACATATCTCTGCAACGAATGCAACAAAAACTAAATTGCGGAATAGACTGGACACTAGGATCCCCCTTCGAGTATCACTGTCCCCCATCACCCCTCCATAGGACCGTCTTGTTGCAGGAAAACAAGTATTCAGCCCAGGGCTCCCACTGATTCAGCGATATTGGTGTGTTGCAATGATTTTATATGTTCATTCGGGGAAAATATGTGCTGTGTGTTTAATATCCAAACGTTACTTAAAATGTTATGATGCTATTGACTTATATAACCATACAACAATTACAGCACGGAAACAGATCATCTCTGCCCTTCTAGTCTGTGCCGAATGCTACTCTCACCTAGTCCTGCCGACCTGCACTCAGCCCATAGCCCTCCATTCCTTCCCTGTCCATATACCTAGCTAATTTTTCTTTAAATGATAATATTGAACCTGCCTCTACCACTTCTACTGGAAGTTCGTTCAACACTTACTTCAAGCTCCCCGTCCTCCCCTGATAATTGACTTATCACTATATTCATGCGAGGAAAATATGCGCTGTGTGTTTAATATTAAATTCGTTAGATAAACCCTTCTAGAAACGAAATTGAGTGTATCAGCCACTTTTCACCTATATTCCAGTCGTGATTAACACCCCCCCCACCCCAGAACAGAATCGCCAAAAACGATTTGTAGGGGGAAAAATATTGGGAGGTACAAGCAT
Organism: Mobula birostris; assembly: GCF_030028105.1. Classification (NCBI taxonomy): domain Eukaryota; kingdom Metazoa; phylum Chordata; class Chondrichthyes; order Myliobatiformes; family Myliobatidae; genus Mobula; species Mobula birostris. The sequence continues at coordinate 63,430,560 of NC_092385.1, forward strand.
GCGCAAGTCACGTATGCGCACACAGGTGCCTGTGCAAGGCTTCATGGTCATTGTAGTCTTTCTCTGGGTAAACACAACGTATTTGACTGCTACTCTTGTCTGTTGGCAACCCTAACCCACCCACCCCCCCCCCCAGGTCGGCCGGTCCGCAGTGCAAAAAAAGTTGGGGACCCCTGCTGTAACTCCTCCAGAGCTGTCATAGGTCTCCTGGTGGCTTCTCTCACAAGTCTCCTTCTTACACAGTCTCTCAGTTTTTAAGGACAGCCTGCTCTGGGCAGATTTACAGCTGTGCCATATCCTTTCTGTTTCTTAATAATTGACTTAACTATACTCCAAGGGATAGCCAGTCACTTGGAAATGTTCTTGCATCTATCTCCTGACTTGTGCTTTTCAATAACCTTTTCATGAAGTTGCTTGGAGTGTTCTTTTGTCTTCATGGTGTAGTTTTTGCCAGGATACTCACTCACCAGCAGTTGGACCTTCCCAATTCAGGTGTATTTTTACTACAATCAATTCAAACTCCATGATTGCATACAGGTGATCTCCATTTAATTAATTTCATGACTTCTAAAACCAATCGGCTGCACAGTGATAATTTGAGGTGTCGTATTAAAAGGAGTGAATACTTATGCAAACAATTATTTTGTGTTTTATATTTGTAATTAATTTAGATCACTTTGTAGAGATCTGTTTTCACCTTGAAACAAAAGAATCTTTTTCTGTTGATCAGTGTCAAAAATAAAACCAAATTAAATCCACTGTGATTCAATATTGTAAAACAATAAAACATGAAAACTTCCAAGGGGGGAGCAGTGAATACTTCTATAGGCAGAGAGACTGCACATACTATGATAATAAATTTACTTCGGACTTCAAACTTCTTGACCTGTTTCAGCCAAAAAAGATAGGTGACTGGATGAGGCACCAGTAGCTGACTGAAGGCAACTCCCATTTAAGAAATTGAAGATTAGAAAGAGGAAATTTGAAGCATTTGGAATGGAATCACATTGTGTGGGGCATGGTCAATCAGGCTGCTAATACATCAAAAGCCATATAGTGGCAATGGCAGAGACCTGGTTCAGGGAGGCACTGTATTGGACACTTCGTATTCCTGGCTAGGTACCTGGGAAAGACGGGGATAGATAGAGACTTAGAGTGGCATGTCAGTACAGAAGAAGAATACTATTATACCACTAGAGATAAATAGGGTAGTTGTAAAGTGCAAATGGAATCTGTTCAGTTGGAATGAGGAGCAATCGAGCACTGCTATGTTAGTGCCACAGCCCACTGAATAATGGGAAGGAGATGATGGAGCAAATTTTCAGGCAAATTTCAAACTAGAGAAAGGATAGAGAACTTCAAACAAGACCATAAGACCATAAGACAAAGGAGCAGAAGTCGGCAATTCGGCCCATCGAGTCTGCTCCGCCATTTTATCATAAGCTGATCCATTCTCCCATTTAGTCCCACTCCCCCGCCTTCTCACCATAACCTTTGATGCCCTGGCTACTCAGATACCTATCAAACTCTGCCTTAAACAAACCCAATGACTTGGCCTCCACTGCTGCCCGTGGCAACAGATTCACCACCCTCTGACTAAAAAAATTTCTTCGCATTTCTGTTCTGAATGTGTGCCCTTCAATCCTTAAGTCATGCCCTCTCGTACTAGACTCCCCCATCATGGGAAACAACTTTGCCACATCCACTCTGTCCATGCCTTTCAACATTCAAAATGTTTCTATGAGGTCTCCCCTCATTCTTCTAAACTCTAAGGAATACAGTCCAAGAACGGACAAATGTTCCTCATATGTTAACCTTCTCATTCCCGGAATCATTCTAGTGAATCTTCTCTGTACCCTCTCCAACGTCAGCACATCCTTTCTTAAATAAGGAGACCAAAACTGCCCACTGTACTCCAAGTGAGGTCTCTCCAGCACCTTATAGAGCCTCAACATCACATCCCTGCTTCTATACTCTATTCCTCTAGAAATGAATGCCAACATTGCATTCGCCTTCTTCACCACCGACTCAACCTGGAGGTTAACCTTAAGGGTATCTTGTACGAGAGCTCCCAAGTCCTGTTGCATCTCAGAACTTTGAATTCTTTCCCTATTTAAATAATAGTCTGCCCGTTTGTTTCTTCTGCCAAAGTGCATAACCATACACTTTCCAACATTGTATTTCATTTGCCACTTCTTTGCCCATTCTTCCAATCTGTCCAAGTCTCTCTGCAGACTCTCCGTTTCCTCAGCACTACTGGCCCCTCCACCCATCTTCGTATCATCAGCAACCTTAGCCACAAAGCCATCTATTCCATAATCCAAATCGTTGATGTACAATGTAAAAAGAAGCGGCCCCAACACGGACCCCTGTGGAACACCACTGGTAACCGGCAGCCAACCAGAATAGGATCCCTTTATTCCCACTCTCTGTTTCCTGCCAATCAGCCAATGTTCTATCCACGTATGTAACTTTCCCGTAATTCCATGGGCTCTTGTTAAGTAGCCTCATGTGTGGCACCTTGTCAAAGGCCTTCTGAAAATCCAAATATACAACATCCACTGCATCTCCCTTGTCTAGCCTACTGGTAATTTCCTCAAAAAATTGTAATAGGTTTGTCAGGCAGGATTTTCCTTTAAGGAATCCATGTCTCTATCACGTCCACCATATCTTGTCTTTGTTCTTCTGACTATGGAATTTCCATCACCACCACAGTCCTTTTCACCTCTCTGCTCTACTGAATCACGGCGCCAGACTCAGTGCCAGAGACTCAGTCACTCTGGTCCACCCCCCGGTATGTCATCCCCCTCAACAGTATCTAAAGCATATATTTATTATTGAGGGGAATGGCCACGGGTGTACTCTGCACTGGCTGTGCAGTTCCATTCCTTCTCCTGACAGTGACCCAACTGCCTGTTTTCTGCAACCTAGGGCTCCTATTTATCGCCTCCTCATTCTCCCGTATGAGCCGAAGGTCCAGTTCCTTAATACATTCTCTGGGGAGCTGCCACTGGTGGTGCAGATGTGTTTATCTGTAGACTAGAGGTCTCCCAGACTTCCCACATCTCTCACACAGTACAAAACACTGCCCCTGGAGCCATTCTCACTAAATGACAGTTGTCACAACCACGGATTCGGCAGCGCAGCACATTCAGCAATTGCACTCGTGAATATGCACGTGTCAGATAATTATTATTTCATTGTGATAGTATTTAACCTCATTCATTCCGTCATAGTATTTGTCGAGACTTGGACACAGCTACACTTCGCTGCCTGTTTGCACTCCGCCTTGCCTGAGAAATTGGACTGTCGAGTCAACTGACTCTGAAGACTAGCGGTATTCATTCTATTCTTAGTTGTTCTTTTCTGCCGCAGTGTAGGCTCCGTTTTCCATTTGAGAGTTTTAGTTAACGGCCCTGGTTGGCCAACACTTGCGCTTGTGTTATTTTTATTCGCCCCTTTCGAATGAATTTCGCTCAGTGATCCATTGCAGTCCAGCTCCTGTGTGGTTCTGCCTTTCTAATCGTGAGTGCAGACCTGATTGAGAATCTTCCTCCAGGTAGTCCCACTCAGTCCAACTCCAAAAACTGCCATGAAATTCTGCCCTCTTAATCTTGAGTGTGGAGCTAATTGAAAAGGCAGATTTTTTATTGATAAATGTGTTACTAGTTTCCTTAGCACCACAGTGGTGTAGTGGGTTAACACAACACTATTACAGCTCAGAGTTCAGAGCCTTAATTCTAATGCCGTCTTTAAGGAGTTTGTACATTCTCCCCGTGACCGTGTGGGTTTCCTCTGGGTGCTCTAGTTACCTCCCACATTCCATGGACCTACAGGTTAGTAGGTTAATTGATCATTGTAAATTGTCCTTTGATTAGACTGGAGTAAATAGGTGTGTTGCTGGCTGGTGTGGGATTGTTGGTCCAGAAGCCAGTTCTGCCCTGTATCTCCAGACAAATAAATACACATAAATTCACATATAATTCCTGAATCTAATCTGGGGGAAGGCTGGTAGATGTTAGATGGTATACAGTTCTGGAAGGGTGTGAGTTAGCTGGAGAGGGAGCAGGAAAGATTTGTGTAGATTTTGCCAGGACTGGAGGGCTTGAGTTATCAGGAGTCACTGGATAGGCTGGGGTTGCTTTCCCTGGGGTGTAGGAGGCTGAGAGTTGATCTTACAGACATTTATAAAAGTCCTACTGGGCATATATAAGGTGGATGGCAAGTCTTTTTGCCAAAGTGAGGGAGCCTAAAATTAGGCCGTAAGTTTAAGATGAGAAGGGAAAGATTTAAAAAGGATTTTAGGGGTTAATTTTTCACTGAGAAGCTGATGGGTATATGGAATGAGCTGCCAGAGGAAGTGATGGGGGCGGGTACAATAATGACATTTAAAAGATATGTGGCCAAGTACATAAATAGGAAAGTTTTAGAAGGATACTGGCCAAATGCAGGCAAGTGGGATGAACTCAGCAAAATAACTTGGTTACCATAGATTGAATTGTGCTGAAGGGCTGGTTTCTGTACTGTATATAACTCCAGGATTCCCATGACAAAATGCTAATCAAACAATGCAATTTGGCAAAGAATAACTAATTTCCAGATACAAAATAGAAATCTGAATGTGGTTTTAAAACCATTAAAGATGTATGAAGTAAAACAAGGTGGCTAAAGGGGTTTAGAACTGTTGTAACTTAAACGACAAAGTAAAGAACTTAACTGCATGTTTAAAGAATAAAGGAGATTGAAATAAACAAAATGTACAAAGAGAGATTCGGGTTAGCAGTTCTGAAAGAAAACAATTTTTACAATTTATTATATTTTTATTTGGAGATGAAGCATGGCAACAGGCCTTTAAGGCCCAATGAGCCCATGCCTCTCAATTACACCCTGTAATCAGCCCACTAACCTGTACGTCTTTGGAATATGGCTGGAAACCGGAGGACCTGGAGAAAACCCAGAGGAGTTTGGGAAGAATGTACAAACTCCTTACGTGTGTCACCAGAATTGAACTCTGAACTCTGGAATGCTCCATGCAGTAATAGCTTTCCCCCTGAAGACCTGTTGGTTTTTCCCTGCTGCTTCGGTTTCCCCTCACATTCCAATGACACATAATGTAAATTACAAGCACAAGAGATCCTGCAGATGCTGTAAATTCAGAGTAACACGCACAAAATGCTGGAGAAATTTAGCAGGTCAGGCAACATCTGTGGAGGAGACGGCTTGGGCCAAGACCCTTCATCGCGACTAGAAAGGAAAGGGGAAGAAGCCAGAATAAGAAAGTGGGGAAGGAATACAAGCTAGCAAGTGATAGGTGAGGCCAGTTGAGGGGGGAGGTGGATGGGTGGGGGAGAGGGATGAAGTGAGAAGCTGGGAGGTGATAGGTGGAAAAGGTAAAGGGCTGAAGAAGAAGGAATCTGATTGGAGAGGATAGGGAGAAAGAGAAGGAAGAAAGTTACCAGAAAGAGGTGATGGCAGAGAAGAGAAGGGGTAAGAGCTGAGCCAGAAAGAGAGAGTGTGGGAGAAATTACCGGAAGTTAGAAAAATTGATGTTCATCAGTTTGGAGGCTACGTAGATGAAATATGAGGTGTTTTTCCTCCAACTTGAGACTGACCTCATCGTGGCAGTAGAGGAGGCAATGACCAACATGTTAAAATGAGAATGGGAAGTGGAAATAAAATGGTTTGCCACTGGGACCATTGGAGCAAAGACACTCAATGGAACAGTCCCCCAATCTACATCAGCTCTCATCAATGTAGAGGAGGCTGCACAAGGAGCACTGGCTACAATAAATAACCCCAGATTATAGTAGTGTGAATTACCCCCAGTTTAAGTAAGTGATGGGATAATCAGAGGGAAATCGTTGAGCACGTAAGCGAGAATAGTTACAGGGAAATACATGGGGAAACGGGATTGCTCAGAGCTTGTATCAACTCAATGGGCTGAACAGCCTCTTTCTACGTAGTTAGAAATTATTAGGAAAACTAAGTGCAAGTCTGGCATTTTATCAAGTTCTAGGAATATTGACTTCCACCAGAGTCCAAGAGTGAGTGGGAAAATCCTGAGCAGTCAAGGGAGAGAGTGGAAGGCAGTAAAATATTCTTTCAGAGCCAGGCTGAACACTCAATCCAGGAACGTAGCAGGGATGAAGTAGAGGTACATGGATTTTCCTAAGTCTTTTGTTTTTGTCCCATATCCTACAGATACGCTTTTTGGTAGGTTAACTGATGGCTGTAATTTATCCCTGGTGTAGGTGTCCCGAGCAAGAGAATCAGGAAGGCATGCGGGAGAACATGGATTTACAGGAAATAAGTGAATTATTACACAGAAAAAGAATTTCAGGACGTAGATTGTATGCATCTCTCTGACACTAAATGTGCCTATTGAAACCTATTGAAATAAGTGTGGGAATGGGACTGATGAGATCGCTGGCATTGACTTGAAGTTAATTCTCCTGTGAATAATATCATCTTCCCAGTTTAGATAAATGGCATACCAGAAAGGGGGCTTCAGGGTCTGTCAAACATTTTCTCAGCTGTGTCTGTAGTGAGGTTTGCTCTTGCACCCAGTATCTAATCATCTCTTTTGTCATAATAGAGTCACCATTCATAGTGCACAGAAACAGGCCCTTCAGCCCATCATATCCCTGCCCCCATTATACTCAACCACACTAATCTCTCTGGCCCATATTTCATTCAAATCACAATGTTTTGCCATCTGTAATAATCCAAGCAGGTTCTCTCTAATACTATCATCTTCAAGGTCACTCTTCAGAGTGACAGAATAACAGACTCTTGTAGTTTCTTGCCTAGGCAGCAGATATTAACATCACTTATTGAGAATGTCGTAGTTCTCCTCTCCCGACATTCCCACAGTGCAGGAACATATAATTCTCCCATATAAGGGGATAGTTCCTGTAAACTCAAGGATGGAAAACAACCATTCCTAGCCTTCCTTCTACTCTAATGCCAATGCTAACAAAAAATAATTATGCAACATGCCATTTTATTTACGGTAACCATATCAACATCTATTTTCAAGTGTCCCAAATTTCTCCTGCCAACTGTCTTGTTAGTAATTTAAAAAGGGTGCATTGATTGATAAACACATCAATGTGAAGCAAAAATAGACCACAACCTCGCAACACTGCTCAGTCTCTTCATTAGGTCATTGCATCTAGAATATGTTTTTATAATTTTTTTCTTTTCATACTTGGCATCTCTCCTTATTGAGTCTCTTTCGTGCACTTTGTAACTCTCTAGTCACCAGTACGTGGCTTTCTCTAGCTAACATTTTGCCTTTTTCAAGCTTTCTCTTCTGGGTTTATGTTCTCTGTAAATGCTTCAGTCACCCATGGTTGCTTTCATTGGCAAGTTGAGCTATTACTCTTCCCCATAAAATGCTTCTGCATCATATTCATTTTGTGTGACCACTTCCCACTGACCTTCTGTTGTTTTGCTAGTAACAGATTTTTGCAGAGGACAGTACTTATTGCATCAGCTTTAATTACATCAAAAACTTGGGATCAGTTTTACAGTTTTCTTTGTCATGCACATAAGATTTGGACTTTTATGTACTGTTTGCATGTTCATTCTATTTGGTGCGGCCAGACCGAATTTTGTTCAGGGACATTTTGTGCAGAGCTTTCTACAAAATGCCAGTACCTTGATGCTAAACAGTGGGACATTTCCCCCTGTGTACGTTAGGGACATTAGGATTCCAGGTTGAAGCAGTACTCCGGAACTTGCTGACTGTTTGACCATCTGTGCGCTGACCAATGGACTCCTCGTGAAACTTAATAGTAGAGTATAAATTGACTAAAATGGAGAGACTCGGCTGAAAAGGAACAGGATAAGAATGAGAACTTTTCAATATTTTAAAGAGGAATATTTTAATTATTTATAAGCTTTTTAATATTATTCATGTTTTTAAATTGCTTCATTGATTTTTGTAATTTTTGAATGATTTTTAATGCATTTGAACAGCAGGGAGATAAACATTTGGATTAAGTCGGAGATGTGGATAGACGAGACAGCAGTTTTCACCTTTTATGGGAGGGGCTTGCTTGTGTCATGTTTTTCATCATACAGAGTCTGATATGATTCAGTATGATGCAATGTGCAGGACAAGCAAACATGGTCCATGGGCAGCAAGTCAACACCAGTAAATGCTGACAAGCAGGCAGCAAAAGTCCAGTCTATAACCTGTCCTTCCATTCTGTGGGAATAAGGAAAATAATAGTCCTAAGTGGTTTAGACCATATGACCTAGGAGCAGAATTAGGCCATTTGCTCCATTGAGTCTGTTCCACCATTCAATCATGGCTGATTTATTTTATCACTAAACACCATTCTTATGCCTTCTCCCTGTAACCTTTGATGCCCAGGCTGATCAAGAACTTATCAAGCTCCACTTTAAATATACTCAGTGACTTGACCTCCACAGCCACCTGTCTGGCCTTTATGGGGAATACTTGGCCACAATGGCCTTCTTAAGATTCTGGTTGAATGTCATTTTAATTCTCCTTCCCAGTTCCACACTGGGCTGTCTATCCATATCCCTCTTCTTTTCTACAGGGAAAGCAAATGCAGATTGGAAAAAGAACATCTCCATTCTGCCTGGTTGGATTTAAACTCAATGGTCTATCCATTTGCCTATCATTCCCTCCTCACATGGTTCCAGCTTTCACCTTCCAAGTCCACATATAGTTATACACTGGCAATCTTTCCTCTTCCTTCTCACATAGCAGTTAGCATGACATTATTACTGCTCAGGGCATCAGAGTTCAGAGTTCAATTCCAGCACCATACGTAGAGTTTCTACGTTCTCCCCATATAAGCATGGGATTCCTCCAGGTGCTCCTGTGTCCTCCCACATTCCAAAGATGTACCAGTTAGTAGGTTCATTGGTCATTGTAAATTGTCTTGTGACGAAGCTCAGGTTAAATAGATGGGTTGTTGGATGGTGAGGCTTGCTGGATCAGAAGGGCTTATTCCATGTTGTGTCTTTAAATAAATAAATAGATAGATAGATAGATAAATAAGTCCCGATGCAGGATCTCGAGCCAAAATGCCGATTTACACCTTTGACCTCCATAGATGCTCAGTGGACAGTGACTTTGCTGTGTCCAGATTCAGTGCCTAGAGTGAGTCTGTTCTCATTGAGGTAATACAGGAGCCTGGAGTCACATCTTCCCCTTCACCATCAGATTTCTGAATGGGCAATATACACAACCTGACTTTTTTTTGCTCTCTTTTTGCATGACTTATTTAATTTACTTTTTATATGTAAACAGTACTTTTTATTGTAGTTTATAGTTTTTTATTATTATTCTGAGGTGTTGCACTGTACTACTGCCACAAAACGACACATTTCACTAGATACACGTATGCCAGTGATATTAAACCTGATGCTGGTTCTCAGAGGAATGGCAGGAAGCCTCTGACTGGGTGGTTTCTCTTCTGCATAAACCTTTGAGGAATAAAATTTCACATATCCAAGGTGGGCTGTAATTGGAAGCTATGGGTTTTGAAATATTACCATTGAGATCAACCTCTTGCAGGTCTCCAACTGCAAACCAGTACCAGGACGGCTGTACCTGTGGAACTATTTGTTTATTGAGGGATGCTAAGGCATTGGTAAGATCGTACTTGGAATATTCAATACACATTGTATCAAAAGGATAGGCAGGAAGGCAGAGAGGGCAGCATTGCTCTGTTGGTAAAAAATGAAATCAGATCATTAGAAAGAGTTTGACATAGGGTTGGAAGCTGTTGAATCATTGTGGATAGGGTTAAGGAACTGCAAAGGTATAAAGAGTTGTATACAGACCCCAAAATAGTAGTAAGAATTTTGCCTACAAATTACAATGGGAGATAGAAAATGTATGGCAAAACGGCAGTGTTACGATAGTCATGGGGGATTTCAATATGCAGGTAGATTGGGAAAATCAGGTTGGTGCTGGATTCCAGGAGGGGTATTTTCCATAGTGCCGACGAGATGGCTTTTGAGAGCAGCTCGTGATTGAGCCCACTAGGGGATCAGCTATACTGGATTTGGTGTTGTGCAATGAACCAGAATTGATTAGAGACATTAAGGTAAAAAAAAAAACCCTTAGGGGCAATCGATCACAATATGATTGAATTGACCCTGAAATTTGCAAAGGAGAAGCTAAAGTCAGATGTATCAGTACTACAGTGAAGTAAAAGGATTTATAGAAGCCTGAGAGAGAAGTTGGCCCAAATTGATTGGAAAAGAACACTGACAGGGAAGATGGCAAAGCAGCAACGACTGAAATTTCTAGAAGGAAGTCGAAGGCACAGAATGTATACATCCCAAAGAGGCAAGATGATACAACCATGGCTAACAAGAGGAGTCAAAGCCAACGTAAAAGCCAAAGAAAAGGCATATAATAGAGCAAAGATTAGTGGGAAGTTAGAGGATTGGGAACCTTTTAAAAACCAGCAGAAGGCAACTAAAAAGTCATTAAGAAAGTAAAGGTAGAATATGAAAGTAAGTTAGTGAATAATATTAAATAGGATATCAAAAGTTTCTTCAGATGCGTGAAGTGTAAAAGAGAAGTGAGAGTGGATATCGGACCATTGGAAAACGATGCTGGAGAAGTAGTAACGATGGACAAGGAGATCATGGATGAAGCAGTTTGCACCAGTCTTTGCTGTAGACACTAGCAATATGGTGGGAGTTTCATGTGTCAGAATTCATAAAGTGTGTGAAGTTACCATAACTAGAGAGAAGGTTCTTGGGAAACTGAAAGGGCTGAAGGTAGATAAGTAACCTGGACTAGATGGTGTTACACTCTAGAGTTCTGAAAGAGCTGGCTGAAGAGATTGTGGAGGCATTAGTAATGATCTTTCAAGAATCACTAGATTCTGAAATGGTTCCGGAAGACTGGAAAATTGCAAGAAAGAAGAGATGCTTTAGTCTGACCTCAGTGGTTGGGAAGATGTTGGAACTGATAATTAAGGATGAGGTCTCAAGGTACTTGGAGGCACATGATAAAATAGGCTGTAGTCAGCATTGTTTCCTCAAAGGAAAATCTTGCCTGACAAATCTGGTGGAAATCTTTGAAGAAAGAACAAGCAGTATAGACAAAGGAGAATCGGTTGATGTTGTGTACTTAGATTTTCTGAAGGCCTTTGACAAGGTGCCACACATGAGGCTGCTTAAAAAGCTATGAGCTTATTACAGGAAAGATTTTAGCATGGATAAAGCAGTGGCTGATTGGCAGGAGCGAAAGTGTGGGAATAAAGGGAACCTTTTCTGACTGTCTGCCAGTGACTAGTGATGTTCCACAGGAGTCTGTATTGGGACCGATTTTTTTTTACATTATATGTTAATGATTTGGATGATGGAATCTGTGGTGAGGAAGGCAAATGTGATGTTAGCATTCATTTCAAGAGGACTACATATAAAAGAAGTGATGTAATGTTGAAACTTTATAAAGCATTGGTAAGGCCTCACTTGGAGTATTAGGAGCAGGTTTGGCCCCTTATCTTAGAAAGAATGTGCTGAAACTGGAGAAGGTTCAAAGGAGGTTCAGGAAAATGGTTCCAGGTTTGAATGGCTTGTCATATGAAGAGTGTTTGATGGCTCTGGGCCTCTATTCACTGGAATTCAAAAGAATGAGGGGTGACCTGATTGAAACCTATCAAATGGTGAAAGGCCTTGATAGGGTGGATGTGGAGAGGATGCTTCCTATGGTGGGAGAGTCTAAGACCAGAGGACACAGCCTCAGAATAGAAAGGGGTCCTTTTAGAACTAAGATGAGGAGGAACTTCTTTAGCCAGAGGGTGATGAATCTGTGGAATTCTTTGCCACAGGCAGCTGGGGAGACTAAATCTTTATGTGTATTTAAGGTAGAGAATAGTAGATTCTTGATTGGTCAGGACATGAAGGGATACGGGGAGAAGGCAGGAGACTGGGGATGAGAGGAAAACAAGATTAGCCATGATGAAATGGTGGAGGAGATTCGATGGGTCAAATAGCCTAATTCTGCTTCTATATGTTATGGTCTTATGATCTTATGATATTGTGAGCAGTTTTGTGCCCTTTATTGATGAAAAGACATGCTGGCATTGGAGAGAGTCCAGAAGAGATTCATGAAGATGATTCAGGGATTGAAAGGGTTGACTTATGAGGAGCATTTTGATGGTTCTGCGCCTGTACTCACTGGAGTTTACAAGAATGAGGGAGGATCTCATTGAGACCTATCATATATAGAGTGGCTGTTATATATAGAGAAGATGTCTCCTATAATGGCGGGGGGGGGGGTGTCTAGGACCAGAGAGCACAGCCTCAGAATAGAGGGACGTCCATGTAGGACAGAGAAGAGGAGGAATTGCTTTAGCCTGAGAATGGTGAACCTGAGGAAGTCATTGCCATGAGCAGCTGTGGGGACCAAGTCTTTGAGTACATTTAACATGGAGATTGATAGGTTCTTGATTAGTCAGGGCATTATAGGTTACAGGAAAAGGGAGGAGAATGGACTATAAATCAGCCATGATGGAATGGTGGAGCAGACTTGGTGGGCCAAGTGGCCTAATCTTGCTCCTATATCTTATGGTCTGAAGTGCTGGGCGCCGCCCGTCAGTGTTGCGGGCATACACAGTAAATCCAAAAAACATAATAGAATCACTGAAAGACTACATCCAACAGGATGGAATATCAAGCAATGTGTGAAAGACAATACACTGTACAAATACCAAAGGATAAAAATGAAATAATAATAATAAATAAATAAGCAATAAATATCGAGAACATGAGATGAAGTGTCCTTGAAAGTGAGTCCATAGTTTATGGGAACAGTTCAATGATGACGTGAGCGAAGCTATCACCTCTGGTTCAAGAGCCTGATGGTTGAGGGGTACTAACTGTTCCTGGACTTGGTGCTGTGAATCCTGAAGCTCCTGTACCTTCTCCCTGTTGACAGCAATGAGAAGAGAGCGTGGCCTGGGTAGCGGGGTTCTTGATGATCGATTGTTGCTTTCCTGCTTTGTGTGGATGTGCTCAATGGTGGGGAGGGCTTTACCAGTGATGGACTGGGCTGTATCCACTACTTTTTGTAGGATTTTTTGTTCAAGTACATTGGTGCTTCCATTCCAGGCTGTGCTGCAGTCAGTCAATATATACTCTGCACCACACATCTGTAGAAGTTTGACAAAGTTTTAGATGTCATGCCTAATCTTTGCAAACTTCTAAGGAAGTAGAAGTACTGCTGTGCTTTCTTTGTGATTGCACTTATGTGCTAGGCCCAGGACAGTTCCTCTGAAATGATAACACCGAGGAATTCAAAGTTGCTAACCCTCTCCATATCTAAGATTCTGATGAGGACTGGCTCATGGACCTCCAATTTCCTCCTCCTGAAGTCAATAATCTGCTTCTTGGTCTCAATAATCTGCTGACATTGAGAGAGAAGTTGTTGTTATGGCACCACTCAGCCAGATTTGCAATCTTTCTCTTGTACATTGATTCATCACCACCTTTGACTCAGCCGACAACTGTGGTGTCATCAGCAAACTTCTCCATTCTGATGTTCTGTCTGAACAACAACTAAACGTCTTGACCATGTCTGCATGCTTTTATGCATTGCTGTCACATGATTAACTGATTACATATTTGCATTATTGAGCAGGTGTACAGCTGTGCCTAATAAAGTAGCCACTGAGTGTATGTCTCTAAGGGTAGATATACATGTCCTAAACAATTTCCATGACACATCAGGAACACCGTAGAATGCCTTCTACCAACCTACTTGAATACTGTTGCAAATACTGATTCTGATCCTGAAATCTGCTGAAGAGGCTTCAACTCATTCAACACAAAGCAGCCTGCTGCATTGTCACCCCCATTAACCACTCCGAACACTTACTGCTGAGAAGGCTGGAGACTATTATGCCCTAGATTTAGTCTGCCTTACAGCTGCTGTTTGACAGAGGCTTAAGTCATTTATTCTCTGGAACTCCCTTGCAAAAGCTTTCGCACTGTTTCAACCTTCAAGCTACAAACCTGTCTCTTGGCATAACGACTCCCATTTATTATATACAACGCCAAGACACTTGTGGTGCAATTGGTATTGCATTGAATATCTAAATGTTCTTATAGCTCTCTGATGGATGAGCCAATTCCTAAACCATTGAATTAATATATGCAGTGTCTGTACGTTTATAAAATAATTCCAGCAGTCTAAAACAAAACCTCACACTAACAGGTTAAATCGATTGTCCATGTTTAAGAAACAGATCAAACCATAGACTTGTGCAGCAAAGAAACAGGCCTTTAGGCCCAACACATTCATGTGATCATTTGCCTCCAATTGGCCCATATCTCCATAGACTTTTCAATCCATGTACCTGTCCAAGTGTCTTTTCAATATTGTAACTGTATTCACCTCTACCATTTCCTCTTGTAGCTTGTTCCATATGTTCACCACCCCCTGGATGAGTAAGTTACCCTCATGTCCCATTTAAATCTTTCTCCTCTCACCTTAACCCGAGATCTTCTAATTTTCTTCTAAGACCAAACAATTGATTGTGGACTTCAGGAAGAGGAAGTCAAGGGAACACACACCAGTCCTCATCAAGGGATCAGCAGTGGAAAGGGTGAACAGTTTGAAGTTCCTAGGTGTCTACCTCTCTCAAGATCTATCCTGGGCTCATCATATTGATGCAGTTATAAAGAAAGCACGCCAGCAGTTATATTACATAAGGACCTTAAGGAGAGTTGGTATGTCACCAGATACTCTAGTAAATTTCTACAGAAGTACCGTGGAGATCATTCTAACTGGTTGCATCATTTTTGATATGGAGGGACAACTGCGCAGGATCACCTATGCAGGGCCCCTGGCATCGTCAATGATCCGTCCCATCCATCCACCGTCTACCATCAGGCAGGAGGTACCATAGCATTAGGGCAACAACTGTTAGTATGGGAAAACATCTTCCACCCCCAGGCTGTAAGACTGTTGAACTCCCTGTCACTGCCCAGGTCTCATCACATATGAAACACCAGTGGCTTTTATACTGTTTATTTTTAACTTGTGTTGTAAATGCACCTTATTAGTTGTTAACTTATTTGTCTTAATATTACTTTATGAGTTATGTGTGTGTTATATGTACTGTATTGTGCACCTTGGCCCGGAGGAGCATTGTTTCGTTTATTTATATACAGTTGAATAATGACAAACTGAGTGTGAACTTGAACATGAAGAACTGCAGAGGGCTGTTAACTTCACTCCATCATGGGCACTAGCCTCCCCAGCACCAAGGACATCTTCAAAAGGGTATTCCTCAAAAAGGTGGCATCCGTCATTGAGGACCCCCACCATCCAGGATATGCCCCCTTCTCATTACTACCAACAAGGAGGAGGCACAGGAGCCTGAAGACTCACAATGTTTTAGGAACAGCTTCTTCTCCTCTGCCATCAGATTTCTGAACCTTCCATGAACCTGTGCACTCTACCTCACTATCTTTGCTCTCTTTTTTGCAGTTCTTATTTTTGATATACTGCATATTGCATATTGCAAAGTGTGGAATATTTAATGTATTGCACTTTACTACTGGAACAAAGCAACACATTTCATGACACATGTCAGAGACATTAAACCTGATTCTGATTCTGATTCCTGTCCTGGAAACATGACTATGACCACCTACCTGCTCTATGCCTCTCAAGGTTCTATGTACTGGACATACCAGGTACATAATAAGTATAACCAGGACAGGAATTACGGTTTCTCAAAACACCAGGAATGTTCTACTATGTTTGAGGTCTTGACCTTCAAAAACTCTTTTCCTCAGATGGCCGAAGGCTATGCTTGTGCACTGAGGGTAATGGTTAATTTCACCATTAGCATGTCTTCATTTGCCGAGAGATAACTCCCAAGATATGAGAAGTAGTCTACATCTCCCAGGCTCTCACTGTGAACCTTAAATGTTAGTATAACAGGATCCTCTCCAGATACAATGCATAGGAGATGCTTTGGTAATGGGTAACACCTTCCTTTAGCGGAAAGACAAGCAGTAGTTGTGGCATACCTCAATACAGGTGCTAGCCCCAGTTAGAATATACTATTGTCCAGGCCAGGGATCATACAATTGTCTGCAAAACCACATGCAAATGACCATTGCCTAATCAACTCTTTCATCTCCATCTACCTGGCCCCCCCAAACATCTGTGTGAACAGAAGTGTTGCTGCAAAATAATCATTCTCAAATCTCTCAAGGATGCCACAAGTTGCTCAGAGGAAGAGGATTTTATGAAGATTTTGAGACAGCACCCGTAATCAATTGGAATTGAAGAGCTCTGTGACATGTTGCTGCTCCTCATCTGTATATCAGTATGAACATAGACATTAGAACAGTAACTTTACTTACCGTGACTTACAGTCTTCTCAATCCATTCTGCACTCTGTATCCTTTAGTCAGAGTGAAAATCTCACATTATAAATATATTTTTTTAAATATAATTTTTATTGAGTTTTCAAAAAGAATACATGAAAAGATAATATCTACCCTCCCCCCTCCCCTTAACTCTCCCCCCCCCCCCATATATAGTCCTACCTAAAAAAGAAAAGAAGAAAACAAAGAAGAGCCGCCTGGGTGTTGGAAGGTTTCCACATGCTCCATGGAGTTCAAAATAAACTTGGTATAATTATTCGTTACTTTCCCCAAGGGACCAAGGTCTTTATCGGAGCACTTAAATATGCCATCTTATCTTTTGTAAATAAGGGCGCCAAATATTCAAAAATGTTACATATTTATCTCTTAAATTATAAGTAATTTTTTCGAGTGGAACAGAACTAGCCATTTCATTATTCCAACGATCCATACTTAAATACGAATCAGATTTCCAAGTAACTGCTATAGTCTTCTTAGCTACTGCCAATGCAATTTTTATAAATTCTTTCTGATATTTATTCAATTTAAGTTTTGGCTTTATCCCTTCAATATCACCTAATAGAAATAATACAGGGTTATGTGGAAGTTGAGTTCCAGTAATTTGTTCCAATAAGACTCTTAAATTTATCCAAAAGGGTTGAATTTTAAAACAAGACCAAGTAGAATGTAAGAAATTACCAATTTCTTGATTACACCAAAAGCATTTATCGGATAGATTTGAATTTAATCTATTTATTTTTTGTGGTGTAATATATAACTGGTGTAAAAAATTATATTGCACTAATCTAAGTCGAACATTTATTGTATTTGTCATACTGTCAAGACAGAGTCTTGACCAATTTGTTTCATCAATATTAATATTCAGATCTGTTTCCCATTTTTGTTTTGACTTATGGATTCCTTGTTTAATTGTCTGTTTTTCAATCAAATTATACATACAAGAAATAAATTTTTTAATTTTCCCTTTTTGAATTAAAGTTACAATTTCATTAGGTTTTGGCAAAAACATTATTTGACCCAACTTACCTTTTAAGTAAGCCCTTAATTGAAGGTAACAAAAGAAAGTGTTATTTGATATTTTATATTTATCCTTTAGTTGTTCAAATGACATCAATATACCTCGTTCATAACAATCTCCTATAAATTTAATCCCTTTTTGGTACCAATTATATAAAAGTTGATTGTCCATTGTAAAAGGAATAAGTCTGTTTTGGAACAGAGGTCTCCTTGCTAATAAAGATTTCTGTATTTCATTATCAACATTTATCTTATTCCATAGATCAATCAAATGTATTAATATAAGAGATTCTTTCTTTTCCCGTATCCATTTAGATTCCCATTTATATATAAAATCTTCAGGACTATTTTCTCCTATCTTGTCTAACTCTATTTTAAACCACGTTGGTTTTCGATCATTGAAGAAAGATGCAATAAATCTAAGTTGATTTGCTTTATAATAATTCTTAAAGTTTGGAAGTTGTAACCCTCCTAACTCAAATTTACATGTCAATTTTTCCAATGATATTCTTGACATTTTACCTTTCCAAAGAAATTTTCTCACACATTTATTTAACTCTCGAAAAAATTTCTGTGGCAATTGTATTGGTAATGTTTGAAACAAATACTATAATCTAGGAAATATGTTCATTTTTACAACATTGACTCTACCTAATGTTATTGGTAGTATCATCCATTTGTCAAGATCTTCTTGAATTTTTTTCAATAGTGGTAAATAATTAAATTTATATAAATTCCTTACATCATTATCAAGTCTTATACCTAAATACTTTATACCATTTACCGGCCATCTAAATTGAGTTACTAACCGACATTGACTATAGTCTCCTTTAGTAAGAGGTAAGATTTCACTTTTATCCCAATTTATTTTATAACCTGATACCTTCCCATATTCATCCAATCTAGACGATAATTTATGTAACGAATGTTGTGGGTTTGTTAAGTAAATCAAAACATCATCGGCAAAAAGATTAATTTTATATTCCTCCTGATTAACTCTAAAACCCATAATATCTGGATCAATTCTGATTAATTCTGCTAATGGCTCTATCACCAGTACAAATAAAGCAGGTGATAATGGTCAACCTTGTCTAGTTGACCTTTTTAACTGGAATGGTGTTGAAATTTGAGAGTTTGTCACTACTTTAGCCTTAGGGTTAGAATTTAAAGTTTTAATCCAATTTATAAAAGATGTTCCTAACCCATATTTTTCTAATACTTTAAATAAAAAATCCCATTCTAATCTATCAAATGCTTTTTCTGCATCCAAGGCTACTACTATACTCTTCTCGTCCATTTTTTTGTGCCAAATGAATTATACTGAGTAGCCGAGTTACATTATCTGCCAATTGTCTATTTTTAATAAATCCTGTTTGATCCATATGTACTAATTTTGGTAAGTATTTAGATAATCTATTCGATAAAATTACATTATAACTATTAATCACAGAAGGAACTCTCTTGTGTCAATCTCGTTTAGTATGTCATTTTGGTCCAGATCCAAATACTGCTTTTACCAGCTTCAATATTTGTCTTCACATAAGTGTGAAAGCTTAGCATTGGCAGTGTTTTTGCTGGCATGTAGTCTTGGTCTCTGAGTGAAGCATCAGTTATATTTTCATATAGATTCTAGTAGTATAATAAAAAATGGGCATTCTCTTAAATGTTGCCTGGTGCAGCTTCAACTTATCTCAATTACCAAGGCTCATATTTAGTATTGTGTATGAATTGGGTGTCTTGGTGGTCACCCATTTTAATTCTACTTCCCATTTCCATTCCAACATGTCAGTCCATGGCTTCCTCATTTGCTAAGATGAGGCCACGCTCAGGTTGGAGGAGCAACACCTCATATTCCATCTGGGTAGCCTCCAACCTGAAGGCATGAATACCGATTTCTCTAAGTTATGGTAAATTTTCCTCCTAGCCCCTTCTCTTTATTTCAATCCCTTATTCTGGTTCCCCTCTTTCCCATTCTTTTCTCCTCATCTATCCATCACCTCCCTCTGGTGCCCCTCCTCCTTCCCTTTCTTCTATGGCCCACTCTCTTATCAGATTCCTTCTCCTTCAGTCCTTTACCCTTTCCATCTATCACCTCTTAGCTTCTCTCATACCCCCTTCCCAACCACTTTACTCATTCCCCTCCCCCACCATCTTATTCTGGCTCCCTCGCCCTCGACTTCCTTTCCGTCATGATGAAGGGTCTTGGCTTGAAACGTCAACTGTTTATTCCCCTCCAGAGATGCTGCTTGACCTGCTGAGTTCCCCCATCATTTTGTGTGTGTGTGTGTGTGTATGTTATTCTGTATGAAAATTGCTTATGATCTCCATGATGCTTGTGTCCCAGTCAGTGTCTGCTGTGGGGAATATCTGAGGTAGAACTTACTGTCTCAATATATTTGAAAATTATTAACATCAACTTTACCAGCACGTGCTTTACTCAATTCAGCCTGCTTTGGCCCACAGGGGGCCATTGTTCTCTGAATAATCACTTAGAAACCCCCAATTAAGCAGTGTCATTCTAGCATGCGGTTGGAAGTCTTCACCAGGGAGCTAAGAAAAGCACTGTAGATGGCCTATATTACATAAAAAGTGCAGGGATGTTAATGCATTCATTAATTATCTAATGAAACATTTAGCGGTTAAAGCACCGCATTAAGTTGATGAAAGAATCTCATTGAAAATATTTTTACTCAACTATGAAAAAGGAAATGGTGTCGCTAGTGGAAATATCAAAGGAGTGCGTATCATTATGGTAGAAACAGTACGTTTGTGAAAACAGCACTCTCTGAACATTCTCACTGCTTCAGGCCTTGATGTTGAATTAGATTCTATTAGCAAATGATTATGTGTGAATTGCGTTTGGTGCACAGAATGGATTACAGCACACACCATTATTTCTGCAGTTCTTTTGATTTTCATTTGACATCTCTGATGTCTGTAAATGTAGGATTGGCTTGAATGGGGCACCATAAAGCAGGAATGAACCACTTGGCCCATTCAATCCATGCTGTTCACCCATAGAGCAATGCATTCAGTATTATACTCTTTCTCTATCCCCCTTGAGGCCCCATGTGCCACCTAGGCACTAAGGGTTCAAACGACGACGACTATCTCCTTTGCCCCACAAACTTGCTTCAAGGATCAAGAACTAGCTTTATTCACGATATACATTTATGTATGTAAAGAGTTTGCTGTAGTGCATCGGTCACAGTGCGGCATGCAACTAAAGACAACATTCAACCATTATAAAAATAAAGAATTATATATTAAAAAAGCGAATAAAGTTAGAGGTTAAAGTACAGATATGGAATAAAATGTGTGTAAACACATGAATACCAGTGTGTATTTACAATGTAAACAGCATTATAAGAATGGTTTAAAGTGCAGTGACTGAGGGGGTAAATGTAGAGGGGGGTGGGGAGCTAACTGGAATGGTTGATCAGATTAACTGCCCTGGGAGAAGAAACCTTTAACATGGCGTGGTTTTTGTTTTAATAGCTCTACAGTGCTTTCCAGAAGGGATCTTTTAGAAAAGGTAGTTTGCGGGTGGGTAGTGTCCACAATGATTTTTTTCTGCTTGCTTCTTTGTGCTGATTACATACATGGCCTGCAGTGATGGTAGACTGCAGGCCTGCCAGTCCTGCCAAATGGTTTCAGCCCGTTTTTCTCCACAGATGCTGGCTGGCCTGCTGAGTTCCTCCAGCATTTTGTGTCTGTTGCTCGGATTTCCAGCATCTGCAGATTTTCTCTTGTTTGTGACTGCATTCAATGACCTTTTCTGCTGACCTGAGAGTTCAATGTAGTTTTTGTGTATTGTGAGAAAATGCTGCACCAAATCAGACAGTAATAGCTGATGTGAGGATGCTCTCTATGATAATTGAGCCAGTATGTTCTGAGGAAGTTGGAACTTCACCAAATGATGCAAGAACCACATCCTCTTCCAAGCCATTTTGTTATGAAGGAGATGTGGTTCCCCCAAATCTCTATTCCCTTAGCCCTGCAAGCTTATTTCAAAGATTTTCCCATCTGCTTCTTTGTCCTAGACGCATACAAATCCTGCTGTGGTGGTAGACTGCAGCCAATGATCTTTCCTGCTTGCTGCAGAAAGTGATTCACTTTGTTCTTGTAATCTTTGACTGTGTCTCTTTCCACTTCTGTTATGAGCAATGAAATCCAGGCCATCGCTTGACACATCATCCCTTATCTCTTGCCCAGAACTTTCACCTTCAGCTGAAGAGAGAACTCTTCCTCCACCTTACCTAAACCTGCTGGATTCCTACCACCTCCCTCACGTCTCCTCTCAGTCTCCTTTCCTCCATGGAGAACAACCCCCGGATTCCCTAACCGGACCTTGTTACCGAAATTTTTCATTTCCTGAAACATTCTGGTTAAATTCTCTGCGTCCTCTTCTTACAGAACTCCTTACAGAACGATGCCAGAATTAACTCCAAGCTCTAAAATTCCCCAAGCTGTAAAAGTGGCACGCTTACAACTGTGCTACTGAGGCACCCACCATTTACTAAGAGATACAGCGCAGAATTGGCCTTTCCGGTCCTTCCAGCCGCGCTGACAACAACCCCTGGAGAAATCAATATTCATGCCATCATGTTGGCGGGATGGAATATAAAGTGTTGCTCCTCCACACTGAGGGTGCCCTCATCTTGGCACATGTCGGAACAGGAATGGAAATCGGAATTAAAATGTTTGGAACGAGGAAGTCCCGCTTGTGGTGGATGGAGCAGGGGTGCTTGGCTCCCAATTTACAACAGGTCTCACCAATACAGAAGAGGCTGCACCACAGGTGAAGTGTTGCCTCACCTGGAAGGACTGTTTGGGGCCTGAATGGAGGTGAGGGAGGAGGTGTATGGGCAGGTGTAGTACTTACAGGATCACTGGGCCTGTTCCTCTCCCTAACTAAATAATGACAAACAAGAGAAAATCTGCAGATGCTGAAAATCCAAGCAACACACACAAAATGCTGGAGGAACTCAGCAGACCAGGTAGCATCTCTGGAAAAAAGCACAGTTGATGTTTCAGGTTGATAACCTTCTGCGGGACTGGCCCAAAACGTCAACTGTGCTTCTTTCCATAGATGCTGCCTGGCCTGCTGAGTTCCTCCAGCATTTTGTGTGTGTTGCTCTGATTTCCAGCTACTGTAGATTTTCTCTTGTTTGTGATTAGAACCATTTATTCCCAATCTTTGTCTCCCACTCGGAGCGTAGATTGGGAGACTACTTTGCCAAGCATCTACGTTCAGTCCACCAGAACCGACATAGACTGGGAGACTGCTTCACCGAGCACATACGCTCCATCTGCCAAAACAAACGGGATCTCCCAGTGGCCACACATTTTAATTCCACTTCCATTCCCATTCTGATAGGTCCATCCATGGCCTCCTCCACTGTCGCGATAAGGCCACACTTAGGTTGGAGGAACAACACCTTATATTCCGTTTCGGTAGCCTCCAACCTGATTACATGAACATCGATTTCTCAAGCTTCCAGTAATACCTCCCCTCCACCTTCAGCATTTTCTATCCCCTTGTCCCTCTCTCATGATATCTTTTTGCCTGCCATCACCTCCCTCTGGTGCTCCGCCCCTCCCTCCCTCCTTATTTCTTTCTTCCATGGCCTGTCACTTTCACCAATCAACTTCGTAGCTCTGTGCTTAATCCCTCCCCCTCCAGGTTTCACCTATGGCCTGACCGTTCTCTTTCCCCTCCCCCCATCTTTTAAATCTACTCCTCAGGTTTTTTTCTCCATTTCTGCTGAAGGGTTTCGGCCTGAAACGTTGACTACTTTTTTCCATAGATGCTGCCTTGCCTGCTGAGTCCCTCCAGCATTTTATGTGTGTGCTTAGATTTCCAGCATCTGCAGATTTTAGAGCTAGAACATAGAAAACCTGCAGCCCAATACAGGCCCTTCAGTCCATAATGCTGTGCCGAACATGTACTTACTTTAGAAATTACATAGGATTACCCATAGCCCTCTATTTTTCTAAGCTCCATGTACCTATCCGAAAGTTTCTTAAAAGACCCTATCATATTTGCCTCCACCACCGTTGCCAGCAGCCCATTTCACGCACTCACCACTCTCTGCGTAAAAAACTGACATCTCCTCTGTACCTGCTTCCAAGCACCTTAAAACTGTGCTCTCTCATGTTAGCCATTTCGGCCCTGAGAAAAAGCCTCTGACTATCCACACGATCAATGCTTCTCATCTTCTTATACAGCTTTATTTTTTCTTGTTTGGGCCATTAGTTCCCTGTGTCTGTCAAATCTGATCTGAAGGACAGATAATTCCTGCCAAATCTGACTCTGTTTCACCGAGCGAGTCTGATGAAGTGGTTTTGACCCACACAATCAGATGAGACAGCTGCTGTGGACCACAGTGTTTGGCTTGGTGCTTGTGGAGTCTACAACCAGTGCATGATCTGACTGGTTCACCGTAAACAACTGTCAGTTCTGACTGTGTGGGCCCCAACAAGCACCAAGCCAAACACTGTGGTCCACAGATGCTGATTCATCTAATCATAACCACTTAATCAGACTCCATCAGTGAAAATAAGTACAGCACTATCAGGATCCATCTGGCTGAAGTTCCTAGGAAGATTTCACCATGCGCAGGATAGATATGTCCCACAGAAGAAGTTGTTCTCAAATGGCAGGGGTAAGCAACCGTGGCTAACAAGGGAAGTTAAGGACTGCATAAAAGCCAAGGAAAGGTAGCAAAAGTGAGTAGGAAGTTGGATAATTGGGAAGCTTTTAAAATCAAACAAAAGGCAACTAAAGAAGCGATAAGAAGGAAAAGATTTAATATGAGGGCAAATTAGCCAATAATATAAAGCAGGATAGCAAAAGCTTTTTCAGTTATATAAAGAGTAAAAGGGTGGTGACTGTTGATATTGGACCACTGGAAAATGATGCTGATGAGGTAGTAATGGGGGGACAAAGAAATGGCAGATGAATCTAATGGGTACTTTGCATCTGTCTTCACTGTGGAAGACACTAGCAGTGTGCCAGAGGTCTGTGAGTGTCAGGGAGCAGGAGTGAGTGCCATTGCTATTACAAAGGAAAAAGTGGTAGGCAAACTCAAAGGTCTTAAGGTGGATAAGTCACCTGGACCAGATGGACTACATCCCAGAGTACTGAGAGAGGTTGCTGAAGAGATAATAGCTGCATTGGTCATGATCTTTCAAGAATCACTTGATTCTGGCATGGTCCTGGAGGACTGGAAGATTGCAAATGTCACTCCAATCTTTAAGAAGGGAAGAAGACAAAAGAGAGGAATCATAGGCCAGTTAACCTAACCTCAGAGGTTGGGAAAGTGTTGAAGTCCATTATTAAGGATGAGATTTCAGAGTACTTGGAGACTAATGATAAAATAAGTCAAAGTCAGCATGGTTTCTGTGAAGAGAAATCTTGCCTAACAAATCTGTTGGAGTTTTTCAAGGAAGTAACAAGCAGGGTGGGCAAAGGAGAGGCAGTGGATGTCACTCATTTGGATTTTCAGATGGTGTTTGATGAGGTGCCTCACATGAGGTTGCTTAACAAGATAAAATCCTATGGTGTTACAGGAAAGGTAATGCCATGGATAGAGGAATGGCTGACAGGCAGGAGGCAGCGAGTGGGAATAAAAAGGGACCTTTTCTGGTTGGCTGCCAGTGACGAGTGGTGTTCCTCAAGGGTCAGTATTGAGACCGCTGCTTTTCACATTGTTTGTCAATGATTTGGATAATGAAACTGATGGCTTTGTGGCAAAGTTTGCGGATGATATGAAGATAGGTGGAGGGATAGGTAGTGCTGAGGAAGCAATGCGAATGGGCAAAACAAAGTAGCAGATGAAATACAGTGTTGGCAAATGTATGATAATGTATTTTGGTAAAAGGAACAATAAGGAATAATCTGCAGATGCTGGGGCATAATACTACATAGCAGTCCAAACTATTATCTAAATGGGGAGAAAATTCAAACATCAGAGGTGCAAAAGGAATTGGGAGTCCTTATGCAAAACTCCCAGAAGGTTAACTCACAGGTTGAGTCTGTGGTAAAGAAGGCAAATGTAATGTTGGCATTTATTTCAAGGGGAGTAGAATATAAAAACAAGGAGATATCGTTGAAGCTTTATAAGACACTAGTCAGGTCACACTTGGAGTACTGTCAACAGTTTTGGGCCCCATATCTCAGAAAGGATGTATTGTCATTGGAGAGGGTCCAGAGGAGGTTCGCGAGATTTATTCTGGGAATGAAAGGGTTAACATATGAGGTGTGTTTGGCAGGTTTGGACCTGTACTCTCTGGAATTTGGAAGAGTGTTTGAGGATCTCATTGAAACCTATTGAATGTTGA
This sequence comes from Mobula birostris, assembly GCF_030028105.1. Lineage (NCBI taxonomy): Eukaryota > Metazoa > Chordata > Chondrichthyes > Myliobatiformes > Myliobatidae > Mobula > Mobula birostris. The sequence continues at coordinate 63,456,336 of NC_092385.1, forward strand.
AAGGACTAGATCAGGTGGGTATGGAGAGGATGTTTCCTCTGGTGCAGGTATCCAGCAATAGAGGGCACAACCTTAAAATTGAAGGATCACCTTTTAGAACAGGCGTAAGGAGGAATTTTTTTAGCCAGAGAGTACTGAATCTGTGGAATCCTCTTGTCACAGATTGGGGTCCAAGTCCATGGGTATATTTAAGGCGGAAGTTGATCATTTCCTGATCAGCCAGGGCATCAAAGGATATGGTGAGAAGGCAGGTATATGGGGGTTAAGTAGGATCCGGGATCAGCCATAATGGAATCGCGGAGCAGTCTTGATGAGTGGATGGCCAATTCTGCTCCTATGTCTTATGGTCTTATGATCTTATGATCTGCCCATCATTCTTCACCCAATCTCAGTTCATCTGCTCTCCCCAGACCAGCTATACCTCTTCTCTTCATTATATCGGCCATCTCCCCTCTTCATTTTGGTTCTGATGCAGGGTCATGACCTGAAATCTCAACAATGCCTTCACCCTCCCCCACCCCCTGTTTGGGAGGGGATAGGAGTTTGACTCGCAGAGTTCCTCTGGAAGATTGTTCTTTGTTGCAGCATAACCTGCCTGTCTGTTGCCTCAACAACTATGTATTCTGACTTTGTAACAGTTAGATCTATTTGGTTACCCAAGAATAGTCAAATCTGACGACAGACGTTACTGATACCTTCCAAATCCAACAATTACTAGTTCTACATGTTTGCAACACCTTGCCAATTCTTACAATATTGTCCCCAATAACTACTGGATCCAACTGTGTAGATCTCATCAATAACTGCTATGTCTGACTGTACTGTCTATGTAACATATTAGTTCCTACTGCTACATCCTGCAGTCAGTCCCTTCGTTTAATCTAATCTGAAACACACTGTAGCACCCAATAAGCTTAGTTATGTTGTTGGTCACATTGGGTCTCTCCTGCCTAATTTCTGCACACTATGCAGCTGCACTCTTCTTCTATCGGACTGTGGCTGTAGGACAAGCAAGCCTGAGCTCTTGGATAAAACTACATCAAGTAGTGGATACAGCCAGCTGCATTACCAATAAGGCCCTCCCCACCAGTGGGCACATCTGGATGGAGCATTGTCTCAGGTTTACAAGGAACACTGTTGCAGGAAAGCAACATTCATCATCAAGGGCTCCCATCATCGAGCCCTTGGTCTCTTCTCAGTGCTGCCATCAGGAAGGAGGTACAAGAGCCTCAAGTTCCACATCGCCAGGTTCAGGAACAGTTATTACCCCTCAACCATCAGGCTTTTGAACCAGAGTGGATAACTCCAACATTGAACTGATTGCACAACCTATAAACTCATTTTTAAAGATGCTACAACTCACGTTCCTGATATCTGTTGCTTATTTGTTTATTATTACTATTAATTTTTTTCTTTTCTTTTTGTATTTGCATTGTTTGTTGTTGTTTGTCCATTTCTGTCATGTATAGTTTTTCATTCATTCTATTGTGTTTCTTTATATTTACTGTGAATAAATATAAAGAATCTCAGGGTTGTATATGGTGACATGTACTTTGAAAACAAACTTACTTTGAACTTTGAGATGGAACTTTGAGGGAGTGTGGGCCTTGTTCCTGATATAAAAGGAACAAGACCCACAAAGAAAAGCAGTAACAACACGACAGCACAAAAATAGCACCTTCCACTCATCTAGTCCATGCTGAACCATTAGTTAGCCTAGCCCCATCGACCTCCATACCCCTCCCATCCATATACCTATCCAAATTTCTCTTAAATGTTGAAATCAAATCTGCATCCACCACTTGTGCTGGCAGCTCATTCCTCACTCTCACCACTCTCAGAGTGAAGACCCAGTGCAGAGACCTGACTCTGTGACTGCTAGGTCATTGCAACCCCCCACCACCCAACCCCAACAGTATCCAAAGCATGTGCTTTGATACATGGTTCATTTTTTCTTCTGTTGCCTTTAACATCTTGCATCATCTTCATTAACCCCCTGTATATCTTTGTTCTCCTGTGAAAACCTTCAGTTACTGAGAACCATATTTTGAATTGAATTGAATTGACTTTATTACTTACATCCTTCATATACATGAGGAGTAAAAATCTTTATGTTATGTCTCCGTCTAAATGTGCAATCTGCAATTATAGTAATTTATAATAAATAGCATGTACAACAGGATAGTCAATATAACATAGAAATACAGTTACACAGACATGAATTAAGCAGTCTGATGGCCTGGTGCCCCAGCACACAACAGCAAACATGATCGCACTGGCCACCACAGACTCACAGAACATCCTCCTTTAACATCTGCTGGACGATGCTGAGGATGTTCTACGAGTCTGTGGTGGCCAGTGCGATCGTGTTTGCTGTTGTGTGCTGGGGCAGCAGGCTGAGGGTAGCAGACACCAGCAGAATCAACAAACTCATTTGTAAAGCCGGTGATGTTGTGGGGATGGAACTAGACTCTCTGACAGTGGTGTCTGAAAAGAGGATGCTGTCCAAGTTGCATGCCATCTTGGACAATGTCTCCCATCCACTACATAATGGACTGGTTGGGCACAGGAGTACTTTCAGCCAGAGACTCATTCCACCGAGATGCAACCACCAGATGCGTCATAGGAAGTCATTCCTGCCTGTGGCCATCAGACTTTACAACTCCTCCCTTGGAGGGTCAGACACCCTGAGCCAATAGGCTGGTCCTGGACTTATTTTCTGGCATAATTTACATATTACTATTTAACTATTTATGGTTTTATTACTATTTAATTATTTATGGTGCAACTGTAAAGAAAACCAGTTTCCCTCAGGATCAATAAAGTATGACTATGGTGGAAGAAGATGTCTTGGCTTTTATGCTGTGGTACCGTTTCCCAGATGGTAGCAGCTGAAACAGTTTGTGGTTGAGGTGACTTAGGTCTCCAATGATCCTTTGGGCCCTTTTTACACACCTGTCTATGTACAGATGCGCTGAGCTGCCTGCACCATACTTTGCAGAGTCTTGTGATTGAGAGAAGTACAGTTCCCATACCAGGCAGTGATGCAACCAGTCAGGATGTTCTCAATTGTGCCCCCATAGAAAGTTCTTAGTTTTACACCTATAGTTGTTTATGTTAGGAAATATTTTGGATAGTCTCTCCTTTGTTAAATAATAACAGTGAACAATTTTAAATTGAATTAAACAGTGATTGGCACATATTGAAGAATAATTGATCATTTTCAAAACTCGCAACCAATCTTCATTAACAAGGGTCATATTAAGTTTTCTCTCCTAATCTTGTTAGTGAGAGGTTATCTTTTTGTAGTAAAAATAAATTATAAATTCTTCCAATGGAACCTCTCACTAAAGGATTCATATTTAAAATAGTATCTAACAAATCAGATTCTTGCATATATGGAAACTTAGATAAGTATTTTTGTAAAAAATGTCTAACCTGAAAATATTGCAGGAAGTGTGTCTGAGAGAGAGAATATTTGCTAATTAACTCTTCAAAAGTCATCAATCGACCACCACAAAATAAATCTGCAAAAGAGCAGATCCTATTATTTCTCCATAAGAGAAAAATGGGATCGGTGATTGAAGGTTTAAAAAGAAAATTTTGGTATAAAGAGCCAGACAATTTAAATTGTTTAAAATTAAAAGAGTTGTGAAACTGAAACCAAATCCATAAGGACTGTTTAATAACAGGGTAGAGATTTAGATCTGGAATTTTAGCAAGTTGGTAATGGAGCTCCTAATAATGAGGTTAAATGAAATTGTTTGATAGCTTTTAATTCCAAATCAATCCAAGCTGGTTTGGAGAGACTATCCAAAATATTTCCTAACATAGACAACTATTGTGATGGGTGTAAAACTGAAGTAGCCATTTTGTCACATATGTTCTGGTCATGTTCTTCATTAAAATCTTTTAGGAAATCTTTATTGTCTACAATTTCTAAAGCTCTGAAAATTAATTTACAGCCTAATACTTTGACTGTCTTATTTGGAATAGTTCTGCATCATATTCAGGGTATTTCATCTTCAGACCAACACGTAATTGCATTTGTCACATTGTTGGCAAGAAGGGCTATTTTATTGAAATGGAAAGATACCTCTGTCCCTATAATAATTCAATGGTTTTCCCAAGTAATGTTATGTCTTAGCTTGGAAAAAATTTGAAGTAGAACTTCTGATCCTCGATTCAATTTTGAGAGAAGATGGGACTCTTTTGCCAAATATTATCATTTAATTTGAATTAATTTATATGGTTTTCTTTCAATCTTATTTTATATAAATGTGAATTGGCGGTTGATGATTTTTCTTCTTTATATATATAGATGATTGTAAGATGTATTTTTTTCTCTCTTTTTTTCTTCTTTTTTCTTTTTTCTTTCTCTTGTAGTTACTGGGTTTTTTTCTTTTAGTAGTTGGGGTTCTCTTTTTCCTTCTTTTCTTTTAAATTTTTTTTCATTATCATATATTATCCTTTTTTGAATAATATATGATAAGTTTTTTTTCTTCAGCTTTATTAACTGTATTTATATCAACTTGCTGAAATCTTGTACCATTTTAAAGCTGTAGAAGATTATGTATCAATAAAAAGATTTTAAAAATGAGGAAGTTCTTAGAATTTGGGAGGGGGCATACCAAACTGTCTGACGTGAAAGGAGCACTATTGTGCCTTTTTTACCACACAGCCGGTGTGTACAGACCATGTGAGATCCTCGCTGATGTTTATGCCGAGGAACTTAAAGCTGTTCACCCTCTCCACCCCATATCTATTCATGTCAATAGGAGTTAGCCTGTCTTCATTCCTCCTGTTTTCCACAACCAGCTCCTTTGTTTTTGTGACATTGAGAGAGAGGTTGTTATCTTGACACCACTGTGTCAGGGTGATGACTTCCTCTCTGTAGCTGTCGGCTTTGAGATTAGGCCAATCACTGTAGTGTTGTCAGCAAATTTAATTAGCAGATTGGAGCTGTGGGTGATGACACAGTCATGGGTATACAGAGAGTAAAGGAGGGAGCTTAGTACACAGCCCTGAGGGGCAGAGGTGAGGGAGCCTACTCTTACCACCTGCCGGTGCTCTGACAGGAAGTCCAGGACCCAGCTGCTCAAGGAAGGATAAAGGCCGAGGTCTCAGAGCTTCTTGTCGAGCCTGGAGGGAATTATGGTGTTGAATGCTGAACTGTAGTCCAAGAAGAGCATGCTCACACAAGCAACCCTCTTCTCCAATTGTATAAGGACAGTGTTTTCCTAGATGTTTTGAGATTACTGCTGTAGATCGGTGCAAAAGGACAGTAAACTGTCCTTGTTTTGTTTCTCTACATTGTTCAGTGTGGCACACAATGTTTAAAGTATCTAAAACATTCACTAAATAAAGTCCACTTCAAAGCAATCTGCACTTAAATGTCTGATAAAACATCATTCCTGTATTGGGCAACAAAAGCTCTTCTAAAACCCAGCTCAATACAGGACTGTCCTCTGTGCCTATGTGATAGGATGTCTAAAGAGTGCATTGAATGTAAATATTTTTAATCTTCAATAATCTGCATGGAAACTATTAGATGCTGTTGCATTCTTTCACTTTTTGAATTGCTGCCACATACCATCTACAAACATCAAACACAATTCATACATTCCCAGAAAGTATTTGTCTGGGTATAGTTGGAGGGACCTGAGATCTGGAGGAAGCTGTATGAACCCGAAGATCACTCATCTGGACTATTGCTGTTTTCTAGCCTCAAGTCACCTATTCACCTTAGTTCCACAACTCTTACTTCCTTTGAATAAATTAAATTTGCAAACCCAGTTTTGACAATTTCATTTGACTTTATTTCAACACACTTTTCGTGCCTCTTACCTCCGGGAGAAGGTTCAGGAGCTCGAAGACTCGTACGGCCAGATTTGGGAACAGCTTCTTTCCAACTGTGATAAGACTGCTGAATGGATCCTGACCCAGATCTGGGCCGTACCCTCCAAATATCCAGACCTGCCTCTCAGTTTTTTTGCACTACCTTACTTCCCATTTTTCTATTTTCTATTTATGATTTATAATTTAAAATTTTAAATATTTACCAATTTTAACTATTTTTAATATTTTTAATATTTAATATTTGTAAACCAGGGAGAGTGAAGCGCAGAATCAAATATCGCTGTGATGATTGTATGTTCTAGTACCGATTGTTTGGCGACAATAAAATATAAAGTATTTGGGAGGATTTGTTAAATTCTAGATTTCCATAACCTTGTGCAGCCTTCTGCGCTACCTTTAACCAAATATTAGCTGGGCAAGGACAGTATTATTCAATATCCATCAGACACTTTCCTAACTTCATCTCCTCGGTTGCTCCTATTCTTGCTCCCCTCCTCCTTTCTTCTTTCCCTCTTTTTCATTCCTCCTCATCTTTGTCTGCTATATGGTGGTTGACTAATGGGCAGAGAACTGTAGACTAGCAGTGAGTTCAAATCTTACTACCATGCACTTCCTGTGCTCCTTTCTCTCTTCTTCTGGTCTCCCCCACCCTGCAATACTGCACCCCTCCCACTTTACTGAGTTTCATTACTGTCCCCAACCTGTTGCCAGCTCCCATCATCCACACACCACACCTCCTTCTCTCTTACCTCTCCCCCAATTAGTTCCGTCTGTCCATCATTCCTTCCTTATCTCATTCCACTTATCACCTTAACAATTTCCACCCTCTTGTTTCTACTCGTTACTGTTGGATCCTAATGCTTTTGTGATCCAAAGATTCTTTGGAAGTCAAGCAAGAGGCACAAACTTGTTGCTTCCAGCCATTTTATTAAGCCTTACGAGAGTAAAGAAGGCAAAGAAGGAGAAACATTGAGAAAACAAAGAAAAGGCAGGATGAATAAATAGTCATGGTCTTCTCAGACCGGACTAGGGATAACAGCAAATTCCAGTGAGAAAAATGAACCTATTAAATTGCAGGTTTCATGTGGTGTGACACTTGCGACTGAAAAATAAGAAGTTTCTAGAAAAATACAGAAGCAGCTGTACCATAATTACTGGAAAATTCACTGAACAATTACATGTACAGTATGTAGGTGATTATTTAAAATACAGGCAAGCATAGGAAAGTTACACCCTAATCCAATATTATCTTCCAGCCTCTCTCTTGACCTCTCTTCTTCCCAGCATGGTTCAGCTGTTCATCATCCATCTTGGTTCCATCTATCACCTACAAGCTCCTGCCTATCATATGTATTTCAGATGTGTCCTTATCGAAGATAAACATGGCTGAAACATCTTCCTCTGCCTCTGATGTTTGAGCAGTGTTCGGGATGGTAGTTTCACACTGGCAATAAGCTAGACTTTCGATGCATTAGCTTGTTAGTTTATTTAGAACATGATGAATATTTAGGTGAATTGCAAATAAAATACACAGGTTGCATGGTGTCAACTGTGAATGTACACGGGTTTTGCTGGATGCTTTGCTATTATATCAAGGATGTCATGATGTATGTGTGGAGGATATATAGTGATTATGTCAATTATATGGTATATATATTAATGATACGGTGGATATCCTGATTATATTACGCACTCTTTGGTGATTACACATGACTATATCAATGACTTTATGCAGAATATATTAATGAATAAAACTGCGTGTGTCTGTACTTACATGGCAGGTGTGTCAATGACATATTTAGGTGCGTCAGTGAACATATGGGGGCATATCAGTGATTATGTGGTGAGTTTTGCAGTGATTACAGGTGAGTGTGTCAGTGATATGAGATGAGTGTGTCAGTGATATGAGGTGAGTGTGTCAGTGATTACGTGGTGAGTGTGTCAGTGATTATGTGGTGAGTGTGTTGGTGATTATGTGGTGAGTTTAACAGTGATTATGTGGTGGGTGTGACAGTGATTATGCGGTGAGTGTAACAGTGATTATCTGGTGAGTGTAACAGTGATTATCTGGTGAGTGTGTCAGTGATTACGTGTTGGGTTTGTTGGTGGTTATGTGGTGAGTGTGTCAGTGATTATGTGGTGAATGTAACAGTGATTATCTGGTGAGTGTGTTGGTGATTATGTGGTGAGTTTAACAGTGATTATGTGGTGAGTGTGTCTGTGATTATGTGGTGGGTGTGACAGTGATTATGTGGTGGTTGTGTCAGTGATTATGTGGTGAGTGTGTCGGTGATTATGTGGTGAGTGTGTCAGTGATTATGTGGTGAGTGTGTCGGTGATTATGTAGTGGGTTTGTTGGTGATTATGTGGTGAGTGTGTCAGTGATTATGTGGTGAGTGTGTCGGTGATTATGTGGTGGGTGTGTCGGTGATTATGTGGTGAGTGTGTCAGTGATTATATGGTGAGTGTGTCGGTGATTATGTAGTGGGTTTGTTGGTGATTATGTGGTGAGTGTGTCGGTGATTATGTGGTGAGTGTGTCAGTGATTATGTGATGGGTTTGTTGGTGTTTATGTGGTGAGTGTGTCAGTGATTATGTGGTGGGTGTGTTGGTGATTATGTGGTGAGTTTAACAGTGATTATGTGGTGAGTGTGTCTGTGATTATGTGGTGGGTGTGACAGTGATTATGTGGTGGTTGTGTCAGTGATTATGTGGTGGGTGTGTCGGTGATTATGTGGTGAGTGTGTCGGTGATTATGTGGTGAGTGTGTCGGTGATTATGTAGTGGGTTTGTTGGTGATTATGTGGTGAGTGTGTCAGTGATTATGTGGTGGGTGTGTCGGTGATTATGTGGTGGGTTTGTTGGTGATTATGTGGTGAGTGTGTCAGTGATTATGTGGTGGGTGTGTCGGTGATTATGTGGTGAGTGCGTCGGTAATTATGTGGTGTTGTTTCCATGATTAGATTGTGGATATGACTGATATATGCCTGGGGGTGATGATCATTATATGTGGGCGCATTGTGTAGGGATACTTGGGGATAATATTCGAGGTATCTTACTGATTATTTGCAGTTGTCATTCATTCAGCTTTTCCTGCTGTGTTTTGGCTTTGACATCGGTTGAAAATGGCACCTATCTGCATTCACCGTGTACAGTACTCCTATTTTTCTTGTGTGTTTGGAACTTTGAAACTAATTTGAATTACTGTTAAAATTAATAATGAGACAGGGTTTTTCTGGTGTCCTCTATAAGGAACTCTGATCTTCTCTGTCAGATTTGCTTGGTTGAGTTTAACATTCTCACACAGTTCTTCATAAATATGCCACTACTTTTTTAATGAAGTGCTGGTTCATTGAATCAGATCTCTGCACCTTCAGAAACCCTATCCTATTAGAATCTGACTAAATTAAAACCTTTTATTGAAAAGCTGTCTTCCTCACATGGTTCTAAAGAATTTCATGAGGGTATTTAATAATTTCAAACTCACCATTTTCCACAAATTAAACACGAACTGTGTGTGCACCCTCCTGCTTCTTGCACTCCCCAAATCCACACTCACAACATTTGCAATGCTGTCACTTGATCCACTCACAGAGGCAAGTTGTAAAAACACGCTTCAGGAAGTCTGATGCATTCACGCTGAGGGAACCCAACACATGCACCAAGGAAACTATAACCATATAACAATTACAGCATGGAAACAGGCCATCTCCGCCCTTCTAGTCCTTGCTGAACTCTTACTCTCACCTAGTTCCACCGACCTGCACTCAGCCCATAACCCTCCATTCCTTTCCTGTCCATATATCTATCCAATTTAACCTTAAACGACAACATCGAACCTGCCTCAACCACTCTTGCTGGAAGCTCGTTCCACACAACCACCACTCTCTGAGTAAAGAAGTTCCCCCTCATGTTACCCCTAAACATGTTACCCCTCATCTCTAATGAGAGGTCAGGTCATATGTTTATGCTGAGGGAACCTAATATGCTAACATTGTTCACACACACACACACACACACACACACACACACACACACACACACACACACACACACACACACACACACACACACACACACACACACACACACACACACACACACGCACTCACACATATACATTAACCCTACCAGGACTCTTTCACTCAGGAATCCTGCTGTATCATCCAGGAGTTTGCAAGCACAAGCTAATCTGCACAATCACTAACCAATATCAAATAATCCTAATTATTGCAGTTAGACTTTGAGACTGTGAAGGAACAGGCCATAACTAAAGAATAACATTGGTCTTCCAACACCCAGAAAAGGGAATTTGGCAATGTTTACTTGAAGCATGTGTGAATGTTACACATTAATATCGGGCACAATCCATGCATTGGAACATTGCCAAATCATAACAGCAGAAAACTAGTGTTCCAACATAAATGAGATATGATTTAGTGTAAAGTAGACATATCCATGTAAGACACTAGTTGCCTTGGCAATACCAGCACAAGCCCACGTGTGTCTATTTACTGCTGTTCTGGTTGCAGGGTGCTGATTATCCTGTGAAAGGCAATTTTGTTTCGAAAGTAAACAGTTTAAACATTCAGGATGGAGTGACCAATAGAAGAGGAATTTAGTCTAGTTTGTGACTCTGAGAAAGACTGATCACAAGGCAAAGTTGAGTTAGAGAGGTCTGACAGAATGGTGAACCATACCAGAAGATGCAGCCACCTCAGGGAAAAGCATCTGATCTGTAGAACCGTTGCCAAATTGAATATTGGCTACTGGTCAAGGACACACTAATCTGAAGCCTTTTTTTTATTTATTCTTATATTTTTTTTAGGAACGAGACGTTTTATACTTTGATGCAAAAGCAGGAACATCTGATGTAAGTCCAGAAGTTGAATATTCGTTGCATGTTTGACATTCAACTTTCGGCTGTAATTTCTCTGTCTTTGGTGCTGTAAGAGGTCTTGTCTCAGTGTGGTGTGGGAGACAGGGAACGAAGGAGCAGGCCACTTTACTAACTTCTTGATAGGAGCTGATAGCTTCGTGGGGCAAGGTAATTCAATAGACCGTCATCCCAGCCTTCCTTCCCCACCCCACCTTTCCGTAGTCCAAATAAAGCATCAAAGTCCTTGCCCTTACAGTGAGTGGCCAACCCACACAGACCATGAAGATTTAGTTCCTGCTGTGCTGAGTTGCCCATCCTCTGTGGCAGAGCTTCTGAATCTAGAAGGAAGACAACAGGCAGAATGGAGGTGCCTGGTAGTACCCCCGTAGTTGCTTCTGGCACCATGGAAGTTAGTGCTCACCATAACTAAATGGGCTACCCCATAAGCACAGATGAGGATTTTGACACGTGCTTAGGAATCAGAATGTCACTGGTGCTTGTCGATCTGTGTCACAGGAAGGGTAAGGATCGGGAAAGAGGTGTTGAATGAAGGTGCATTTGAAACATTGAATCTGGGCTCTTGATAAGACAATCCATCCAATGCAGGTCGTCCAACATGTGGAACGTGGTAGAGCGAGGCAGCAAGAGTCTCAGGTACAAATATATAAGAAAGAAGACCAGGAGGTCTACTAACCAGTCCACTACTGATGGACTGTGATTTGTGTTCATCTTCACATTCATTCTTGAGGGAGCAAAGAGGAGGAGACCAATTCAGAAAAAGCAGATTCCCATCCGGTCCCCAGAGTGGTGCTGGCATTTGGCATATGCTATTTGCTGCCTTCATGTTGTGTGTTTGTGTTGTTTGCTGTGTATGTGACAGTGTCCCTACAGTTATTTCCCAACATGGTGAATTGTTGCCAAATGCTTTGTGAAACAGAAGCCTGAACAGTGTGTTTTTTTCCACTTGTACACTCTCAAATGTCACTCAGGAATATTTTGGTTAATATGCATTTCAGTGCTACTGAAGGTAAGTGTTGGAACACTGCCCAATCTGGAACCCCGTGTTCACAGCAGCCTCTCTCTGGTCAGTCATAGAAACAGATCCTATGAAGATGGCATGGATGAACTACAACAATTGTTCATCCCATTTTGGCAAAAGAATAAATCAGGGAAGGTAGTGCACCCGTGGCTGACAAGGGAAATTAGGGATAGTATCAATTCCAAAGAAGAAGCATACAAATTAGTCAGAAAAAGCAGCTCACCTGAGGACTGGGAGAAATTCAGAGTCCAGCAGAGGAGGACAAAGGGCTTAATTAGGAAGGGGAAAAAAGATTATGAGAGAAAACTGGAAGGGAACATAAAAACTGACTGTAAAAGCTTTCATAGATATGTGAAAAGAAAAAGATTGGTTAAGACAAATGTAGGTCCCCTACAGACAGAAACAGGTGAATTGATTATAGTAAGCAAGGACATGGCAGACCAATTGAATAACTACTTTGGTTCTGTCTTCACTAAGGAGGACATAAATAATCTTCCGGAAATAGTAGGGGACAGAGGGTCCAGTGAGATGGAGGAACTGAGGGAAATACATGTTAGTAAGGAAGTGGTGTTAGGTAAATTGAAGGGATTAAAGACAGATAAATCCCCAGGGCCAGATGGTCTGCATCTCAGAGTGCTTAAAAAAGTAGCCCAAGAAATAGTGGATGCATTAGTGATAATTTTTCAAAACTCTTTAGATTCTGGACTAATTCCTGAGGATTGGAGGGTGGCTAATGTAACCCCACTTTTTAAAAAAGGAGGGAGAGAGAAACCGGGGAATTATAGACTGGTTAGCCTGACATCAGTGGTGGGGAAAATGCTAGAGTCAGTTATCAAAGATGTGATAACAGCACATTTGGAAAGCAGTGAAATCATCGGACAAAGTCAGCATGGATTTGTGAAAGGAAAATCATGTCTGACGAATCTCATAGAATTTTTTGAGGATGTAACTAGTAGAGTGGTTGGGGAGAACCAGTGGATGTGGTATAGTTGGATTTTCAAAAGGCTTTTGACAAGGTCCCACACAGGAGATTAGTGTGCAAACTTAAAGCACACTGTATTGGGGGTAAAGTATTGATGTGGATAGAGAATTGGTTGGCAGACAGGAAGCAAAGAGTGGGAATAAACGGGACCTTTTCAGAATGGCAGGCAGTGACTAGTGGGGTACCGCAAGGCTCAGTGCTGGGACCCCAGTTGTTTACAATATATATTAATGACTTAGATGAGGGTATTAAATGCAGCATCTCCAAGTTTGTGGATGACACAAAGCTGGGCGGCAGTGTTAGTTGTGAGGAGGATGCTAAGAGGATGCAGGGTGACTTGGATAGGTTAGGTGAGTGGGCAAATTCATGGTAGATGCAAATTAATGTGGATAAATGTGAGGTTATCCACTTTGGTGGCAAAAACAGGAAAACAGATTATTATTTGAATGGTGGTCGATTAGGAAAAAGGGAGGTGCAACGAGACCTGGGTGTCATTATACACCAGTCATTGAAAGTGGGCATGCAGGTACAGCAGGTGGTGAAAAAGGCAAATGGTATGCTGGCATTCATAGCGAGAGGATTCGAGTACAGGAGCAGGGAGGTACTACTGCAGTTGTACAAGGCCTTGGTGAGACCACACCTGGAGTATTGTGTGCAGTTTTGGTCCCCTGATATGAGGAAAGACATACTTGCCATAGAGGGAGTACAAAAAAGGTTCACCAGATTGATTCCTGGGATGGCAGGACTTTCATATGATGAAAGACTGGATCGACTAGGCTTATACTCGTTGGAATTTAGAAGATTGAGGGGGGATCTTATTGAAAGATATAAAATCCTAAAGGGATTGGACAGGCTAGATGCAGGAAGATTGTTCCCGATGTTGGGGAAGTCCAGAACGAGAGGTCACAGTTTGAGGATAAAGGGGAAGCCTTTTAGGACCGAGATTAGGAAAAACTTCTTCACACAGAGAGTGGTGAATCTGTGGAATTCTCTGCCACAGGAAACAGTTGAGGCCGGTTCATTGGCTATGTTTAAGAGGGAGTTAGATATGGCCCTTGTGGCTACGGGGGTCAGGGGGTATGGGGGGAAGGCTGGTACAAGCTTCTGAGTTGGATGATCAGCCATGATCATACTGAATGGCGGTGCAGGCTCGAAGGGCCGAATGGCCTACTCCTGCACCTATTTTCTATGTTTCTATGTTTCTATGACCCAACTCCTCCATGCTGACCAAGTTGTCCAGCTGAGCTACTCTCATTTGCCTGCATTTGAACCGTATCCCTCTAAACCTTTCCTGTCCACGTATCTGTCAAACGTTGAAGGTACAGTGAGAAGTGTTCAAGATTCTGCACCATCTGTTGTTTCTGTATCACTTAGCACTGAGTTGTGTGTTTGGACTCTTGCACACCGAGGAATTGACATTGGCAACAATGTCATTTCACATCATCCTAAAGAGCCCCAGGCAGACCAGTCAGTCTCTTCTTGCAATCAACTTCTCTGAAGGTTAAGGAAACATGTTGGCTGACAAAGTTGCTGACAAATCAGCATATTAGACCATAAAATGTGGGAGCAGAATTAGGCCATTCAGTCCATCGAGTCTGCTGTACCATCCCATCATGGCTGATCCCAGATCCCACTCAACCCCATACACCTGCCTTCTCGCCATATTCTTCAATGTCCTGACTGTTCAGGAAACTATCAACTTCCGCCTTAAATATACACACGGATTTGGGCCTCCACCGCAGTCTGTGGCAGAGCATTCCACAGATTTACTACTCCATACCTCTGTTCTAAATTTTTGAAGCTGTGTCCTCTAGTTCTGCACACCCCCACCATAGGAAGCATCATGTCCACATTCACCCTATCTAGTCCTTTCACATTTGGTCAGTTTCAATGAGATCCCCATGCATTCTAAATTCCAGTGAGCACAGGCCCAAATGCGCTTCATATGTTAACCCCTTCATTCCCAGATTCATCCTCGTGAACCTTCTCTGGACTCTCCAATGACAGCACATCCTTTCTGAGATATGGGGCCCAAAACTGTTGTCAATACTCCAAGTGCAGCCTGACTAGTGTCTTATAAAGCCTCAGCATAAGACACATTATGTTGCCACTGCATAAAAGGTAAATTCCAGAGTTGTACTAACAGCTGGCATTAAAATAGGTTGCTGTGAAGGAAAGTGCAAGGAGTCATTGGTCAGCAGATCATTTAGCGCTGTACATGCTGCCTTGATTGTTGATGGCATTATTGCAGTCGGTGAGGTTTATAGGTCATGACTGTGTTCCGATCCACCATTACTGGTGTTGTCCTGGTCTGACAGTGTGGAGTCTACTGTGACGTACGAGCTGACCATATGGACACTGTTCTTTTTTTGCCATCAAAATGTACATGAATGGGAGTTATACTAACTGCTGATTACCAGTTTCAAATCCTGGTCAGCACTAGCAGCTGATCTCAACTACGTTGTCACATCTGACTCTCAGGATGAGGAGATTATCCATGGTTACTGCTGCTTTTTGCTGCCCAGGGACTCTGCTGGGTGTGATGAGGTAGAGAATAGGTAAGAGCAAGGAGAGCACAATGATATATCTGTATTGTAAAAGTGCGCTGGTGTTTCTCAGAAGTGGTTTCAAGCTAAAAGTGATACCAAAAAGAAACCAGGGCAAAATAAAGAGATAGACCAAGGAGTATATTAAAGGGAAAGGAGGGTACAAAGGGAACTGAGGAACTTAAGCAGGGATATAGTCACCAGTGACAGAGAGATGAAAATTGTCATAGAGACAAAGAAAACCCTAAGAATATCTTTGTACATGTGTATGTATTACAGTGTAGCCATACAGAAAGGAAAGATCCTTTGGCCCACTGATTTCATGATAGCATCAATGACCATTTACACTAATCCTACTTTAATTTTTTTTAATTGCCGTCAACTCTCCCCAGATTCCACCGCTCAGCTACACATTAATGTGAACCATTAAACCAGCAACCTGCGTGTCTTTGGGATATGGGTGGAAACTGCAGCACCCAGAAATTCACTTGGTCATAGGAGATGGATGCAAACTCCACCCAGACAGCCTTGAACCTGTGTCCCTGATGCTGTGAGAATGCAGTTCTGTCAGTTATGCCACTGTGTCACCCTGTGTTGCAAATGTACAAGAAGACAGAATTAGAGACGCCTGGAGGTTGAAGGGTTGAAGAAGATCTCAGGGATAATGAGGAATGAAACCATAAACAGTCACATGGTATACTCTGTTCAAATCAGGCACAAAATGGGTTGGACAAGGTGAACTTGACCAATTTAGCACTCCATCTCTTTTTATAATAGAGCTTTGGCTAGCGACCAGTCAGAAGTTTTAAGAGGAGGTGATTTCACTCAGGTCAAATGCCCGAGTAGAAAAGAGAACGGTGGGTCACAGCAGCGTAATAGAGCTTTGACCAGCGACCAATCCGGACATTGGAAGTTTTGAGAGGAGGTGATTTCACTCAGGTCTACTGCCGGAGTAGAAAAGGGAGCAGTGGTCACTGCAGCATAATAGATCTTTCACCAGCAACCGATTGGCGCTTTGGATTGATTAGCAGGAGCAAACTAAAGGAAGGCAGGGGCAAGTGCAGTGACCATCATCTGACTGGACTTAATCAGAGTGGTGATCTTGGAGCTTTAGCTCTTCGAGGCTTCACACAGAGAAATCAAATAAAAGAAAAGCTCAAGGTGTTGCAATGCGCAGCGACTGGAAGCGGAGGAAGCGGACCCAAGTGCAGGACACAGGCACAGAGACTTGACACGGGAATGGACTTGGACATGAGCTGGACATGGAGCCTTGACTTGGACTGGGACTCGGAGCCTTGACTTGGACTGGACATGGTGCCTTGACTTGGACTGGGACTCGAAGCCTTGACTTGGACTGGGACTGGTAGCTTTGACTTGGACCGAGACCCGTAGCCTTGACTTGGACCGGGACTCGGAGCCTTGACTTGGACTGGGACTCGGAGCCTTGACTTGGACTGGGACTCGGAACCTTGACTTGGACTGGGACTTGGAGCCTTCAAGACAAAACAACGACAGACCACTCGAATCTCAGCTCTGAGCAGTGGCAAAATGGCCGGCAACACTCAGCTGGACACGAGACGACAAAAACAAACAACCACAGACAATGTGAATCTTGACACGGAGAAGCTCATGAAGACGGTCCCTTATTCTTGGCGGCTTGGAAGACGGTTCCTTATTCTTGGCGGCTCAGAACATTCATCATCGCCCTGGCTATGGTGACGGACCAGCCCCGAGTAGCTGTAAGCTGGAGTTTTTATGCTGCCGGTTCGAATGAGGATCAGGTGCCCTAATCAAGGAGCCCGCTGGAACACGGGGAAAAGGAAATTAACTGAAATGAGTAGTTAACTGACCGGACCATGACACAAGGGTAAGTTTCTTTCTCCTTTCCTTCTTTCTATCTGCTCAGCTCAGACAATAGAGAGGCCAGGCAGGATAGTTGAATGCTTCTTTTGTGGAATGTGGGAAGGCAGGGAGCCCTCCAGTGTCTCTGACAATTACAACTGCAGGAAGTGCATCCAGTTGCAGATTCTAATAAACCACGTTAAGGAATTAGAGCTGGAACTAGGTGAACTCTAGGTCATTCCGGAGGCTGAAAGGAAGATAGATAGGACATATAGAGAGGTGGTTACACCCAAGGCGTGGGACACAGGAGCCTGAGTGACAGTCGGGAAGGGGAAAAGGGTTAAGGAGCCAGTGCAGAGTACCCCTGTGGCCATTCTCTCAACAACAGGTATATCACTTTAGATACTGTTGTGGGGGGGTTAACCGAACAGTGGACTCAGGTCTCTGGCACTGCATCGGCTCTGTGACTTAGAAGGGAAGAGGGGAGAAAAGGGACACTGTGGTGAGAGGGGGTTTGTTAGTTAGGGAAATGCACAGGAGATTCTGTGGGCAACAAGGAGATGGTATGTTGCCTCCCAGCTGCCAGGGCCCAGGACATCTCAGGTAGGGTCCTCAGCATTCATATGTGGGAGGGAGAACAGCCAGAAGTCGTAGTCCATGTAGGAACCAATGACATGGGTAGGATGAGTGATGAGGTTTTGCACAGAGTGCTAAGTAAAAAGGCAGTACCTCCAGAGTAGTGATCTCAGGTTTGCTACACACACCACATGCTAGTGAGGCCAGAACTAGGAAGATTATACAGTTTAATACGTGGCTAAGGAGTTGGTGTAGGAGGGAGGGCATAAGATCATTGGATCATTGGTTTCTTTTCCAGGGAAGATGGGACCGGTACAGAAGAGATCGTTTACACCTGAACTGGAGGGGGACTAATATCCTAGCGGGAGGGTTTGTTAATGCTGCACAGTGGGGTTTAAACTAGAGTTGCAGGGGGATGGGAACCAGAGTGCCAGAACTGTTAATGGAGAGGTTGTGGAGGCAGACCTCAAACAAAGTTAGGAATCAAAAGGTTAGGCTTGTTGTGACTAGTGTCCTGAGCTGTGTATATTTCAATACAAGAAGTATCATAGGAAAGGTGGATGATAGTGCAGAAGATGAGGTAGCTGGTTTACAAACAGAGGCAAGGTGCAGGGAGGAGAGGCTGTTGATAGGGCAAAATTACAGTCAATAGAATCAGTTGCAATGTTAAAGGGAGACAAAATCAAAAAGGTTGAATACAGGACTGAAGATGTAATAGTTGAATGTGTGCAGTATACAGAATAAGGTAGATGAACTTGTACCACAGTTACAAACTGGCGCGTATGATGTTGTAGGCATCACTGAATCATGGCTTAAAGAAGATTATTGCTGGTAGCTTAATGTCAAAGGGTTCACATTGTATCCAAAGGACAGGAAGGCAGAGGGGGAGGAAATGCTCTTCTGGTAAAAATGAAATCAAATGATTAGATAAAGGTGACATAGGGTTGGAAGGTGTTGAATCATTGTGGATAGAGTTAAGGAACTGCAAGGATAAGAAGACCTTGATGGGTGTTATATACAGATTCCCCTCCAACGGCAGTAAGGATGTGATCTACAAACTACAACAGAAAAGAGAAAATGCATGCCAAAAGGGCAATGTTAGAATAGTCCTGGGGGACTTCACTATGCTGGTAGCTTGGGAAAATCAGGTTGGTGCTGGATTACAGGACGGGGAATATCTAGAATGCCTATGAGATGGCTTTTTAGAGGAGCTCATGGTTGAGCCCACTAGGTGATCAGCTATTCTGTTGGGTGTTGTGTAATGAATCAGAATTGATTAACGCACTTAAGGTAAAAGAACCTTTTGGGGTAATTTGATCAAATTCACCCTGAAATTTGAGGAGAAGCTAAAGTCAAATGTTTCAATATTACAGTGGAGTAAAGGGAATTACAGAGACATGAGAGAGGAGTTGTCCAGAATTGATTGAAAGAAGACTGGCAGGGATGATAGCAGAAAAGCAATAACAGGAATTTCTGGAAGTAATTTGAAAGGCGCAGGATATATACATCCCAAAGAGGAAAAAGTATCCTACAGGAAAGATGACACAACCGTGGCTAACAAGGGAAATCAAAGCCAACATAAAAGCCAGAGAGAGGGCATATAATAGAGCAAAAATTAGTGGAACGTTAGAGGATTAGGAAGCTTTTAAATACCAAAAGAAGGCAACTAAAAAGTCATTAAGAAGGTAAAGATGGAATATGAAAGTAAGCTAGCCAATATTATCAAAGGGGATACCAAAAGTGTTTTCAGATATATAAGGGGAAAAGAGAGGCAAAAGTGGATATCAGCGCTGGAAAACAACACTGGAGAGGTAGTAATAGTGGGCAAGGAAATGGTGGATGAAACAAATATTTTACATCAGTCTTCATTGTGGAAGACACTAGCGGTATGATGAAAGTTCCAGGTGTCAGGGATATTGAACTGTGTGAAGTTACCATTACCAGAGAGAAGGTTCTTGGGGAACTGAAAGATCTGAAGGGTGATAAGTCACCTGGACACGATGGTGCACCCCACAGAGTTCTCAAAGAGGTGGCTGAAGAGATTATGGAGGCATTAGTAACGATCTTTCAAGAATCACGAGATTCTGTAATGGTTCTGGAAGACTAGAAATTTGCAAATGTCGCTCCACTCTTCAAGAAGGGACAGAGGTATAGGGAAGGAAACTATGGTCTGTTAGTCAGACCTCAGTGGTTGGGAAGATGTTGGAGTCAATTATTAAGGATGAGATCTCAGGGCACTTTGAGGCACATGATAAAATAGGCAGAAGTCAGCAAGGGAAAATCTTGCCTGACAAATCTGTTGGAATTCTTTGAACAAATAACAAGTAGGACAGACAAGGGAGAATTGGTGGATGTTGTGTACTTGGATTTTCAGAAGGTCTTTGACAAGATGCCACACATGAGGCTGCTTAACAAGCTCTGAGCCCATGGTATTACAAGAGCATTTCTAGCATGGATAAAGCAGTGGCTGACTGGCAGGAGGCAAAGAGTGAGGATAAAGGGAGCTTTTTTCTGTTAGCTGCCAGTGACCAGTGGTCTTCCACAGGGGTTATGTGTTGGAACCGATTCTTTTTAATGTTATCCATCAATGATTTGGATGATGGATTAATGGCTTTATTCCAAAGATTGCAGATGATATGAAGAAAGGTGGAGGGAAGGTAGCTTTGAGGAAATAGATAGCTAACAAAAGGACTTAGATCAGGGTTTCTCAACCTGGGTTCTGTGAGAGGTCACTGGGGTTCCGCAAGAGGTGGTTATTTAAAAAAAATAAAAACATTGTTTTTTGAACTTCGTGCAGCGCTCGATGATAGCACACACAGTGGCGGGCAGTAACCAAGCAGCCCTGTTACCACTCTCAGCCCAGAATGGCAGTCCGCAGTTGGACAGTGATTATTCTCAATTTTTGACGTGAAGTACGACAGGCTGTTGATAATTGGTGAATACTGTATAACACTGAGAGAGGCCGGTAGGCTGATGGGGAGTGTTTTATTACACTGTGGGAGGAGGGTAGGAGGACGGGGAGTATTGTAGTACAGTGAGGGAGGATGGTACGCTGATGGGGAGTGTTGTATTACACTGAGGGTGGACGGTAGGCTGATGGGGAGTGTTTTATTACACTGAGGGAGGAGGGTAGGAGGACAGGGAGTATTGTAGTACAGTGAGGGAGGATGGTACGCTGATGGGGAGTGTTGTATTACACTGAGGGTGTATGATAGGCTGATTGAGAGTGCTGTATTACACTGAGGGAGGACGGTAGGCTGATAGGGAGTGTTTTATTAAACTGAGGGAGGATGGTAGGCTGATGGGGAGTGTTGTATTACACTGAGGGAGGACGGTAGGCTGATGGGGAGTGTTTTATTACACTGAGGGAGGAGGGTAGGAGGACAGGGAGTATTGTAGTACAGTGAGGGAGGATGGTACGCTGATGGGGAGTGTTGTATTACACTGAGGGTGTATGATAGGCTGATTGAGAGTGCTGTATTACACTGAGGGAGGACGGTAGGCTGATAGGGAGTGTTTTATTAAACTGAGGGAGGATGGTAAGCTGATGGGGAGTGTTGTATTACACTGAGGGTGGACGGTAGGCTGATGGGGAGTGCTGTATTACACTGAGGGAGGATGGTAGGCTGATGGGGAGTGTTGTATTACACTGAGGGTGGACGGTAGGCTGATGGGGAGTGTTTTATTACACTGAGGGAGGAGGGTAGGAGGACAGGGAGTATTGTAGTACAGTGAGGGAGGATGGTACGCTGATGGGGAGTATTGTAGTACAGTGAGGGAGGATGGTACGCTGATGGGGAGTGTTGTATTACACTGAGGGTGTATGATAGGCTGATTGAGAGTGCTGTATTACACTGAGGGAGGACGGTAGGCTGATAGGGAGTGTTTTATTAAACTGAGGGAGGATGGTAGGCTGATGGGGAGTGTTGTATTACACTGAGGGAGGACGGTAGGCTGATAGGGAGTGTTTTATTACACTGAGGGAGGATGGTAGGCTGGTGAGGAGCGTTGTATTACACTGAGGGTGGACGGTAGGCTGATGGGGAGTGTTGTATTACACTGAGGGAGGGTGGTTGTGTAATGTATTCTGTGAGTATTCGTAGCGTCAGAGTGCATATGACGTCAGGACGCTGAGAAGTCAAAATGGAAGTCTGTTGAATAAATGTGGTTGTTCAATCTGCAGCAGTGTCCGAGTCACTTCAATATTACATGGTGTCAGAAGTGGGATCGCGAAAAAAAAGGAAGAGAAGACTCGGAAAAGATGTCACAGTCACAGCCACCGTCAAGTTTAAGCCTACAAGGTAATCTTTCTGAGAACTGGAAAATATGGATCCAGAAGTTTGAGCTGTTTTGCTCCACTAGCGGCCTAACTGTTGATGGGACGTCATCTGAAGACCAAACTGCCAACATCCACAACTCTTCTGACTCCTGAAGGTAATGCTCCAGTATATGACAGGCAAAAGTAAAAGCAAATAAAGCAAAAGAGCTACTATGACAGACATACAAGACAGTTGCCAGATCTGCATACAGGTGAAAATGTCAGAATACAGAGAGGAGACACTTGGCAACAGCTGTGATTGTGAACAGACATCAGCAACAAAGATCCTTCATAGTTCGCACACCAGATGGAAGAGTCTACAGGAGGAACAGGAAGCATCTGCTGAAGACAGGTGAGAGGGAGTTTCCATGTACAGATGCACAGGACATTTCCACATATACAGACATGGAAATAAATGACACCAAGAGTGCAGCAGACCGCAAAGACACAGAGGTCACTCGAGAGACTGACACTGATGAAGGACAAGCACAGTCACTGTTGTATCACACATGGTCTGGGAGACAAGTCAAACTTCCAGCTCGATACAGAGACTAGACATACATACAGTCTCAAACAGTTTGAGGCAAAGTTACACATGTCATAAGTTCCAAGGTGTGAAATAAAAGGTTTATTAGTCTATGTTAGTAAAAGAAAATACACTGCTGTTAGTATTGTAAGATGCAATGCAGAATACAGTACAAGGTAAGATTTTTTTAGTCTATGTCATGGTTGTTGCACTGTAAGAAGGGCATACCTAGAGGCATTGTGTTGGTAATTCACAGTGTTGTGAAAAAAAGTCTTGAGGAAGGGGATGTAATGTATTGTGTGAGTATTCGTAGCGTCAGAGTGCGTATGATGTCAGGATGTAGAGCAGTAAAAATGGAATGCTGTTGACTAAACGTGGTTGTTCAATCTACAGCGGTGTCCAAGTCACATCAATATTACAGGTAGGCTGATTGTGAGTGTTGTATTACAGTGAGAGAGGACGGTAGGCTGATGGGGAGTGTTGTTTTGCAGTGAGGGAGGACAGTAGGCTGATGGGGAGTGTTGTTACACTCAGGGCAGATGGTAGGCTGATGGGGAGTGTTGTTTTGCACTGAGGGAGGATGGTAGGCTGATGGGGAGTGTTGTTTTGCACTGAGGGAGGATGGTAGGCTGATGGGGAGTGTCGTATTACACAGAGGGATGGCGGTAGGCTGATAGGGAATGTTATATTACAGCGGTCCCCAACCACCGGGCCGCGACCCGGAGTCGGGCCGCAAAGCATGTGCTACCAGGCCGCGAGGAAACAATATGATTTGGTGTTATGAGTCAGCTGCACCTTTCCTCATTCCCTGTTATGCCCACTGTTGAGCTTGAACTCACGCGAGGTCATTACCCACGCGTCTTCCATGTCAGTGCAGGAGGAAGATCAACTCCTTGAGCTTGCAAATGACGGCAGGCTGAAAAGTATGTTTGACATAACATCTCTGCCAGTATTCTGGATCTAAGTCAAGGCTAAATATCCTGAGATAGCCATGAAATCACTGAAAACGTTGCTTCCATTTCCAACATATCTCTGCAATGAATGCAATGAAATCTAAATTGTTGGATAGACTGGACATAAGGAACCCCTTGGAGTATCGCTGTCTCCAATCACCCCTCGATGGCACCGTCTTGTTGCAGGGAAACAAACCCAGGGCTCCCACTGATACAGCGATACTGGTCTGTTGCAATGATTTTATATATTCATATGGGGAAAATATGTGCTGTGTGTTTAATATCCAAACGTTACTTAAAATGTTATGATGCTATTGACTTATAAGTGACTTATACAGTAATTGACATCACTATATTAATGTGAGGAAAATATGGGCTGTGTGTTTAATACTAAATTCGTTAGATAAACCCTTTTAGAAACAAAATTGAGTGTTTCATGGTTATGGTAGTCTTCTCAGGGTAAACACAACGTATTTGACCGTTACTCTTGTCCGTTGGCAACCCTTCCCCCCCCCTCCACACCCTGGGTCGGCCGGTCTGCAAGAATATTGTCAATAATAAAACAGTCCGTGGTGCAAAAAAGGCTGGGGACCCTTGTTATATTAGACTGAGGGAGGACGGGATGCTGATGGGGAATATTGTATTACACTGAGGGATACGGTATCCTGATGGGGTGTGTTGTATTACAGTCAGGGGCGATGGTAGGCTGAGGGGGAGTGTTGTATTACAGTCAGGGGCGATGGTAGGCTGAGGGGGAGTGTTGTATTACAGTCAGGGACGATGGTAGGCTGAGGGAGAGTGTTGTATTGCAGTCAGGGGCGATGGTAGGCTGAGGGGGAGTGTTGTATTATACTTAGGGAGGACGGTAGGCTGATGAGGAGTGTTGTGTTACACTGGGGGAGGACGGTAGGCTGATGGAGAGTGTTGTATTACACTGAGGGAGGACGGTAGGCTGATGGAGAGTGTTGTATTACACTGAGGGAGGATGGTAGGCTGATGAGGAGTGTTGTATTACACTGAGGGAGGATGGTAGGCTGATGGGGAGTGCTGTATTACACTGAGGGAGGATGGTAGGCTGATGGGGAGTGTTGTATTACACTGAGGGAGGACGGTAGGCTGATGGGGAGTGTTGTATTACACTGAGGGAGGATGGTAGGCTGATGGGGAGTGTTGTATTACACTGAGGGAGGATGGTAGGCTGGTGAGGAGCGTTGTATTACACTGAGGGTGGACGGTAGGCTGATGAGGAGTGTTGTATTACACTGAGGGAGGACGGTAGGCTGATGAGGAGTGTTGTATTACACTGAGGGAGGATGGTAGGCTGATGGGGAGTGCTGTATTACAGTGAGGGACGACGGTATGCTGATAGAGAGTGTTGTATTACAGTGAGGGATGACGGTATGCTGATGGAGAGTGTTGTTTTACACTGAGGGACAGCGGTAGGCTGATAGGGAGTGTTATATTACAGCTGTCCCCAACCACCGGGCCGCGGACCGGTGTCGGGCCGCAAAGCATGTGCTACCGGTCCGCGAGGAAACAACATGAGTCAGCTGCACCTTTCCTCATTCCCTGTCACACCCACTATTGAGCTTGAACGCACGCGAGGTCATTACCCACGCGTCATCCATGTCAGTGCAGGAAGAAGATCAATTCCCCGAGCTTGCAATTGACGGTGGGCTGAAAAGTATGTTTGACATAACATCTCTGCCGGCATTCTGGATCAAAGTCAAGGCTGAGTATCCTGAGATAGCCACGAAAGCACTGAAAACGTTGCTTCCATTTCCAACATATCTCTGCAATGAATGCAATGAAAACTAAATTGCGGAATAGACTGGACATAAGGAACCCCCTTCGAGTACCGCTGTCTCCCATCACCCCTCGATGGGACCGTCTTGTTGCAGGGAAACAAGCCCAGGGCTCCCACTGATTCAGCAGTATTGGTGTGTTGCAATGATTTTATATGTTCATACGGGGAAAATATGTGCTGTGTGTTTAATATCCAAATGTTACTTAAAATGTTATGATGCTATTGACTTATAAGTGACTTATACAGTAATTGACATCACTATATTCATGCGAGGAAAATATGCGCTGTGTGTTTAATATTAAATTTGTTAGATAAACCCTTTTAGAAACGAAATTGAGTGTATTAGCCACTAAAAAGTGACTTATAGTTGACTGATCTTCTGTATTCTGGTCATGATTAACACCGCCCCCCCCCCACCAAACAGAATCGCTAAAAACGATTTGTAGAAAAAAATACAGCACACACACGCATGCGCACACAGGTGCCAATGCAAGGCTTCATGGTCATGGTAGTCTTCTCGGGGTAAACACAACGGTTACTCTTGTCCGTTGACAACCCTTCCACCACCCCTCCGGTCGGCCGGTCTGCAAAAATGTTGTCAATAGTAACCCGGTCCACAGTGCCAAAATGGTTGGGGACCCCTGTTATATTAGACTGAGTGAGTACGGTAGGCTGATGGGGAGTGTTGTATTACACTGAGGGACGATGGTAAGCTGAAGGGAAGAGTTGTATTACACTGAGGGTGGACGGTAGGCTGATGGGGAGTATTGTGTTACCATGAGGGAGGATGGTAGGCTGATGGGGAGTGTTGTATTACACTGAGGGACGATGGTAGGCTGAAGGGAAGAGTTGTATTACACTGAGGGTGGACGGTAGGCTGATGGGAAGTGTTGTATTACACTGAGGGAGGGCGGTACGCTGATGGGGAGTGTCGTGTTGCGGTGAGGGAGGATGGCAGTCTGATGGGGAATGCTGTATTGAACTGAGGGATGACGGTAGGTTGATGGGGTGTGTTGCATTGCAGCGAGGTAGGACGGTAGGCTGTTGAGAAGTGTGAAGTGCATGTTGCGAGCATTGAATGGACTTTCACAACTTGTGCTGTAACATCAGCCTCTCCCTTCCAATTTACCTCCCCCAGCTTCCCCTTGCATTCTACCGACTGACTTGTGGGAGGAAGCAACCTCTCCCGGTGTGGTAGATAATTGGAGGGAACTTATCATTCTGAAGACAGTCCTGTGTTGTGATTTTTGAAGAGGAGGTGTGAGAGGGAAGAGCAGGATTCTGGACCTTGGCCTACGGACAACTCTGATAAGGTTAATGATGAAGAATGACAGTCTCCTGAGTCATTTCACTGCACTAGTGTAACAATGGGCAAACAGTCTGTCTCTTCACAAAACCATAAAGTTTATTTAAAGTACAAATTCATAAAGTACAAACTAAGTATTTACAGGACAGTGAATAAATTCAAATTAAAATTTGATCGTTGCTGTTTGTAAAACAGTCAATTCCCTGGGGGAGGCACTGCTTCTGGAAATCTCCCACTGTGCCCAATGTGACCACATGCTCTCTCTGCAAAGACAGCTGGGCACAAACGTATCGTCAGAAGGGGGCAGGCAGTCAGCCCTGACAGAGCCCTCGAATTTTCCGCCGTCTGGACCCGTAAATGGCCATCTTGGCCAGGCCCAGGAGCAACGCAGTAGGGGAGCCTCCTCCCGACCTGTCCCCTTCAGTACTGGGTGACCGTGTGTAAGGAGCACGGGGCTGAAGTGCAACCAAAGCCTGAGCAGCAGCCCCAAAAAGCCTCAAAAAGGGGCTGCAACCTCTCACACTACTTATCAGCGTGGTACACTGACTTGTCCCGGCCATAGAATGGACAGGTGGACGGGCTGTCAGTAAGCCTGTTTAAAAACCTGTTGCATGGTACTGCTTGATGCAACACCTTCCACCCCAGGTCCCCAATGTACAGGCAAAAGACCCTGTATTAAGAGATTTCCACTGGGGACCTCCTCTGCTACCAGAGAGTTACACACACTGCCAAAGCAAATCTGGTCAGCAGACAAAGGCAAGGAAGTGAAGGGTGTACAGGAGCAGTCCAGACAAGAAACACTTTTAGCATCACAGATGGGCACCTCCGTGAGACGGTGCACGCTGTGGTATCCCAAGACCTGGGAGCAACGAGCATTCCCGACCCATCAGGTCGTGGTGCAGCCGGAACCTCTCCAACTCCCCATAGTCAGTAAGAGGATTCAGGAAGCAAGTTATTTAGTAGCTTTCAGACCAGTTCACTCGAGGATGTTTAAAAAACTGTGTAAATACATGGTCAAAGAGCAAACCAATCTTCTGCTACATACAGAAATCCAATGGCTTAGCAGAGGAAGAGTTCTCAACAGGGTGTTTGAGCTGAAAGGTGAATTTCATGAGTAGGCCAGATTTTGCTGAGTGCTTTGAAGATGAAGAATGGCTGCAGAAGCTAGCCTACTTTAAGACATTTTTCATCATATAAACCAGTTGAACAAGTCTCTGCAAGGCCCTGGAGAAAATATTTTGATTTCAAGTGACAACATTCTTGGATTTAAAAGGAAACTGAATCTTTGGAAAAAATCATGCTGCAAAAGGAAACCTTGAAATTTTTCCACTGCTGCTTGGGCTTGAGAGTGAGGAAGGATCAGAAAGTCTCAAGTCTTATTGAAATTCACCTGGAGAACAAAATTGAATAATATTTTTCCTCCCTTTCAACACAAGTGTATGACTGGGTGAGGGACTTTTTCTCTGAATCTTCTGCTCAGCCTGAGAACTTAACTTTGAGAGAAGAGGAAGAACTTTGTGAGCTGCACTCTGATCATGCACTCAAGATTAGATTTACTGACCTGCCCCCGGACAAGTTCTGAATTTTTGTGAAAGAAGAATATCCTGCCATTCATAGGAAAACAATGAACATTTTGCTCGATTTTCAACTTCTTACATGTGTGGGAAAGCTTTTTCTTTAACAAGCATCAAGAGCAAGGATAGAAATCGTCTCCTTTCAGTTGAAGGTGAAGTCTATGTGTGCTTATCTCAAGTTCAACACAGAATTGAGAAATTTATTATGTTTGCCTTATGAGTTTTCAAAATTTATGAAAGAGAAAGAAGGAGTAATTCCAAGAAAGGTAAGTGAAGCTTAACTATCTGTTTTTTAAGGAAAAAAATTCTCTACTCAAAAGAGCATTGACAATTATTCTTGGATTATTATATCTATAATTTACTGATCACACTAATGTACCGTGAGCTCTAGATATAATGAATTTACGCAGAGGTTCCCTGAGACCTGAAAATTATTTCAAGGGTTCCTCCAGGTCCAAAAGTTTGAGAAAGGCTGACTTAGACAGATTAGGAGAATGGGTAAAAAAGTGACAGATGGAATACAGTGTTGGAAAGTGTAGGGTCATGCACTTTGGTAGAAGAAATGAAAGTTTTGACTATTCTCTAAATGAAGAGAAAATATAAAAAAACTGGGATGCAAGGGATTTGAGAGTCCTTATGCAGGATTCCTGAAAGGTTAATTTGCAGGCTGAGTCTGTGGTGAGGAAGGCAAGTGCGATGTTAGCATTTGTTGCAAGAGGACTAGAATATAAAAGCAAGGATATAATGCTGAGACTTTATAAAGAACTGGTGTGGCCTGACTTGGAGTATTGTGAGCAGTTTTGGGCCCCTTATCTTAGAACGGAGTGCTGAAACTGGAGAGGGTCCAAAGGAGGCTCATGAAAATGATTCCAGGATGGAATGGGTTGTCATATGAATAATCTTTGACGACTCTAGGCCTGGATTCACTAAAATTCAGACAGGTGAGGGGTGACCTGATTGTAACCTATCAAATGGTGAAGGTCTTGATAGAGTGGATGTGGAGAGGATATGTCCTATGGTGGGAGAGTCTAAGACCAGAGGACACAGCCTCAGAATAGAGGGGCGTCCTTTTCAGAATGGAGATGAGGAGGAATTTCTTTAGCCAGAGAGTCATGAATCTGTGGAATCCTTTGCTATTGGCAGTTGTGGAGGCCTTTATATATTTAAGGCAGAAGTTGATAGTTTCTTAAATGTTCAGGGCATGAAGGGGGAAGGCAGGAGATCTGGGTTGAGAGAAAAATTGAATCAGCCTTGATGAAATGGCGGAGCATTCTCGATGGACGAAATGCCCTAATTCTGTTCCTATTTCTTATAGTCTTAAGGCCTTATAATAGAGCCTTGTTGCTGTTCATAAGGGATGGTGTATTGTTATCCTGATGAGTAGGAGTAATTATTGATTAAATAGCTATAATGATATGGGTTTATCTAAATACATTAATGTTCATTTTTTATGGCAGGCATCAGTGGCTCAATCCTCCAAAATTCTTTCTGTTTTCAAGCAGTGAGTGATCCATCCTTTAGAAATAATGACATTAAAGCCCCCAACTTGTAAGAATACAAGTGTATGTAATAAGCAAGACAATTGTACTGTGGAAGGTCAAACAAATTCAAAATTAAGGGCGAGGACAAAAGTATTCTAGGTAAAACCATGTACAGACCCAAATTTTCAACTTGCTGTATGTGGTTTACTCTTGGACTAAGACCTTTAAGGTGTTTCTCAGAAGGTTCAGCCAAGATAGTAGGTTGGTAAGTCACTGTCTCCCCTCCAAAACAGGGAATTCTTTAATGTAGCACCATGCTGACCACTTCTACTTTGAATTACACCATTTTTTGGTGTGAACTAAGTCTCCTAAGGAATCAGGGTCATTTGACATGGTGGTCTGCAATGTTAGTAGTAGGTCTAATCCTGCATGTTCATACCCCACCTTTTCTTCATAGCAGGCTTCAACAATGAGATCAAAACATATAACTTGTGACTCAGAAGATGGTTCTGTCAATCCTAGTCAAAGACACACTCCAGAGAGCCATGCGTTTATGAGAAAGGGTGAAACCCACTGCACTGCTGCCTTCTGAGTGAATTATTCAAGCCAGGCCAGCCTTTTCTCCCAGATACAAAATGCCCATTGGACTATTTTGAAATATTCATGTACTGACCAGTATGCCGTATAAAGAGTCACAAATTCTGGACTCCTAGCCCTATCCAGCCTGTCCGTTCACAGTCCCACCACTATAAATTTTTCAGGGCGCAAGGCCCAAGTCAACACAATACATAAATTATGCCGAGTGAATGGAAAATACAAACTATAGGCCATAATTCTATGATAACAGGAGATCTGAGGATATCCAAGTCCCAAGTTGATGATTATCAAACTGTTTGTTATCATATACAGTGCATATAAAAAGTATTCATCCCCCTTGGAAGTTTTCATGTTTTATTGTTTTACAGCATTAAATCACAATGGATTTAATTAGGCTTTTTTTGACACTGATCAACAGAAAAAGACTCTTTCATGTCAAAGTGGAAATAGATCTCTACAAAGTGATCTGAATTAATTACAAATATAAAACACAATATAATTGATTGCATTAGTATTCACCTCTTCAAGTCAGTATTTAGTAGATGCATCTTTGGCAGCAATTGCAGC
This sequence comes from Mobula birostris, assembly GCF_030028105.1. Lineage (NCBI taxonomy): Eukaryota > Metazoa > Chordata > Chondrichthyes > Myliobatiformes > Myliobatidae > Mobula > Mobula birostris. The sequence goes on from NC_092385.1 coordinate 63,487,188, forward strand.
CTTGAGTCTGTGTGGATAGGTCTCTATCAGCTTTGCACATCTGGACACAGCAATTTCTCTCCATTCTTTTTTATAAAGCAGTTCAAGGTCTGTTAGATTGCTTGGGGATCATGAGTGAACAGCCCTTTTCAAGTCCAGCCACAAACTTCATTGGATTGAGGTCTGGACTCTGACTTGGCCATTTCAGGACATTAACTTTGTTGTTTTTAAGCCATTCCTGTGCAGCTTTGGCTTTATGCTTGGGGTCATTGTCTTGCTGGAAAACAAATCTTCTCCCAGTTGCAGTTTTCTTGCAGGCAGCGTTAGGATTTCCTCCAGGATTTTGCTGCATTCATTTTACCCTGTACCTTCACAAGCCTTCCAGTGTCTGCTGCAGTGAAGCATCCCCACAGCATGATGCAGCCACCATCATGCTTCACGGTAGGGATGGTGTGTTTTTGATTCTGTGCATGTGGTGTTTGGCTTCTGCCAAACATAGAGTGTAGAGTGATATCAAAAAGCTCAATTTTGGTTTCATCACACCATAGAAACTTCTTCCAAAAGTTTCAGTAGCTGAGATTTCATGTGAGATTTTTTTCAACAGTGGCTTTTTGTCATCAGCTGTGGCAAACTGTAGCTGAGATTTCATGTGAGATTTTTTTCATCAGTGGCTTTCTCTTTGCCACTCTCCCAAAAGGTTACAACTGGTGAAGCGCCCGGGCAACAAATGCGGTATAGAAACATAGAAAATAGGTGCAGGAGTAGGCCATTCGGCCCTTCGAGCCTGCACCGCCATTCAGTATGATCATGGCTGATCATCCAACTCAGAACCCTGTACCTGCCTTCTCTCCATACCCCCGATCCCTTTAGCCACAGGGACCATATCTAACTCCCTCTTAAATATAGCCAATGAACTGGCCTCAACTGTTTCCTGTGGCAGAGAATTCCACAGATTCACCACTCTCTGTGTGTATGCAGTGTCTTCCATCTCAGCCTGTAACTCCTTGTAACTCCTCCAGAGTTGTCATAGGTCTCTTGGTGGCCTCCCTCCCTAGTCCCCTTCTTGCACGGTCACTCAATTTCTGAGGACGGCCTGCTCTAGGCAGATTTACACCTATGCCAAATTTTTTTCCATTTCTTGATGACTGACTTAACTGTACTCCAAGGGATATTCAGTAACTTGGAAATGTTCTCGTATCCATCTTCTGCTTTTCAATACCCTTTTCGCAGAGGTGCGTGGAGTGTTTTGTCTTCATGGTGTAGTTTTTTGCCGGGATACTGACTCACCAGCAGCTGGACATAGAACATAGAACATAGAACTGTACAGCGCATTACAGGCCTTCGGCTCACAATGTTGTGCCGACAATGTAACCTACTCTAGAATGTAACCTAGCGCATAGCCCTCTATTTTTCTAAGCTCTATGTACCCATCTAAGAGGCTCTTAAAAGACCTTATTGTATCAGCTTCCACCGCCATCACTGGCAGTATATTCCACGCACCCACCACGTTCTCTGTGAAAAACATACCCCTGACATCCCCTTGGTACCTACTTCCAAGTACTTCAAAATTATGCCTCCTCATGTTAGCCATTTCAGCCCTGGTAAAAAGCCTCTGGATATCCACACGATCAATGCCTCTCATCATCTTATACACCTCTATCAGGTCACCCCTCATCTTCATCGCTCCAAGGAGAAAAGGCCAAGTACACTCAACCTATTCTCATAAGGTATGCTTCCCAATCCAGGCAACATCCTTGTAAATCTCCTCTGCACTCTCTCTATAGTATCCACCTTCCAGATACAGGTGTATTTTTATTATAATCAATTGAAACACCTTGAATGGACACAACGCGGTCTCCATATAACTAGTTATGTGACTTCTAAAGCTAATTGGCTGCACCAGTAGAGATTTGCTGTATCATATTAAAGGGGGTGAATACTTATACAATCAATTATTTTCTGTTTTATATTTGTAATTAATTTAGATCTCTTTTAGACATCTGTTTTCACTTTGACACAAAAAAGTCTTTTTCTGTTGATTAGTGTCAAAAAAGCCAAATTAAATCCACTGTGATTCAATGTTGCAAAACAATAAAACCAGAAAACTTCCAAGGATTGGGGGTGGGGTGGGGTGAATACTTTTTATAGGCACTGTACAATTTCTTTTTCTGATGGGTGTTCACAATAGATACAAAGAAACACAATAGAATCACTAAAAGGCAGCACAAACAAACAACCAACGTGCAAAAGCCAACAAACTGCAAAATGAAAAAAATAATAATAATAAGTAGGCAATAAATATCAAGGGCATAAGTTGTACAATCTTTAAGAGTGAATCCATGGATTATGGAATCACTTCAGTGTTGGAGTGAGTGAAGTTATCTCCTGTGGTTCAAGAGACTGTTGGCTGAGGGGTATTAACTATTCATAAACCTGGTGGTGCTGGACCTCTGCTGATAACAGCAGTGAGAAGAGAGCATGGCCTGGATGGTGGTGAGCCTTGATGATGAGAGCTGCTTTCATGTAACAACGCTCCATGTAGATACGCTTAATGGTGGGGAGGGTTTACCCATGATGGACTGGGCTGTTTCCACTACTTCTTGTAGGATTTTCCATTCAATGGCATTGGTGTTTCCAAACTAGGCCATGATGCAACCAGTCAATATACAGTACTCTCCACCACACACTTACAGAAGTTCACCAAGGTTTAGATGACAGGCCGAATCTCTACAAACTTCTAAGAAAGTAGAGATGCAGCCCACCTCATGGACATCCAGTTTCCTTCTCCTATCAGTAATCAGCTCTTGGGGTTTCTTCTTTGTTATGTTAAATTTAAAATGGCTTCTATGTTATGTTAAGTGCTGAGAAAGTCTCTAGCTAGATATTTGCTTGGGTTAATACAGATAGCAGAGGTACTAATAGCCAATAGGTGTCCATGTTATTCTTTCTCGGGGTGATATGCTGTCTCATATGGCTGGGAACCGGGGGGTTTTGGCGGGGGAGTCGGAGGAGAGACCGTGAGGACGATCATACGGCTGGGACCAGGAGGTTTTGGCGGGGGGTCGGAGGAGAGACCGTGAGGATGATCATACGGCTGGGAACCGGGGGGTCGGAGGAGAGACCGTGAGGACGATCATACGGCTGGGAACCGGGGTTCGGAGGAGAGACTGTGAGGACGATCATACAGCTGGGAACCAGGGGGTTTTGGCGGGGGGTCGGAGGAGAGACCTTGAGGACGATCATACGGCTGGGAACCGGGGGGTTTTGGCGGGGGGTCGGAGGAGAGACCGTGAGGGCAATCATACGGCTGGGAACCGGGGGGGTCGGAGGAGAGACCGTGAGGACAATCAAATGGCTGGGAACCAGGGGGTTTTGGCGGGGAGTGGACGAGAGACCGTGAGGACGATCATACGGCTGGGAACCGGGGGGTCGGAGGAGAGACCGTGAGGACGACGGACGTGGGGGAAGGCTCCGGTCGATCACTCCGGGTGGTCCCGAGCCGCGAGTCGACGGGGTCCGGGTGGTCCCGAGCCGCGAGTCGATGGGTGGTCCCGAGCCGCGAGTCGACAGGGTCCGGGTGGTCCCGAAGAGGGTCCCGAGCTCCAATACGTGCACGAGGAAATTGAACTTTGATAAGTCTGGCACCTTTTCCATTCCCTTTTTCTGTATTCAACTTATATTAATTTCATAGACTTAGTAATATCTATAAAGTGTACTTGGTAAAAGGTACAATGTGTGCTGGCTGGTGATTGATGTTTGAAACTGATTTCGGTGGCAGTGGTGCAGCAACCAACACAACCGGGAGTGTCCAGGCGGGTGGCGGACGGGATTTCCCCTGGATATATACCAGCCAATATACCTGAGCCTTACACTGACATTGAGTGGGAGGTTGTGACCATCCCACCATATTTCCAATCTCCCATATATATGCAATGTTGACTGAAAGTGGCAAAGTGGATCCAGAAAGTGGGAAAAAAGAGAAAGCATGTTGTATGTCTTTACGGGAGGATTGTGGGAGCCACTTTGTACAAAAGAGAACATAAAACACAGAACATTATAGTACTGAACAGACCATCAGTCCACAAAGTATGCCAGACTTGATGTCAATTTTATACTGAATGTTCTCACTTGTGTCTCATCCATATCCCTCATGTATCCAAAAGCCTTTTAAACTCCACCAATCTTGCCTGCTTCAACTACTACACCCAGTAACATATTCCAGACACCTTCCACTCTGTGTGTAACAGGAAACGCCCCACATGTCACCTTTAAACTTCCTGCCTCTCACCTTAATTGTATGACCTTTGGTGTTTGACACTTCTGCCTAGGAAAATGTTTCTGACTGTCTCTCATAAATCTGTGAATCTGTGGAATTCTCTGCCACAGGAAACAGTTGAGGCCAGTTCATTGGCTATATTTAAGAGGGAGTTAGATATGGCCCTTGTGGCTACGGGGGTCAGGGGGTATGGAGGGAAGGCTGGGGCGGGGTTCTGAGTTGGATGATCAGCCATGATCATAATAAATGGCGGTGCAGGCTCGAAGGGCCGAATGGCCTACTCCTGCACCTATTTTCTATGTTTTTTCTATGTTTCTAAATTGAAAGATCTCTATCAGGTATCCGCTCAGCCTCAAGCACTCTTAAGGGCAACAATCCAAGTTTGTCCAACCTTTTGTTTATAGCTCATAGCCTCTAACCCTAACCCAGTCAGCATCCTGCTAAAACCTCAGCAGGGTCTCCACTTCTTTCCAACAATTATGTGTTTATGATCATATTTCTTATGGGCGCCATGGTAGGGCAGCGGTTAGCACAACGCTATTAAAGCTCAGGGCGTTCCAAAGTGTGGAATTCCATTCCAGTGCCATTCTGTAACAAGTCTCTCTATAGTCTGTCCGTGGAGTGTGGAGGTTTGCACCAGGCTTCTGCCCACAGTCCAAAGATGTACCGGCTAGGGCAGGGGTCCCCAACCTTTTCTGCACCGCGGACTGGTTTAATATTGACAATATTCTTGTGGACCGGCCACCCGGCGGGGCGGGGGAGGTGTTCAAGTAGGGTGAAACTCACCGCAGCATGTCTTTTACAGTTAGGGTTGCCAACTTTCTCGCTCCCAAATAAGGGACAAAAGTAGCAGTCAAATCCTAATGAAGGGTCCCAGCTTGAAACGTCAACTGTACCTCTTCCTATAGATGCTGCCTGGCCTGCTGCATTCACCAGCATTTTTTGTGTATGTTGACGAGACGCGTGTTTACCCCGAGAAAGACTACCATGACCATGATGCCTTGCGCGGGCTCCTGTGTGCGCACGTGCTGATTTTTTCCCCCACAAATCCGTTTTGGCTTAATGCTCCCGGCTATACTGTACATACATTATTTCTACTTTATATAGACTGTGTATTTATCATACACAGACCGCTTTGCTGAACACCTACGCTCTGTCCGCCAGAGAAAGCAGGATCTCCCAGTGGCCACATATTTTAATTCCACATCCCATTCCCATTCTGACATGTCTATCCACAGCCTCCTCTACTGTAAAGATGAAGCCACACTCAGGTTGGAGGAACAACACCTTATATTCCATCTGGGTAGCCTCCAACCTCATGGCATGAACATTGACTTCTCTAACTTCCGCTAATGCCCCACCTCCCCCTCGTACCCCATCCGCTATTTATTTATATACACACATTCTTTCTCTCTCTCTCCTTTTTCTCCCTCTGTCCCTCTGACTATACCCCTTGCCCATCCTCTAGGTTCCCCCTCCCCCCCTTATCCTTCTCCCTGGGCCTCCTGTCCCATGATCCTCTCATATCCCCTTTGCCAATCACCTGTCCAGTTCTTGGCTCCATCCCTCCCCCTCCTGTCTTCTCCTATCATTTTGGATCTCCCCCTCCCCCTCCCACTTTCAAATCTCTTACTAGCTCTTTCTTCAGTTAGTCCTGACAAAGGGTCTCGGCCTGAAACATCGACTGTACCTCTTCCTAGAGATGCTGCCTGGCCTGCTGCATTCACCAGCGACTTTGATGTATGTTGCTTGAATTTCCAGCATCTGTAGAATTCCTGTTCTTTGCATTTATCATATCATTCCTGATTTTACTATATGTTAGAGTTATTTTCGGTTTTATGTATTTGGTATGATTTGGTAGGTTATGTTTTTGGGTCTGGGAACACTCAAAAAATTTTTCTCATATAAATTAATGGTAATTGCTTCTGTGCTTTACGCTATTTCGGCACAAAAGGTTTCGTAGGAACGCTCTACCTTAGCCGGGGAAATAGGGGACAAGGGCGGTCCCATATGGGACAAACCAATTTAGCCCAATATAAGGGATGTCCCGGCAAACATGGGACAGTTGGCAACCATGTGTTCAAGTTCAACAGTGTGTGACAGGGAATGAGGAAAGGTGCAGCTGACTTATATTGTTTCCTCGCGGCCCGGTAGCACGTGCTTTGCGGTGGTTGGGGACTGCTGGGCTAGGGTAATTGGTTTTTGTAAATTGTCCTGTGAATGAGAGTGGGGTAATCGGGGTTGAGGGGTTGCTGGGACTGCAGGGCTCGAAGGCCAGAAGGGTCTACTCCGCACTGTATCACTAAATAAATAAATAATGGAGCAACCGGAACAAAATTTAATAACTCAGGTACAGTCTGTCTAAAGTTTTATAAAACTGCAGCATGACATCCTTATCTTATAGTTGACACCCCTATCAATGAAGTGGCTGTGAAGGGTATATCTGAAGCAGAGATTGATAGGTTCTTACTTAGTAATGATCTCAAAGGTGACAGGGAGAAGGAAGGAGAATGGGTTCAGAGGGGTAATAAGTCAGCCATGATGGAATGGGGGAGCAGACTCGATGGGCTGAGTGGGCTAATTCTATTGCTATGTCTTATGGTCTTACAGTTATGCCGGAATTCTAGTAAAGGGCTGGGTTATCTTATTCTGAGAATCAGGTTTATTATAGCCTAGAGTGTAAACACAGAACAGTTCAGCATAGGAACAGACTTTTCAACCCACAGTGTCTGAACTGAATCAATGTCTGAACTAAATTAAATCACTTCCGCCTTAGGTGATCCATATCCCTCTATTCCCTGTATTTTCATGTGTCTATCTAAAACACTTAAATGTCTCTTTGCATCTGTTTCCATCACCTTCCTTAGTGGAAAAATCTCGCCTCATATCTTGATTCAACTTCTTTCTCCTCACCTCTGGCTTTTGTCTTGGAAATTTTGGATCAGGACAACAGAGCGGCATGGGAGCTAAATTCTGAAGGAAGGCAGTTTTTTTAAAAAACTTCTTCGGGTGCAAGAAGGACAAGGCTGCGCAGGCGCGTGACGTAACAGGACGGCACGGAGAGTGTAAAAAGGAAGGTTACTTCCAGCGGCTTTCTTTTGGATCGGGACAACAGAGCGGCGTGGGAGCTGAATTCTGAAGGAAGGCAGTTTTTTTAAAAAACTTCTTCAAGTGCAAGAAGGACGAGACTGCGCAGGCGCGTGACGTAACAGGACACTGCGGAGAGTTTAAAAAGGAGACCACCCTATAAAGCGGGCAGCGAAGTGAGTGGTAGCAGAGTGTAGGGCTTTGGCTTCAACGAGCTTTGGCGGCAAATGGGAAGAGGCGAGAGCGAAGCACCAACTCTTCTCCCCACCCCCGGCGAATCGGCCCAGACAGACAGGAACAGCAGGGTTCACACAGCTAACGGTTTAAAAAGTTTGTCTGTTTCGCGAGGTAAGTGGGTGAGTAGACTTATTTTTCCTGTTTCATTCCTGTAGAATTAGATAGCCTGCCTGCAGGGTTAGTGCTTTGTTCAGGGTGTCAGATGTGGGAATCCTGGGAGACTTCCAGCCTCCCTGATGGCCACATCTGTACTGTCAGGAGAGGGAAGGAAAATGCCCGGATAGTGGAGAGCACACCTGTGGCTGTCCCACTTAGCAACAAATATCTTGTTCTAGATGCTGTTGAGGGGGATGACCTGACAGGGAATGCCCACAGTGACCGGGTCTCTGGCACTGAGCCTGGCGCTGTTGTGCAGGAGGGAAGGAGGGAGAAGAGGAATGCGGTAGTCATAGGGGATTCCATAGTCAGGGGAACAGACGGGAGATTTTGTGAGCCTGATAGAGATACCCGCATGGTGTGTTGCCTCCCAGGTGCCAGGGTACGGGATGTCTCGGATCGGATTCCAGAATGTTCTGAAGGGGGAGGGTGAGCAGCCAGTTGTCTTGGTACATGTTGGTACCAATGACATTAATAGGACAAGGGAGGAGGTCCTGAAGAGAGATTTCCAGGAGTTAGGAAGGAAGCTGAGAAGCAGGACCTCCAGGGTAGTAATCTCGGGATTGCTACCTGTGCCATGTGCTAGCGAGGGCAAGAATAGTCGGATCAGGCAGATGAATGTGTGGCTGAGAGACTGGTGCAGGGGGCAGGGCTTCAGATTCTTGGATCATTGGGATCTCTTCTGGGGGAAGTATGACCTGTTCAAAAAGGACAGGTTACACCTGAACCCGAAGGGGACCAATATCCTGGCGGGAAGGTTTAATAGAGCAGTTAAGAAGGGTTTAAACTAATTTGGCAGGGGGATGGGAACCGGAATGATAGAGTGGAGGTAGAGGAAAACAGAAATAAATCTAAGGTAGTGAGCAGTAAAGATGTCAGGAAAGACAGGCAGGTGATGGGGCAAATTTGTAGCCATTGGGATGAGATGCAGTGCGATAAAGTTGCAGTGAAATCAAAGCGAAAAGTACCAAATACTGGTCTTAAGGTGTAATACTTAAATGCATGTAGCATAAGGAATAAAGTGGATGATCTTGTTGTACAGCTACAGATTGGCAGGTATGATATTGTGGCCATCACTGAGACCTGGCTAAAGGATGCATGTCTCTGGGAGCTGAACGTCCAAAGATACACAGTGTGTCAGAAGGATAGGAAGGTAGGCAGAGGGGGAGGCGTGGCTTTATTGGTAAGAAATGATATTAAATCATTAGAAAGAGGTGATTTTGGATCGGATTTTGCAGCATCTTTATGGGTTGAGCTAAGAAATCGCAGAAGTAAAAGGACCCTGATGGCAGTTATTTATAGGCCTCCAAACAGCTGCAGTGATGTGGACTATAAATTACAACAGGAAATAGAAAAGGCTTGTCAGAAGGGCAGTATTATGATAATTGTGGGGAATTTAACGTGTGAGTGGATTAGGAAAATCAGGTCGACACTGGATCTCAAGAGAGAAAACTTGTAGAATGTCTGCGAGATGGCTTTTTAGAACAGCTTGTTGTTGAGCCCACTAGGGGATCGGCTGTACTGGATTGGGTATTGTGTAATGAACCGGAGGTGATTAGAGAGATTGAGGTGAAGGAACCCTTAGGAGACAGTGATCATAACATGATTGAGTTCACTGTGAAATTTGAAAAAGAGAAGCCGAAATCTGATGTGTCGGTATTTCAGTGGAGTAAAGGAAATTATAATGGCATGAGAGAGGAACTGGCCAAAGTTGACTGGAAAGGGACACTGGCAGGAAGGACGGCAGAGCAGCAGTGGCTGGAGTTTATGCGAGAAGTGAGGAAGGTGCAAGACAGGTATATTCCAAAAAAGAAGAAATTTTCGAATTGAAAAAGGATGCAACTGTGGCTGACAAGAGAAGTCAAAGCCAAAGTTAAAGCAAAGGAGAGGGCATACAAGGAAGCAAAAATTAGTGGGAAGACAGAGGATTGGGAAGTTTTTAGAAGCTTACAAAAGGAAACTAAGAAGGTCATTAAGAGGGAAAAGATTAACTATGAATGGAAACCAGCAAATAATATCAAAGAGGATACTAAAAGCTTTTTCAAGTATATAAAGAGTAAAAGGCAGATGAGAGTAGATAGAGGACCGATAGAAAATGACGCTGGAGAAATTGTAATGGGAGATAAGGAGATGGCGGAGGAACTGAACGAGTATTTTGCATCAGTCTTCACTGAGGAAGACAGCAGTATACTGGACACTCAAGGGTGGCAGGGAAGAGAATTGTGCGCAGTCACAATTACGACAGAGGAAGTACTCAGGAAGCTGAATAGGCTAAAGGTAGATAAATCTCCCGGACCAGATGGAATGCACCCTTGTGTTCTGAAGGAAGTAGCTGTGGAGATTGCGGAGGGATTAGCGATGATCTTTCAAAAGTTGATAGATTCTGGCATGGTTCCGGAGGACTGGAAGATTGCAAATGTCACTCCACTATTTAAGAAGGGGGCATGGAAGCAAAAAGGAAATTATAGTCCTGTTAGCTTGACATCGGTGGTTGGTAAGTTGTTGGAGTCGATTGTCAAGGATGAGGTTACAGAGTACCTGGAGGCATATGACAAGATAGGCAGAACTCAGCATGGATTCCTTAAAAGAAAATCCGGCCTGACAAACCTATTACAATTTTTTGAGGAAATTACCAGTAGGCTAGACAAGGGAGATGCAGTGGATGTTGTATATTTGGATTTTCAGAAGGCCTTTGACAAGGTGCCACACATGAGGCTACTTAACAAGATAAGAGCCCATGGAATTACAGGAAAGTTACATACGTGGATAGAGCATTGGCTGATTGGCAGGAAACAGAGAGTGGGAATAAAGGGATCCTATTCTGGTTGGCTGCCGGTTACCAGTGGTGTTCCATAGGGGTCCGTGTTGTGTCCGCTTCTTTTTACACTGTACATCAACGATTTAGATTATGGAATAGATAGCTTTGTGGCTAAGTTTGCTGATGATACGAAGATAGGTGGAGGGGCCGGTAGTGCTGAGGAAACGGAAAGTCTACAGAGAGAATTGGATAGATTGGAAGAATGGGCAAAGAAGTGGCAAATGAAATACAATGTTGGAAAGTGTATGGTTATGCACTTTGGCAGAAAAAATAAACGGGCAGACTATTATTTAAATGGAGAGAGAATTCAAAGTTCTGAGATGCAATGGGACTTGGGAGTCCTCGTATAGGATACCCTTAAGGTTAACCTCCAGGTTGAGTCAGTAGTGAAGAAGGCGAATGCAATGTTGCCATTCATTTCTAGAGGAATAGAGTATAGGAGCAGGGATGTGATGTTGAAGCTCTATAAGGCGCTGGTGAGACTTCACTTGGAGTATTGTGGGCAGTTTTGGTCTCCTTAATTAAGAAAGGATGTGCTGACGTTGGAGAGGGTACAGAGAAGATTCACTAGAATGATTCCGGGAATGAGAGGGTTAACATATGAAGAACGTTTGTCTGCTCTTGGACTGTATTCCTTGGAGCTTAGAAGAATGAGGGGAGACCTCATAGAAACATTTTGAATGTTGAAAGGCATGGACAGAGTGGATGTGGCAAAGTTGTTTTCCATGATGGGGGAGTCTAGTACGAGAGGGCATGATTTAAGGATTGAAGGGCACCCATTCAGGACAGAAATGCGAAGAAATTTTTTTAGTCAGAGGGTGATGAATCTACGGAATTGGTTGCCATGGGCAGCAGTGGAGGCCAAGTCATTGGGTGTATTTAAGGCAGAGATTGATAGGTATCTGAGTAGCCAGGGCATCAAAGGTTATGGTGAGAAGGCGGGGTAGTGGGACAAAATGGGAGAATGGATCAGCTTATGATAAAATGGCGGAGCAGACTCAATGGGCCGAATGGCCGACTTCTGCTCCTTTGTCTTATGGTCTTATGGTCTTATGGTCTAAATTCAGACTGATGCAATCACATTCCCTTTTTGATCTCAACAAGTTCTTGACTCATTGGGTTGGGCCCTTGAGTATTTGCATTTCTCAGCGTGAACATAACATGCAAATACACAGACAGAGGTGGGCTCGGACTCTGATGGCCACTGAAGAGTTTGCACATGTGTTAGTTACAAGGGAGTTGGTGGACCTCTTGCACACTCTCCATCCACTATCAAAATTTTAGTTCACAGGATATTTGTTAGACCTTGGTGTTCAGGTGTCTTTAGAGCTGTTTCTTTTCCTTTGAGGTAAGGTAGAGTTTCCAATTCAGAAGTGCCTGCATTTACAGTTAAGTAGCTCCAAGAACTCTTTTTCATTCACATCAGACCAATCCTGACTTCTTTCTTTCTCCGCGGGCTCTCCACAGGTGCCAATCATGGTAGATTAGGACAGTGCAGATGTTGCGTACTCACAGTAGGTTAGAGCTCTTGTTCAGTTGTCAGTGAAACACTCCACAGTTATTTTCTTGTGACAACATTACTGTTGTTGCTATTACTCCTATGTCAAAGTGAATTGTCTCATCTGCCTAGCCTAAGGTACATGCCTGTCCAGCCAATCAAAGTGTTTGTGTCACAAGGTCACATTCCAAGCATTTTGTCAAGAGGAGGACTTTCCCTTCTTCTTCCTAATCCATCACAAATTACCACAGGACTGCCGCTGTCCCCACACTGGAGTTGAAGTTGCCTCGGAGGATCAGTTTGTTTCTTCTTGGGCTATGGACCAGAGCTTTTCTGAAGCTGGAGAGCCCAAGAGTCCTCCATTGCTTCCAGAGCTGAGGCATCTATTTTCATGGTATATTGGGTCCATTCTGGAGGAAGCTCAGAGATCACAGAATCAGTTGTTGAGATAGCAGACTATCTCATTCTTAATGGTGTCCTACCAGCAGAAGTTGTTCTTTGAGCTCCCTTTCTCCCACCAATGTTCCTGAGGTATGAGTCGGTGCAGCATTCAGCTAGAACTGTTGGGACAACTCATGCAAGACCTGATATTCCATGTTCTGACCTTCAAGTTGAGAAGAGGAAGTATCCCATGTAAGAATTCTATTAATTTGGGTTGTTGGTGCACATTAGCCTTAAATTGGACCTGACATTGTGGCAAGGAGGATAGATGACCAGACTGTAGGTTGTACTGCTTGAATATTACTACACATATAGTTTGTTCTCTCTCCGTCTCTGTCTCTTTCTCTTCTCCCCTCTCCTCTCCTCTCTGTCCCCTCTCCTCTCTCTGTCTCACACACACACACACACACACACACCATTGCCCAGTGAATTCTCATTGCTTCCTCCAGCCTCCCTTTGACTCTATCCGAAATCTCCAACCTCAGACTTCAAACCTCCAAAGGTTTCAAAGGTGCATTTAATGTCAGAGAAATGTACGTCCTGAAATTCTTTCTCTTCCCTTATTTACTGTGCAGGTCACACCTCTTCCTCCTCTTTTTTGACTCTCTTCTCCATTCACACCTCTCCCCAAGATCCTCCCCACATTGTCCTTCACTCTGGACATTCAGGAGTTAAGGGACGAGGGGCTCATGGCACTGAAGTTGAAGATCAGCCATGGTCTCATTGACTGACAGAGTGGGCACCAGTAGTTGGGTGATCTGCTTCATTAGAACTGATTCCCTCCAGCCCTGTAAACCAGCACCCAGTGGTGCAAACTCTGCACCATTGCTGAGTGGAAATCACAGAAACTGGCTGGGGTGGGGTGACCAATAGAGTGGCTGTCTTGGACTAATTTGCCACAGCATTCCTGTCTCCACGACCTTTTCTTCTTCAGACCACACTCCGACCCTACTCCCAGCCTCATTCCTGCTCCCGTTCGAGCCACACCACAGCTCCACACTTGACTCTGCTCCTGCTCCTGCCCCTGCCCCTTCTAATTCCTTCTCCCACTCTTGGCCAACTTCTCCTATATTCTTTACAGCCACCTGTACCTTATAGATAACTCCAGACCTCAGGATGCTTACATTTAGGATGGGGAAGTGTGCTGCGTAGATACTGAGAGAAGTTCCTGCCTTTATTTAACTGTTGTGGGGTGAAGAATTGTAACAGATTCTAACGAGGCCATTCACTGTGGAAGGAACAGGAAGTGAAGGTGAGTATTTTGACTGTATTTTTCAAGAATGTTTTTCCTTTGAGTAGATCTAGACGAAGTAAAAAGAATTCACGCAGTAGATTGGAAGAGCAGCTCCAACACGTTACACCTCGTCTGTCATATCTTTAGGTACGTTCGCAGTGGGGTTTGTGGAAGAGCTGTGCAGGCTAAGAGGAGTTGTAGATGAAGGGTGAGAGTGCTCTCTACTTTTGTGCAGTGTCCCTGATGCAGTGGGGTGGGGGTCAGAAGGTAAAGAGAGAATAAATCAGGAAGTGAGAAAACAGGAAGAGGTGTATTTACAAAGTAGGTGAGTATTAAGAGGGGAGATGAAGAAAAGAGGAAGGGAATATATATCCTCTCTCTGGCCATACTTCCTCCTTTACACACTGGTCTTGTAGTACATGTGCACGTCCACCACCACCTTTACAATCTCTGGATTGCTGCCTGTGCCATGCACCAGTGAGGGTAAGAATAGGATGATTTGGCAGATGAATGTGTGACTGAGGAATTGGTGCACTGGGCAGCATTCCAGCTTTCTGGATCATTGGGATTTCTTCTGGTGATGATATGAACTGTACCATGTATGGACAGGTTACACCGGAGCATGAGGTGGTCCAATATCTTTGTGGGCAGATTTGCCAGGAGTGTTGGGGAGGGTTTAAATTAATTTGGCAGGGGATGGGAACTGGAGTGATAGTGCAGCTGGTATACTGCTCCCACAGATGGCAGTGTGTAGTTTAGAAAGGGATAATAATTTAACTTTCATTATCATGGGGTAAAATTGAAAACGGTGGTGGCTACAGGACTGAAGGTGTCATATTTGAATGCATGTAGAACAGAGAATAAGGTAGATGATCTTGTAGTGTAGTTGGAGATTGGCAGCGGATATCACTGAATCGTGGCTGAAAGAAGATCATAGTTGGGAGCTTAAAGTCCAAGGATACACATTGTATCGAAAGGACAGGCAAGTAGGCAGAGGGTTGTGGAGTGGCTGGTAAAAATATAAAATCAAAACCTTAGAACGAGTTGACTTAGGATCAGAAGATGTAGAATCTTTGTGGGTAGATTTAAGAGTTAAAAGATCCTGATGGGAGTTATATACAGGCCTCTGAACAGTAGCCAGAATGTGGGCTACAAATTACAATGGGAGAGAGAAACGGAATGTAAAGGGAGTAATGTTACGATGCTCATGGGGAGTTGGAAAAGTTAGACTGGTGCTGGATCCCAAGAAAAGAAATTTGGGAAAATGGCTTTATAGAACAGTTTGTGTTTGAGCCCACTAGGGAAAAGGCAATTTTGGATTGATCCTGATTCAATCAAGGATCTAAAGATAAAGTCACCTCAGGAGCAGTGATGGTAATATGATAGAATTCATCCTGCAGTTTCAGAGGAAGAAGTTAAAATCAGGTGTATCAATATTTATACATATATTGCGTCAGAACTCACTGCGAAAAACACAAGCAATATGCCAGAAATTCGAGAGTGTTAGGGAGCAGGTGTGAGTGTAGTTGCTAAGAAGGTACATGGGAAGCTGAAAGTTCTGTAGGTAGGTAAATCACCTCAACCAGATGGAGGGCATCCCAGGGTTCCGAAAAAGGTGGCTGAAGAGATCATGCAAGCATTAGTCCTGATCTTTTATGATCAGTAGACTCTGGAATGGTTCTGAAGAACTGGAAAATCACAGATTTTCTCTTTAAGAAGAGAAGGAGGCAAAAGATAGGAAATTATAGGCCCGTTAGCCCGACATAAGTGGTTGGGAAGATGTTGAAGTTCATTATTAGGGATGAAGTTCCGGGGTACTTGGAGGCACTTGACAAAATAGGCCGAAGTCAGCATGGTTTCCTTGAGGGGGAAATAGTGCATCACAAATCTGTTGGAATTCTTTGATGAAGTAACAGGCTTGATAGACAAAGGAGTCCGTGGATGCGTCTTACCTGGAATCTCAGAAGACCTTTGAAAAGGTGCCACACATGCGGCTGATTAACAAAGTAAGAGCTCGTTGTATTACACGGACGATACTGGCATGGATAGAAGATTGCCTGACTGGCAGGTGGTAAACAACGGGCATTTAGAGGGCCTTTTCTGGGCGGGTGCCTTTGACTGGTGGTGTTCCACAGGGGTTGTGTTGAGACCACTTCTTTTCATATTACATGTCGATGATTTGATTGATGGAATTGATGGCTTTGTGGCCAATTTTTTGAATAATATGAGGATGGACTGGTAGTGTTGAGGAAGCAGGGAGTCTGAAGAAGGACTTAGATAGATTGGCGGAATGGGCAAAGGAGTTTCAGATGTAATATAGTGTATCTAATCAAATCAAATTCAAGTTTAATTTTCATTCAACCAGACATGAATACAACCAACCAAACAGCATTCCTCTGGATCCAGGTGCAAAGCATACACAGCACATTCAAGATAGCGAGCACACAAAAAATATATATACCCCAAGTCCCTGAGTGACATGTCCTGCAAATTGATGGTGCAGTTCCCAGCAGTCTGCAGACAAGCACATGCATGCAATCCAGCTTTTCATTTCACTGATCAAATACTAGAGGGCAGTACCGATGGGGGAGCCCAGTCCCCAACTGAGCATGGACGCCGCGCTACACCTTCTCCACCATCTCCTCTCCCAGACAGCAGCATCAGGCAAGTCCACGGTTTGAGGCCTAGTGCTCATTACAACTGAGACCAGTTGTCATGCCAGCAAACAAGGGAAACAGGCCTGTGACATTTTACATTATCGATGTCCAACAGGGTCTTTCGATCACAAGAGTAACATCCAAGACAATCACCCACAGTTACACTGCATGCCACCGACGCCCAACTGTAATGCCTTCGACTGCTTCTCGTGGCAGGCAACAACACGGTCTGCACCCAGTCCAGCTTCTCTGACACCCCATCCAACCCCACCGACACCCTCCAGTTCCAACACCCAGCCCAGCTCCCCCCATCAGCCAGCAGCTCACTGACCTGGAGAGCCCCAAGTTCTTGGAGTCCAGCATAGTCTTCCAGTCGTAAAAAAGATATTTAAAAATCTTTGGTTGGCCCCGAGAGGCCACTGCATCTGAATGTACTGCCATCTTACTGGAAGAGCATGCATGTAGAACAAATTAAGTCTGTTTTCTAAATGCGGAACTAATTCAGAACTCAGAGATACAAAGGGACTCGGGAGTTCTTGTACAGGATTCCCTAAAGGTTAACTGGCAGGTTGAGTCAGTGGTGAGAGAAGGTAAATGCGATGCCAGCATTTATTTCAAGAGGAATAGAGTATAAAACCAAGGATGTAATGCTGTGGCTTTATGAGGCATTAGAATTAGAATTTATTTAAATCTTACATCCATCCCACAACATGAGGGAGTAAAAATCTTTGCGTTATGATTCCCTCACAATGTACAGCCATATGAATTTAAAAGTCTAATGGCTTGTAGAAAGAAGCTGTCCTGTAGCCTGTTGGTCCTGGCTTTAATGCTGCAGTAGTATTTGCCAGACGGAATTAACTGAAACAGTTTCTTTCTGCACCTGCTGCTGTAAATGTCCTGAATAGAGGGAAATTCACATCCACAGATGCACTGGGGTGTCTGTACCACTCTGTAGTACCCAGCAATCAAGGTTGGTGCAGCTCCCGTACCAGGCAGTGATACAGCCAGTCAGGATGCTCTCAACTTTGCCCCTGTAGAAAGTTCTTAAGATTTGGGGACTCATGCCGAACTGCTTCAGTCGCCTGAGGTGGAAGAGATGCTGTTGTGCTTTTTTTGCCACAAAGCCGGTGTGTACAGTCCAGATGAGATCATCAGTGATGTATATACCCCAACACACCCTCTCCCGCCCCCTAACACACCCTAACCCACCCTCTCTCACCGTCCCCTCAACACACCCTCTCCCACCCCACAACACACCCTCTCTCACCCCCCAACACACCCTCTCTTACCCCCAAACACACCCTCTCTCACCAACCCCCAACATACCCTCTTTCACCAACCCCCAACGTACCCTCCCTCACCCCCTAACACACCCTCTCCCACCGTCCCCCCAACACACCCTCTCTCACCATCCCCTCAACACACCCTCTCTCACCAATCCCCAACACACCCTCTCACCCCCAACACACCCTCTCCCACCCCCTAACATTCCCTCCCTCACCCCCATAACACCCTCTCTCACCCTCAAACACACCCTCTCTCACCATCCCCCAACACACCCTCTCCCACCGTCCCCCCAACACACCCTCTCTCACCCTCTAACACACCCTCTCTCACCCCAACACACGCTCTCCCACCCCCAACACACCCTCTTTCACCGTCCCCTCAACACACCCTCTCTCACCAATCCCCAACACACCCTCTCTCACCCCCTAACACTCCCTCTCTCACCCCCCATAACACCCTCTCTCACCGTCAAACACACCCTCTCTCACCGTCCCCCCAACACACCCTCTCTCACTAACCCCCCCAACACACCCTCTCCCACCGTCCCCCAAACACACTCTCTCGCACCACCCCCCAACACACCTTCTCTCACCCCCAACACATCTTCTCTCACCCCCAACACATCTTCTCTCACCCCCCAACACACCCTCTCTTACCCCCAAACACACCCTCTCTCACCAACCCCCAACATACCCTCTTTCACCAACCCCCAACGTACCCTCCCTCACCCCCTAACACACCCTCTCCCACCGTCCCCCCAACACACCCTCTCTCACCCTCTAACACACCCTCTCACCCCAACACACCCTCTCTCACCCCCAACACATGCTCTCCCACCCCCCAACACACCCTCTCTCACCGTCCCCTCAACACACCCTCTCTCACCGTCCCCCCAACACACCCTCTCTCACCATCCCCTCAACACACCCTCTCTCACCAACCCCCAACATACCCTCTTTCACCAACCCCCAACGTACCCTCCCTCACACCCTAACACACCCTCTCCCACCGTCCCCCCAACACACCCTCTCTCACCATCCCCTCAACACATTCTCTCTCACAAATCCCCAACACACCCTCTCACCCCCAACACACCCTCTCCCACCCCCTAACATTCCCTCTCTCACCCCCATAACACCCTCTCTCACCCTCAAACACACCCTCTCTCACCATCCCCCAACACACCCTCTCCCACCGTCCCCCCAACACACCCTCTCTCACCCTCTAACACACCCTCTCTCACCCCAACACACGCTCTCCCACCCCCAACACACCCTCTTTCACCGTCCCCTCAACACACCCTCTCTCACCAATCCCCAACACACCCTCTCTCACCCCCTAACACTCCCTCTCTCACCCCCCATAACACCCTCTCTCACCGTCAAACACACCCTCTCTCACCGTCCCCCCAACACACCCTCTCTCACTAACCCCCCCAACACACCCTCTCCCACCGTCCCCCAAACACACTCTCTCGCACCACCCCCCAACACACCTTCTCTCACCCCCAACACATCTTCTCTCACCCCCAACACATCTTCTCTCACCCCCCAACACACCCTCTCTTACCCCCAAACACACCCTCTCTCACCAACCCCCAACATACCCTCTTTCACCAACCCCCAACGTACCCTCCCTCACCCCCTAACACACCCTCTCCCACCGTCCCCCCAACACACCCTCTCTCACCCTCTAACACACCCTCTCACCCCAACACACCCTCTCTCACCCCCAACACACCCTCTCTCACCCCAACACATGCTCTCCCACCCCCCAACACACCCTCTCTCACCGTCCCCTCAACACACCCTCTCTCACCGTCCCCCCAACACACCCTCTCTCACCATCCCCTCAACACACCCTCTCTCACCAACCCCCAACATACCCTCTTTCACCAACCCCCAACGTACCCTCCCTCACACCCTAACACACCCTCTCCCACCGTCCCCCCAACACACCCTCTCTCACCATCCCCTCAACACACTCTCTCTCACCAATCCCCAACACACCCTCTCACCCCCAACACACCCTCTCCCACCCCCTAACATTCCCTCCCTCACCCCCATAACACCCTCCCTCACCCTCAAACACACCCTCTCTCACCAATCCCCCAACACACCCTCTCCCACCGTCCCCCCAACACACCCTCTCTCACCCTCTAACACACCCTCTCTCACCCCAACACACGCTCTCCCACCCCCAACACACCCTCTTTCACCGTCCCCTCAACACACCCTCTCTCACCAATCCCCAACACACCCTCTCTCACCCCCTAACACTCCCTCTCTCACCCCCCATAACACCCTCTCTCACCGTCAAACACACCCTCTCTCACCGTCCCCCCAACACACCCTCTCTCACTAACCCCCCCAACACACCCTCTCCCACCGTCCCCCAAACACACTCTCTCGCACCACCCCCCAACACACCTTCTCTCACCCCCAACACATCTTCTCTCACCCCCCAATACATCTTCTCTCACCCCCCAACACATCCTCTCCCACCACCCCCAACACACCCTCTCCCACCCCAACACACCTTCTCCCACCCCCAACACACTCTGTCCCACCGTCCCCCCAACACACCCTCTCTCACCCTCTAACACACCCTCTCACCCCAACACACCCTCTCTCACCCCCAACACACCCTCTCTCACCCCAACACACCCTCTCTCACCCCAACACATGCTCTCCCACCCCCCAACACACCCTCTCTCACCGTCCCCTCAACACACCCTCTCTCACCAATCCCCAACATACCCTCTCTCACCCCCGACACACCCTCTCCCACCCCATAACACTCCCTCTCTCACCCCCCATAACACCCTCTCTCACCCTCAAACACACGCTCTCTCACCGTCTGCCCAACACACCCTCTCCCACCACCCAACACACCCTCTCCCACCGTCCCCCCAATACACCCTCTCCCACCCCCAAGACACTCTGTCCCACCATCCCCCCAACACACCCTCTCCCACCCCCCAACACACCCTGTCCCACCGTCCCCCCAACACACCCTCTCCCACCCCCAACACACCCTCTCCCACTACCCCCCAACACAATTCTCACCGTCCCGCTAACACACCCTCTCCCACTGTCCCACCAATACACCCTCTCGCACCACCC
The DNA here is from genome assembly GCF_030028105.1 of Mobula birostris. Lineage (NCBI taxonomy): Eukaryota > Metazoa > Chordata > Chondrichthyes > Myliobatiformes > Myliobatidae > Mobula > Mobula birostris. Next base: position 63,507,983 of record NC_092385.1, read on the forward strand.
CCCAACACACCCTCTCCCACCCCCCAACACACCCTCTCCCACCACCCAACACACCCTCTCTCACCCCCAACACACCCTCTCTCACCCCAACACATGCTCTCCTACCCCCCAACACACCCTTTCTCACTGTCCCCTCAACACACCCTCTCTCACCCCCAACACACCCTCTCCCACCCCTAACACTCCCTCTGTCACCCCCATAACACCCTCTCCCACCCTAAAACACACCCTCTCACCGTCCCCCCAACACACCCTCTCTCACTAACCCCCAACACACCTTCTCTTACCGCCCCCCAATACACCCTCTCACACCCCGAACACACCCTGTCCCACCGTCCCCCCAACACACCCTCTCCCACCCCCCCAACACACCCTCTCCCACCACCCCCCAACACACCTCTCACCGTCCCCCCAACACACCCTCTCGCACCACCCCCAACACACCTTCTCTCACCTCCAACACACCACCTCACCCCCAACACATCCTCTCCCACCACCCCCAAAACACCCTCTCCCACCACCCAACACACCCTCTCTCACCCCCAACACACCCTCTCCCACCCCCAACACACCCTGTCCCACCGTCCCCCCAACACACTCTCTCTCACCCTCTAACGCACCCTCTCTCACCCCAACACACCCTCTCTCACCCCCAACACACCCTCTCTCACCCCAACACACCCTCTCCCACCCCCAACACACCCTCTCCCACCGTCCCCCCAACACACCCTCTCTCACCCCCAACACACCCTCTCTCACCCCAACACACGCTCTCCTACCCCCCAACACACCCTTTCTCACCGTCTCCCCAACACACCCTCTCTCACTAACCCCCAACACACCCTCTCTCACCGCCCCCCCAACACACCCTCTCCCACCGTCCCCACAACACACCCTCTCCCACCCCCCAACACACTCTCTCTCACCACCGCCCTAACACACCTCTCACCGTCCCCCCAACACACCCTCTCCCACCGTCCCAACACACCCTCGCACCACCCCCCAACACACCTTCTCTCACCCCCAACACACCCTCTCCCACCACCCAACACACCCTCTCCCACCACTCAACACACCATCTCCCACCGCCCCCCCCAATACACCCTCTCCCACCCCCAACACACCCTGTCCCACCGTCCCCCCAACACACCCTCTCCCACCCCCCAACACACCCTCTTCCACCACCCCCCAACACTCCTCTCACCGTCCCCCCAACACACCCTCTCCCACCGTCCCCCCAACGCACCCTCTCGCACCACTCTCCAACACACCTTCTCTCACCCCCAACACACCTTCTCTCCCCCCCAACGCATTCTCTCCCACCACCCCCAACACACCCCGTCCTGCCGTCCCCCAACACACCCTCTCTCACTCCCAGCACACCCTCTCCCATCCAACACACCCTCTCCCACCACCTCCAACACTCCCTCTCCAACCCCCAACACACCCTCTCTCACCCCAACACACGCTCTCCTACCCCCCAACACACCCTTTCTCACCGTCTCCCCAACACACCCTCTCTCACTAACCCCCAACACACCCTCTCTCACCGCCCCCCCAACACACCCTCTCCCACCGTCCCCACAACACACCCTCTCCCACCCCCCAACACACTCTCTCTCACCACCGCCCTAACACACCTCTCACCGTCCCCCCAACACACCCTCTCCCACCGTCCCAACACACCCTCGCACCACCCCCCAACACACCTTCTCTCACCCCCAACACACCCTCTCCCACCACCCAACACACCCTCTCCCACCACTCAACACACCATCTCCCACCGCCCCCCACAATACACCCTCTCCCACCCCCAACACACCCTGTCCCACCGTCCCCCCAACACACCCTCTCCCACCCCCCAACACACCCTCTTCCACCACCCCCCAACACTCCTCTCACCGTCCCCCCAACACACCCTCTCCCACCGTCCCCCCAACGCACCCTCTCGCACCACTCTCCAACACACCTTCTCTCACCCCCAACACACCTTCTCTCCCCCCCAACGCATTCTCTCCCACCACCCCCAACACACCCCGTCCTGCCGTCCCCCCAACACACCCTCTCTCACTCCCAGCACACCCTCTCCCATCCAACACACCCTCTCCCACCACCTCCAACACTCCCTCTCCAACCCCCAACACACCCTCTCTCACCCCCAACACACCCTCTCCCACCAACCCCCAACACACGCTCTCCCACCAACCCCCAACACACCTTCTCCCACCGTCCCCCCAACATACCCTCTCCCACCAACCCCCAACACACCTTCTCCCCAACATACCCTCTCCCACCAACCACCAACAGACCCTCTCCCACCGTCCCCCCAACACACCCTCTCTCACCCCCAACACACCCTCTCTCACCAACCCCCAACACACCCTCTCTCACCCCCCAACACACCCTTTCTCACCCGCAACGCACCCTCTCTCACCCCCAACACACCCTCTCCCACCAACCCCCAACACACCTTCTCCCACCATTCCCCCAACACACCCTCTCCCACCAACCCCCAATACACCCCGTCCCACCGTCCCCGCAACACACCCTCTCTCACCCCAACACACCCTCTCCCACCCCCAACACACCCTGTCCCACCGTCCCCCCAACACACTCTCTCTCACCCTCTAATGCACCCTCTCTCACCCCAACACACCCTCTCTCACCCCCAACACACCCTCTCTCACCCCAACACACCCTCTCCCACCCCCAACACACCCTCTCCCACCATTCCCCCAACACACCCTCTCCCACCAACCCCCAATACACCCCGTCCCACCGTCCCCGCAACACACCCTCTCTCACCCCCAACACACCCTCTCCCACCCCCAACACACCCTGTCCCACCGTCCCCCCAACACACTCTCTCTCACCCTCTAACGCACCCTCTCTCACCCCAACACACCCTCTCTCACCCCAACACACCCTCTCCCACCCCCAACACACCCTCTCCCACCGTCCCCCCAACACACCCTCTCTCACCCCCAACACACCCTCTCTCACCCCAACACACGCTCTCCTACCCCCCAACACACCCTTTCTCACCGTCTCCCCAACACACCCTCTCTCACTAACCCCCAACACACCCTCTCTCACCGCCCCCCCAACACACCCTCTCCCACCGTCCCCCCAACACACCCTCTCCCACCCCCCAACACACTCTCTCTCACCACCACCCTAACACACCTCTCACCGTCCCCCCAACACACTCTCCCACCGTCCCAACAAACCCTCGCACCACCCCCCAACACACCTTCTCTCACCCCCAACACACCCTCTCCCACCACCCAACACACCCTCTCCCACCACTCAACACACCATCTCCCACCGCCCCCCCCAATACACCCTCTCCCACCCCCCAACACACCCTCTTCCACCACCCCCCAACACTCCTCTCACCGTCCCCCCAACACACCCTCTCCCACCGTCCCCCCAACGCACCCTCTCGCACCACTCTCCAACACACCTTCTCTCACCCCCAACACACCTTCTCTCCCCCCCAACGCATTCTCTCCCACCACCCCCAACACACCCCGTCCTGCCGTCCCCCCAACACACCCTCTCTCACTCCCAGCACACCCTCTCCCATCCAACACACCCTCTCCCACCACCTCCAACACTCCCTCTCCCACCCCCCAACACACCCTCTCTCACCCCCAACACACCCTCTCCCACCAACCCCCAACACACGCTCTCCCACCAACCCCCAACACACCTTCTCCCACCGTCCCCCCAACATACCCTCTCCCACCAACCCCCAACACACCTTCTCCCCAACATACCCTCTCCCACCAACCACCAACAGACCCTCTCTCACCCCCAAACACACCCTTTCTCACCCGCAATGCACCCTCTCTCACCCCCAACACACCCTCTCCCACCAACCCCCAACACACCTTCTCCCACCATTCCCCCAACACACCCTCTCCCACCAACCCGCAATACACCCCGTCCCACCGTCCCCGCAACACACCCCCTCTCACCCCCCAACACACCCTCTCCCAACCCCCAACACACACCCTCTCTCACCCCCAACACACCCTCTCCCGCCGTCCCCCCAACACACCCTCTCTCACCGTCCCCCAACACACCCTCTCCCACCGTCCCCAACACACCTTCTCCCACCGTCCTCCCAACACATCCTCTCTCACGAACCCCCAACACACCCTGTCCCGCCATTCCCCCAACACACCCTCTCCCACCGTCCCCCCAACACACCCTCTCCCACCCCCCAGCACAGCCTCTCTCACCAACCCCCAACACACCCTCTCTCACCGCCCAACACACCCTCTCTCACCCGCAACGCACCCTCTCTCACACCCAACACACCCCCTCCCACCACCCCCAACACACCCTCTCCCACCAAACCCCAACACACCTTCTCCCACCGTCCCCCCAACACACCCTCTCCCACCCCCCAACACACCCTCTCCCACCAACCCCCAACACATCCTCTCTCACCAACCCCCTACACACCCTCTCCCGCCGTTCCCCCAACACCCCCTCACCCACCGTCCCCCCAACACACCCTCTCTCACCCCCAACACACCCTCTCTCACCAACCCCCAACACACCCTCCCTCACCCCAACGCACCCTCTCCCAACCCCCAACACACCCTCTCTCACGCCCAACACACCCTCTCTCACCAACCCCCAACACACCCTCCCTCACCCCAACGCACCCTCTCCCAACCCCCAACACACCCTCTCTCACCACCCCCCAACACACCCTCTCTCACCACCCCACAACACACCCTCTCCCGCTCCCACATACACACTCCCAGTCACTCTCTCTTACCACCATACATACCCCACACACTCTCCATCTTCGCACCATTTCCTATGCACACCCTTCACATGTATTATATTCGCCTCTTCTTCACAGCAGGGTGAAGCTGCAGTCTGTTACAGCATTGGCTTCAAGACTGGACCTGGCTGTAAACCCACAGAACTGTACTCCTGAATCAGTTGTAGGCAAGTTGTCCTTGTGTGGATATATCATCTCGTCCCATTAGTTCCAGCTATCATCTATCAGTTTCTACTCACCCCTCCATCAGATTGCGGTATACTGATAATCTTTCCTCTTCCCTCACAGCCTCAAGGCAGGATATTGCCTTCACAGATGCTGTTTGATTACCTGAGTTCTTCTAATATTCTGTTTCTTGGCCAAGACCACTCATCTGTAGCCCTCAGCAGATTCTCAATCCAAACATGGACAAGCAGGCTAAGCTCTAGGGTTTAGGTGGGACTGCCATCAAGGTGTTGCTTGTTCAAGTGCAGTATCAAGAGGTCCTGGTAAAACTGACATTTATAAAAATCAAGGGAAAAACATTAACACGCAGATGTTTGGAATCATGTTTGCAAAAGAGAAGATGATTGTTATTGCAATAAATGGTTCTAGCCCCAGGACATGCTGAGTTCCACAGGGCAGAATCCTGAATGCATCCCTATTCAGCTGCCTCATCAATCACCTTTCTTCAGTCGTCAGGCCAGAAGGTTGCATGATCTCAATCCCATTCACAGATACTCAGTGGTTGCTTCAGTCCATGCTATGTGTAGTGGGACCCGAGCACCATTCCGATAAATGGGGCTAACGTGAACCTGAGCTATAGGGGAAGGTTGAATAGGTCAGGACTATATTTGCTAGTGTGCAGGAGAATGAAAGGAGATTTGATAGAGGTATACAAAATTATGAGGGGTATAGATAGCGTAAATGCAAACAGGTTTTTTTCCACAGATTGGCTGGGACTAGAACTAGAGGTTAAAGGTTAAGGGTTAAAGCTGAAATATTTAAGTGGAACCTCGGGGAACTTCTTCATTCAGAAGGCGATGCAAATATGGAACAAGCTGCCAGAAGAAATGGTGGATGTGGGTTTGATTTCAACATTTAAGAGAAGTTTCAATAAGTACATGGATGGGAGGGATATGGAGGGCTAGGGTCTAGGTAGCATAATTGTTCAGCATGGACTAGATGGGCCAAAGGGCCTTCTTAAATGCTGAAGTGCTCTGACTCTAACAAGTGCCAGACTAAGCAAGCGTGACTGAGTCCAACTACACTCCTCATCCCGATGAAGGGTCATTGAACTGAAATATTAAATCTGTTTCTCCTTTTGCAGATGCTGCTTGACCTACTGAGTGTTTCTATCATTTTCCATTCTTATCATCCTCGTCTTTCAATGGCATTACATCACTGGGTCCACCACCGTTAGCACTGTGACCGGCGCCTCATCACGACCAACCTCATAAATACTGTGTCTACAAGAGCAGGTCCAAGGTTGGGTAAAGTGCAATAATAACTCACCTCCTGCCCACCATCCAAAAGCCACGAGTCTGTGGTGTGATGGAAACTCTCAGCTTCCCTTGTGGCATAGCTTAAACAACTCTCAAGAAGGTCAGGAAGGTTGGCACCATCATGTGTGATTCCCTCCATCACAGTACACAGTGTGTACCAGTTATAAAATGCACTGCTGTTACTCTAAAGCTACCACCTCTATCACTAAAAAGGACAAGGGCAGCAGGCAAATAGCAGCACCACCACCTACTGGTTCCCTACCTCATGCACACTGGAAATATATCACAGGTGGATCTAAATCCTGGAGCTCCTCGCCCTCACCCTGTCAGCACCTTCATCAGAAAGATAGCATTGTTTCAAGCAGGAGACTCACTTCACCCTCACCACACCTGCACCAGGATAACTCCAGATAGGAAATAAATGTTGAAACATAGAAACATAGAAAATAGGTGCAAGAGTAGGCCATTCGGCCTTTCGAGCCTGCACCGCCATTCGGTATGATCATGGCTGATCATCCAACTCAGAACCCTGTACCAGCCTTCCCTCCATACCCCCAATCCCTTTAGCCACAGGGGCCATATCTAGCTCCCTCTTAAATATAGCCAATGAACTAGCCATAGCTGTTTCCTGTGGCAGAGAATTCCACAGATTCACCACTCTCTGTTTGAAGAAGTTTTTCCTAATCTCCGTCCTAAAAGGCTTCCCCTTTATCCTCAAACTGTGACCCCTCGTTCTGGACTTCCCCAACATCAGGGTCAATCTTCCTGCATCTAGCCTGTCCAATCCCTTTAGGATTTTATACGTTTCAATAAGATCCCCCCTCAATCTTCTAAATTCCAACGAGTATAAGCCTAGTTGATCCAGTCTTTCATCATATGAAAGTCCTGCCATCCCAGGACTTGGTCTTGCTCGCACTGTCCTGATCTGGAAAAAATGAATTTTTGAAAACCCTACTGATATAAACAGTGCTGGAAACACTCCATAGGCCAGGGGGCAACTGTGGAGAGAGTGGCAGAAGTAATATTTTGAGTTGGAAACATCTGCACAATGTGTGCGGATCACTTTCATACTGATGCCTGATATTTGCCAGCATTCGGTTTTTATTTTAGATCTTAAGTACCTGCAGTTCAAATCCAACATGACAGTTGAAGAAATTAAGCTCACTGAGGCATTTTTTACATTTAGTGGCAAAAAGTAGTGGCAACTAGTCCTTGTAATGGTGACCAGATGAGAAGAGGATTGATGTTTCTGGTTCAGTAATGAACATCAGGAGAGGAACTTGCTGCCCTTGTCCATCCTGGCCTGTATCAGACTCTGGATGACAGCATAGTAATAGGCTCCTCCAGCCCAATGAGCCCATGGGATCAATTAACCTACTAACCCGGATGTCTTTGGAACATGGAAGGAAACCAGAGCGCCCGGAAGAAGTCCACGTGTACACGGGAAGAACATACAAACTCCTCACAGACAGCAGCAAGAGCTGAACCTGGGTCGCTGGCCCTGTATGGTGTTATACTACCGTCTACGCCACCATGCTGAACTTATCATCAGGGGTGATTGATAGGTTCGTGGCCTAGGATAGAAGGAGATGAGTTATTAACTTCAAATTCCTGCATAATCACTCCAACTGCATGTGCGTGTAATGAGAGCTGTATAACTCATCTTATTCTATCTTAGTCCACGAACCTATCAATCGCCCATCTGCGGACACCTTCTGGAGGTCCAAGATCCATATGCTCCACGACCGCTGGACTAAGTGTGTAAATGTAGGAGGGGACTATGTTGAAAAATAAATGTACAAGGTTTTCTAGAATTGACTCCTTCTACCTTAGGCCACGAACATATCAATCACCCCCCGTGTGTTGGACTTTTAAAGAGTGTGTTTGATTTTGAAATGCCTTGTTTCAACATGCCAGTAATGATTCAACAGACTCCCTGTTATGTTACTACTGCCATGTTGAAGCAGAGAGGGATAGACCACCTGGCAGTGAATGATGCACAAATTAAGGCACAGTAAAATCTCCCCCCATTGCAGTCAAACTTGTACAGCCTTCACAAACGTCCAAGAGCTAGTGCCTAAATTGTGAGAGTCTGACACTGTTATCCTTACAGAATCATGCAATGTGTCAGATTCCTCTGTCACCAGCCCTCGGTACATCACGTCCCGCCTACAGGGCAGACCCACTAAAGCGGCCAGTACAAGGGTATGCAGATGGAAGGGAATAGTGAGATCTCAGCATTGATTTTAGGAAGTCTCAGAGCCTCAGGTCAACTTTGGCCACAGAAGCCTCTAGCCTGGTAGTGTAGCAGTTGTTAACCCTATTACAGCACCAGTGACCCAGGTTCAATTCCCACCGTTATCAATCAGGAGTTTATACATTCTCTCCATGACCACATGGGTTTTCTCCGGGTACTCCAGTTTCTTCCCACAGTCCAAAGATGTATAGGTTAGTTGGTTAATTAGTCACAGGGCTGTAATTGGGCTGCGTGTACTCATAGGGCTAGAAGGGCCTGTTGTGCTGTATTTCCAAATCTGAATCTATATCTCATGATAAAAACCTTTCATTTAAGGAAAGCTGGAGAATGGAAACTGGACATTGTAGACTATTTAACTAAACGGTAAAGCTGGAATTTATTTTTAAGGAAGTGGTAACTGGGCACTTCAATAATGGCAAGAGGATTTGGATCAGCGTGGACCTAAGAAATGTTTGCATAGATTCTGTTCAGTTTGTGTGTACCAGTGGATGTATGTGAATATTTGCTCTGGCTGGTGTATCTGGAATCATGGACAACATTGTCAAATGATGGGGCAACCATTCAGGATAGAGATGAGAAAGGACTCCTTCAATGAGAGGGTCGATTGATGGATGGATGGATGGATGAGCGATCGAGCACAGAATGGACCCTTCCACCAATTACGTCCATGCTGACCTTTTTGTCCATCTACGTTAAACACATTCGTCTGCTTTAGGTACATGTCCCTCTAGGCCTTGCCTATTTAAGTGTCCATCTAAATACCTCTTAAATTTGATAATAACATCTGATTCCACTACGAAATTTGGCAGTGCATTACAGATGTCAACTGCCTTCTGTGTAGAAACACAGTCTGCCGGAGGAAGGTCTTTGGTAACTCTTCCCAGTGACTGATGAGGTGCTCCCTGAATTACAGTGTGGATTCCATCTGTCCATTCATGGACCCATAGATCCACCTGTCCATCCATCCATCAGTCCATCCATCTATCCATCCATCCTTCTGTCAACCCATCCACCCATCTGTCCACTCATCCACCCATGCATCAATCCATCCATCCATCCATTCATCCATCCATCCATCTGTCCATCCATCCATCAATCCATCGATCCGTCAATCCATCCATCCATCCCACCCATCAGTCCATCCACCTATCCATCCATCCATCCATCCATCTGTTCATCTATCAGTCCATCCGTCAATCCAACCATCTGTCGATCCATCCTTCTGTTAATCCATCCATCCATCTGTCCACTCATCCACCCATCCAGCAGTCCATCCAAGTACCCAACCATCCATCAGTCCATGTGTCTATCCATCCATCCATCCATTCAGAGGTACACTGGTGGAGATTCTGCAGATGTTGGAAATCCTATGTAACACACACAAAATGCTGGAGGAACTCAGCAAGTTAGGTAGCTTTTCAGGAGAGGAATAACTATTGACATTTCAGGCTGAGACCCTTCATTAGGACTGGAAAGAAAGAGGGCAGAAGCCAGAATAAGAAAGTCAGTGAGGGGAAAAATACAAGGTAGCATGTCCTTTTCAAAGAATGGGGTTTCCCTTCACCACTATTGATGCTTCCCTCAGCTGGATCTCTGCATTTCCCACATACCTGCCCTCCCATCACCGTACCATAGACAGGGTTCCCCTTGTCCCTACCTGCCACTCCACGAGCCTCTGTATTCTCATTCATCGTTCTCTGTCACTTCCACCATCTCCAATGGGGTCCCACCACTAAGCACATATTCCCTCCCTCCCAACCCTCCTCCTTCCACAGGGATTGTTCTCTATGTGACTCCCATGTCTATTTGACCCTCCCACTTAGCACTTATCCTACAAGCAGGACAAGTGTTACACTATGCCTTTCATCACCATTCAGGGCCTCAAACCATCCTTCCAGGTGAGGTGACACTTTCTACTATATCTGGGGCTCCCAATGCAATCTCCTCTACCTCAATGAGACTGATGCCTAGACTGCTTTGTTGATCACCTTCACTCTCTCCACCACAAAAGACAAGATCTCCCGATGGCCACCCATTTCAATCTGACTTCCTATTCCTATTCTGACATGTCAGTACATGGCCTCCTTCACCAGCAAGAAGAAGCCAAACTCAGGTGGGAGGAACAACACTTCATATTCTGTCTTTGTATCCTTTAACCTGATGGAATGAATGTTGGTGTCTCCAAATTCTGATCATTTCTCCCCCCACACTTCTCTGTTATTCCATTTCCCATTCTGCTTCCCTATTACCACTTCTTTTCTCCTCTTCCACCCATCACCTCCCTCTGGTTCCCCTCCTCCTTCCGTTTCTTCCACAGAGGAAAACCAGCCTGGCACAGACTAAATGGGCCACAGGGCATGTTCTGCATGTGACTTGAGTTGAATATCGAAAAATCTATCAAGCTGTCAGTGACTAGGCTTCCTAGAGGGACTGGGTTTGTTTTCCCCATGGTAAACGAAACTGTGTGGTAACATGATAGATGTGCTGCTGTGCTGTGGTGCCCTCTGTGACTTTCTGACTGTAGAATGGTGATATGTTTTGAAGGGCAGCCAGATTTCCACCACTGCTCTCAGTTGATGGAGGTGAAGAAAGGCCACGTGCACTGATCTCTGTGTTTCTCGTGGAGTGGTCACATGGTGAAGCACAAATCTACGCTGAGACCTTGAATGAATGAAATCCACATTGTGTTTTGGAGAGCAGTCCTTCAGCCACTGGGAGGAGATAGTCATGGAGTTCCATGATGACCTTCCTCTGGCAGATAGAAGTCAAGTGAGATTTGTTTCCTGTCTTGAAGTTGGCTCTGATTATACCATCTCTGTGGCTCCCTTTCCAGAAGGGCATAATGAGGCTTTAGATTCTGACTGTGATGGCCTGAGGCATTGCTGGTCATAGACAGAGATAGATACAAGCAGCAGTAGTTACAGGCAGACTGGTAATCATAAACAATGGACAAGGTGGCAGTCACAGAGATAGGTAAAGAAAGATAGAGGGTGAGATGAATAGTTAGAAACAGACAGAATATCACACGGGATATAACACAGGTATGGAAATGGGCCTTAAGAGAACATTTTGGCTACAAAATAGGTAAAATAATATCAGTTATTTTATGCCCAGTTTGTTATTTTCAGTGTAATTATCAGCATGTGGTTTTCAATTTTTTTTTACAAGTATTTGGCATGAAGTGCCTGTGAGCCCCTCTGCAAAATGGTAACTCAATTCCTTTCCTTGCAGTTTCATGCTGTGCGATTTCAGGATGTAAATGTCAGAGCACGCAGCTCTCATCTTGCTGCTTCCCCACTCACTGAGGTGTATACTTTCACTTCATCACCCCTGACCCTAACACGGGGCCTGCTGCCTGCAGAGGAAAGCTGCTCCAACAGGTGAGCGCTATCTGTCAGAGCTGTGCTTGCTCTTGCTCGTTCTCAGTTCTGCAGCCTTCGTTATTGAGCTGTAATTCACCAAGCAGAAGAGACTGCAAACAGCCGCATCCAAGACCCTTTAGTATCTGTAAGCATTAATGAGCAGCTGTCAGTGCTCCTGTCTTCTCCTCTTCAGCGATCGTCTTTGGAGCACTTCCCGTCATCCTTTGCCTCTTCTGAGAGCAATCAGCAGGTGAATGTTGATGTGCTTCAGCGCTCGTTCTGCTCTGTTGCTGGAGTAAAGCTTCAAGCCAAGACTGCAATTTGAAGGAGCATTTGTGCTGATTGAACTCCAGCCAGCCAGCTTGCTGATTGCTGCAGCTTCTTACTACCTGGCACATAGCAAAGATGCGGGAAGGAAAGGGCATTTTGTTAAAGAGAGAGCTACTGAGCAACATACATGTCTCAAGGTGACCTTGTGGCTTTTATCAGAAAGAAATGGGCAAGTTGCCTTCAGGAGAATTGTCGATAGTGGTGAACAACTACAGTAAGTTGGGAGTCAGAATTCCACTATCAATAGCATAAGTCACGGGGACAGACTTGAGTGGGGACAAAGTAAGTGGTTGCAAGGGGGAAAGGTCACAAGAGATTAGCTCCACAGTTAGGGTGTTGCAGGTGCTGATCTATTCCAGTTTGGTGCCTGATTTGTGTGTAGCCCCCCCCGGCCACCCTCAGGGTCGCTCGGCTCGCTGTCGTTTAGGGAAGCAGCCTCGGCCCCGGCAAACTGGATAATTCGTTTGTGTGGGGTACCCCACCCTGCCCAAATAACAGACAATACACCAGATGCAATTAAATGATTTACAGTTTATAGATATTACTGGAACTATATAATTAAAAGAGAATAAAATATAAAAGGAAATAAAAGGCGCCACACTTACCAAAGTTCAATCTCTTCGTGCACAAAAACCATTGGAGCTCAAGAACCTTCTTCTTCACCCTGCGACCCCCTCGGACCACCTCGACCGGCCGCCTGGGACCAACAACGGTGGTCGACCAGACGCTCCACATGAGTCCATCTCCGTCTCCTCGCCGAACGTCCCGCTCAGGGTCCGACCCTGTTAGCGGACTCACAGCACCTAGTCCATCCTTTGTCTCGCTCTCCTGCCTTCTGCCCCAAAACCCCACGCATACAGTATCTTCAAATACACCAAAACCATAACAACTATCCGAATTGGTTAATAGCACCCTCTTATCACCCCCTAAACCAAAACAAGCTGCTAGCGCAAACTTTCTCAGCGTTTAACACAACAAAGCCGCATTCCCCACATTAACATAACAAAGACGCCATTTTAATTAGCCTCCGCAGTAACATAAAAGTTGAAACCCCCTTGCATGTGTGTGCACATTGCAATCGGGATTCAGTTATTGGAACAGAAAATATTTAAGAGGTCAAAAGTTGAAAGTAAATTTATTATCAATATATGTATAAGTCACCATATAGTACCTTTAGATGTTCTTGCAGGAAATTCCTGGCGACACAGGACAATGCAGGTATAGTCTGGTCCATTGAGTCAAAGGCTGCAGACACAATAAGGAGAGATTACCTTCTTTAGAAGTGAATAGAATACCAATTGAATCTTTCACCATTTCAATGGTACGACATGGGAAGAAAACCATTTCGAGAGGTTCAGACAGGAGGTTTGAATGTTGGCAGACTGCACTGGTTTAGGTACACAAGATGTAGTTAACTGCAAACACAAGGACCAGAGGCTCCACCTTACCTCAAACAAGTAAAACGCTCCACAAGTAATTGGATTATTATTCTCATATGTACAGTGATATGTTTTGTTTTGAAGGCCACCCACACAATTCATTTTAAACATATGTATGTTGAGGAACAACAAAAGGAAAAACAAATGAATGCAGAGAAAATGCAGTGAAGGTTGACAATAAGAGTGATGACAAGGTCGACTGTAAGGTCTTTGTCATATGAGGTCCATTCAAGAGTAGGCTGAGATCCAACAGAAGCCTGTGACCCAAAGAATGGATTGTGATGGGAGGCTCAGCAACTCACTGCAAGTCTCAACATGTATGGGTTCTGCAGCCTTGTCAGGGCTACCTCTGGCCCAAAAACACAAAGACCCAACCCACTGAGAGCTGAGGATAGAGGTGAATTCCTCAGAACACAGAAGTCGCCAGCACCTACTAGTAGGAACATTTTGAAGATCTCCTACACATGGGCTTTGCTTTTGATGTGAATCCACAAATGTACCCAGACCAACGTTGCTGCCACCCCAGATCAAAAAGCAATGGAAAAGATTGCATACCAATGGAAAGACAGCAGGGCCAGTGGAGCAGATGATATCCCTGCTGAGGCTCTAAAACTGGACGGAGGAGAGCTTCACTCTCAAATTCAGAGCCTTTTCTCCCATATTTGATTTGGCATGCACATTGTGGGCTGAAGGGCCTTTCCTAGTCCTAAACTGTTCTATATTCTAGGAAGACATCTTGAGATTTCCAAATTGCCGTAATTCTGGCCACCTTCAAGAAAATAAAGTAACCTGATAGTAATAACTAAGTAGGATTTGTCAACCAAGAGGGACTGTGGTTGCCCACAGAAATTCATCTCCATCTTATGCCTGCAAACCATGATTTTACACAACAGGTTCACAATAGACCAGTGTTAAGCTATGCTGGGTCTACACTGCAACACTTTCTCAAGCTTTATTCAGTCCATTTCTGCATTTCATCAATGAGCTTCCCGCTGGAGTGGAACAATGCTACTGCCTCCATTCCAGATCAAGGTCAATCCACAGTATCCAGAAGGTGCAAGTACTTCAAAATCCACCAGTAGGAAATGTGATCAGTGATAACCTCCTTTGTCAGCCCAGCTCAGATGCCCTCATTACACTCAATCAGCTCCATTGAACAGACCACATCGTTTTTCATGCCTGACACCAAACTCCCCAAACAGACATCCCAGTCTGACCTCTACCATGTTACACGATTATCAGGTGATTAGAAGAAACAATTCAAAAGAATATAATATATTAAAAATGTAAATAGCGATGCAGATTCAAATGAGGAGCCCGCAAAGCTGTAGTTCAATATATAATTTTAATCCTGGGCATAATTTCTCCTGTCCATTTCTTTTTCTATTGTATCCATCCTTTAAATAACTATTGTAGGTTTTTGGCTCTTACTGTTGAACAGTCACTCTAAATTTTATAATAAAAACAGAACGTGCTGGAAAAGTTCCACAAGTCAGGCAACACCTGTGGAAAGAGAAACCGTTAGTGGCTTAGAAACACTAGAAAGAAACAGATGCTGGAACCTGGATCAGCCTGCAATCTGCTAGAGGAACTCAGCAGGTCAAGCTTCATCTGTGTAGGAGGAAGGAACTGATGATGATTCAGCTCAAAACCCTGCATCGGGTCTGGGAGTGGAGAAGGGAGATGAGCCGAGGGGAATGTGGACAGGAGCCTGGGGTGATTGGTCGACTACAGAGAGGTGTAAGATGACATTTAGTTTTGCCAGGGAGGGGGCAGAAAGGGGTGTAGTTGGAGGGCAGTGGCACATGGATAATAGATAACAGATGAAGGCAAGCAAAGTTTGAGGAAATAAAAATATGGAGAGACAGAGCCTTTCGAGTCTGGAACACTCAGGGGATGAAGGATATTTGTTCAACTCTGCTTCCCACTGCCATTCAGATATGTCCATACATGGCCTCCTCTACTGCCATGATGAGGCTGAACAGGCTGGAGGAGCAACACCTCATATACCGTCTAGGTAGCCCCTTGGTATAAACATAGAATTCTCCAACTTCCGGTAATTCCCTCCCCCTCCCTTCCCCTAAGCTAGTTTCACTCTGCCCCCTCCCCCAGCTGCCTATCACCTCCCTCATGGTTCCACCTCCTTCTACTACCCATTGTGTTTTTCCCTATTCCTTCTTCACCTTTCCTGCCTTTCACCTCCCTGCCTCCCCTCCCCCACCCTTTTATCTTTCCCCTTACTGGTTTTTCACCTGGAACCTACCAGCCTTCTCCTTCCCACCCTCCCCCCACCTTCTTTATAGGGCCTCTGCCCCTTCCCTCTACAGTCCTGACGAAGGGTTCCGACCCGAAACGTCAACCGTTCTTTTCCACGGATGCTGCCCGACCTGCTGAGTTCCTCCTGCGTGTTGTGAGAGTTGCTTTGACCCCAGCATCTGCAGATTATTTTGTGTGAAGGATATTTGTTTCCATGCATGTTTTATGGATTTAGATATGTGTTGGGATTCACCTGAAGATTCTTCCACAGGAGGTGGTTGTTAGGTCAGACAGTGGTTAGCTAGTACTCTCCTTCCACTACTTAAGTTGTGGTTTAGACTCATACTGCACTGAAGTAGGCCATTCAGCCCATCTTGCCTACATTGGCTCTTATCCCACATGTGGTTGTCCAAACCAACAAACACAAAATGCTGGAGGAACTCAGTAGATCAGGCAGCATCTATGAAAGTCAATGTTTCAGGCCGAGACTCTTCATCAGTACTGTATGTACCTGTCCATAATCTTATTGTAATTGTTCCTGCTTCCACTAATTCCTCTGGCAGCCATTTCCAAATACCCACCAGCTGTCTGTTGAAGTTGCCTCTCGGGTCCTCTTCAGTGAAGGAACTTGAATTTTGCAAGGCTCAGGAATTTAGTGCTCTCCTGACTCAAGGCCTCAAGATCCCAAATACTCCTTCTCCATCTGAGCAGTTATGGGCCAAGTATACCTAGAGATCATCGAGGAAGGCACATTATATCAAGGATGTATATCTATCTATATGCCTGGTAAACTCTTTCCATGACAGAGCTCAGAATACAATCTCAGTTTTACAAGCTTAGTATTTGGAAGGTTATGCAGCAGCATCTCTCCAGAGCTGCAGATAGACGAGGTCTCAGAGGTTATAAGAGGACAGGGATCACTTCTGCTCAGCCAACAGGTTCTGCACCAGGTCTTAGGTCTTGATCTTTACTATTTTCCTCAATGAAACAAGGGAATTGAAGATACCGGTAAATTTCATCACCCATGTCTGCCATCTACCTCTTCCACTGCTGTCACTTTAGTGTTTTGTCTTTTGCACTACTTCAGATTGTATCACAATGCGCTCGTCACTGTGCTTGACATTCTATTTGTTGTCATGTCATTGTGGCTGCGTTTACGATTGTATCTGTGCTGCACTCATTCCTATGTTTATTGTTGTATTTATTACACCATGCACACTATTTATTTTGTACATTTTTGTGAGCAAGGAATTTCATTGCATCTTGGTGAATATGGTAATAAACTAAACTGGATCTGAGAATGATTGGCGGCTGATAAATCCACCGTGCTCTGATCAGCAGGGTGTGATGCACGTTGTTGGTATAGGGCACTGATAGGCAGTGTATGAGATTATTACTGATATGGGAACAGTACACTGGCTTGCAATGTCTGATATGCGGACAGGTGTCTGGCACTATCTACTGTGAGAGGAACAACACACTGAGAAACGGAGTGTAGTTTAGAGACAAGGCGAGGCTGATGTGGTAAGGTATTGTTCATGAGGTAACAAAACACTGATGTGGTTACAGATTGACTTTGATTTAGTGAGAGGGCATTTATCTGATGCAAGGACAACCACTGGCTGCTTTATGATAAAACCTGAGAAAGGGTGAGGAAAACTAAGTACAATATTTAAAACATTTAAATGACATTTGGATAAGTACATGGAGTGAGAAGGATGTGGACCAAATGCAGGTAAATGCGATTAGCATAGCTTGGTTGGCATGGACAAGTCGAGTCAAAAGACTTTCCTGTGTGCTGAATTACTCTGCGAGTCTGACCTTATACACATAATGGGGAGGACATTAACCTGCTCTGTGTAATATGTGTACTATCAATGAGTGACTCTAGATGGTATAGTTGCTGGTTTAGACCATAAGACATAGGATCAGAATTAGACCATTTGGCCCATCGAGTCTGCTCCATCATTTCACCATGGCTGATCCATTTTTCCTTTCAGCCCCAATCTTCTGCCTTCTCCCCATATCCCTTCATGCCCAGAACAATCAAGAATCTATCAACCTCTGCCTTAAATATTTGGCCTCTACAGCTGCCTGTGGCAACGAGTTCCAAAGATTCATCACCCTCTGGCAAAAGAAATTCCTCCTCGTCTCCGTTCTGAAAGGGCAGGAAACTGAGCAATACCGTATGATCCATTTACCAATATAAAACAGGGGCTTGCTTGCAGACTGTGGTCTGGACGGGGTGATGGTAAGAGTTATGGTGCAATTGTTGTACAGAGGCAGGGCACTTACTGCTTGAACAGTGACCAATGAGGTGCAAAGCGACTTATGACAGTGTGTGATACAGTAACTGATGCCAAGGCAGCACACTGACTGGCCATGTGTGATATTGTTAATAAAAACGAACAGGTTGCAGGCGGGCAGCTACTGAGACAGAGAGAGGCCACAGACTAACTATGAGTACTAAAGGGGTAGAGCACTGAATTACAATGTGTCTCTACTTATGCTCTGTAATGCAGAGACTGACACAGAAACAAGGAACTTAGGCATTAGTCCATATGTGTAAGAACTGTTCACTTGTTTGTAGCATCTAATCAAGAATCAACTTTATTTACCATATACATTTATCTGTGTTAGGAACTTGCTGTCAACACACACAAAATGTTGGAGGAACTCAACAGGCCAGGCAGCTGTATGGAAAAGAGTAAAGTCAATGTTTCAGGCCAAGATCCTTCAGTAGGACTGGAGAAAAAAAGATGAGAGTTAGATGGTGGGGGGAGGAGAGGTAGAAACACAAGGTGATAGGTAAAACCTGGAAGTGGGATGGGAGGGGTGAAGTAAAGATTTGGGAAGTTGATTGTTGAAAGATATGCAGGGCTGGAGAAGGGGGAATCTGATAGGAGAGGACAGATGGCCATGGGAAGGAAGAAAAGGTGGTAGGAGCACCAGAGGGAAGAGATGGGCAGGCAAGGAGTTAAGGAGAGAGAGGGAAAAGGGGATGGGGATAGTGAAGGGGGGGACTTGGTATTACCAGAAGTTTGAGTAATCGATGTTGATGCCATCAGGTTGGAGGCTACTCAGACGGAATATAAGGTGTTACTCTTCCAACCTGCAATGGTGTGTTGATGAGAGTGTGACATGCAACAAATAAACAATATTCAGTAAAGAATAAAGAATTCTGTAAAAAGTAAAATTAGAAGTTAAAGTATGGATATAGAATAAATATGCATAAATACATGTAACAATTTATTTACAATGTGAACAGCATTATAGGAAGTGTTTACAGTGCAAAACAGTGATGGGGATAATAGAGGGGGTAAAGGGGGGTAAATAGAATGGTTGATCAGGTTAAATTCCTGTGGAAGAAATCTTTATGATGGCTTGAAGTTTTTATATTAATAGGCCTATAGCACTTTCTAGAAGGGATTTTTTTCTAAGGCCAGAGGACACAGCCTCAGAAAAGAGGATGTCCTTTTAGAATGGAGATGAGGAGGAATTTCTTTAACTAGAGAATGGTGAATCTGGGGAATTCTTTGCCATAGGCAGCTGTGGAGGCCAAGTCTTTATGTATATTTAAGGCAGAGGTTGATAGATTCTTGATTGGTCAGGGCATGAAGGGGTACGAGACTGAGAGAAAAGTTGGATCAGCCATGATGAAATGGCAGAGCAGACGCAATGGACAAAATGGCCTAATATTGCTTCTATATTTTATGGTCTTACACTCTTTTAGAAAAGACATTTTGCAAGGTGGGTAGTAATATATCCATTGATATAAGAATGAAACACAAACCCATTGACGATAACTGCATTATGTATTGACTGCTGTCTTTCAGTCCAGTTACTGAAATATAGATAGGGATTGTTGATACTGGGCAAATTTTTATTTGGTATAGGGAGATAGGGACAGGGACAATAACTGACTATAGGACACAACCATGAATGGAAGAGGAGCTTACTGTTACTCCTCTTAGACTGATACGAGAAATTCAAAAGTGCCAGGGGTCAGAAGTAACTATAGTTGCTATTCCTAGGGAGAAGGCGCTTGGGAAGCTGAAAGGTCTGAAGGTAGATAAGTCACCTGGACCAGATAGACTACACAAGGCTCTGAAGGAGGTAGCTGGAGAGATTGTGGAGGCATTACTAGCGATCTTTCAAGAATCACTAGATTTGGGAATGATGCGGGAGGACTGCAGAATTGCAAATGTCACTCCACTCTTTTGAGAAAGGACGGAGGCAAAAGACAGGTTGAGTTGGTGGTAAGGAATGGAAATGCAATATCAGGATTCATTTTGACAGAACTAGAATATTTTATTTTTTTATTTTTATTTTATTGAGATATAGCGTGGAATAGGCCCTTCCAACCCTCTGGGCCTCGCTGCCTAATCGCAGGACAATTTACAATGACCAATTAGCCTACCAACTGATAGGTCTTTGGATTGTGAGGGGGAAACTGGAGCATCCAGAGGAAACGGACGCAGTCGCAGGGAGAATGTCAAGCTCCTTACAGTCAGCGGTGGAATTTGAATCTGGGTTGCTGTTACCATAAAGCATTGTGCTAACCAATACGCTACCGTGCCTCTTCCCTTTTCCTTCCCAGTCCTAATGAAGGGTTTTAGCATGAAATATCAACTGTTTATTCCTCTCCATAGATGTTGCCTGTTCCTCCAGCACTTTGTGTGTTTTATTACCTAATTAGGATCAGACATGGGAGCAGAATTAGACCATTCAGCCCATTGAGTCTGCTCTACCATTCCATCATGGCTGATCCCGGATCCCACTCAACCCCATACACCTGCCATCTCGCCATATCCTTTGATGTCCTTACCAATCAGAAAACTATCAACTTCCACCTTAAATATGCGCATGGACTTGGCTTCCAACACAGTCTGTGGCAGAGCATTCCACAGATTCACTACTCTCTGGCTAAAAAAATTCCTCCTTACCTCTGTTCTAGAAGTTCACCCCTCAATCTTGAGGCTGTCCCCTCTAGTTCTGAATACCCCCACCAAAAGAAAACCCTCTCCATATCCACTCTATCTTGTCCTTTCAAAATTCGGTAGGTTTCAATGAGATTTCCACACATTCTTCTAAATTCCTGTGAGTACAGGCCCAAAAGCTGTCAAATGCTCCTCATATGTTAACCCCTTCATTCCCAGAATCATCCTCGTGAACCTCCTCTGGACTCTCTCCTTTTACAACACATCCTTTCTGAGAAATAGGGCCTAAAGCTGTCAACAATACTCCCAAGTGTGGCCTGACTAGTGTCTTATAAAGCCTCAGCATTATATCCTGCTTTTATATTCTATTCCCCTTGAAATAAATGCCAACATTGCACTTGCCATCTTTACCACAGACTCAACCTGTAAATTAACCTTCTGGGAGTCTTACATGAGGACTCCTAAGTCCCTCTGCACCTCTGATGTGTGAACTTTCTCCTCATTTAGATAATAGTCCGTTTTATTGTTCCTTTTACCAAAATGCATTATCATACATTTCCCAACGCTATATTCCATACGGCACTTTTTTGCCCATTCTTCCAATTTGTGTGTCCTGCTGCAATTGCATTGCTTCCTCAGCACTACCTACCCCTCCACCTTCCTTCGTATCATCCACAAACTTTGCCACAAAGCCATCAATTCCATTATCTAAATCATTGAAACAATGTGCAAAGTAGTGGTCCCAATACTGACCCCTGAGGAACACCACTAGTCACTGGGAGTCAACCAGAAAAGGCCCCTTTTATTCCCACTCTCTGTCTCCTGCTCTGTCTGCTATCTTTGCCAGTATCTTTCCTGTAATGCCATAGGATCTTATCTTGTTAAGGTGCCTCACAAATGCCTTTTGGTAAATGACATCCACTGCCTCTCCTTTGTCCACCCTGCTTGTTACTTCCTCGAAGAATTCTAGCAGATTTGTAAGGCAAGATTTCCCTCATTAGTCTCCAAGTACCTTGTAACTTCAGCCTTAATTATAGCCTCCAACACTTTCCCAACCACTGAGGTTAGGCTAACTGGCCTATAATCTCCTTTCTTTTGCCTTCCTCCCTTCTTGAAGAGTGGAGTGACATTTGTAATTTTCCAGTCCTCTGGGACTATGCCAGAATCAAGTGACCCTTGTGCCTGATTGTCTATCTGCATTGCACTTTGACTGTAACTATAATAACATTTCTATTATTGCTTTTCCTTGTACTACCTCAATGTGCTGATGTAATGAAAATATCTACAATTTTTCCACTGTACCTCTGTATATATAACAAGAGTACTAAACAAATAAATCAATATAGTAAGGGAGAGGGAACTGATTGTATGTAATCTGGGAAGAGTCAGAGTATTGGGAGTGAGTGATAATGATATAGGCACAGGGTGTTTCTGAGCAGTAAATGATATAGGAACTGGTCATCTACCTGATATCATCGTAGTTGTTCAGACAGAGAACTGACCAGCCGTTTGTGATATAGTGATGTATAGAATGAAAGAGTACCAATGCACAGTACTGATTATTGATTGAACACTTGATTTCACTGTCGCCCGTGTTATGTTTTGTACATTAAACTTATTTAAGGGAAGACACCGGAGTCTGAAATGTAAGTCTAACTTCACGTTGACTTTAAGCAAGGAGCACACGTATCAAGTGGTAGTGTGATGACATATGCAATTCATGCGTTTATACATCGAACTTTAAATGAACAAGAATGCTTAATCAACCAATATACATATACAAGATTACTCAAATATTACTTAAATATCAAATACACAGCAGCCCACAGTAACTGAACTGTTAGATAGGGCATTGCACTTGAGACAGTTTGATAACTGCAAGTATGTGATATTGTTGCTGGGAGATGGACAGGCCAGTTGCTGACAATGTAAAATATGATTGCCCATACAGAGAAAGTGCTTGATACAGTGAGTGTAGATCGCCCCTGACAAGGCTCTGGAATGTAGTTTAGATATTACAAGACAGAACTGACAACCTGATGTGATATAGATGCTGAGGACACTTTGAGGATGACAGAAGACAGAATGGGTTATTATTACTACTGTTGGGACAGGTTGAAGTTGGATATTGTTAGTGATAAAGGGATGGGGTCTAACTGACAACAAGAGATATATGGGCAATAAACTGAGTGAATATGGAATATTACTGACAGCTAATACTGATATATAATCCTGTTATGTATCTCTGTATGATTCCAGGTAAACTGAGAGCACTAAGTGGAAGTTTCTGAAACAAGGCATTGAGAAGCAATTTTTAAAAATTTAAGTTATGAGGGTATTGCATGCTGACCCCATCATTATTGCCATACATTCTTTCCCTTGTTGAACTATTGTCGATATTCTCATGAACTCTCACAGATCTAGACCCACAAATGATGAGGAAATGCCGATGAATTTCCATGTCAGGCAAGTGTACAACATGGAGGGAATGTACTGAAGGGGTTGTTCACCTGGGTTGGCTGCCTTTGCCCTTCTTGGTGGTAAAGGCAGTTCAAAGTTCAAAGTAAATTTTATTATCAAAGTACACATATGTCACCATATACAACTCCAAGATTTGTTTCCTTGTGGGCATACTCAGCAAATCTATAGAACAGTAACTATAAGAGGATCAATGAAAGATCAACCAGAGTACAGAAGACAACAAACTGTGCAAATGCAAATATCAATAAATAGCAACAAATAACGAGAACATGAGATAATGAGATAAAGAGTCCTTAAAGTGAGATCATTGGTTGTGAGAACATCTCAATGATGGGGCAAGTGAGTGTAGTTATCCCCTTTTATCCCCTGATGGTTGAAGGGCAGTAACTGGTCTTGAACCTGGTTGTGTGAGTTCTGAGGCTGCTGTACCTTCTACCTGATCACAGCAGCGAGAAGAGAGCATGGCCTGGGTGGTGGGGATCCCTGATGATGGATGCTGCTTTCCTGCAACAGTGTTTGATGTCGATGTGCTCAATGGTTGGAACGGCTTTACCCGTGATGCGCTGGGCCGAATCCATTAACTTTTTGTAGGATTTTCTGTTCAAAGGCATTGGTATTTCCTTACCAGGCCATGATGTAGCGAGTCAATTTTGTCTCCACTACACATCTGTAGAAGTTTGTCAAAATTTTAGGTGTGATGCCGAATCTCCACAGACTCCTAAAGATGTAGAGGCACTGCCCTTCTCTCTTCGCAGTTGCACTTATGTGGTGGGTCCAGGACAGGTCCTCTGAAATACAAACCCATTTCCAGAAAAGTTGGGATATTTTCCAAAATGCAATAAAAACAAAAATCTGTGATATGTTAATTCACATGAATCTTTATTTAACTGACAAAAGTACAAAAAAAAGATTTTCAATAGTTTTACTGACCAACTTAATTGTATTTTGTAAACATACACAAATTTAGAATTTGATGACTGCAACACACTCAACAAAAGTTGGGACAGAGTTAAAATAAGATTGAAAAGTGCACAGAATATTCAAGTAACACCGGTTTGGAAGACTCCACATTAAGCAGGCTAATTGGTAGCAGGTGAGGTATCATGACTGGGTATAAAAGTAGCATCCATCAAAGGCTCAGTCTTTGCAAGCAGGGATGGGTGGTGGCTCACCCCTTTGTGCCAAAATTCGTGAGAGAATTGTTAGTCAGTTCAAAAGGAACATTTCTCAATGCAAGATTGCAGAGAATTTAGGTCTTTCAGCATCTACAGTACATAATATTGTGAAAAGATTCAGAGAATTCAGAGACATCTCAGTGCTTAAAGGGCAAGGTCGGAAACCACTGTTGAATGTGCGTGATCTTCGAGCCCTCAGGCGGCACTGCTTAAGAAACCGTCATGCTACTGTGACAATTATAGCCACCTGGGCTCAGGAGTACTTCGGAAAACTATTGTCAGTCAACACAGTCCGTTGCTGCATCCAGATCTAGATAGATTAACCATCTAGATTGTTATCAGCGAAAGGTGCAAAAGCCAGCATCTGTGATGGTATGGGGGTGCATCAGTGCCCACGGCATGGGTGAGTTGCATGTATGTGAAGGTACCATTGACTCTGAGGCGTATATTAGGATCTTAGAGAGACATATGTTGCCATCAAGGCGACGTCTCTTCCCGGGACATTCATGCTTATTTCCCCAGGACAATGCCAGACTACATTCTGCACGGGCTACAACAGCGTGGCTTTGTAGACGCAGAGCGTGTGTGCTTGACTGGCCTGCTGCCAGTCCAGATCTATCTCCTATTAAAAATGTATGGCGCATCATGAAGAGGAGAATCAGACAACGGAGACCACGGACTGTTCAGCAGCTGAAGTCTTATATCAAGCAAGAATGGACAAAATTTCCAATTGCAGATCTACTACAATTAGTATCCTCAGTTCCAAAACAATTAAAAAGTGTTATTAAAAGGAAAGGTGATGGAACACAATGGTAAACATGCCTCTGTCCCAACTTTTGATGAGTGTGTTGCAGCCATCAAATTCTAAATTTGTGTATGTTTACAAAATACAATTAAGTTGGTCAGTAAAACCATTGAACATCTTTTCTTTGTACTTTTGTCAGTTAAATAAAGATTCACGTGAATTAACATATCACAGATTTTTGTTTTTATTGCATTTTGGAAAATATCCCAACTTTTCTGGAAATGGGGTTTGTAGTAACCTCCAGGAATTTAAAGCTGCTAACCTTCCACCTCTAATCCTCCCATGAGAACTGGCTCATGGACCTCTGGTTTCCCTTTCCTCATCTCAAACCAATTCCTTGGTCTTGCTAACATTGAGTGAGAGGTTTTTGTTATGACACCACTCAGCCAGATTTTCAATCTTCCTGCTGAATGTTGATTCAACACCCCCTTTGATTCAGCCCACGATAGTGGTGTCACCAGTAAACTTGAACATGGCATTGGAGCTGTGCTTAGCCACAGTCATGGATGTAATGTGAGTAGAGCAGGGGACTAAACACCCAGCCTTGCAGTACACCTGTGCTGACAGAGATCGTGGAGGAGACGTTGTCACCAATCCAAACTAACTGGGGTCTACAAGTAAGGAAATACAGGATCCAATAGCACAAGGAGGTACTGAGGCCAAGGTCTGGAGATTATTGATTAGTTTCGAGGCAATGATGGTACTGAATGCTGACTGTATTCGATAAAGAGCATCCTGATGTATTCATCTTTGCTGTCCAGAAATTCCAGGATTGAGGAGAGCCAGAGAGATGGCATTTGCTGTGGACTTGTTTTGTGTGAAGAGATGCATTCAGGGTAGCTTGAGCAACTAACTGCAGCATGTTGTGCACACAGGTTTACTGGTAATGTTGAAGATGCATAACATTTAGGGTGATGAATGTGATATCCATAAAAAGGGCTGTTTACTGAAATCTGTTAGAGCTGAATTCAGCTATTCTGTAAGTACTGGATCTGCACTAACACAATGACTTTTCCACTCAAAAAACTCCCTTCAGCCGATTTCAAATTGTCATTGTTGGATACTATGGACAACCAGTCAATCATAAGTATCTTGCATATTTGGGAGGTGAGTTGCTTGCCGTGGGGTACCTGGCCTTTGCTCTGTTCTTCTAACCACAGTACATACATGCTGGTGCAATTATTTCTGTTCAGTAGCATCCCCAGCTTTTTAACACTCAGGATCTGGTGATGGTTATGTCCTTGATTAGAAAGAAAAGGTTGTTCAATCATCTCTTGTTGGAGATATTTACTGCCTGCCACCATGTTCATTTGTGCTACAAATGTTATTCACCATTCATTTGCCTGTGCTAATGTAACAGATACTGGGACATGGATATTATCAAACAGAAGATGCTCACCAGGTCAGGTAGCGCAGTGAGAAGAACACACTTAAATTTTCAGGTTTATGACATTTCTTTAAAGCAAAAAAGTAAGAAAATTAATGTAAACAACAGGAATTCTGCAAATGCTGGAAATTCAAGCAACACACATCAAAGTTGTTGGTGAACACAGCAGGCCAGGCAGCATCTGTAGGAAGAGGTGCAGTCGACGTTTCAGGCCGAGACCCTTCGTCAGGACTAACTGAAGGAAGAGTGAGTAAGGGATTTGAAAGTTGGAGGGGGAGGGGGAGATCCAAAATGATAGGAGAAGACAGGAGGGGGAGGGATAGAGCCAAGAGCTGGACAGGTGATAGGCAAAAGGGGATACGAGAGGATCATGGGACAGGAGGTCCGGGAAGAAAGACAAGGCGGGGGGGGGACCCAGAGGATGGGCAAGAGGTATATTCAGAGGGACAGAGGGAGAAAAAGGAGAGTGAGAGAAAGAATGTGTGCATAAAAATGAGTAGCAGATGGGGTACGAGGGGGAGGTGGGGCCTTAGAGGAAGTTAGAGAAGTCGATGTTCATGCCATCAGGTTGGAGGCTACCCAGACGGAATATAAGGTGTTGTTCCTCCAACCTGAGTGTGGCTTCATCTTTACAGTAGAGGAGGCCGTGGATGGACATGTCAGAATGGGAATGGGATGTGGAATTAAAATGTGTGGCCACTGGGAGATCCTGCTTTCTCTGGCGGACAGAGCGTAGATGTTCAGCAAAGCGATCTCCCAGTCTGCGTCGGGTCTCGCCAGTATATAAAAGGCCACATCGGGAGCACCGGACGTAGTATATCACCCCAGTCGACTCACAGGTGAAGTGTTGCCTCACCTGGAAGGGCTGTTTGGGGCCCTGAATGGTGGTAAGGGAGGAAGTGTAAGGGCATGTGTAGCACTTGTTCCGCTTACATGGATAAGTGCCAGGAGGGAGATCAGTGGGGAGGGATGGGGGGACGAATGGACAAGGGAGTTGTGTAGGGAGCGATCCCTGCGGAATGCAGAGAGAGGGGGGAGGGAAAGATGTGCTTAGTGGTGGGATCCCGTCGGAGGTGGCGGAAGTTACGGAGAATAATATGTTGGACCCGGAGGCTGGTGGGGTGGTAGGTGAGGACCAGGGGAACCCTATTCCTAGTGGGGTGGTGAGAGGATGGAGTGAGAGCAGATGTACGTGAAATGGGGGAGATGCGTTTAAGAGCAGAGTTGATAGTGGAGGAAGGGAAGCCCCTTTCTTTAAAAAAGGAAGACATCTCCCTCGTCCTAGAATGAAAAGCCTCATCCTGAGAGCAGATGCGGCGGAGACGGAGGAATTGCGAGAAGGGGATGGCGTTTTTGCAAGAGACAGGGTGAGAAGAGGAATAGTCCAGATAGCTGTGAGAGTCAGTAGGCTTATAGTAGACATCAGTGGATAAGCTGTCTCCAGAGACAGAGACAGAAAGATCTAGAACGGGGAGGGAGTTGTCGGAAATGGACCAGGTAAACTTGAGGGCAGGGTGAAAGTTGGAGGCAAAGTTAATAAAGTCAATGAGTTCTGCATGCGTGCAGGAAGCAGCGCCAATGCAGTCATCGATGTAGCGAAGGAAAAGTGGGGGACAGATACCAGAATAGGCACGGAACATAGATTGTTCCACAAACCCAACAAAAAGGCAGGCATAGCTAGGACCCATACGGGTGCCCATAGCTACACCTTTAGTTTGGAGGAAGTGGGAGGAGCCAAAGGAGAAATTATTAAGAGTAAGGACTAATTCCGCTAGACGGAGCAGAGTGGTGGTAGAGGGGAACTGATTAGGTCTGGAATCCAAAAAGAAGCGTAGAGCTTTGAGACCTTCCTGATGGGGGATGGAAGTATATAGGGACTGGACATCCATGGTGAAAATAAAGCGGTGGAGGCCAGGGAACTTAAAATCATCGAAAAGTTTAAGAGCGTGAGAAGTGTCACGAACATAGGTCGGAAGGGATTGAACAAGGGGGGATAAGACCGTGTCGAGGTATGCAGAAATGAGTTCGGTGGGGCGGGAGCAAACTGAGACAATAGGTCGGCCAGGACAGGCAGGTTTGTGGATCTTGGGTAGGAGGAAGAAACGGGAAGAGCGGGGTGTGGGAACTATAAGGTTGGTAGCAGTGGATGGGAGATCCCCTGAGCGGATAAAGTCGGTGATGGTGTGGGAGACAATGGCCTGGTGCTCCTTAGTGGGATCACGATCGAGGGGTAAATAAGAGGAGGTATCCGCGAGTTGTCGCTGTGCCTCGGCGAGGTAGAGGTCAGTGCGCCAGACTACAACAGCACCCCCCTTATCGGCGGGTTTAATAATAAGGTTAGGTTTAGTGCGGAGGGAGTGGAGAGCAGAGCGTTCGGAAGGAGTGAGGTTGGAATGGGGACAAGGTGCGGTGAAGTCGAGACGGTTGATGTCCCGTCGGCAATTAGCGATAAAGAGATCCAGAGCAGGCAGAAGACCAGAGCGGGGTGTCCATGAAGAAGAGGACGGTTGAAGACGGGAGAAGGGGTCATCGATGGGGGTGGAAGAGTCCTTGCCGAAGAAGTAGGCTCGGAGACGGAGACGGCGGAAGAAAAGTTCCGCATCATGGCGAACACGGAACTCGCTGAGGTGTGGGCGAAGGGGGACAAAGGTGAAGCCCTTACTGAGGACCGAGCGTTCTGCCTCCGACAGTTGAAGGTGGGAGGGGATGGTAAAGACCCGGCACTGATGAGAGCTGGGATCAGAGGGGGGAGGGGGGAGGGTTGGGGTGAGAGGAAGATGGAGCCTCTGAGGACCCAGGAGCTGACGGTGGGATCTGAGGAAGACGGGGCTGCGGAGTGGTGGTGGGGGAAGGGGAGACAGGAGTCACAATAGCAGCACATAAAGACCCAGCCTGGAGTTCAAAGCTGGCGTCGCAGTTGGTGGTTGCGCAATCTCTGTGAAGGTGTCCATGGTCGTTGCTGGAGTCCGGGTTTTGAATATGCCCTGAGGTGTTGGAGCCGGCGAGATCAATGGCAGAGGCCGCAATCTGAAGTTCATGCCTGCTAGCGTCGGGGCCGGCAGGCTCTGGAGTCCGTAGATGTAGGATCTTGCGATCTTTGCCTAACATGACAAAGTCAAAAAAACGGCGATTGCAGGCGTGAATCCGACGGAGGATGAAATAACGGGTAGGACCATTACAGACGGCGAAGAAAGTGTCCCGAAGGTGTGGAAGGGTCTGGGATAGGGACACCAAGTACCTCCTCATGGCGGAGAGAGTCGCCTTCAGAGCTTGACGGGAGAAGCGGCGAGAGGCAGAGTCAATAAAATGTGAGTACCTGGGATCCTCAGAAGGTCCAAACTGAGAGGCTTGGAAACGAATCCTAAAGCCAACTGGAGTAAGTTGGCGACGGAGGCACGTTCCAAGAAAGGATATATGGCTGTGATAGCGAGTCTGAGTCAAAGTGTGGTCGAAAAGTTGAAGAGCCGAAGAAATTACAGATGGGGAGCAGTGAGAGATGGTTTCACTGAACTCCCGTCGAAGAAAGGATCTAAATTTCTTCGGTGTAGGCATCACCGGAAGAGGCTTCGCAGTAGTGATTTTAAACGCAAACAACAGGAATTCTGCAGATGCTGGAAATTCAAGCAACGCACATCAAAGTTGCTGGTGAACGCAGCAGGCCAGGCAGCATCTGTAGGAAGAGGTGCAGTCGACGTTTCAGGCCGAGACCCTTCGTCAGGACTAACTGAAGGAAGAGTGAGTAAGGGATTTGAAAGTTGGAGGGTGAGGGGGAGATCCAAAATGATAGGAGAAGACAGGAGGGGGAGGGATAGAGCCAAGAGCTGGACAGGTGATAGGCAAAAGGGGATACGAGAGGATCATGGGACAGGAGGTCCGGGAAGAAAGACAAGGGGGGGGGACCCAGAGGATGGGCAAGAGGTATATTCAGAGGGACAGAGGGAGAAAAAGGAGAGTGAGAGAAAGAATGTGTGCATAAAAATAAATAATGGATGGGGTACGAGGGGGAGGTGGGGCCTTAGCGGAAGTTAGAGAAGTCGATGTTCATGCCATCAGGTTGGAGGCTACCCAGACGGAATATAAGGTGCTGTTCCTCCAACCTGAGTGTGGCTTCATCTTTACAGTAGAGGAGGCTGTGGATGGACATGTCAGAATGGGAATGGGATGTGGAATTAAAATGTGTGGCCACTGGGAGATCCTGCTTTCTCTGGCGGACAGAGCGTAGGTGTTCAGCAAAGCGGTCTCCCAGTCTGCATCGGGTCTCGCCAATATATAAAAGGCCACGTTGGGAGCACCGGACGCAGTATATCACCCCAGTCGACTCACAGGTGAAGTGTTGCCTCACCTGGAAGGACTGTTTGGGGCCCTGAATGGTGGTAAGGGAGGAAATGTAAGGCATGTGTAGCACTTCTTCCACTTACACGGATAAGTGCCAGGAGGGAGATCAGTGGGGAGGGATGGGGGGGACAAATGGACAAGGGAGTTGTGTAGGGAGCGATCCCTGCGGAATGCAGAGAGAGCGGGGGAGGGAAAGCTGTGCTTAGTGGCGGGATCCCGTTGGAGGTGGCGGAAGTTACGGAGAATAATATGTTGGACCCGGAGGCTGGTGGGGTGGTAGGTGAGGACCAGGGGAACCCTATTCCTAGTGGGGTGGTGAGAGGATGGAGTGAGAGCAGATGTACGTGAAATGGGGGAGATGCATTTAAGAGCAGAGTTGATAGTGGAGGAAGGGAAGCCCCTTTCTTTAAAAAAGGAAGACATCTCCCTTGTCCTAGAATGAAAAGCCTCATCCTGAGAGCAGATGCGGCGGAGATGGAGGAATTGCGAGAAGGGGATGGCGTTTTTGCAAGAGACAGGGTGAGAAGAGAAGGTGAGAAGAAAATTAATGTGTTGAGTTGCAGAGCAGGGAGAGGAATACGGAGGGAATATCTGTGATTGGATGTACACTAAAGGAAACAAGTTCAAAGTCGAGATAGCGAGAGATATTGAGGTCATGGTTAAGAAATAGCAGGTATAGGCAGGTAGGAAAAAATTAGGTACTTGAATATGAGAAATGCAGGAGAACACTTCAGAAGAAGGGTCCTAAGGGTGTCCAGAAATATATTAAGAGCAAAATGAGTGACTATTGACCTGGTCAGGTCACTCATCTGAGTGCTACTGGTACCATGTAACCCAGTACTACCTGTCGCATGGTCGGGTGTCGGCGACTAAACCAGCTCCCCCACCAGGCTTGCCTGGTGAGGGGGGTGGCCTGTCAAAGGGCAGATGAACTCTCTCGTAGGATCAACGGCCATCTAGCAAACACATTCTGTGAAGTGCGGAAAGGGCATCCCTTACATCGAAGCTTGGTCTGGCCATTCACTGCAACTGAACTTCCCCCAGCCGTCTTGGACCCCACCATGCCACTGAATCCGGGAGGGGATGTCGAGAGGGTGGGTCTGGACCTGTGTAACCCCCCACTCACGTAAAATCCACTCACACACATGCTGTTCCTTTCTGAGGAGTTGGGTACCACCCCACTAACTGACTGAAAGGAACCATCATCATCCTATGGGATGGATAGCCGGAGAGAGAGAGAGGAGCAAAAGGATAACAAGGGACAAAATTGCTCCTCTGGAAGATCAGGGTGGTAATTCATGCATGGAGCCAAAAAGATGGGAGAGATCTTAAATGGATTTTTTTGCATCTGTATTTACTCAGGAGATGGACACAGAGTCTGTAGATATGAGGCAAATCAGCAGCAAGGTCGTGGACCCTATATAAATTACAGAGGACAAAGTGTTTGCTGACTTGAGGCAAATTAGGGTGGATAAGTACCCAAAGCATGACAAGGTGTTTCATTGGGCCCTGTGGGACACTAGTGCAGAAACTGCAGGGGCCCCAGCAGAGATATTTAAGGCATCCTTAACCATGGGTGAGGTGTCGGAGGAATAGAGGACAGCTAATACTGTTCTGTTCTTTAACAAAGGCTCTAAGAATAAGCCAGGAAACGATAGGCCAGCGAGTCTGGTATCAGTAGTGGAAGAGTTATTGGAAGGTATTCTAAAGGATCAGATATATGACTATTTGGATAGACATAGATTAATTAGGGATAGACATAGATTAGGGATAGTCATAGATTGATTAGGGATAGTCAACATGGTTTTGTGCATGATAGGTCATGTCTAATCAAATTTACAGAATTTTTCGAGGAAGTTAACAGGAAAATTGATGAAGGTAAGACAGTGGATGTTGTCTAAATGGTCTTTGACAAAGCCTTTGGCCTCATGGTAGATTGATCAAGAAGATTCAGTTGCTTTGCATTCAAGATGAGGTCGATAATTGGATTAGTCAATGACTTTGTGGGAGAAGCCAGAGAGTGGAAGTAGATGGTTGCCTCTCTGACTAGTGACCTGTGACTAGTGGTGTGCTGCTGGGTCCATTGTTTGCCATCTATATCAGTGACCTAGATGATAACGTAGTAAACTGGGCCAGAACATTTGTGAATGATCCTAAGATTGGGGGTGCAGTGCACAGTGAAGAAAACTATCAAAGCTTGCAGTGGGATCTGGAGCAGCTGGAAAAATGAGCTGAAAAATGGCAGATGGAATTTAATGCAGACAAGTGTGAGGTGTTGCACTTTGGGGGGATTAACCAAGGTAGGTCATACAATACATGGTGAGTAGTAGGGCACTAAGGAGTGCGGTATAACAGAGGGACATGGGAATACAGGTCCAAAAATCCTTGTAGGTGGTGTCACAGGTGGTGAGGGTGGTAAAGAAATCTTTTGGTATATTGGCCTTCTTCATAAAACAGGAGTTGGGACATTATGTTGAAATTGTTTAAGATGTTGGTGAGGCCTAATTTGGACTACGTGCAGTTTTAGTCAGCTACCGACAGGAAAGATGTAAATAAGATTAAAAGAGTACAGAGAAAAGTTACAAGGATGTTGCCAGATCTGGAGGACCTGAGATATAGGGAAAAGTTGAGTAGGTTCGGACTATATTCCCTGGAGTATAGAAGTTTGAAGAGGAGATGTCAGGGGTAAGATTTTTACGCAGAGAGTGGTGAGTGTGTGGAATGGGCTGTCGGCAATAGTGGTAGAGGTGGATACGATAGGGTCTTTTAAGAGACTTTTGGATAGGTAAATGGAGCTTAGAAAAATAGAGGGCTATGGGTAACCCTAGTAATTTCTTTTTTTAAAATTTTTTTTATTATTTTCTTTTGCTCAGTGTAACAAAACTTTCAATTTCCAGATACATTTACATTTACATTTCTTCCCCTCACAGGTATCAGCTATCAGAACACTTCCATCAAAGTATAGACCCCACCACCACATCCAATACAAAAGCCCTTATTAGTATAGCAGGCAGGTTTATATCGACATATTGCAGAAAAGGTTGTCATATTTTATGAAAACTATTTGTTTTTGAGTGTACCATGCATGTCAGAAAGTCCAAAGGAATGTATTCCATGATTAATTTACGCCAACCAAAAAGTCCAGGGACCTTATCGGATATCCAACAAAGTAATTTCTAAGGTAGGGACATGTTCGGCACAACTTTGTGGGCCAAGGGCCTGTATTGTGCTGTAGGTTTTCTATGTTTCTATATACTACCTTGAGATTCATTTTCTTGAAGGCATTTATAGGAATATAAAGATATACAATAGAATTTATTCAAAAAATGATACATAAACAAAGACTGACAAACAACCAATGTCCAAAAGAAGATAAATTGTGCAAATAAAAGCAATGAATGATACAGAGAAGATGAGTTGTTGAGTCTTTGAAAGTGTAGAGTCAGATCAGAGTTGAGTTGGGAAGTTATTGTACCATGTGTCACTATGGTGCCATGGAGAAAGGGTTATGACTGCTTGTAAATCCCAGCTGATGTGTCTGGAGGAATGTAAATATAGAGAGGTGAATGAGGGCAGAAGAGAGAAGGGTGACATGGTGATGTTGTAATTAGCATTACTGCTTCTGGCTCCAAGATTCAGGTTCAATCCTGATTATTACCCACACCCTCTATAACTACATGTGTTTCTTCTGCTGGATCTCAGCCCAAAACTTCGACTCGATGCTGCCTGCCCTGCTGACCTCTAGTGCTTTGTGTTTCCAGCATCTGCAGAATCTCTTGCATTTCTTCTGGTAGTTCCAGTTTGCTCACACATGGTAGGTTAAGTGTAGACTGTAAATTGCCCATACACAATTATCAGTCAGCAAGAAATAACAGATCGTACACCATATAAAATTATAAAGGAAGTATATTTACCAGTTTCAGTTTAATTGAAGAGTTATTAAAAGAAAGAAAAAAATAGAAGGGCCCATTACAGTCTCAATGGGCACATGACCGTTGGATCTCATCTCTTCCAAAGCTGGGTACAGCTCACGCCGTCGAACTCAGTTCTGCCTGAGGGCACCTGCCACAGTTTGAACTTTCCATGAAGTCCACCTCGAACAAACTGGCTCTCTCGGGAGTACTGTTCTTCCTCCTTGGAGCTATTCATCTGCACAAAGCACTTGTTGCACAGCATCCTATAGCATCTTCTCTTCTGTCCCACTCCACAGCTCCCGCCATAAAGACCCCAAACCAGACTACTGTCTGTCACAAATCTCTCTCCACCCCACTCTCTCTAGAACTTTTGCTAGATCCCACCATTCTGATCGGCTGACACAACATACCTAAGTTGAACAGCAGGGGTTCATTAGCCTAAACCAAAACATTCTACCAACAGGGCACTCTGCTTTTGCAGAAAACTGCTAAAATGAAATACTTACAGCATTGCAATCGAAATCTCAACCAGGACATTACCGAATTTATTCTGTAGTGAAGTACTGTTACAGGGAAGAGGCCCATCCTGACTGTGTGTGACACAGTTCCTGAGCATGAAAAATGAAAAATGTCAGGTCAGCAAAAAGGATCATTGACTGCAGTCTACATCACTGCTGGACATGTATTTGTTCAGGGCAAAGAAGCAGGCAGGAAAAATTATTGTGGACACTACCCACCCTTCAATCTGCCTTTTCCAAAAGATTCCTTCTCAAAAGCACTATAGGACTATAAAAACAAAAACTTCACACCACCTTAAAATTTTCTTCCTCAGGCAGTTAATCTGATCAACTGTTCTAGTTATCTCCCACCCATCCCCCTCTATTGGTTAACCCCATCACTGTAGACACTGGAAACCATTTTTATAATGGTGTTTACATTGTAAATACCTGCTGGTA
Organism: Mobula birostris; assembly: GCF_030028105.1. NCBI lineage: Eukaryota > Metazoa > Chordata > Chondrichthyes > Myliobatiformes > Myliobatidae > Mobula > Mobula birostris. The sequence continues at coordinate 63,543,911 of NC_092385.1, forward strand.
TTTATGATTTATGCAAATTTTATTCCATATCTGTACTTCATTCTTTATAATTGTTTATTCTTCATAGCTGTTAGATGTTGTTTATTGTTGCATGTTGCACCCTAAGAAACACACCACAGCCAATTCCTAACAAACAATCAGGGTACCTCCAGTACCTAGTAAAGCATCCACTGGGTGTATGTTTGTGTTCTTCTGCTGCTGTAGCCCATCCACTTGAAGGTTCGTTGTGTTGTGTGTTGGGAGTTGCTGTTTTGCACACACTGTTTACACATGGTTATTTGAGTTGCCATTCCCTTCCTGTCAGCATTAACCAGTCTGGCCATTCTCCTCTGACCTTTCTCATGAACAAAGCATTTTTGTTCACAGAACTGCTGCTCAGTGGAGTTTTCTCTGTTTTTCTCACCATTCTCTGCAAACACTAGAGACTGTTGTGTGCGAAAATCCCAGGAATTTGCACTGTCTGAGCCATTCAAACCACCCTGACTTGTACCGACAGTCATTCCATCTGATGTTTGGTCTGAACAACAATTGAACCTCTTGACTGTGTCTACATGCTTTTATTAATTAGGTTGCTGCATCATGACTGTCTGATGAGGTACTTGTGTTTAAAAGCAGGTGTACAGGTGTACCTAATAAAGTGGTCACTGCATGTAAGTGGAGATTAAAGTTGACCCCTGATCCATGACTGGTGGTTTGTGTTATGGCTGTTACTGTAGATGAACAGGAAACTAATAATTAGCTGGTGCAATTACCAGTATAAGATAGACAGTACTGTCAGTGTGTGTTAAGTCCTGAAAGTCAATAATTACTGCCACAAGCACAGATCAGTGTGCAATGAAGCAACTGCTACAGCAATGGGACACCGATCTTCTTCCTTACTTTAGGGGCAGGTTACCAACTGGAAGTGTAGTGGACTGATTTACAGGAAAAGGTAATGATATATTTGCTATATCAGAAAACACTCAGATGGACTATATCTGATATTGTTGCTGAAACAGTGGCAGAGTACCAACTACTGTTAGTGAAACAGGGATGTAGTTTTTACTGGTTGTATGTAGTCAAAGGCTGTTGATGTGCTGCATATGATTCAATTACTGATATTTCATAGCGTAAACCTAGTTCATTGGAAGCTATATCCCTGTTCTCTGAGGTGAAGGTCCCCGGAACCGCAGCACTACTTATACACTGTCAGCAACAATGGACCAGCCACTTATTCACATGCCTAATACTAGTGTCATGAAACAGATGCTCGTTTTCAGCTTGGCATCCATGGTGACTTGGCTATTTTTTCATAGAAGACTGAGAGTAGTGGTGGTTGGGACTTCCATTGCCTAAGGTCTGTGGCTAGTGGCATTCTGCAGGGAGGGATCTGTATAGGGCCCTCTGCCATTTCTGATATATTTAAATGACTTGGATGAAAATGTAGATAGGCAAGTTAGTAAGTTGCAGACAATACAAAAGTTGGTGATGTTGTGGATAGTGTAGAATATTGTCAAAGTTCAAACTAACTATAGTTCATATTGCCCTCTTTTAGTTCTATGTTTTGTTTTAATGTTTTCACCCATTCTTTCGTTCTTGTTGCTGATTGGCAGGCTGGGGGCTTAATATTCATGCTGCCGTTTCTCTGTGTGGTGATATGTTAGATTTTGTGTGAGGGAGGGGTTGGGGATTTGGGGTCTGATCTCTTGTTGGTGTTATTCCATGTGGGTGATATGTTAAACTTTGTGTGAGGGAGGGGTTAGGGGTTTGGGTCTGATGTGAAGAATGTGATGATGATTGTGAGGGAGGAGTTGGGGAGTTGGGGATTTTGGGTCTGACATGAAGAATGGGATGATGATTGTGAGGGAAGAGTTTACAGGATTCCTCCCAATCAGGAGGGTTAGACTATGGGGGTATACTGTAAATATCACCAGATGAGACATGCCCAGGTATCATCCCTGAAGAAGATGGCAGTATTTGTCATCGAAACGTCAATTATAATCAATACCTGTACCTGGCTAGTAGCCTGAGAAGAGATTATTCATTATAAAAGGTGTTCTAAAAGTATTTACAGTGCAGTGTAGTGACGGGGGTGGGGTGAGGGGGGGAGAGTTTATATATAACCATAACATCAAGCAGTAAAGTATTTTATTATTAATTTGACGAAGGGTCTCGGCCTGAAACGTCGACTGTACCTCTTCCTAGAGATGCTGCCTGGCCTGCTGCGTTCACCAGCAACTTTGATGTGTGTTGCTTGAATTTCCAGCATCTGCAGAATTCCTCGTGTTTGCATTATTATTAATTTAGAAGCTTTTGGGGGTGACTGATAATGGAATGCATCTTTAAGATAGTGTCATTTTTAACTTATTATTTGGGTGGGGTAGAAACACCAGTGAAATCCTTTTAACTTCAAATGAGATCAAGGAATTTGGAATCTCTTTATGATGGAGCCTCAGTTTAGCCTTTCTCTGGAGTGGCCACACTTGCCCATTCCTGCACTGATGAGATGGTGGAGCTGCCGTCAATCTCTGCTCTGACAGGCACCCTCCTTAATGCACCAGTGCCCTTACTGTGCTGATTTAATGGCGAGAGCTTGCTGTTCAGTGAACTGTGTAATAGGTAGTGATCTGCTGCAATGAAAGAGTCTGGTGTTACACATGCATATGGAGTGCTTTATTACAGCTAATTAATTTATGCACCACAAACATACTGCATTACTTTCATAATTCCGTAACCACACTGAGAACATTATATTTTGAGGGAGGGTCCTGATGCAGCACCTCAACCCAAAATGTCGGCAACTCCTTTACTTCTACGGATGATGCTTAACTGGCTGAGTTCCTCCAGCAGGTTGTTTCTCTGTGTTCGGTTGTGTCTGTGTCTGTGTAGTGCAGGTTTCAGTGTATACTTTTCTCCTGCTTGCCTCTAGGTCTGGTTACATGTCTGTGTGTAGGATGCACAGCAGCCTCGGCAGCTCATGTCTGCAGACCTGCTCCTTCTGTTGAGCAAACAACAGGAATTCTGCATATGCTGGAAATTCAAGTAACACACATCAAAGTTGCTGGTGAACACAGCTGGCCAGGCAGCATCTCTAGGAAGAAGGGTCAAGGCCTGAAATGCCAACTGTACCTCTTCCTAGAGATGCTGCCTGGCCTGCTGCGTTCACCAGCAACTTTGATGTGTGTTCCTTCTGTTGAGCACTTGGGATCGAGTCTGCATCTCGCTCATTCTGTGCAATTGGGCCACTGCACTCAATAAATACAAGAGATTCTGCAGGTGCTGAAAATCCAAAGCAACAGACAGAAAATGCAGGAGAAACTCAGCAGGTCAGAGAAGAATAAACAGTTGATGTTTTGGATAAGAACCTTGATGTTCATGCCATCAGGTTGGAGGCTACCTAGACAGAGTATGAGGTGTTGCTCTTTCAACTTCAGAGTGGCCTCATTGTGGCAGTAGAGGAGGCCGTGGACCGACTGCATTCAATATCATAACAGGCAATAAGGATCTCAAACCGAAAAGAACTGGAGCATTGTAGAGGTTCATCCCAGTGCCAGCAAGCTGTTTATGTTGGCTTGCCGACGTTGTGCAAGATACTGCACTATGTACTGTGATACTGTATTTACTGCCTGCCAGCCAGTGCCTGGCATGCTTCGAATCTTGATGCCTTCCAGATATCGAAGAGCCCTCTAGCGCTGGCTGTTGACAGGTGGATTATTACTCCTCTCTCTGTACTCAGTGACTGTTCATTGCTATCTGACTGTTCAGTTGCAAACATTACATCGAGCTCAGTGTCATGCGTACTTGGAGAATATATTGTGCTCCTAACCATGAGGTTCTTGCTGCATAAGCTTTACCAGCCTCATTATTAGCCTACACAAGAGTGGCTGGCACATGTGTTAACAAGCTGATAAAATAGAATTTGTTGGAAGTGTAAGTGGATTAAGTATCAGTCAGGCGCCAACACTCAAACATTGTGCAACCAGGGCAGTGTAGCTTTCCATTCTGCCTGTTATCAGTGAATTGCTTTCTTTTTCATTCATTATGGTTCTGTTTAAAGCACTCTAGGGAGGGACTGCGGAATTCACATTACTGAGCCGGGTTTGTTCACATTCTGGGTGCCATAGGTGGCTCAGCACTAATCCATCATGTACAAGGACATACGACAGCCCTGTAACTAAAGCAACACTTGGGCTGTAGATAACTGAAATACACTTAGATAATACATCTCTGTACGCAACCTTCCCTTCATCGTTACACACACCAGAAATGGCACTAGTAGTCACATCCTAAACTCAAAACCTCTCCAATATCCAGTCATGTATTGAGATTCTTTATATAGCTGTACTCTCACCCTGCTGTCATCCCCACTGACCTCTCACTGTCAGCTCTGTTCACACCCGAAGCAAAAACAAGATGCTGGAGAAAATCAGTGGGTCTGGCAGTATCTATAGAGGGAAATAGACAATCAAAGTTTCACATACCTCCACTCCTCACACACTCCTCCACTCTACCTTACACTCCTCACTCCCCCACTCCTCCTTACACTCCTCACTCACACTCCCTCACTCCTCACTCACACTCCCTCACTCCTCACTCACACTCCTCACGCCCACTCCCTCACTCCTCACTTCCCCACTCCTCCTTACACTCCTCCACTCCTCACTCACACTCCCTCACTCCTCACTCACACTCCTCACTCCTCACTCACACTCCTCACTCACACCTCCACTCCTCACTCTCACTCCTCCACTCCTCACTCACACTCCCCCACTCCTCACTCACACTCCTCATTCCTCACTCACACTCCCCACTCACTCACACTCCCTCACTCCTCACTCACACTCCCCACTCCTCACTCACACTCCTCACTCACACTCCCCACTCCTCACTCACACTCCCCCACTCCTCACTCACACTCCTCACACACTCACTCACACTCCTCACTCCCCCACTCCTCACTCTCACTCCCTCACTCCTCACTCACACTCCTCACTCACACTCCCCCACTCCTCACTCACACTCCTCACTCCCCCACTCCTTACTCACACTCCTCACTCTCACTCCTCCACTCCTCACTCTCACTCCTCCACTCCTCACTCACACTCCCCCACTCCTCACTCACACTCCTCATTCCTCACTCACACTCCTCACTCACACTCCTCACTCCTCACTCACACTCCCCCACTCCTCACACTCCTCACACACTCACTCACACTCCTCACTCACACTCCTCACTCTCCCACTCCTCACTCCCCCACTCCTCACTCCCACTCCTCACTCCTCACTCACACTCCCTCACTCCTCACTCACATTCCTCACTCCTCACTCACACTCTCCAGTCCTCACTCACTCACACTCCCTCACTCCACTCCTCACTGACACTCCTCCACTCCTCACTCCCACTCCTCACTCACTCACACTTCCTACTCATCCTGACACTCCCCCACTCACTCATACTCCCTTACTCCTCAGTCACACTCCTCCACTTCTCACTCCTCCTCACTCTCACCCTCCACTCCTCCTCATATTCCTCACTCACACTCCTGCACTCCCCTCACACTCCACCACTCCCCTCGCCCTCCTCCACATCTCACTCACACTCCTCACTCCCCCACTCCTTACTCACACTCCTCACTCTCACTCCTCCACTCCTCACTCACACTCCCCCACTCCTCACTCACACTCCTCATTCCTCACTCACACTCCTCACTCACACTCCTCACTCTCCCACTCCTCACTCACACTCCTCACTCCCCCACTCCTCACTCCCACTCCTCACTCCTCACTCACACTCCCTCACTCCTCACTCACATTCCTCACTCCTCACTCACACTCTCCAGTCGTCACTCACTCACACTCCCTCACTCCTCCACTCCTCACTGACACTCCTCCACTCACTCCCACTCCTCACTCACTCACACTTCCTACCCATCCTGACACTCCCCCACTCACTCATACTCCCTTACTCCTCAGTCACACTCCTCCACTTCTCACTCCTCCTCACTCTCACCCTCCACTCCTCCTCATATTCCTCACTCACACTCCTGCACTCCCCTCACACTCCACCACTCCCCTCGCCCTCCTCCACATCTCACTCACACTCCTCACTCCCCCACTCCTTACTCACACTCCTCACTCTCACTCCTCCACTCCTCACTCACACTCCCCACTCCTCACTCACACTCCTCATTCCTCACTCACACTCCTCACTCACACTCCTCACTCCTCACTCACACTCCCCCACTCCTCACTCACACTCCTCACACACTCACTCACACTCCTCACTCACACTCCTCACTCTCCCACTCCTCACTCACACTCCTCACTCCCCCACTCCTCACTCCCACTCCTCACTCCTCACTCACACTCCCTCACTCCTCACTCACATTCCTCACTCCTCACTCACACTCTCCAGTCCTCACTCACTCACACTCCCTCACTCCTCCACTCCTCACTGACACTCCTCCACTCCTCACTCCCACTCCTCACTCACTCACACTTCTTACTCATCCTGACACTCCCCCACTCACTCATACTCCCTTACTCCTCAGTCACACTCCTCCACTTCTCACTCCTCCTCACTCTCACCCTCCACTCCTCCTCATATTCCTCACTCACACTCCTGCACTCCCCTCACACTCCACCACTCCCCTTGCCCTCCTCCACATCTCACTCACACTCCTCCACTCCTCATTCTGACTCTCCTTCTCACTCCCCACTCTGACTCTTCCACTCCCCATTCCAGGGCAAGTTACAGTTTTGAGTTTGCTGGTCCTGTGTGGATGCTAAATACCCTGTTCCTGATGGGAGTGGGGCAAACAGAACACATTCAGGATGGATGGTATTGATGGCTTTTTTCTAGCATCTAAGGAGAGCTTGTAATTGTTTATCACACTGTACACTACAGTGTTATTCTGTTCCCATTCCCATTCTGATATGTCTATCCACAGCCTCCTCTACTGTCAAGATGAAGCCACACACAGGTTGGAGGAACAACGCCTTATATCTTATATTATGTCTGGGTAGCCTCCAACCTGATGGCATGGACATTGACTTCTCAAACTTCCGTTAATGCCCCACCTCCCCTCATACCCAATTCATTATTTTATTTATTTATTTATTTATTTATTCTTTTTTTCTCTTTCTCTTTTTTCTCCTTCTGTTCCTCTCACTATAACTCTTTGCCCATCCTCTGGGCTTCCCCCCTCCCCCTTTCTTTCTACCTAGGCCTCCCGTCCCATGATCCTCTCATATCCCTTTTGCCAATCAACTTTCCAGCTCTTGGCTCCATCCCTCCCCCTCCTGTCTTCTCCTATCATTTCGAATCTCCCCCTCCCCCTCCCACTTTCAAATCTCTTACTGACTCTTCCTTCAGTTAGTCCTGACGAAGGGTCTCGGCCCGAAACATCGACTGTACCTCTTCCTATAGGTGCTGCCTGGCCTGCTGCATTCACCAGCACTTTTTGTGTGTGTTTCTTGAATTTCCAGCATCTGCAGATTTCCTCGTGTATGCATGATAGTTTTACACTCAGTGGCCACATTATTTGGTACACCTGTACAATAATGCAAATGTCTGATCAGCCAATCATGTGGCAGCAACTCAATGCATAAAAGCATGCAGACATGGTCAAGAGATTCAGTTGTTTTCCACAGTAAACAACAGAATCAGGAAGAAATGTGATCAACATTACTTTGACTCTGGAATGTTTGTTAGTGCCAGACGAGGTGATTTGAGTATCTCAGGAACTGTTGATCTCCTGGGAATGCTGTCAGGATAATCAAGGACATGACCCACCCAGCCAACACACTTTTCATCCCTCTTCCCTCCGGGAGAAGGCTCAGGAGCTTGAAGACTCGTACGGCCAGATTTGGGAACAGTTTTTTTCCAACTGTGATAAGACTGCTGAACGGATCCTGACCCGGATCTGGGCCGAACCCTCCAAATATCTGGACCTGCCTCTTGGTTTTTTTGCACTACCTTACTTTCCATTTTTCTATTTTCTATTTATGATTTATAATTTAAATTTTTAATATTTACTATCAATTTGTACTCCAGGGAGCGGGAAGCACAGAATCAAATATTGCTGTGATGATTGTACGTTCCAGTATCAATTGTTTGGCGACAAAGTATAAAGTTATGAAGTTTCATGCCGTCTCTAGACTCTACAGAACATGGTGCAAAAAACATCCAGTGAGTGGCAGTTCTGTGGGTGAACGTGCCTTGTTAATGAGAGATGTCAGAGGAGAATGGCCAGACTGATTCAAGCTGACAGGAAGGCAACAGTAACTCAGATAACCACAATTACAACAGTGGTGTGCAGAAAAGCACAACACAGCACATCTTGAAGTGAATGGGCTACAGCAACAAAAGACCGCATCCCAAAGATGTACTTGTTGCTGTGTAGATTGGCCACTGTGAGTTGTCCCTTTTGTACACAGAGTGACAGGAGAACCAGTAGAGCTGGCAGCTGATAGGGCTGAGAAGGAAAGGGATTGGTGTCGATATATGCTTGATGTGTTGTGCATTCACAGATGCTCTTCTGCACACCACTGTCGTAACGTGTGCTTATATGAGGTACTGTTGCCTTCCTGTCAGTTACCCAGGCAACAGGTGTTGTATGCACAGTCTCTCCCATCTCAGCCACTAAAGCTTGTAACTCTTTCAGAGTTATCATTGGTCCCTTACCCTCACTACTCCCCTTCTTGCACGGTCACTCAGTTTTTAAAGACTGCCTGCTCTAGGCAGATTTACAGCTGTGCCATATTCTTTCTGCTTCTTGATGATTAACTTAACTGTACTCCAAGGGATATTCAGTGGCTTGGCAATTTTCTTGTATCCATCTCCTGACTTGTGCTTTTCCAAAACTTTTTTGCAAGTTGCTTGGAGTGTTCTTTAATCTTCATGATGTAGTTTTTGCCAGGACACTGACTCACCAGAAATGAGACCTCCCAGATGCAGGTTTACTTTTACTACAATCAACTGAAACACCTTGATGCACACAGGTGATCTCCATTTAACTGATTATGTGACTTCTAAAACCAATTGACTGCACCAGTGATGATTTGGTGTGTCGTATTAGAGGGGTTGAGTACTTGTGCAATCAATTATTTTGTGTTTTATATTTGTAATTAATTTAGATCACTTTGTAGAGATCTGTTTTCACTTTGACACAGAAGAATCTTTTTCTGTTGATCAGTGTTAAAAAAGCCAAATTAAATCTACTATGATTCAATTTTGTAAAACAATAAAACATGAAAACTTCCGGGGGGGGGGTGAATACTTTTTCTAGGCACTGTATATGATAATGATAATGAGCATTTTAGATGCTTCATTTCGTCTCTGTCCAATTATCAATGATCAGCCTAAACAGACTATTGTTTTGACATGGTTAATATGACGGAGCTTAGTTTTAAGGCCAAACATTCCCATTCCCATTCTGACATATCAGTCCATAACCTCCTTCTGTGCCAAGGTGAGGCCACGATCAGTGTGGTGGAGCAACACTTCATATTCCATCTGGGTAGCCTCCAACCTGATGGCATGAATATCGATTTCTCTTTCCAGTAAACTAGTTTACCCTCCGTGCCCCCCACCATTCCCCACTCTGACCTTTTATCTCTTCTCACCTACGAAGGGTCTCAGCCTGAAACGTCGACTGCACCTCTTCCTAGAGATGCTGCCTGGCCTGCTGCGTTCACCAGCAACTTTAATAGATGTATGTACACAGGGTAGGCTAAAATGTTGGACAGAAGTGCCTGTACTGTGCTGTGCTGTACTGTTCAGTGCTCCAGGTTGCAATAGTTTGCTGGACATGCAGAAAAGTTGTGATGTGGTTCAGTACAACACATGCAGGTTTTAAACTTCAGTGGGGAATGCGAGAGCACCTGAAGAAATGAATCACAGCTCTGACAATTATTATATTCATTAGCAATGAGAATTCTTGTGACATGAGAGGGTTACTCAGGAGGGAAAGATAAAGACTGTACTGAGCCAGACCGTGATCAATCAGAATAACTGCAGAGGTGACACAGATGGTAGCTGGAATGTTTCTCAACATGACTGAATAATTCCATCCATGCTGTGTTATAAGTCAGTGCAGCTGAAACTGAGGCAGTAACTCCACGAAATAATGTAGCAGACAGAAGTGTCTGCAAAGCAGTGCAGAAGCAAACAGGCAAAACTACCATTATGTGTACAGCATGACCACAGCCATGTGTACAGCATGACAACAGCCCCTCCAGAACCGTACAACCAAAAACAGCAAAGCTGATAGGTTCTCCAGTATGTGAAGCTCATTGCACAGCCTCCAGCACTGCAGAGTAGAATGACAGTCTCCTGTAACTACAGAAGCTGAACAGCCTCCCGTTAAAGTAGAGCTCTGCACTTCCTCCTTGACTTATTGAAGTTACAAAGGAGCCCAGGTGAAAGTTTGATGTAACATTTATTTTGCAGTAGAAGAGATGAATGTTTAAATAATTAATTCCTAATCCTAACAGGGAAGGCAAGTGGTGCAAGACAACATTCCAAGCTGTTGCTATATCCTTTCCTCAAAATGTCTGTTCACTGATCACATAATGCCTGATTTTAAGAACTGGGAGATCCACACATATAACAGAATTGGAATTGCTGAACGCTAAGATTGTGGGGAAGGGCAACAAATCAGTCTGGCGTGAGAAGTCCAAGCAGAGTACGATGGACCTGCATGCACAGAACTGCCCAGACATTCTCACCCCAACCACTCCTGCAGCCCCCATGGAGAAGATAACTAACCGCCTCACTAAAGCATCAAAACTCTTTTGGAGAATGAGGTGCCTAGGGGACTCTATAGTCAGGGAAGCAGACAGGAGATTTTATGGACATGAGAAGGACACCCACATGGTTTGTTGCCTCCCAGGTGCCAGGATCCGGAATGTCTCTGACCGGGTGCACAACGTCCTGGTACGAGAGGGAAAGCAACCAGAAGTCATGATACATGTTGGGACCAACGACATAGGCAGGAAGAGGGATGAGGTCCTGAAGTGTGAGTTTTGGGAACTAGGCAGAATGCTGAAGAACAGGGCCTCAAGGGTGGCGTTCTCAGGATTGCTGCCAGTGCTACGTGACAGTGGTGGTAAGAATTGGAGGAGATGACAGTTGAATGTGTGGCTGAGGAGTTGGTGCAGGGAGCAGGGTTTTAGATTTTTGGATCATTGGGATCTCTTCTGGGGAAAGTGGGACCTGTACAGATTGGATGGGTTGCACCTGAACCTGAGGGGGAGCAATATCCTTGCAGGTAGGTTTGCTAGCATGGTTTGGGAGGGTTTAAATTAATTTGCAAGGGGGATGGGACTCAAAGCGATAGAGCAGTGGAAGAAGTGCATGGAGTAAAGCCAGATCTAACATATAGAGAGGCTTTGAGGAAAGAGAAGCAGAATAAAGGGTGTAAAGGTAGTAAGGTAGAAGGGCTAAAGTGCGTGTACCTCAATGCAAGAAGCATCAGGAACAAAGGTGATGAACTGAGAGCTTGGATACATACATGGAATTATGATGTAGTGGCCATTACAGAGACCTGGCTGGCACCAGGGCAGGAATGGATTCTCAATATTCCTGGATTTCAGTGCTTTAAAAGCGATAGAGAGAGGGGAGAAAGGGGAGGAGGGGTGGCATTACTGGTCAGGGATACTATTACAGCTACAGAAAGGGTGGGTAGTGTAGCAGGATCCTCTTTTGAGTCAGTATGGGTGGAAGTCAGGAACAGGAAGGGAGCAGTTACTCTATTGGGAGTATTCTATAGGCCCCCTGGTAGCAGCAGAGGATCAGATGGGGAGGCAGATTTTGGAAAGGTGCAAAAATAACAGGGTTGTTATCATGGGTGACTTTAACTTCACTAATATTGATTGACATCTGATTAGCTCCAATGGTTTAGACAGGGCAGAGTTTGTTAAGTGTATCCAGGATGGATTCCTGTCTCAGTATGTTGACAGGCCGAATAGGGGGCCATACTAGATCTAGTATTAGGTAATGAACCGGGTCAGGTCACAGATCTCTCAGTGGGTGAGCATCTGGGGGACAGTGACCACCACTCCCTGGCCTTTAGCATTATCATGGAAAAGGATAGAATCAGAGAGGGCAGGAAAATTTTTAATTTGGGGAGGGCAAGTTATGAGGCTATAAGGCTAGAACTTGCGGGTGTGAATTGGGATGATGTTTTTGCAGGGAAATGTACTATGGACATGTGGTCAATGTTTAGAGATCTCTTGCAGGATGTTAGGGATAAATTTGTCCTGGTGAGGAAGATAAAGAATGGTAGGGTGAAGGAACCATGGGTGACAAGTGAGGTGGAAAATCTAGTCAGGTGGAAGAAGGCAGCATACATGAGGTTTAGGAAGCAAGGTTCAGATGTGTCTATTGAAGAATATAGGGCAGAAAGAAAGGAGCTTAAGAAGGGGCTGAGAAGAGCAAGAAGGGGGCATGAGAAGGCCTTGGCGAGTGGGATAAAGGAAAACCCCCAAGGCATTCTTCAATTATGTGAAGAACAAAAGGATGACAGGAGTGAAGGTAGGACCGATTAGAGATAAAGGTGGGAAGATGTGCTTGGAGGCTGTGGAAGTGAGCGAGGTCCTCAATGAATACTTCTCTTCGGTATTCACCAATGAGAGGGAACTTGATGATGGTGAGGACAACATGAGTGAAGATGATGTTCTGGAGCATGTTGATATTAGGGGAGAGGAGGTGTTAGAGTTGTTAAAATACATTAGGACAGATAAGTCCCCGGGGCCTGACAGAATATTCCCCAGGCCGCTCCACGAGGTGAGGGAAGAGATTGCAAAGCCTCTGGCTAGGACCTTTATGTCCTCATTGTCCACGGGAATGGTACCGGAGGATTGGAGGGAGGCAAATGTTGTCCCCTTGTTCAGAAAAGGTAGTTGGGATAGTCCAGGTAATTATAGAGCAGTGAGCCTTACGTCTGTGGTGGGAAAGCTGTTGGAAAAGATTCTTAGTGATAGGATCTATGGGCATTTAGAGAATCATGGTCTGATCAGGGACAGTAAGCATGGCTTTGTGAAGGGCAGATCGTGTCAAACAAGCCTAATAGAGTTATTTGAGGAGGTGACCAGGCATATAGATGAGGCTAGTGCAGTGGATGTGATCTACATGGATTTTACTAAGTTATTTGACAAGGTTCCACGCGGTAGGCTTATTCAGAAAGTCAGAAGGCATAGGATCCAGGAAAGTTTAGCTAGGTGGATTCAGAATTGGCTTGCCTGTAGAAAGCAGAGGGTCATGGTGGAGGGAGTACATTCAGATTGGAGGGTTGTGACTAGTGGTGTCGCACAAGGACCGGTTCTGGGACCTCTACTTTTCGTGATTTTTATTAACGACCTGGATGTGGGGGTAGGAGGGTGGGTTGGCAAGTTTTCAGATGACACAAAGGTTAGTGGCGTTGTGGATAGTGTAGAGGATTGTCAAAGATTGCAGAGAGACATTGATAGGATGCAGAGGTGGGCTGAGAAGTGGCAGATGGAGTTCAATCCGGAGAAGTATGAGGTGGTACACTTTGGAAGGACAAACTCCAAGGCAGAGTACAAAGTAAATGACAGGATACTTGGAAGTGTGGAGGAGCAGAGGGATCTGGGGGTACATGTCCACAGATCCCTGAAAGTTGCCTCACAGGTAGATAGGATAGTTAAGAAAGCTTATAGGGTGTTAGCTTTCTTAAGTCGAGGGATAGAGTTTAAGAGACACGAGGTAATGATGCAGCTCTATAAAACTCTGTTTAGGCCACACTTGGAGTACTGTGTCCAGTTCTGGTCACCTCACTATAGGTAGGATGTGGAAGCATTGGAAAGGGTATAGAGGAGGTTTACCAGGATGCTGCCTGGTTTAGAGAGTATGCATTATGATCAGAGATTAAGGGAGCTCGGGCTTTACTCTTTGAAGAGAAGGATGATGAGAGGAGACATGATAGAGGTATACAAGATATTAAGAGGAATAGATAGAGTGGACAGGTGCCTCTTCCCCAGGGCACCACTGCTCAATACAAGAGGACATGGCTTTAAGGTAAGGGGTGGGAGGTTCAAAGGGGATATTAGAGGAAGGTTTTTTACTCAGAGAGTGGTTGGTGTATGGAATGCACTGCCTGAGTCAGTGGTGGAGGCAGACACACTAGTGAAATTTAGGAGACGACTAGACAGGTATATAGATGAATTTAAGGTGGGTGAGTTATATGGGAGGCAGGGTTTGAGGGTTGGCACAACATTGTGGGCCGATGGGTCTGTACTGCACTGTACTATTCTATGTTCTATGTTCTATAATCTCATTACAGAGGAGGAAAAAAGTCCAAATTGAGACTAGCCTGTAACTATAAGACCATAAGATATAGGAGCAGAGTTAAGTCATTTGGCACATCTAGTCTGCTCCACTGTATCAGAATGGCTGATCCAATTTTTCTCTCAACTCCAATCTCCTACCTCCTCCTTGTATCCCTTCATGCCCTGACCAATCAAGAATCTATCAACCTCTGCCTTGAATATACATAAAGACTTGGCCTCCACAGCTGCCTGTGGCAAAGAATTCCACACCCACTGGCCTAAGAAATTCCTCCTCATCTCAATTCTAAAAGGACACCCCTCTATTTTGAGGCTGTGCCTTCTGGTCTTTGACTCTCCCACCACAGGAAACGTCCTCTCCACATCCACTCAATCAAGGCCTTTCACCATTTGATAGATTTCAATCAGGTTACCCCTCATTCTTCTAAATTCCAGTGAATACAGGCCCAGAGCCATCAGATGCTCATCATACGACAAGCCTTTCAATCCTGGAATCATTTTTGTGAACCTCCTTTGAGCCCTCTCCAGGTTCAGCTCATCCTTTCTAAGATAAGGGGCCCAAAATTGTTCACAATACTCCAAGTGAGGCCTCACCAGTGCGTTATAAAGTCTGAACATTACATCCTTCAGGGCAGGACTCCCACGTTTCTTTGAGCTTCACTGTTTTGTATTTGCTCTCCATTTAGAAAGTAGCCAACCTTTTCATTTCTTCTACCAAAGTGCATGGCCATATGCTTCCTGACACTGTATTTCATCTGCCATTTCTTTGCCCATTCTCCAAATCTATCCAGGTCCTTCTGTAGCCTCTCTAGCCTCTGTAGTCTCATCCAAATCATTGACATATAACGAAAAAGGAATCAGTCCCAACACAGACCTTTGTGGAACACCACTAGTCACTGGGAGCCATTCAGAAAAGGTTCCCTTTATTCCCACTCTTTGCCTCCTGCCAATCAGCCACTGATTTATCCATACTAGAATTTTCCTGTAATACCATAAGCTCATAGCTTGTAAAGCAGGCTCATGTGTGGCACCCTGACAAAGAGCTTCTTAAAATCCAAGTACACAACATCAGCAGGTTCAGATTTATAGATTTTTGGGATCCCTTCTGGGGAAGGTATGGCCTATACAAAAAGACGGGCTACACCTGAACCCAAGAGGGACCAATATCCTTGCAGTCAAGTTTGCTAGCATTCAAGAGAGTTTAAACTGACTTGGCAGGAGGATGGGAACTAGTGTGATCATGCTGAGGCTGACGATATTGGCTTACAAACTGAGGCAGTGAATACTGAGATTCCTAGCCAGGAGAAGCTGATGATACGGCAAAATTGCTGTAACAGGATGAGTTGCAACACAGAAAGTGAACAAAATCGAAAAGGGTGAATACTGGACTGAAGGTGTTATATTTGAATGCACACAGTATATGGAATCAGGTCAATGATCTTGTAGCACAGTTACAAATGGGCTTGTATGACATTGTGGGCATCACTGAACATTAACCAAGTACTTAGCCAAATATCTTTAAATGTTGTTATTGTTGCTGCTACAATCACCTTCTCTGGCAGTTTATTCCATATACCAACCACCAACAACCAAGCATGAAGAAGCTGCCCCTCAGGTCTTTTTTACGTAAATTCTTCACTTCTGCCCTTAACCCTATGCTGTCTAGCTTTTAGTTCCCTTTCCCTGGGAGAAAAGGCTGACTGCATTCTATGCCCCTCATGATTTTATACACCTCTGAAAGATCACTCCTCAGTCTCCTGCATTCCAAGAAATAAAGTCCTACCTGCCCAACCTCTCCCTACAACTCAGGCCCGCAATACTGGAAGTATCCTTGTAATTTTCATTTGTACTCTTACCAGTTAAATGATGTTTTTCTTATAACAGGGTAACCAAAATTGAACACAATACTCCTCACCAGCATCTTGTACAACTACAACATAATGCCCCAACTATTATACTCAGTGCCCCGACTTAAGGACCTGTGATGCTGCTTCCAATTACTTGTCAATATACTGTGACTTTGCTCAATATGCCAAAGATACAAAAATGCTCTGTTTTTACATTGGATCCTTCGGCATCCATACAGCCACATGTGATAAGCTGCCAGTCTACATCACACGTATTAAATGGTGCTGCAGTTCCCAGCACCTACACAAACATATAAAGTAGATATCATCAGGTCCCACATGTGTACACCATTGCATAGTGAGATAATGCAGTCGGCAGTCCTGTGTAGCAGGAAGCTATGCCCTGCAAGTGGAATGATTAAAATATGATATTTTCCTAGTGAGGCTGAGATTGCCAGCAGCAGGACCGAGCAATCAGGCAGGCTGAATAGTACCAGATGTCTTTCAATAAGCAGGGCAGCTAAAGGGCAAATATTAACTCAATCTAAATTAGTGGTAAAATCAGGCACTGGAAAGGCCAGCTCAAGGAAGGATTTGAACAGCTGATGATAACAGATGCAGGAACCTGGCCAATACCCCTGGGCATTGAGCTTGCTCATCAACAATAAATAAAGGTGCCAGCCTTGCTTCTGTGATGACTTTCTTGCCTTTGAGCCAGAAAATTGCAGTTTCAAGATCCCACTCTGAAGTTAAGCACTTAACTTAGGCTGCCTGTGTGTTCTCTGGTGATTACCGAGGCGGTGCCATGTAAATGGAGGTGCCTTCTTTTGGAAGAGCCGTCAAACTATCTGAAAAGGTTGCAGCTAGCAGAGGCAATGTCTTACAGCTCAGGTTCAATCCTGGTGTCCAACGCTGTCTGTGTGGAGTTTTCTCGTTTTCTCTGTGACCACGTGGGCTTTCTCCAGATGCTGTAGTTTATAGATACAGCACAGGAGCAGGCTCTTGCAGCCCAGCAAAGCACGCCATCTAATTACAACCAGGTGACCATTTAACCTACTAGCCCATACATCTTTGGGTTTCTTCCTAGCTCCCAAGGATGTGCTGGTAGATAGGTTAATTAGCCGCTATAAATTCCAACTCCCCCCGCCCCACCACTCATATTGTTAGCTAAAAGAAGAGTCAAAGAGTCAAGGGTTGTTGAAGAGCAATGAGAGAAGAGAATGAAATAGGTGAGAGGAATCAGATTGCTCAAAGTGATTCAATGGGCTGAATGGCCCACATCTGCCCCTTCTAGAACATGCAAACATTTTACATCATTATTCAAAGAGAAAGGGAGGCTTTCTCTTTGCTCTGGCATGTATTCATTTTCAACCAATATAATTAGCTCATTTAATCTGTTCATTATCTCTTTGCTTTTTGCTCAGATTATTCCGATGTTTTCCAAAATACAGCTGTAACTACAGATCAAAACCTGAACTAATTCGAGGACATCTTGACATTGCGAAAGGTTCTTTGCAAATTGAAACTTCGCTCTTACATGAAAATTAATTCATTAGATTTTACTGCAAAGAAATTCAATTCTTGACTATTGTTAACAAAAAAAAACACACCTATGCAAAAAGATTCAGCAATTTGGAAGCACAGGATGGATGAAACTAGCCTTTGGTCTTACCTAGAATTATTTAACAAAATGACAACAAAGGCATGAAAAAGCAGAAGAGACATTCAGATTCTGATTCAGATGTATTTATCAGATGTACATCGAAACGTACTGTGAAATGCATTGTTTGCATTAAAAACTAACACACCCAAGGATGTGCTGGGGGCAACACACACACACACACACACACACACACACACACACACACACACACACACACATTCACTCTCACACTCTTCCAACCCCAGCACTGGCCACCTCCAAGCCTCTAGTCGTTTGGATTATTGTGTGCAGTTGCCACATTAAAGGAAGAATGAGAAAGATGTTGCTTAGATTGGAGTGTAGTAGCTAAAGGAAATGTTGGCCAAACTTAGTTTAATTTCTCTGGCGCATAAGAGACTGAGGGAGAACTGGTCAGATGTACAGTATATAAATTATGAGAGGCATAGGCATGCTAGATTGTAAGAGTCTCTTTCCCAGGCTGGAAGTGCCAAACTCATTTGTACAGGGTGCCACAGTAACACAGCAGATAATGTAACATTATTACTGAGCCAGACCCCTGCCGTCGGTGAGGAGTTTGTACATTCTCCCTGTGACCACGTGGGGTTCCTCCCACACTTCAGAGACACACGGGTTAGTTTGTTAATTGGTTGCACAGGTGTAATTGGGAAGCTCAAGCTTGTGGGCCGGAAGGGCCTGTATCTCTAAATAAACTAAAAATACAAGAATGTGAGAGGAGGAAGTTTTAAGGCGATTTGTGGGGTGTGTTACTTTTTAAGAGAGAGTAACAGGTGGAATGCACTGCCAGGGGAGGTGGTAGGCACAGATATAATAGTAAATTTTAAGAGGCATTTGGACAGTCACACAGACAGGGAGAGAATGGAGGATATAGACTATGTGCTGACAGATAGGTTTGTTAAAATGGAATCATTGTTAGAACAGACATTGTGGACCGAATGGCCTGTTTGTACTGAATTATTCTAGGTTCTTTAATATAGAGAGATGCAGAATGGATTTCACAGTAGGGGTATATTAAGAAAACAGTCTTGCAGAACTTTGAGATGGGGAGGTACATTCTTGAATTAAATGTTCTGCAAGAGATGGAGCATTATCAAGGACTGCAGTTGGTAGTACTACATTTGTGAACGTGACTTATTCTCAGCCCCGAATTTATCGTGAAGGTGGAGTGTGCCTGTTTTGAAGGTTTGTAAATATCACAGAAATAATCTTTATAATATGACTCACCAAAATCTCATGAGAAATCACAAACTGTGTACACTATTTAAAGAAGAAAACACAACAGCACCTTTTTAGGAAACAATCTAAGCTTATTATATCAACCTTGAGTCTTTAGTTTGGAATATCAGCTTGCTGTTGAGCAATGCTGCATTAACCAGTGGAGGAGAAGGGTGTAGACTGAAACCTGGCAGAAATGGATTTTAGAACAGGGCGTTGAAAGCCCTGTATAAGAGGTAGAAGTAATTGCTTCAAAATAGTGCACAGGCTGAGCAGGATCAAGACAGGTACTTTATCTGTCAGGGTAGTGAACCATTAAATTGCATCTTGAAGGGTGGAGGAGGTGCACCCACCACAGGAGTTGTACTTTGAGGCCAGTAACCTCCCGAGTGAGTGGATTCTGTGTTATCCGGGTTGTCACTCAACCGAAACCAGGAACTCTACCAATGAAACGCTGAACAGGTTTTCAATGCTTTCGAGAATTATCCCAACCCTCCAAGCAAAGAGATGGTCAACAGAATCCAGGTTCTCATGGATAATGAGTGAAAGACAAATCATTTGATACTTACTATTCTGAACTGCTGCTGTTGGTTGCAGATTGTAACTGGAGATCTGAGGGGCACATTGCAAGTGGAGCTCAATTTAGGGAGCATCTGCTGCGAGAATCAGCCAAACTTGGCAAAGTGCGCCATATCGTGTAGGGCCTCTGAGCTAGTTATTTGGACAGCACACCCTGGAATTTTGTCCAAACAGTCAAACGGAAGCACAGAAGTATAGCAGTAACACTTTCAATGTTATAGTTCTTGTAAATGTTTGCAGAAATATGCAGCTTATGGGAAAGGATGTCACATGTGCAAAAACACAAATCAATTTTCATTCCAGTGCCAAGGAAGGATGAAGAGTTGTAATGGAACCAGTTATCAGATAGAGGTTGGCCAAGATTCCAATACAGTCCATTGTTGCTATGAAGTGGCAGGGGATAGAGTTTCAGGCAGACACTGATGCAACATGACACTTCATTTCCAAAAGCTTGTTCCTAATATACACCTTAGATTGGTGAAAGTGAAAGATCCAAAGAATGGAAAGAACAGTTAAAGCAGAAAGTTCTCTTGTCTTTGCAGAGAACTATATACCAGTCCTTGGAATCAATGCAGCCCTGCAAATCTACTGCAGGTGCAAGACCTGCACTCAACCAGCAACCACTATTGGATGAGTCTGCAGATGTATCTGAAGAAACTGGAAAGCTGGAAGGAGCTACCACCTTGAGCAGGATGCGACTGAGCACCCAGTGGTATAACCTCCCAGTTGGCTTCCAGTTCCTCTCAAAAGTCTAGGTTGAAAGGCAAAAGTTTGTGCATTAGATGTTCAGCATCGTAGTGTCATAAAATATAACATGGTAGAAGAATGCTATTTCCACCCCCCACCCTAATCATATCTTGTGATTCCAAGGCTGTTGTATGGTGTTCCAGTACACATCCAACTATTGTTTACAGGTAATGAGGATTTCTGTCTCTTCAGCCTATTTCATAATCAGAATCAGGATTAATATAACTGGCGTATGTCATGAAATTTGTTAACTTAGCGACAGCAGTACAATGCATACATGATAATTACATTAAAAAATAAATTAATGAATTATCGTGTATATGTATATTAAATAGTTAAATTTAAAAATAGAAAACAGAAATAATAAAAAAAGTGAGGAGGTGTTTATGGGTTCAATGTCCATTTAGGAATTGGATGGCAGAGGGGAAGAAGCTGTTCCTGAATCACTGAGTGTGTGTCTTCAGGCTTCTGTACCTCTTTCCTGATGGTAACAGTGCGAAAAGAGCATGCCCTGGGTGATGGGAGTCCTTAATAATGGTCGCTGTCTACTGAGGCACAGCTCCTTGAAGATGTCTTGGATACTATGGAGACTAGTACCCAAGATGGAGGTGACAAATTACCACTTTCTACAGCTTCTTTCAATCCTGTGCAATGGCCACTTTCCTCCCCCCGATACCAGGCAGTGATGCAGCCTGTCAGAATGCTCTCCACAGTACATCTGCAGAAGTTTTTAAATTACTTTGATTCTGTCTTCACTAAGGAGGACATAAATAATCTTCCAGAAATAGTAGGGGACAGAGGGTCCAGTGAGATGGAGGAACTGAGCGAAATACATGTTAGTAGGGAAGTGGTGTTAGGTAAATTGAAGGGATTGAAGGCAGATAAATCCCCAGGGCCAGATGGTCTGCATCCTAGAGTGCTTAAGGAAGTAGCCCAAGAAATAGTGGATGCATTTGTGATAATTTTTCAAAACTCGTTAGATTCTGGACTAGTTCCTGAGGATTGGAAGGTGGCTAATGTAACTCCACTTTTTAAAAAAGGAGGGAGAGAGAAACCGGGGAATTATAGACCAGTTAGCCTAATGTCGGTGGTGGAGAAACTGCTGGAGTCAGTTATCAAGGATGTGATAACAGCAAATTTGGAAAGCGGTGAAATGATCGGACAAAGTCAGCATGGATTTGTGAAAGGAAAATCATGTCTGACGAATCTCATAGAATTTTTTGAGGATGTAACTAGTAGAGTGGATAGGGGAGAACCAGTGGATGTGGTATATTTGGATTTTCAGAAGGCTTTTGACAAGGTCCCACACAGGAGATTAGTGTGCAAACTTAAAGCACACGGTATTGGGGGTAAGGTATTGGTGTGGGTGGAGAATTGGTTAGCAGACAGGAAGCAAAGAGTGGGAATAAACGGGACCTTTTCAGAATGGCAGGCGGTGACTAGTGGGGTACCGCAAGGCTCAGTGCTGGGACCCCAGTTGTTTACAATATATATTAATGACTTGGATGAGGGAATTAAATGCAGCATCTCCAAGTTTGCGGATGACACGAAGCTGGGTGGCAGTGTTAGCTGTGAGGAGGATGCTAAGAGGACGCAGGGTGACTTGGATAGGTTGGGTGAGTGGGCAAATTCATGGCAGATGCAATTTAATGTGGATAAATGTGAAGTTATCCACTTTGGTGGCAAAAATAGGAAAACAGATTATTATCTGAATGGTGGCCGATTAGGAAAAGGGGAGGTGCAACGAGACCTGGGTGTCATTATACACCAGTCATTGAAAGTGGGCATGCAGGTACAGCAGGCGGTGAAAAAGGCGAATGGTATGCTGGCATTTATAGCGAGAGGATTCGAGTACAGGAGCAGGGAGGTACTACTGCAGTTGTACAAGACCTTAGTGAGACCACACCTGGAGTATTGTGTGCAGTTTTGGTCCCCTAATCTGAGGAAAGACATCCTTGCCATAGAGGGAGTACAAAGAAGGTTCACCAGCTTGATTCCTGGGATGGCAGGACTTTCATATGAAGAAAGACTGGATGAACTGGGCTTGTACTCGTTGGAATTTAGAAGATTGAGGGGGGGGATCTGATTGAAACGTATAAGATCCTAAAGGGATTGGACAGGCTAGATACAGGAAGATTGTTCCCGATGTTGGGGAAGTCCAGAACGAGGGGCCACAGTTTGAGGATAGAGGGGAAGCCTTTTAGGACCGAGATTAGGAAAAACTTCTTCACACAGAGAGTGGTGAGTCTGTGGAATTCTCTGCCACAGGAAACAGTTGAGGCCAGTTCATTGGCTATATTTAAGAGGGAGTTAGATATGGCCCTTGTGGCTACGGGGATCAGGGGGTATGGAGGGAAGGCTGGGGCGGGGTTCTGAGTTGGATGATCAGCCATGATCATAATAAATGGCGGTGCAGGCTCGAAGGGCCGAATGGCCTACTCCTGCACCTATTTTCTATGTTTCTATGTTTCTATGTTTTAAGTGACAAGCCAAATCACTTCAAACTCCTAATGAAATATAATCCTGTTTTGTCTTCTTTATAGCTGCATCAATATGTTGAGGCCAGGTTAGATCCTCAGAGACATTGACACCCAGGAACTTGAAATTGCTTACTCTTTCCACTTCTGATCCCTCTATGAGGACTGGTGTGTGTTCCCTCATCTTACCCTTTGTGAAGTCCACAATCAACTCTTTGATCTTATAGGTGTTGAGTGCAAGATTGTTGCTGCAACACCACTCCATTAGTTGGTATATCTCGCTCTTGTAAGCCCTCTCGTCTCCATCTGAGGTTCTGCCAACAATGGTTGTATCATAAGCAAATTTATAGATGGTATTTGAACTATGCTTAGCCACACAGTCATGGCTATAGAGAGAGTAGAGCAGTGAGCTAAGCACATATCCCTGAGGTGTGACAGTGTTGATCATCAGTGAGGAGGAGATATTATTACCAATCCATACAGATTGTAGCCTTCCAGTTAGGAAGCTGAGGATCAATTGCAGAGGGAGGTACAGAGGTCCAAGATCTGTAGATTATCAGTCAAGACTAATGAAAGCCAGAATTACATAAGTCTTCTTAACCACCCTATCTACATGTCTAGCCATTTAAGGAGCTATGAACTTGGATCCCAAGATCTCTCTGCTCAGCAACACTGTTAAGGATCTTGCCCTTAACAGGGTACTGTCTCCTTGCCTTTACCTCACTTTTGTCTGGGCTAAATTCCATCTGCCATTTTTCTGCCCATATCTGCAACTGATCTATATCACATTGTATTCTTTGGCAGGCGTCTACACTATCAGCAACTTCACCAATCTTGCTATCATCTATATTTTCATATATTGCTGCTCTATCATCCTCCCTGCGAGCGTCCCCTGTTAATCAACTTTGGCCTGCTTTCCTCTCATGCCTCTGTAATTCCCTTTACTTCACTGTAATATGGATACATCTAACTTTAACTTCTCCCTCTCAAACTGCAGGTGAATTCCATCATATCATGATTACTATCGCCTACGGTTTCTTTGCCTTAAGGTCCCTAATCAATTCTGGTTCATTACACAACAGTCAATCCAGAATTGCCTTTTCCCTAGTGGGCTCAACCACAGGCTGCTCTAACAAGCCATCTTGTAGGCATTCTTCAAATTTCTTTTCTTGGTATCGCGAACTTTCCCAGTCTCTCATTACTACTGTAACAACGGACTTTTTACATGCCATTTCTGTCTCCCATTGCAATTTGTACCCAACATCTTGGCTACTGATTGGAGGCAGTTTATAACTCCTGAGGGTCTTTTTACCCCTGCAGTTTTTCAACTATACCCACAAGGATTCTGCATCTTCTGATCCTACAGTATGGCATTTTTTCTAAGGATTTGATTTAATTTTTTATGAACAGAGCCACACCACACCCTCTGCCCACTTGCCTGCCTGTTCGATATCATGTGTATCCATGACCATCAAACACCCAGCTGTGATCTTCTTTGAGTCACAATTCAGAGATGCCCACAATATTCTACCTGACAATTTCTAAATATGCTTCATGATCACCTGCCTCAGAGTCACAGAGTCATTGAAATGTACAGCATGGAAACAGACCCTTCGGTCCATCTAGTCCATGCTGAACCATTTAAACTGCCAACTCTCATCAACCTGTCCCAGGACCAGAGCCCTCCACACCATGCAGACAACATCCATTACCTTGCCTTCATCAATTTTCCTGCTAAATTCCTCGAAAAACTCTACAAGGTTGGTTAGACACAACCTAACACACACAAAGCCATGCTGACTATCCCTATTCGCTCCATGTCTATCCAAAATACAAATATATCCAGTCCTTTAGAATACCTTCCAATAACTTTCCCACTACTGATGTCAGGCTCACCAGCCTATAAATTCCTGGTTTACTTTTTAGAGCCTTTCTTAAATAGCAGGAACAACTTTGGCTATCCTGCTGAGGAATTCATAGCCACGGATGGCTGTGGAGGTCTGGGCTTTAAGTATTTTTAAAACAGAGGTTGTTAAGTTGTTGTTTGGTCAAAGCATCCAAGGTTATGGGGAGAAGGAAGGAGAAGGGAATTGAGAGGGATAATAAATCACCCATGATGGAATGATGGAGCAGACTCGATGGGCTAAATGACCTAATTCTGCTCCTATGTCTTATAGTCTTATTTATTTGAGTTTAGAACATAGAACATAGAAATCTACAACACATACAGGCCTTTCAGCCCACAATGTTGTGCTGACCATGTAACGGACTCTAGAAACTGCCTAGAATTATCCTACCGCAAAGCCCTCTATTTTTCTCAGCTCCATGTACCTAAGAGTCTCTTAAAAGACCCCATTGTATCCGACTCCACCACCATTGCTGGCCGTGCATTCCACGCACCCATCACTCTGTGAAAATTTACCCCTGACATCTCTTCTGTACCTACTTCCAAGCACCTTTAAATTATGCCCCCTTATGTTAGCCATTTCAGCCCTGGGAAAAAGCCTCTGGCTATCCACACGATCAATGCCCCTCATCATGTTATATACCTCTATCAGGTCACTCCCTTGCTCCAAGGAGAAAAGGCCAAGTTCACTCAACCTATTCTCATAAGGCATACTCCCCAATCCAGGCAACATCCTTGTAAATCTCCTCTGCACCCTTTCTAGTTTCCACATCATTCCTGTAGTGAGGTGACCAGAACGGAACGTTGTACTCCAAGAGGGATCTGACTAAGGTCTTATATAGATGTAACATTACCTCACGACTTCTGAACTCAATCCCACAGTTGAAGAATGCCAACACACCATATGCCTTCTTAACAACAACTGTCAACCAGCGCAGCAGATTTGAGTGTCCTATGGACACGGACCCCAAGATCTCACTGATCCTCCACACTGCCAAGAGTCTTACCATTACTATATTCTGTCTTCAAACTTGACCTACCAAAATGAACCACTTCAAACATCAGCAAACTTACTAACCCATCTTTTTACTTCTTCATCCAGGTCATTTATAAAAATCACAAAGAGGAGGGGTGCCAGAACAGATCACTGCAGAACACCTCTGGTCACCATGCAGAATACAACCACCCTTTGCTTTCTGTGAGCAAGACAGTACTGGATCCACAAAACAAGGTCTCCTTGGATCCAATGGCTCCTTACTTTCTGAATGAGCCTTGCATGGGGAACCTTATTAAATGCCTTACTGAAATCCATATACACTACAATCCACTGCTCTACCTTCATCAATGTGTTTTGTTACATCCTCAAAGAATTTAGTCAGACTGATAAGGCACAACTTGTCCTTGACAAAGCCATGCTGACTATCTCTAATCAGATTTTGTCTCTCCAAATGCTCATAAATCCTGCCACTCAGGATCTTCTCCAACAACTTGCCTACTACTGAAGTACGACTCTAATTTCCTGGCTTAGCTAGAAGAAACATAGAAATACCTACAGCACAATACAGGCCCTCTGGCCCACAATGCTGTGCCAAACATATACTTACTTTAGAAATTACCTGGGGTTACCCATAGCTCTCTATTTTTCTAAGCTGCATGTACCTATCCAGGAGTTTCTTAAAAGACCCTATTGTATCTGCCTCCGCCACAGTCACCGGCAGCCCATTCCAAGCACTCACCACTCTCTGCTTAAAAAACTTACCCCTGACATCCCCTCTGTACCTACTTCCAAGCACCTTAAAACTGTGCCCTCTTGTGTTAGCCATTTCAGACCTAGGAAAAAGCCTCTGGCTATCCACATGATCAATGCCTCTCATTATTTTATACACCTCTATCAGGTCACCTCTCATCCTCATCCAAGGAGAAAAGGCACTCTCTACTCCCTTTCTTGAACAAGGGAACAAAATTTGCAATCCGCCAATTCTTCTCCCGTCCCAGAGATGCAAAGATCATCATCAGAGGCTCAGCAATCTCCTCTCTCACTTCCCACAGTAGTCTGGGGTATATCTCATCCGGTTCTGGTGACTTATCTAACTTAATGCTTTTCAAAAGCTCCAGCATATCCTCTTTCTTAACGTCTATATGATCAACCCTTTCAGTCTGCTGTAAGTCATCCCCACAATTGTCAAGTTCCTTTTCACTGGTGAATATTGAAGCAAAGTATTCACTAAATAGCTCCACTACCTCCTCCAACTCCATGCAAACATTTCCACTATCGCACCTGATTGGTCCTATTCTCACACGGCTCATCCTCTTGCTCTGGGGTATTTTTTAATCCTGCTCACCAAGGTCATCTCTTGGCCCCTTCTAGCTCTCCTAGCTTCATTCTTAAACTGCTTCCTGGCAGCCTTGTAACTTTCTAGAGCTCTATCAGTACCTAGTTTCTTGAGCCTTTCATAAGCTTCTCTTTTCTTCTTAAGGATTTAAGATTTAAGGATTTTCCACATCCTTTGTACACCATGGTTCTTTTATCCTACTACCCTATCCCTGCCTCAGTGGGAAATACCTATGCAGAATGCCATGCAAACGTTCCCAGAACATTTGTCACATTTCTGCTGTGCATTTCCCTGAAAACTTCTGCTCCCATTTTATGCTCCCAAGTTCCTGCCGGATACTTCCCCCTAATCCAATTAAATATTTTCCCAAATTGTCTGCTCCTATCCCTCTCCAGGACTATGGTAGAGGAGATAGAGTTGTGATCAGTACCTCCAAAATGCTCTCCTACTGATAGATCTGACACCTGACCAGGTTCATTTCCCAATGCCAAATCAAGTACAGCCTCTCTCTAGTTGGCTTATCTACATATTGAGTCAGGAAACCTTCCTGAACACACCTAAAAAACTCCACCCCATCCAAACCCCTCGCTCTAAGGAGATGTCAGTCAACCGGAGGTGATTAGAGAGATTGAGGTGAAGGAACCCTTAGGAGGCAGTGATCATAACATGATTGAGTTCATTGTGAAATTTGAAAAAGAGAAGCTGAAATTTGATGTGTCGGTATTTCAGTGGAGTAAAGGAAATTACAGTGGCATGAGAGAGGAACTGGCCAAAGTTGACTGGAAAGAGACACTGGCAGGAAAGATGGCAGAGCAGCAGTGGCTGGAGTTTATGCGAGAAGTGAGGAGGGTGCAAGACAGGTATGTTCCAAAAAAGAAGAAATTTTCAAATGGAAAAAGGATGTAACCGTGGTTGACAAGAGAAGTCAAAGCCAAAGTGAAAGCAAAGGAGAGTTTATACAAGGAAACAAAAATTAGTGGGAAGACAGAGGATTGGGAAGTTTTTAGAAGCTTACAAAAGGAAACTTAGAAGGCTGTTAAGAGGGAAAAGATTAACTATGAAAGGAAGCTAGCAAATAATATCAAAGAGGATACTAAAAGCTTTTTCAAGTATATAAAGAGTAAAAGACAGTTGAGAGTAGATATAGGGCCGATAGAAAATGATGCTGGAGAAATTGTAATGGGAGATAAGGAGATGGCAGAGGAACTAAACGAGTATTTTGCATCAGTCTTCACTGAGGAAGACATCAGCAGTATACCGGACACTCAAGAGTGGCAGGGAAGAGAAGTGTGCGCAGTCACAATTACGACAGAGAAAGTACACAGGAAGCTGAATAGTCTAAAGGTAGGTAAAACTCCCGGACCAGATGGAATGCACCCTCGTGTTCTGAAGGAAGTAGCTGTGGAGATTGCGGAGGCATTAGCGATGATCTTTCAAAAGTCGATAGCTTCTGGCATGGTTCCGGAGGACTGGAAGATTGCAAATATCACTCCACTATTTAAGAAGGGGACAAGGAAGCAAAAAGGAAATTATAGACCTGTTAGCTTGACATCGGTGGTTGCTAAGTTGTTGGAGTCGATTGTCAAGGATGAGGTTACAGAGTACCTGGAGGCATATGACAAGATAGGCAGAACTCAGCATGGATTCCTTAAAGGAAAATCCTCCCTGACAAAGCTATTACAATTTTTTGAGGAAATTACAAGTAGGCTAGACAAGGGAGATGCAGTGGATGTTGTATATTTGGATTTTCAGAAGGCCTTTGACAAGGTGCCACACATGAGGCTACTTAACAAGATAAGAGCCCATGGAATTACGGGAAAGTTACATGCGTGGATAGAGCGTTGGCTGATTGGCAGAAAACAGAGATTGGGAATAATGGTGTTCCACGGGGTCCGTGTTGGGGCCACTTCTTTTTACATTGTACATCAATGATTTGGATTATGGAATAGATGGCTTCATGGCTGAGGTTGCTGACAATACGAAGATAAGTGGAGGGGCCGGTAGTGCTGAGGAAACGGAGAGAATGCAGAGAGACTTGGATAGATTGGAAGAATGGGCAAAGCAGTGGCAAATGAAATACATTGTTGGAAAGTGTATGGTTATGCACTTTGGCAGAAGAAATAAAAGGGCAGACTGTTATTTAAATGGGGAAAGAATTCAAAGTTCTGAGATGCAACGGGACTTGGGAGTCCTCGTACAGGATATCCTTAAGGTTAGCCTCCAGGTTGAGTCGGTGTTGAAGAAGACAAATGCAATGTTGGCATTCATTTGTAGAGGAATAGAGTATAGGAGCAGGGATGTGATGTTGAGGCTCTATAAGGCACTGTTGAGACCTCACTTGGAGTACTGTGGGCAGTTTTGGTCTCCTTATTTAAGAAAGGATGTGCTGACGTTGGAGAGAGTACAGAGAAGATTCACTGGAATGATTCCGGGAATGAGAGGGTTAACATATGAGGAACGTTTGTCTGCTCTTGGACTGTATTCCTTGGAGTTTAGAAGAATGAGGGGAGACCTCATAGAAACATTTTGAATGTTGAAAGGCATGGACAGAGTGGACGTGGCAAAGTTGTTTCCCATGATGGGGGAGTCTAGTACGAGAGGGCATGACTTAAGGATTGAAGGGCGCCCATTCAGAACAGAAATGCGAAGAAATTTTTTTAGTCAGAGGGTGGTAAATCTATGGAATTTGTTGCCACGGGCGGCAGTGGAGGCCAAGTCATTGGGTGTATTTAAGGCAGAAATTGATGGGTATCTGAGTAGCCAGGGCATCAAAGGTTATGGTGAGAAGGCGGGGGAGTGGGACTAAATGGGAGATGGGCTCCCATTTAGTGGGACTAAATGGGCTCCACAGGGGACTGTCTTGTCTCCCTTTCTCTTCACCATTTACACCTTGGACTTCAACTACTGCACAGAGTCTTGTCATCTTCAGAAGTTTTCGGATGACTCTGCCATAGTTGGATGCATCAGCAAGGGAGATGAGGTTGAGTACAGGGCTACGGTAGGAAACTTTGTCACATGGTGTGAGCAGAATTATCTGCAGCTTAATGTGAAAAAGACTAAGGAGCTGGTGGTAGACCTGAGGAGAGCTAAGGTACCGGTGACCCCTGTTTCCATCCAGGGGGTCAGTGTGGACATGGTGGAGGATTACAAATACCTGGGGATACGAATTGACAATAAACTGGACTGGTCTAAGAACACTGAGGCTGTCTATAAGAAGGGTCAGAGCCGTCTCTATTTCCTGAGGAGACTGAGGTCCTTTAACATCTGCCGGACAATGCTGAGGATGTTCTACGAGTCTGTGGTGGCCAGTGCTATCATGTTTGCTGTTGTGTGCAAGGGCAGCAGGCTGAGGGTAGCAGACACCAACAGAATCAACAAACTCATTTGTAAGGCCAGTGATGTTGTAGGGATGGAACTGGACTCTCTCACGGTGGTGTCTGAAAAGAGGATGCTGTCTAAGTTGCATGCCATCTTGGTCAATGTCTCCCATCCACTACATAATGTACTGGGTGGGCACAGGAGTACATTCAGCCAGAGACTCATTCCTCCGAGATGCAGCACAGAGCGTCATAGGAAGTCATTCCTGCCTGTGGCCATCAAACTTTACAACTCCTCCCTTGGAGGGTCAGACACCCTGAACCGATAGGTCCTGGACTTATTTCATAATTTACTGGCATAATTTACATATTACTATATAACTATTTATGGTTCTATTACTATTTATTATTTATGGTGCAACTGTAACGAAAACCAATTTCCTCCAGGATCAATAAAGTATGACTATAACTATGACTATGACTATGAATGGATCAGCTCATGATAAAATGGTGGAGCAGACTCGATGGGCTGAATGGCCGACTTCTGCTCCTTTGTCTTATGGTCTTAATATTAGAAAAGTTAAAATGTCCCATCACCACAACCCTATTATTGCAGAAACTGCCTCTCTATCTGCTCCTCGATGTATCTCTTACTACTGGGGAGTCTGTAAAAAACACCCAGTAGAGTTATTGCTTCCTTCCTGTTTCTGATTTCCACCCACACTGACTCAGTAGACAATCCCTCCATGTTTTCCTCCTTTCCTGCAACTGTGACACTATCCCTGATTAGTAATGCCATGCCCCCACCTCTTTTGCCTCCCTCGTTGTCATTTTTGAAACATCTAAAGCCCATCACACTC
Organism: Mobula birostris; assembly: GCF_030028105.1. Lineage (NCBI taxonomy): Eukaryota > Metazoa > Chordata > Chondrichthyes > Myliobatiformes > Myliobatidae > Mobula > Mobula birostris. The sequence continues at coordinate 63,575,162 of NC_092385.1, forward strand.
AGCAGGCATTCTTGCCCCTGAGACATCCAAGTCTCTCTAATGGCCACAACATCATAGTTCCAGGTACTGATCCGCGCTCTTTTAAGTTCACCCACCTTGCTTATCATACTCCTTGTATTAAAATAGACACATCTCAAACCATCAGGCTGAGTGCATCTTTGTTCTATCATCTACCTGTCCTTCCTCATAAACTTCCTAGAAGCTGTCACTACTTTGCGCCAACCGCCCCATACTCTGCAAAGCTAGTTTAAACCCTCCCCAATAGCATTAGCAAACCTCCCCACCAGGATATTGGTACCCCTCAGATTCAAGTACAATCCATCCTTTTTGTACAGGTCACACCTGCTCCCTGCTCCAATCTTTCAGCCACGCATTCATCCGCCACCTCATTCTATTCCTATACTTGCTGTCACATGACACAGGCAGCAATCCTGAGATTACTATTCTTGAGGTCCTGTTTCTCAGCTTCCTTCCTAACTCCCTGTATTCTGCTTTCAGGACCTCCTCCCTTTTTCCACCTATGTTGTTGGTACCAATATGTCCCACGACCTCTGGCAGCTCACCCTTCCATTTCATGATTTTGTGGATGCATTCAGAAATGTCACAAGCCTGGGTGGAAAACTACCATTTTTCTTTATCGTGCCTTTCTGTCTCCCTAACTATACTCTTGCCATCCTCTTCCATTCCCTACCCTTCTGAGCCAAGGGCCAGACTCAGTGCCAGAGGCACGGCCACTGTTGCTTCCATCTGGTAGGTCCCCCACCCCCCCCTCCCGGCAGTACGCAAAATGGAATACTTATTTTTAAGGGGGACAGCCACAGGGGTGCTCTCCACTACTGACGCTCTCCCTTCTGTCTCCTGACAGTCACCCACTTACCTGTCTCCTGTGGCCCCGGTGTGATTACCTGCCTTTAGCTCCTATCGATCACCCCCTCACATTCCCTAGTACACCGAAGGTCATCGAGCTGCAGCTCCAGTTCACTAACTCGGTCTGTAAGGAGCTGCAGCTCGGTGCACCTGGCACAGATGTGGCCATCAGGGAGGCTGGAAGTCTCCTGGGTATCCTACATCTGACACCCAGAGCAGAAAACTGTCCTTGCAGTCATACCCACTATTCATAAGTTAGGGGAAAAAAGAGATCTGAAAATAACTTATCTCCTTACCTCATCTAGACCTGTCCTCGTTGAAGCCCTACTACTCTGACTCAGGCTACTCTGATGACTGCTGTACTCCGTTTTGTCCTGAAACCTTCTCAGCAGCCTTGCGCAATGATGAACTACTGCATCTGCGCACTTCTCCCAATCGAATCTCTCAATGAAAGAAACTCATCACTTTTTAAATCTTCTCAGTGGCCTTGCAAAATGACGAGCTACTGCATCTGTACACTTCTCCCAATCAAATCAAAAAATGGGGCTACATTTGCCAACCTCAACAAGTAACTGCTGTAATCTATAGATTTCTGGAAGATATCAATGAACTCTTTCATTATTTGTTTCTTCCAGAAATTCACTTGTTTTCCTCGAATTTCTAGGAAGTTATTTTCATCCAATGAAAAAGAATCTCGTACTTTTCCAGTGTATATGACAAATAAACTCTTCTTGGGATTCCAGACGGGTACAGATATTGAAGATATCCGATGTTTCCATGACAGATTTTGCCATCTTCATCAGGGATGATGCCTAGGCATCTCTAGTCCAGTGATGTTTATACCGCTGGGTTCATTAGGACATCGTGGGTTTGGACTTTGTTACATTGAATGTTGAAATGAAATAAGTGTGCAGTAAAATAAAAAATGTGAAAGGGTTCAAGGCACACTGTGCCATCAAGCACCTTGTGGCAATATAACAGGACAGAGCTAAATACAGACCTGTCCCAGGTCAGTATGGGACTAGTCTGTGACAGGTGGCACTGACTAATCTCAGACAGCATGAAATTAATCTGGCACAGTACAAGACTAATCTGGGATGGATTGCAGGTTTGTGAGTAATTTTGGGATAACCGTTAAACATGAACCACCAGTAAGACACAGAAGGAATGCTGCTGGAAACGGGGTAATTCCTATCGGGAATGGAGGAGGGACATTGGGTATGAGGGCAGGCTGTTAGGTGATGGTTAGTTGAACAGGATGTCAGGCTGGAGTTTATGAGAGAATGGCATTCTGCAAGGTGGTTAAGTTTGGAGGCCTGGCAGGGCCTCAGTGGAGCAGTGAGGATGGAGTGGGGTTTAATGATCTGGAGTTGAACAGGATGATGATAGAGACTGAGCTGGTGCCATTAGCTGGGAGACACTGTTGAGGAGAGTGAAAGTGATCATATTAACATCCGTGAGAGAATCTGAAGCAGGAGAGGGGCTGGAATGTGGTAATTGGTGCTGTCAGTGTGGAAGTGAAAAATGTCGTCATTCGACAGCAGAAAAAGCAATGCAGCATTCTCTAGAGATCGGCAAGGTGGTGTCACTAGGGAGGAACGAGGTGCCATTGTAGAAGATAATCTCACTGCATTCAGATAGGTATTAGTGAAACCAGGAGATTGCACAGGCACTGCTCTGACTGGCAGGGAAAAGCTTGCCATAATGAGATTAAGGACAGGCAAGGACCAATCCCAGATACCGTATTGTCATTCACGAGTTGTATATCATTCTTTTAAATGAGTGTGGATGTATATTTAAACTAGTAATGACCTACAGCAACAGTGTATTTTGTTAAAATCTCATATTGTTATAGGTTTTTGAACTGAAGAACAGTGCAGGGGTAAGCTGCTTTAGCAGACTTCACTTAGGCTAGTTCTAATACTTCAGCCAGGGCCAAAATCAAACTCCCTGTTTCTTGCTTCCTGCTCTGTCTGCTTGCGTGGTGGAGAATTTAACCATTTGGATCTTTCTTCTTTGGCTATTATTCATGCCAGATATTGTACAATGTGTGGTTCCTGTAGTGTGGTTAGAACAATTCAGTCTGGCTACAAGCATATGTCTGAACAAAGACCCTCTCTGAGTTTCTAATCTCTCCCTACAGGAGTGGATTGTTCAGGCCTGTCCTGAGGTCAGTGTCTCTACACCTGCGAGTATTTCTCATTCTGTCTTCTCTGCTACAGGCTGCTGACAGAGATGATGAAAGCTCAGACGGAGAACAGACTAATCCTTTGCAGTTAGAATTTGTGGATGACCCGAACTTCAAGGTCAAGGTCAACTATTCATACATGGCAGTGCAGATCCCAACAGATATCTACAAGGGCTGTGAGTATGATACAGATTCTAAACAGTGTGCATTGTACAATAAGATCATTTTCCCCTTGATCTGTTGTGGTATTTACAAATCAAAGAAAATGTTGTCTCTTTCATCCTTCCATTTCTTTCTCCTATATTTTGATATTTCCAGATTTCCTTAGATATAAATTAATCCCAATATGTGTGAAGTGATAGATTTTGGAAAGTCAGATAGGAATAGGAAAAATATAGTGAGTGGCAGGGCACTGAGGAATGCTGATGAACAAAGAGATGTTGGAATTCCAGTTCAGTTTTTATTGATGCACCAGAGAGCATCCTATCCGGATGCTTAACAACTTGTTGTGGCAACTGCTCTGCCTGTGACCACAAGAAACTGCAGAGATGTGAACACAGCTGAGCACATCACAAAAACCAGCCTGCCCTCCAAGAACTCTGTCTATACTTCTCACTGCCTCGGTAAAGCAGCCAACAAAGTTAAAGACCCCACCCACCCGAATATTCTCTCTTCTCCCGTCTTTCATTAGGCATAAGATACAAAAGTCTGAAAAGCTCAAGAACAGCTTCTACCCCACTATTATAACTCTATTGAAGGGTTCCCTAATATAAGATACCCTTGACCTAACAATCTACCTTGTTATAATTGTGCACCATATTATCTATGTACCTCTGCTGCACTTTCTCTATAACTGTTACCACTTTATTCAGCATTTTGTTATTGTTTTACCTTGTACCACCGCAGTGCGTTGTGTATGAACAGAATACCAGACAAGCTTTTCACAGTGTATGCCTCAATACATAGAACCATATTCCAATTCCAATACATAGTTCGTTGAAAATGGCAACGTAGGTCAATTGGGTGGAGGAGAAGGAATATGATGCACTTGTCTTCATTGGTTGGACACACAATATAACATTTTGGAGGCTACTTCGCAACTTCACAATGTTCCCATGAGAGAAGTATCAAAGCAGGGTGGCGTGGGTTTAAAGTGAGGAAGGAGTTTTAAAGAAGATTTGTATTGAAAGTGTATGTTTTACACTGAGACTGGTTGATATTTGCAAGTTACTGCCAGAGGAGGTGGTGGATTCGGATAGAACAGGGAAGTTACTCCCAGAGGAGGTGGTGGATTCGGATAGAACAGGGAAGTTACTGCCAGAGGAGGTGGTGGATTCGGATAGAACAGGGAAGTTACTCCCAGAGGAGGTGGTGGATTCGGATAGAACAGGAAGACATGGAAAGATAAGTGGGCAAGGGACATCATCGTGGATGGATAAGTGGAGGCATACCAGGTTTTCACAGCTTCTGTGTTGTATACCTCACCGGCTTGATAGAAGGAGACCATTTAGCCTCTCAAATCTATCCCAGTTTACAGACCAATCTCATTCCTACTTTACTTTTGCTTATAACCTTTTTTCCCACATTCTCAATAATTCTACCACCCGCCTACACCTGAGCGGCAATTTACCACAGTCACTGGGGTGGATTACTGCAGGTCTTTGGGATGTGGGGGGAGTCTAGAATACCAGGCGACACAGGAAGCTGCTTTGCTCAAACAGTATTGGAGGTTAGTGTGAACACAGATGTCCGGAGTTGGGAGGCAGCAGCTTTACATCTGCTCCACTCTTCCCTCATCTACTTCTTGTGTTTCTCCATAAGGATATCCACACTGATGTCCTGAACCATATCTGCACTTTTGGTTTGGATTGTAACCAATATTCTGCACATTGCTGTATGTACTCTTGGTCCAGGTCATCTGCTTTGCACCTTTCTTATCTTTCAGGCTTTGTAATTATATTGTTCATAATAACCATTACAGCAGGGAAACAGGCCATCTCGGCCCTTCTAGTCCGTACCGAACTCTTACTCTCACCTAGTCCCACCGACCTGCACTCAGCCCATAACCCTCCATTCCCTTCCTGTCCATATATCTGTCCTATTTAGCTTTAAATGACAACATCGAACCTGCCTCAACCACTTCTGCTGGAAGCTCGTTCCACACAGCTACCACTCTCTGAGTAAAGAAGTTCCCCTCATGTAATATAAAAAGACCTTCATGTGTTTGTTCAGCTGAAGTCCCTATGGTGGCAGTCATATAGCAAGAAACATATGCTGACTTTCTAATGTCTCAGCTATAAACATGCCACTTGTGGCCCAATGAGCTTTTACATTACTCCAAATAAATATTATGTGAAGGGACATATTCTGAGGAATGTGTCCTCAGGACCTGTTGCCTATATGATGAGAGGCAGAGTCACAGAGCATAGGGACAGGCTATCCAGCCCAGCTCACCACACTGACCACTGGAGTCTTACCCAGCCCAGCTCACCACGCTGACCAGTGGAGTCTTATCCAGCCCAGCTCACCACACTGACCAGTGGAGTCTTATCCAGCCCAGCTCACCACACTGACCAGTGGAGCCTCATCCAGCCCAGCTCGCCATGCTGACCAGTGGAGTCTTATCCAGCCCAGCTCACCACACTGACCAGTGGAGCCTCATCCAGCCCAGCTCACCACACTGACCAGTGGAGTCTTACCCAGCCCAGCTCGCCACACTGACCAGTGGAGTCTTATCCAGCCCAGCTCACCACACTGACCAGTGGAGCCTCATCCAGCCCAGCTCACCACACTGACCAGTGGAGTCTTATCCAGCCCAGCTCACCACACTGACCAGTGGAGTCTTATCCAGCCCAGCTCACCACACTGACCAGTGGAGTCTTATCCAGCCCAGCTCACCACACTGACCAGTGGAGCCTCATCCAGCCCAGCTCGCCACGCTGACCAGTGGAGTCTTATCCAGCCCAGCTCACCACACTGACCAGTGGAGTCTCATCCAGCCCAGCTCGCCACACTGACCAGTGGAGTCTTATCCAGCCCAGCTCACCACACTGACCAGTGGAGCCTCATCCAGCCCAGCTCACCACACTGACCAGTGGAGTCTTATCCAGCCCAGCTCACCACACTGACCAGTGGAGTCTTATCCAGCCCAGCTCACCACACTGACCAGTGGAGTCTTGTGGAACCTCATCCAGCCCAGCTCGCCACGCTGACCAGTGGAGTCTTATCCAGCCCAGCTCACCACACTGACCAGTGGAGTCTCATCCAGCCCAGCTCGCCACACTGACCAGTGGAGTCTTATCCAGCCCAGCTCACCACACTGACCAGTGGAGCCTCATCCAGCCCAGCTCGCCACGCTGACCAGTGGAGTCTTATCCAGCCCAGCTCACCACACTGACCAGCGGAGCCTCATCCGGCCCAGCTCACCACAGTGACCAGTGGAGTCTTATCCATGTTAACTTTATAATCGTGCCCCTTAACTTCCTCCATTCCAGGGAGAATGGACACAGCTTCTCCAGTCTCTCCTCATAACTGAAACACTCCACAGAAGTCAGCATAAATCTCCTCTGCACTGGCTTCATCTATGGGTGTGAGGTACTTGAGAACAAGCTATCTCTAGCTCTGAGAGACTTTGTCAAGTCTTGTGTCACATAATGAGATTGTACACATCTACATAATCAACACTGAAACACTGCGTGCCAACAAATCCCTAGCTTTGATGCACGATACACACATAGGATGCAGACATGTACACATATGAATTCTCACTATTCTATGCTTAATATGGAATGTTAATTTGATGATGTATCTGCACTCTCAGGTGAACAGTACCAGATCTCAAGAGCAAGGGAATATATCCCAGGGCCCTATCTGATGATCAGACATGTACATTGCTGTGTGTTAGGCCTTGTCATGGAAGCTGACTTCCATGTTACACCCCGTTCTAAAGTATCTCGCCAGCTTTCATTACTGACGGTGAAAGAAGTTATCTAAATGCAATGCTCTTTTTCCCTTCACAGACTTAAATTCAACCTTGTACGAATGCACTTACACACTTCTACACCCTGGAAATGTAAACATTCCCTCACACTCTCTCATCTACTCCCTGAAACTGTAGAACGTGCTCAATCACATGAACACTCAGTCAGCCTCATTCACTTATTCAGAATCAGATTCACCTTTATTATCACCGATATATGTCAAAACTTTGTTGTTTTATGGCAGCAGTACAGTGCAATATATACAAATACTACTCTCCGTTACTAAAGGAAATATAAAAATCTCGTGCAGAAAGTAAGGTGGTGTTCATGGGTACGTGGACTGGTCAGAAATCTGATGGTGGAGGGGAAGAGGCTGGTCTGAAAACATACGTCTTCAAAACATTAAAAGATTTGTCCTTCTGAAAAATGTAGCCCAGACAGTAAATCTCCATTTTATGCTGCAGCTCTTTAAAGGTGATCCATGTGCAGAACACTCACACGATCCATCCATTTGTTGGTAGTGTTTTGAGTTGTGACTTTTATTTTTAAATCCTGAACCATTCCAAACTGGCTGTTGTTCTGTCACTCCACCCTGACCCATCCCAATCTCTATACTCAGCTAGGCAACCATCATGTTCCTAAACGTAGTGAATCAGAGCACTCCGACAATGAAACAGTCAAGAAGTTAGCTCACAACTAACTGAATGATTATTTTCCCAGAGATGATCACAGGCCCCTATCAAAATAGTGAACAGTAAATGGCGGATGGAATGGCTGGAACTTGTGTAGCCATGAAGTCAGGTGTTGCATTTTGTAAGTTAAACCAGGCCAGGACTTTCTTGTGAATATTGTAGAACAGAGAGATTTGGGAAAACAAAACAATCTTCCTTGTAAGTAGTGACACGAATGGACAGGGTGGTGAGCAAGGTGTTTGTCACCCTTGTCCTCATTAGTCAGGTTACTGAGTCCAAGAGTTGGGATTTCATGTCACCATTTATCAAGACATCGGTAAGCCTGCTCTTGGAGTATTGTGTAAACACAGTTCATGGTTGCCAAGCTATAGATGCTATTAAGTGGAAAAGGACACTCTTCCCTGGAGCATAGAAGGCTAACAAGTGACTTTATTGTGTGCATATATAAATGGATGAGGGGAAAGATAGGGTAAATGGTAAGTCTTTACTCCAGAGTAGAGGTGTCTGAAACTAGAGGCTGAGATCGAAAGTGAGAGGGGAAAAATTTAAAGGGAACTTGAGGAGCAACTCTTTCACACAGAGGGTGGGTAATATATGGAATGAGCTGCCAGAAGAAATAGTAAAGGTGGGAACAGTTACAACATTTAAAAGGAATTAATTGGGTATATGAATAGGAAGCCTTTACAGGAACATGGGCCAAGTGCAGGAAAATGAGACTAGTTTAGGAAGGCAATTTGTTGAGCATGGACAAGTTGTGCTGCGGGACTATTTCTGTGCTCTATGACCGTGCCTTCCCGAGAGTTGGATTGCTCAAGTTCTGCTTTTCCCACCCCCACAAACCTGCCCCCTCCCGGTGACTGTCACTGTTTTATTTCCTATCTATTCTGTTAAGCACTGCAATGAAGTTTGGCAAAATGAAGCTGAGTACCTGTCTGTAGCCCAGCTTTCAAACTGGTTCAATATTGCCTCTCTCTGTTTCTCACCTAATACTGCAGTCAATTCAAATACCTCTTCCCGCACATGGCCACATCTGGAACTCTGGGATAAGGACAGTGAGCTCATACTTCTCATTGTCCTTGCTGTCTAAGTTTCACAATGGAAGAGGATAGAATAACACTGGAGAGGGTGCAGAGGATATTGTCTGGAGTGGAGTGTTCCTATTCTGAGGAGAGATTGGAGAAGTTAAGACTTTTCCCTGGAGAAGAGGGGGTTAAGAGGAGATGTGATTGATGTAGACGGTGGGAAACTTTCACAGGGTAAGACTAAAGTTTGGTTTTAAGGTAAGGGGAAGATGTCTTAAGGGAATCTTTTTTGCCCAGAGAGTGGTGATTATCTGAAACATATGGCCTGAGTGGGTGGTGGAAGCAGAGCATTTAAGAAGTGTCTAGATGAATATTTGAATTGTCAAGGCATGGAAGGGCAAGGGGTCAAGTGCAGGAAAATTAGATTAAAATAGATGGGGGCCTGCATGTCATCGTGGACATGGTGGGCCAAATGCCTGTTTCCTTGCTTTGAGTATCTGTCACTCTAATGCCTAGCTTATGCTGTTAGGGATTTTTATGTAGAACACATACTGTCTGATATACAGGTGTCCCCCGCTTTTCGAACGTTCACTTTACGAAACCTCACTGTTACGAAAGACCTACATTAGTTCCCTGTTTTCGCTAACAGAAGGTGTTTTCACTGTTACGAAAAAAGCAGCGCACGATAAAAGGCAGCGCGTGCCCCGAGCAGCCGCTCTCCCCCAGATACAGAACTGCATTCTAGCCGGCATTGCTTAAACACCAGCCTGTGAGCAGCCATTTGCAAGATGAGTTGTATGGTATAGGAAAAGCCTAAAAGAGCTCGTAAGGGTGTTACACTTAGCTTAAAAATAGACATAATTAAGCATTTTGATCGTGGTGAACGAAGTAAGTGAGTTTGGCTTGTGGAAGCAGACGAAGATGACGTTGAAGAGGTTTTGGCATCCCATGACCAAGAACTGATAGATGAAGAGCTGATGCAATTGGAAGAAGAAAGGATAACAATCAAAACCGAATGAGTAATGATAAAGTACGACTTTAATTTTGAAAGGGTACGTCGGTTTAGGGGATATTTGCAAGATGGTTTGAGTCCTTACAAAGAACTGTATGATTGAAAAATGCGCGAGGCTCAGCAGTCAAGCAAGCCTTTCACATCAGCCACAGCAGACGACGAACCTCGACCTTCGAAATCGAGGTGGGCAGTCATAGGAGAAGATGAGCTGCCTGCTGTAATGGAAACAGACAACGATGAGATGACACCCCAGTGTCCCACCACCCCAACCCCCAGGCCGTGGACAGATACCAATCCACTGAGAATGCAGCAGTAGCCAGGAGACACACAGTAGATCTTTAAGAAAAAAGTCGAAATAAACATGCTAATTAATTAGGTACCGCCCGGCACATAATTGTCGGCCCAGATCAGAGGCGATGCAATCTGTCATTGTTGTAACTCAAGGGCAATTAGAGAGTGGTGCTGAATGACAGTTATGTCCACAGCCTGTGAATGAATATAGACTGTATCTCAATGCTTGGGAAGGAGTTGCCCAACTTAGAGTGAATTCCACATTACCACATGGATAACACTTGACTTTATTTGTTGGTGAAATGTGTTTAAGTATATTTGAATAATAAAAAATGTATGGCATTTTGAACCCAATCATAAATCTGTGGGAGTGCTGATGTTAAAAATAGTAATAAATTGCAGTAAATCAAGAGCGAAGAGAGAAAAAATCAGAGTGATATGATATTTTCTGAGTAAGATTCTAATTGCCTGAAGTTGGTAGTGGAGATTTAATGACCTGGAGGATGTCATGATGTGACAGCCTTCTGACAGGTGTTCTGCGCTGATGTGTATCTGTGCTGAAGCAGGAGTTTACCTCATGGAATTGATCAAGAGTGCAAAATATTCTGGCAGCCGTGAGTGACAACAGCAGCAAAGTGCTTAAGGTTGCTATCAGCAGAAACAGGAGAATTCACACGTTTAATACCATTGAATTTACTTTACTCATTACTGAACACTCAACACAAATGCCATTTATTTATTCACTTTGCCATCTTAATACAGCAGCCAGCCAGGAGACATGTATGGTAAGTTACTCCAGGGTCCCTCCTTTTCCAGCATTATATTAAAAAGTGGAGTGTAAACTGCTCATAGTGACTGTATTAATCGCCACTGATGTATGCACCGCACCATCACTCACAGTGCAATACCAGACTTTTTTTACATTGCTCTGTCAAAGCCAGAGTGTGGTAAAGAGCACCTCCATCTGATGAAACTACTCCCATAACCAGACCATTAAACCACAAGTTTGGAACAGGACACACAAGAACACAGCAGTGGGAGAGTCATCTCTGAACTTCTCTTCTGCCCTGCCATGCAATCTAATTATGGCTGATTTGGCCCAGGCCTCATCTCCTCTTTTGTGCCAGTTCCTTGATCACTCAAAACTCTCATTTGTTTCCTTTTCAATGATCCACAATTATCCAACTTCTACAACCTTCTGGGGCAGGAAATACCAGAAATTTACTACCAGGTTACACTAAAGTACACGTGTCTTAAATGATCATTCCCTTATCTTGTATCAATGACACCTCATGCAGGACTCACCCAGTAGTGAAAACATCTCAACATCTCCCTTTTGATGCTCCTCTTAGGATGCTCTATGTTTCAATAACAGCATATCTCATTCTTCTGAACTCCAAAACAATAATAGATGCAACTTCCTTGGCCATTGGTGATAAGGCAGCCCTCTCATCCCAGTAATTAGTCCTGTGAATCTCTTTTGGACTACCTCTATTGCTTGCATATACTTTCTTAAATAATGGGACAAAATCTGTATGGGATACTTCAGGTGTAGCCTCACCAACACCCCCATTCAACTGAAACAAAACTTGAAAATCAAAAAAACTGCAATGTTGGAAACGTAAAAACATGGAATTCTAAAATAAAAGCAGAAAATGCTGGAAACACTCAGCTGGTTGGACCACATCCTTAAAAAGAGAAACAGAGTAAATGTTTCAGATTGAAGGCCCCTCATCAGAACTGGGAAGAAGACAAAAGATGCAAGAAGGGTGGGGGAAGATGATGTCTCGTGGGGTTAAACTGGTCAGAATAAATGAGAGCAGTGGAAGAGTGAGAACACAGATGACAATAGGAGTTGCAAAATACAGTAAGATGTGTCCACCACTCCCAAAGGGGAAAAACGGGTAAACTAGACAAACTAAGCAAATATCACAGATGGGTGAGTGACATAGACAGAGAACAATTCCGTAGGTTGTATCTTGCCCAGACTGAAGATGAAGTGGTGTTCCTCAATCTCTGCTGAGTTTCACTGTAACAATGCGGTGATAATTGATTGGCACAAGGATGATGGAAAAATGGAAGGCTATGTAGGAGGGAAAGGTTAGACTGATCTTGGAGAATGATATAAGGTTGGCACAACATCATGGGCTGAAGGGCCTGTACTGTGCTGGAAAGACTGCTTGGATCCTTGCATGGTGCAAAGGTGTTGCATCACCTGTGGCTTCAAAGAAAAGTGCTGTAAGAATAAAAGGGTAGTTGGTGGGAACAAAAGGGTGGACCATTGGGAATGATCCCTCTGAAATGATGAAAGGAGAATTTCAGAAACCATGGCCCAGTTAGGGACAGTCAGCATGTGCTTTGTGAGGAGCTGCTGAAGGTGAATAAAGAAGGCAGAGTTGTGGATGAGTCCATTGTTAAATATGAGGCTTCATGTACTCGCAGGCAAACAATAAAATGGGCTGAAGTCAGCATGGTTTCCTCAAGGAGAAATCTTGCCTAATAAATCTGTTGGAATTTGATAAGGAAATAACAGGCAGGAGAGACAAAGAAGAGTCAATGGATGAACTCAAGGCACCTTCCGGACAGGTTTTCTTGAGCTGTTGGGGAAGGTTTAAACTAATTTGGCAGGGTGATGGAAACCGGAATGTTAGGGCTGTAGATGGGATAGTTGGTATGCAAGTAGATGCATTGTGTCGTGAGACTGTGAGGAAGGACAGATAGATGATAAGGCAAAATTGCAGTCAGTGAGTTGAGTTAAAGTATAACAGGGGCCAAAGACAAAAAGAGTGATGTATACAGGACTGAAGGTGTTTTATCTGAAAGCATGCAGTATATGGAATAAGGTAAATGATCTTGTAGCAGTTAGAAATTGGTAGGTACGATGTTGTGGGCATCACTGAGTCATGGCTGAAAAAGATCGTAGATGGGAGCTTGGAATACCCAAGGATACACATTTTATCAGAAGGACAGGCAAGTAGGCAAGGAGCATGGCATGGCTCTGTTGGTAAAATAAAATTAAATCTAATCTTTTGAAAGAGGTGACATATGAACAGAAGATGTAGAATGCTTTTGGGTAGAGTTAAGAAACTGCAAGAGTAAAAGACCCTGAATCCCTCAATAGGAGTTATATACAGCCTTCCGAACAGTAGCAAAAATGTGGACTAAAGATCACAACGGGAGTTAGAAAATGCATGTAAAAAGGCAATGTTATAATAGTTATGGGGAATTTCAATATACAAGGAGATTGGGAAAATCTGGTTGGTGCTGGATGCCAAGAGAGGGTAGAATGCCTACAAGATGGCTGTTTAGAGCAGCTTGTGGTTGAGCCCATTAGGAGATTGGGTGTATGTAACAAACCAGATACGTATGTTTAGAGAACTTAAGGTAAAGGAACCAACCTTAGGAAACAGTGATCATAATATGATAGAATTCACCTGGAGTTTGAGAGGGAGAACTTAAGTCAGATGTATCAGCATTATAGTGGAGTAAAGGGAATAACAGAGGTATGAGAGAGTAACTGGTCAAAGTTGATTAGAAGGGAACATTAGCAGGAATGAGGGTAGAACAACCATTTCTGGAGTTTCTGGGTGCAACTTACAAGTCATATCCCAAAGAAGAGGTATTCTAAAGGGAGGAAGATGCAACAAAAGCTAACATGGGAAGTCAAAGACAGCGTAAAAGCAAAAGAGAGGGCAATATAATAGAGCAAAAATTAGTAGGAAGTTAGAGCATTGGGAAGCTTTATAGCCAATGATATAAAATAGGATACCAAAAGTTTTATTCAGATATATAAAGTGTAAAACCGAAGCAAGAGTGGATATCGGACCACCAGAAAATGACGTTCTCAAGTTCACAGATGAGACGGCAGTGGTGGGGCTCATCACCAACAACATTGACATTGCCTGCAGAGGGGAGGTGAAAGAGCTCAAGGCCTGGTGTCAGGCAAATACTTTATACTTCATACTTTATTGTCGCCAAACGATTGAAACTAGAACGTACAATCATCACAGCGATATTTGATTCTGCGCTTCCTGCTCCCTGGATTACAAATCGATAGTAAATATTAAAAATTTAAATTATAAATCGTAAATAGAAAATAGAAAAATGGGAAGTAAGGTAGTGCAAAAAAACTGAGAGGCAGGTCCGGATATTTGGAGGGTACGGCCCAGATCCGGGTCAGGATCTGTTCAGCAATCTTATCACAGTTGGAAAGAAGCTGTTCCCAAATCTGGCCATACGAGTCTTCAAGCTCCTGAGCCTTCTCCCGGAAGGAAGAAGGACGAAAAGTGTGTTGGCTGGGTGGGTTGTGTCCTTGATTATCCTGGCAGCACTGCTCCGACAGCGTGCGGTGTAAAGTGAGTCCAAGGACGGAAGATTGGTTTGTGTGATGTGCTGCACCGTGTTCACGATCTTCTGCAGCTTCTTTCGGTCTTGGACAGAACAACTTCCATACCAGGTTGTGATGCACCCGAGAAGAATGCTTTCTATGGTGCATCTATAAAAATTAGTGAGGGTTTTAGGGGGCAGGCCAAATTTCTTTAGTTTTCTCAGGAAGTAAAGGTGCTGGTGGGCCTTCTTGGCAGTGAACCCTGCTTGGTTGGACCAAGTCAAGTCATTTGTGATATTGACCCCGAGGAACTTAAAGCTTTTGACCTGTTCCACTTGCGCACCACCGATGTAAGTTGGGTGGTGCAGTCCGCTACTCCTTCTGAAGTCAACAACCAATTCCTTCGTCTTGCAGACATTGAGGGATAGGTTATTGTCTTCGCACCATGCCACCAGGTTCTTAATTTCCTCGCTGTACTCAAACTCATCAAGAAAAAAATAATAATATTAATAAATAAAGGATGGGGTACGAAGGGGAGGTGGGGCATTAACGGAAGTTAGAGAAGTCAATGTTCGTGCCATCAGGTTGGAGGCTACCCAGACGGAATATAAGGTGTTGTTCCTCCAACCTGAGTATGGCTTCATCTTTACATTAGAGGAGGCTGTGGATAGACATATCAGAATGGGAATGGGATGTGGAATTAAAATGTGTGGCCACTGGGAGATCCTGCTTTCTCTGGTGGACAGAGCGTCGGTGTTCAGCGAAATGGTCTCCCAGCCTGCGTCGGGTCTCGCCAATATATAGAAGGCCGCATCGGGAGCACCGGACGCAGTATATCACCCCAGCCGACTCACAAGTGAAGTGTCACCTCACCTGTAAGGACTGTCTGGGGCCCTGAATGGTGGTAAGGGAGGAAGTGTAAGGGCATGTGCAGCACTTGTTCCGCTTACAAGGATAAGTGCCGGGAGGGAGATCGGTGGGGAGGGATGGGGGGAACGAATGGACAAGGGAGTCACGTAGGGAGCGATCCCTGCGGAAAGCAGAAAGCGAGGGGGGAGATGTGCTTAGTGGTGGGATCCCATTGGAGATGGCGGAAGTTACAGAGAATTATATGTTGAACCCGGAGGCTGGTGGGGTGGTAGGTGAGGACAAGGGGAAACCTATTCCTATTGGGGTGGCGGGATGATGGGGTGAGAGCAGATGTGCGTTAAATGGGGGAGGTGCGTTTGAGAGCAGAGTTGATGGTGGAGGAAGGGAAGCCCCTTTCTTTAAAAAAGGAGGACTTGTCCTTCGTCCCAGAATGAAAAGCTTCATCCTGAGAGCAGATGCGGCGAAGACGGAGGAATTGCGAGAAGGGGATGGCATTTTTGCAAGAGACAGGGTGAGAAGAGGATTAGTCCAGATAGCTGTGAGAGTCCGTAGGCTTATAGTAGACATCAGTAGATAAGCTGTCTCCGGAGATAGAGACAGAAAGATCTAGAAAGGAGAGGGAGGTGTCGGAAATGGGCCAGGTAAACTTGAGGGCAGGGTGAAAGTTGGAGGCAAAGTTAATGAAGTCAACGAGCTCAGCATGCGTGCAGGAAGCAGAGCCAATGCAGTCGTTGATGTAGCGAAGGAAAAGTTGGGGACAGATACCAGTATAGGCTTGGAGCATGGATTGCTACCAACCTTATTGTTCCCACACCCCGCACTTCCCGTTTCTACCTCCTACCCAAGATCCACAAACCCGCCTGTCCAGGTCAACCCATTGTCTCAGCTTGCTTCTGTCCCACCGAACTCATTTCTGCATATCTCGACAAAGTTTTATCCCCCCTTGCTCAATTCCTTCCCACCTATGTACGTGACACTTCTCACGCTCTGAACTTTTTCAATGATTTTAAGTTCCCTGGCCCCCACCGCTTTATTTTCACTATGGATGTCCAGTCCTTATATACCTCCATCCCCCACCAGGAAGGTCTCAAAGCTCTCCGCTTCTTTTTGGATTCCAGACCTAATCAGTTC
This sequence comes from Mobula birostris, assembly GCF_030028105.1. Classification (NCBI taxonomy): domain Eukaryota; kingdom Metazoa; phylum Chordata; class Chondrichthyes; order Myliobatiformes; family Myliobatidae; genus Mobula; species Mobula birostris. The sequence goes on from NC_092385.1 coordinate 63,591,542, forward strand.
TCCTCTACCACCACTCTCCTCCATCTAGCGGAATTAGTCCTTGCTCTTAATAATTTCTCTTTTGGCTCCTCGCACTTCCTCCAAACTAAAGGTGTAGCCATGGGCACTCGTATGGGTCCCAGCTATGCCTGCCTTTTTGTTGGATTTGTGGAACTACCACCATTGCTGGCAGTGCATTCCATGCACTCACTGCTCCCTGCATGAAAAACGTACCTCTGACATCTCCTTTGTACCTCCTTCCAAGCACCTTAAAACTATCCACCCTCATGTTAGCCATTTCAGCCCTGGGAAAAAGCCTCTGGCTATCCACACGATCAATGACTTACCTTGTCAGCCACAATTGCATAATCCTGCCTTTAGAATATTTCTTCTGTGCCTTCTGAATTTCCCCCAGAATCACCAGCCATTGTTGTTCTGCTGTCATCCTTGCTAGTGTCCCCTTCCAATCAACTTTGACCAGCACCTGTCTCCTGCCTCTGTAATTCCCTTTACTCTACTGTAATATACATCCAATTTTAGCTTCTACTTCTCAAACTGCAGGGTGTGTTCTATCATATTATGATCACTGACTCCTAAGGGTTTCTTTACCTTTAACTTCCTAATCAAATCTGGGTCATTACATAACAACCAATCCAGAATTGCCTTTCCACTATTGGGTTCAACCACAAACTTCTCTGGAAAGTCATCGCATAAGCTTTCTACAAATTCCCTCTCTGGATTTCCCTAATCTACCTGCATATTGAAATCCCCATGATTATCACAACATTGCCCTTTCTACATAACTTTTCTATCTTCCATTGTAATTTGTGGCTCACATCCTAGCTACTGTTCAGAGCCTGTATATAACTTCCATCAGGATCTTTTTACCCTTGCAGTTTCTTAACTCTACCCACAATGATTTTACATCTTCCAATCCTATTATGTTACTTCTTTCTCAAGATCTGATTTAAATTGTTACCATTAGAGCCACCCCACCCGCTCTGCCTATCTGCATGTCCTTTCAATAAAATGTGTATCCTTGAACGTTAAGCTCCCAACCATGATCTTCTTTCAGCCACGATTCAGTGACACCCACAACATCGTACCCGTCAATCCATAAGTGCACTACAAGATCACCTACCTTAGCCTGTATACTGTGTGCATTTAGATATAACACCTTCATTGCCCTTATTCATTTTGGCCCCCTGTTACACTTTAACTGATCCGACTGACTTCAGTTTTGCACTATCATCTGCTCATCCTTCATCACAGTCTGACTACGCACTGCATCTCCTTGTCTATCAATTACCCCATCCTCAGCCCCATCACTCCAGTTCCCAAACCCTGCCAAATTAGTTTAAACCCTCCCCAACAGCTCTAGCAAACTTGCCCGCAAGGAAATTAGTCCTCCTTGGGTTCAGGGATAACCTATCCTTTTTGTACAGGTCATACTTTTCCCAGAAGAGACCTCAAAGATCCAGTAATCTGAAACTCTGCTCCTTCCACCAATTCTTCAGCCACACATTCACCTGCCTAATCTTCCTGTTTTACCCTCACTGGCACATGGCAGAGGCAGCAATCCAGAGAATACTACCCTGCAGGTTCTGTTTTTCAGCCTTCTGCCTATCTTCGTATATTCTATCTTCAGGACCTCCTTCCTCTTCCTACCTATGCCATTGGTACCAATATATGAGTTCAGCACGGACTAGAAGGGCCGAGATGGCCTGTTTCCGAGCTGTAATTGTTATATGGTTATATACCGTGACTTCTGGCTGGTCACACTCCCCCTTTAGAATGCCGTGGACCTGATGCTGGCACCTGGGAGGGAACATACCTTCCACATGTCCACAGCATCTGCTTTCTGCTCCTCTAATATGGAATCCCCTATCACTACTGCAATCCTCTTCTCCTCCTTTCCCTTCTGAGCCACAGCCCCAGGCTGGTCACTGTGGCTTCCCTCTGGTAGATCATCACCCCTGTTCCCCCCAACAGTATGCAAAGTGATGTACTTATTATTGAGGGGAACGGTCACAAGAGTACTCTGCACTGGCTGCCTGTTCCCTTTCCTTCGCCTGATAGTCACCCAGGGACATGCCTTCTGCAATTTAAGGATGCCTACCTCCCTGTAGCTCCTATCCATCACCTCCTCAGTCTCTCGTGTGAGCCGAAGGTCATCAAGCTGCAGCTCCAGTTCCTTAATACAGTCTCTAAGGAGCTAATGGACTTCATGTGGATGTAGTTATCAGGGAGACTGGAGGTTTCCTAGAGTTCCCACATCTCACTCAAAGAACATACCACTGCCTCCAGATCATTTCTCACTGCACCAGCTATGTACCATCACGAAAAAAAACTTTCTAGAAACTTACTTAATTACTTGCTTAGAACTTCCACCGGTGCTTGCCCAAGCCTATTCTTAAATAAGTCTGCTGAGCCAAAGTGGGAACACTCTAACAATGCTCTACTCACGCGATGGCCATTCCAACAATCCCATGGGATTATTCCCGTACTGTCTGGATTAATACCATACTGTCTGGGATTAGTCCCGTATTGTCTCAGATTAGTTCCATACTGTCCGGATTAATGCCGTACTGTCTGGGATTCATCCCGTACTGTTTCAGATTAGTCCTATACTGTCTGGGATTGGTCCCATACTGTCTGGATTAATACCGTACTGTCTGGGATTAGTCCCGTACTGTTTCAGATTAGTCTCGTACTGTCTGGGATTAGTCCCGTATTGTCTCAGATTAGTCCCAAACTGTTTCAGATTAGTCCCGAGCTGTTTCAGATTAGTCCTGTACTGTCCGGGATTAGTCCCGTATTGTCTGGGATTAGTCCCGTATTGTCTCAGATTAGTCCCATACTGTTTCAGATTAGTCCCATACTGTTTCAGATTGATCCTGTACTGTCTGGGATTAGTCCCATGCTCTCTGGATTAATACCATACTGCCTCAAAGTGTCCCTTACTGTCCTAGATTAGTCCCATACTGTCTGTGATTAGTCCTTTAGAGTCCTGGATTAGTAGCATACTGTACAGGAATAGTACCATACTATCTGGGATTATTTCTGTATGGTCCTGGACTAGTACTATACTGTCCAGGATTTGTCCCGTACTGTCCTGGATTAGTACCATACACCCTGGGATTAGTCCTGCACTCCCTGTCACTGATGAGTCCTGTGGTAACTGTCTGCTCTCCTCATGTTTATTGTCCTGTGCCTGATTCACCATGACATTGACAGAACCTTCCCAACCTTGTCCTACTCTCCTAACTAGTCCCTTCATTAATGTTATAGACTGTATTCATCCTGTGTTGATTCCACTAGATGACCTTTGTATTGATTGTGTGCTGTCCTCATTCACCCAGTCTAATTTAGACCTGTGCTGCCACTCCCTAATTACTCATTTTGATCATCCCAGATTAGTCCCATACCATTTGTTACAGATTCCTCCACACGATGACTATCCCTTATTACTCCAGTATTTAGTATTCTGAATTAATCCTATTTTTATCATTCCTCACTTGTTCCACTCTAATTATCCCTGCCGACTAATCCTCATTTATTACCCAATGTTGAGTGTCCCTGAGTGATTGCTGAGTCTAATTGAAGGAAACTCTAAGGGGATGTCAGAGTTAAGTTTCTTTTACACAGAGAGAGGTGGGTGTGTGGCAGCCCTTCCAAGGGTGGAGGTAGAGAAAGATACATTAGGGATATTACAGAATCTCTTAGGTTGGCACATGAATGGTAGAGTAATGAGGGTTATGCAGGAGAAAAGGGTTAGATTGGCCTTGGAGTAGGTGAAAAGGTAAGCACAACATAGACTACTACGGTGCTGTCGTGTTCTATTTCCCATGTTTCATCAGCCCTGTGTAGATTAGTCATGACCTCTGTCCCAAATTAACTCTTTGCTGATCAGGGCTGTGCTGGCTTCCCCTAATTTGTCCCGTACTTAGATTCATTGATTACTCCTGTGTTTATTATCCCTGATTAGCCCACCCTGTCACTCCTGATTCCTCATTAATCCCTTATTTATTGTTGCTGATCAGTCCCACACTGACCCCCTCCCCACCAGCCCCACATTAGCTGTACGCTGACACTCCCCTGGTTAATGCTGCATTTACAGTGACTGATTAACCCTGTGTTTACAGTGCATGGCTAAACCCACCTTTAGAGTGTCTGGTTAACCCTGCGTTAACAGTGCATGTTTAGCCCTGTGTTTAGAATGTATGAGCAATCCTGTGTTTAGAGTGCATAGTTAACACTGTGTTTAGAGAACCTGGTTAACTTTGTGTTTAGAGTGCCTTGTTAATCCCACACAGCCTCTTCCTTACAGCATATTCCGCATTAGTTCAATGCTGTCCCTCTGCCCAGATTCCCTTGTTCCTGAATAGCCCCATGCTAACTCTCCCTGATTCACCCCATTTCGACAAGCCATGACTTTCACTGATTTCTCTCTAGCTGACTCTCCCTATCAGCTCATAATGAAATGTTCCTTATTATTCTTGACTGTTCTTCTGCTGCTCATCCTTAATTGAATCAGAATCAGAATCAGGTTTATTATCATGAAATTTGTCATTCTGGGGAAGCAGTACAGTGCAATGCATAAAATATACTATAAATTACAATAAGAAATACATAACAAGTATGCAAAGAGAACAACAACAGTGAGATAGTGTTTATGGATTGGTTCATTGCCCGTTCAGAAATCTGATGGCAGAGGGGGAAAAGCTGTTCCTAAAACATTGAGTGTGTGCCTTCAGGCTCCTGTGCCTCACCTCTGATGGTGGTATTGAGAAGAGGGCTTCTATTGGGTGGTGAAGGTCCTCCATGATGGAGGCTGCCTTTTTGCAGCATCATCTTTTGAAGATGTCCTCGATGGTGGGGTGAGCAGTGGCCATGAAGGAGCTGGCTCAGTCTGCAATGCTCTGCAGCATTTTCCAGTCCTCTGCACCGGCACCTCCACACCAGTGTAGCTGTAGAAATTTGTCAGAGCTTTTGGAGACAGACCAAATCTCCTCAAACTCATAATGAAATATAGTCACCGTCACTCATACCTCAATACAAGTTCTCCTTCTTGAAGGCTCCAGGCAGCCCCACTGCCTCTGACACACACTCCTAGCTATAGACTTTGAGAGTTGCCCTCCTAGTGTTTCACAAAGTCTCCATATTAGTCCTGTTTGCTTCTACTGGATGACAACGTTAGGAATCAAAAGATTGAGCATGGTGCGGCTAGAGTCCGAAACTGCATATACTTCAATGCAAGAAGTATCATAGGAAATTGGATCATAGTGCTGAAGATGAGGTAGCTGGTTTACAAACAGAGGCAATATGTAGTGAGGAGAGGCAAATTTTCAGTCTACAGGATGAGTTGCAACGTAAAAGGCAGACAAAATCAGAAAGGGTAAATACAGGGCAGAAGGTGTTATATTTGAATGTGCGCATTAGATTGAATAAGGTAGATGAACTTGTACCACAGTTGCAGATTGGTAGGTATAATGTTGTAGGCATCACTGAATCATGGCTGAAAAAAAATTATAGCTGGGAGCTTAATATCCAAGGATACACATTGTATTAAAAGGACAGGCAGCAAGGCAGAGGGGGTGGCATTGCTCTGTTGGTAAAAATGAATTCAAATCATTAGAAGGAGGTGAGATAGGGTTGGAAGGTGTTGAGTTGTTGTGGGTAGAGCTAAGGAACTGCAAGGGTAAAAAGGAGTTGTGTACAGATCCCCAAACTGTAGTAGAAATGTGGTCTACAAATTACAATGAGAGATAGAAAATACATGTCAAAAGGGCAATATTACAATACTCATGGAGGATTTCAATATGCAGGTAGATTGGGAAAATCAGATTGGTGCTGGATTCCTGGTGGGGTAATTTCCAGAATGGCTACAAGATGGCTTTTTAGTTGTGGTTGAGCCTACTTGAGCCCACTTGCTCTATTCTAGATTGGGTGTTGTGCAATGAACCAGAATTGATCAGAGAACTTATGATAAAGGAACCCTTCGGGGAAAGTGATCATAATAGAATCAAATTCACCCTTAAATTTGAGAAGGAGAGCTAAGGTCAGATGTATCAGTATTACAGTGGAGTAAAGGAACTACAGAGGCATGAGAGAGGAGTTAGCCGAATTGATTGGAAAAGAATACTGACAGGGATGATGGCAGAGCAGCAATTTCTGGAAGAAATTCAGAAGGCACAGGTTATACACATCCTAAAAAGGAAGAAATATACTTAAGGCAAGATGACACAACTATGGCCTACAAGAGAAGTCAAGGCCAACATATGAGCCAAAGAGAGGGCAAAAAATTACTGAAAAGTTAGAGTTTTAGAAAGCTTTTAAAAACCAACAGAAGGCAACTAAAAAAGTCCTAAGAAGGTAAAGATGGAATAAGAAAGTAAGCTAGCCAATAATATTAAAGAGGATACCAAAAGTTTCTTCATAAAGTGTAAAAGAGAGGCAAGAGTGGATATCAGACCACTGGAAAACAATGTTGGAGCGATGGTATTGGAGAACAACAAAATAGCAGATGAACTGAATGAGTATTTTGCATCAGTCTTCACTATGGAAGACACTAGCTGTATGTTGGAAATTGCAGGTGTCAAGGGTCATGAAGTATGTACCATAACTAGAGAGAAGGTTCTTGGTAGGGGAGGTCTGAAGTCAAGTCAAGTCACTTTTTATTGTCATTTCGACCATAACTGCTGGTACAGTACACAGTAAAAACGAGACAACATTTTTCAGGACCATGGTGCTACATGAACAATACAAAAACTACACTAAACTACGTAAAACACAAAACTACACTAGACTACAGACCTACCCAGGACTACATAAAGTGCACAAAACAGTGCAGGCATTACAATAAATCATAAACAAGACAATAAGCACAGTAGAGGGCAGTAGGTTGGTGTCAGTCCAGGCTCCGGGTATTGCGGAGTCTGATGACTTGGAGGAAGAAACTGTTACATAGTCTGGTCGTGAGAGCCCGAATACTTTGGTGCCTTTTGCCAGATGGCAGGAGGGAGAAGAGTTTGTATGAGGGGTGTGTGGGGTCCTTCATAATGCTGTGTGCTTTACGGATGCAGCGTGTGGTGTAAATGTCTCTAATGGTGGGAAGAGAGACCCCGATGATCTTCTCACTGACCTCACTATCCACTGCAGGGTCTTGCGATCCGAGATGGTGCAATTTCTGAACTAGGCAGTGATGCAGCTGCTCAGGATGCTCTCAGTACAACCTTTGTAGAATGTGGTGAGGATGGGGTGTGGGAGATGGACTTTTCTCAGCCTTTGCAGAAAGTAGAGACTCTGCTAGGCTTTCTTTGCTATGGAGCTGGTGTTGTGGAACCAGGTGAGATTCTCCGCCAGGTGAACACCAAGAAATTTGGTTCTCTTAACGTTCTCTATGGAGGAGTCGTCGATATTCAGCGGAGAGTGGTGGCTCTGTGTCCTCCTCAAGTCAACAAACATCTCTTTTATTTTGTTCACATTCAGTGACAGGTTGTTGGCTCTGCACCAGTCCGTTAGCCGCTGCACCTCCTGTCTGTATGCTGACTCATCATTCTTGCTGATGAGACCCACCACGGTCGTGTCATCGGTGAACTTGATGATGTGGTTCGAGCTGTGTGTTGCAGCACAGTCGTGGGTCAGCAGAGTGAACAGCAGTGGACTGAGCACACAGCCCTGGGGGGCCCCTGTGCTCAGTGTGATGGTGTCGGAGATGCTGCTTCCAATCCGGACTGACTGAGGTCTCCCAGTCAGGAAGTCTAGGATCCAGTTGCAGAGGGAGGTGTTCAGGCCCAGTAGGCTCAGCTTTCCAATCAGTTTCTGAGGAATGATTGTGTTGAATGCTGAACTGAAGTCTATGAATAGCATTCGAACGTACGTGTCTTTTTTGTCCAGGTGGGTTAGGGCCAGTTGGAGGGTGATGGCAATGGCGTCGTCTGTTGAACGGTTGGGTCGGTAGAAGGTAGAGAAGTCACCTGGATAAGATAGTGTACACCCCAGTGTTCTGAAAGAGATGGCTGGAAAGATTGTGAAGGCATTAGTAATGATCTGTCAAGAATCATTAGGTTCTGGAATGGTTCTAGAAGAATGGGAAATTGCAAATGTCACTCCATTCTTCAATTAAGGAATTAAGGGAAACAAGTAGTGAGATCATGGAAACTGTACAGATCGAAAAGGAGGAGGTCCTTGCTGTCTTGAGGAAAATTAAAGTGGATAAATGCCTGGGACCTGACAGGGTGTTCCCTCAGACCTTGAAGGAGACTAGTGTTGAAATTGCAGGGGCCCTGGCTGAAATATTTAAAATGTCGCTGTCTACAGGTGAGGTACCGGAGGATTGGAGAGTGGCTCATGTTGTTCCGTTGTTTAAAAAAGGATCGAAAAGTAATCCGGGAAATTATAGGCCAGTAAGTTTAACATCGGTAGTAGGTAAGTTATTGGAGGGAGTACTAAGAGACAGAATCTACAAGCATTTGGATAGACTGGGACTTATCAGGGAGAGTCAACATGGCTTTGTGCGTGGTAGGTCATGTTTGACCAATCTATTGGAGTTTGTCGAGGAGGTTATCAGGAAAGTGGATGAAGGGAAGGCAGTGGATATTGTCTACATGGACTTCAGTAAGGCCTTTGACAAGGTCCCACATGGGAGGTTAGTTAGGAAAATTCAGTCGCTAGGTATACATGGAGAGGTGGTAAATTGGATTAGACATTGGCTCGATGGAAGAAGCCAGAGAGTGGTGGTAGAGAATTGCTTCTCTGAGTGGAGGCCTGTGACTAGTGGTGTGCCACAGGGATCAGTCTGGGTCCGTTGTTATTTGTCATCTATATCAATGATCTGGATGATAATATGGTAAATTGGATCAGCAAGTTTGCTGATGATACAAAGATTGGAGGTGTAGTAGACAGTGAGGAAGGTTTTCAGAGCCTGCAGAGGGACTTGGACCAGCTGGAAAAATGGGCTAAAAAATGGTAGATGGAGTTTAATACTGACAAGTGTGAGGTATTGCACGTTGGAAGGACAAACCAACGTAGAACATACAGGGTTAATGGTAAGGCACTGAGGAGTGCAGTGGAACAGAGGGATCTGGGAATACAGATACAAAATTCCCTAAAAGTGGCGTCACAGGTAGATAGGGTCGTAAAGAGAGCTTTTGGTACATTGGCCTTTATTAATCAAAGTATTGAGTATAAGAGCTGGAATGTTACGATGAGGTTGTATAAGGCATTGGTGAGGCCGAATCTGGAGTATCGTGTTCAGTTTTGGTCACCAAATTACAGGAAGGATATAATTAAGGTTGAAAGAGTGCAGAGAAGGTTTACAAGGATGTTGCCGGGACTTGAGAAACTCAGTTACAGAGAAAGGTTGAATAGGTTAGGACTTTATTCCCTGGAGCGTAGAAGAATGAGGGGAGATTTGATAGAGGTATATAAAATTATGATGGGTATAGATAGAGTGAATGCAAGCAGGCTTTTTCCACTGAGGCAAGGGGAGAAAAAAACCAGAGGACATGGGTTTAGGGTGAGGGGGGAAAAGTTTAAAGGAAACATTAAGGGGGGCTTCTTCACACAGAGAGTGGTGGGAGTATGGAATGAGCTGCCAGACGAGGTGGTAAATGTGGGTTCTTTTTTAACGTTTAAGAATAAATTGGACAGATACATGGATGGGAGGTGTATGGAGGGATATGGTCCGTGTGTAGGTCAGTGGGACTAGGCAGAAAATGGTTCGGCACAGCCAAGAAAGGCCAAAAGGCCTGTTTCTGTGCTGTAGTTTCTATGGTTTCTATGGTTCAAGAAGGGGGAGAGGCAGAAGAAAGGAAACTATAAGCCAGTTAGTCTGACGCCAATGGTTGGGAAGATGTTGGAGTCGATTATTAAGGATGAAGTCTCAGAGTACTTGGAGGTACATGGTAAAATGGGTCGTAGATAGCATGGTTTCCTTGAGAGAAAATCTTCTCTGACAAATCTGTTGGAATTCTTTGAAGAAATAACAAGCAGGATAGACAAAGGAGAATCAGTGAATGTTGTGTACTTGAATTTCCAGAAGGCCTTTAACAAGGTGCCACATATGAAGCTGTTTAACAAGCTACAAGCCCATGGTATTGCAGGAAAGATTCTAGCATAGATAAAGCAGTGGCTGATTGACAAGAGGCAGAGTGGGAATAAAGGGAGCCTTTTCTGGTTGGCTGCCAGTGACTAGTAGGGTTCCACATGAGTCTGTGTTGGGACCGATTTTTTTTAATGTCATTCAGCTGTGAGATGGAATTGATGGTATTGTGGCCAAGTTTGCAGCTGGTATGAAGACAGGTGAGGGGCAGGTATTTTTGAGGAAGTAAAGAGGCTACAGAGGGACTTGAACAGATTAGGAGAATAGGCAAAGAAATGACAGTGTCGGGAAGTGTATGGTCAGGCACTTTGGTAGGAGAAATGAAAGCGTTGACTCTTTTTTAATTGGAGAGAAAATATAAAAACTGGGCTGCAAAGGGACTTGGTTAATTTGCAGGTTGAATCTGTGGTGATGAAGGCAAATGCAATGTTAGCATTCATTTCAAGGGGACTAGAATATAAAAGCAAGGATGTAATGTTGAGACTTTAAAAAGCACTTGTGAGGTCTCACTTAGATAATTATGAGCAGTTTAGGGTGCCATATCCTAGAAAGGATGTGCTGAAACTGGAGAAGGTTCAAAGAAGGTTCACAAAAATGACCCCAGCATTGTCATTTGAAGAGTGTTTGATGGCTCATAGCCATCTAGAATTCAGAAGAATGAGGGGTGACCTCATTGAATCCTATTGAATGGTGAAAGGCCTTGATAGAGTGGATGTGAAGAGGATGTTTCCTATGGTGGGAGAGTCTAAGACCTGAGGACACAGCCTCAGAATAGAGGGGCGTACTTTTAGAATGGAGATGAGGAGGAATTTCTTTAGGCAGAGAGAGGTGAATCTGTGGAATTCTTTGCCACAGGAAGCTGTATATTTAAGGCAGAGGTTGATAGATTCTTGATTGGTCAGGGCATGAAAGGATATGGCGAGAAGGCAGGAGATAGGGGCTGAGAGAAAAATTAGATCAGCCATGGTGAAAAGGTGGAACAGACTAGATGGGCCAAATGGCCTAATTCTGCTCCTATATCTTATGGTCTTATGGATGACCCTTTTCTGACTGTGAGCTGTCTCCATTCACCCATACAGTCTGTACCTGATCAGTCTTGTACTGAATAACTTTAGATCCATAATGCCACTCCCTAGTTCAAAATTCAAATTTCAAAGAAACTTTATTATCAAAGTACATATGTGTTACTATGTCCTACCTTGAGATCAATTTCCTTGCAGACATTCACAGGAAAATAAAGAAATACAATAGAATTTATAAAAAACTATAAATAACAAAGACTGACAAACAACCATTATGCAAAAGAAGACAAATAGTGCCGATAATTTTTAAAATGTAAATAAATAATCATGGTCATAGTCATAGTCATAGTTGTACTTTATTGATCCCGGGGGAAATTGGTTTTCATTACAGTTGCACCATAAATAATAAATAGTAATTAAACCATGAGTAGTTAAATAGTAATATGTAAATTATGCCAGGAAATAAGTCCAGGACCAGCCTATTGGCTCAGAGTGTCTGACCCTCCAAGGGAGGAGTTGTAAAGTTTGATGGCCACAGGCAGGAATGACTTCCTATGACGATCTGTGTTGCATCTCGGTGGAATGAGTCTCTGGCTGAATGTACTCCTGTGCCCAACCAGTACATTATGTAGTGGATGGGAGACATTGTCCAGGATGGCATGCAACTTGGACAGCATTCTCTTTTCAGACACCACCATCAGAGAGTCCAGTTCCATCCCCACAACATCACTGGCCTTACGAATGAGTTTGTTGATCCTGTTGGTGTCTGCTACCCTCAGCCTGCTGCCCCAGCACACAACAGCAAACATGATAGCACTGGCCACCACAGACTCGTAGAACATCCTCAGCATCGTCCGGCAGGTTAAAGGGCCTCAGTCTCCTCAGGAAATAGAGACGGCTCTGACCCTTCTTATAGACAGCTTCAGTGTTCTTTGACCAGTCCAGTTTATTCTCAACTCGTATCCCTAGGTATTTGTAATCCTCCACCATGTCCACACTGACCCCCTGGATGGAAACAGGGGTCACCGGTACCTTAGCTCTTCTCAGGTCTACCGCCAGCTCCTTAGTATTTTTCACATTAAGCTGCAGATAATTCTGCTCACACCATGTGACAAAGTTTCCTACCGTAGCCCTGTACTCAGCCTCATCTCCCTTGCTGATGCATCCAACTATGGCAGAGTCATCCGCAAACTTCTGAAGATGTCAAGACTCTGTGCAGTAGTTGAAGTCCGAGGTGTAAATGGTGAAGAGAAAGGGAGACAAGACAGTCCCCTGTGGAGCCCCAGTGCTGCTGATCACTCTGTCAGACACACAGTGTTGCAAGCACACGTACTGTGGTCTGCCAGTCAGGTGATCAAGAATCCATGACACCAGAGAAGCATCCACCTGCATCGCTGTTAGCTTCTCCTCCAGCAGAGCAGGGCGGATGGTGTTGAAAGCACTGGAGAAGTCAAAAAACATGACCCTCACAGTGCTCGCTGGCTTGTCCAGGTGGGCGTAGACACGGTTCAGCAGGAAGACAATGGCATCCTCAACTCCTAGTCGGGGCTGGTAGGCGAACTGGAGGGGATCTAAGTGTGGCCTGACCATAGGCCGGAGCAGCTCCAGAACAGGTCTCTCCAGGGTCTTCATGATGTGGGAGATCAATGCCACCGGTCTGCAGTCATTGAGGCCGCTGGGGCGCGGGTCTTTGGCACAGGGACGAGGCAGGATGTCTTCCACAGCACAGGAACCCTCCGGAGCCTCAGGCTCAGGTTGAATATATGGTGAAGTACTCCACATAGCTGAGGGGCACAGGCTTTGAGCACCCTGGTACTGACACCATCCGGTCCTGCAGCCTTGCTTGGGTTGAGACGTTTCAGCTGTCTTCTCACCTGTTCAGCTGTGAAACCCACCGTGGTGGTTTCGTGTGGGGAAGAGGTATAGTCATGAGAGCAGGGTGGGGGACTGTGAGGAGGGGTAGGAGGGGAGAGTGGAATATGTGTTGATTGGGGGCCGACAACAGATGGCTCATGTGGGGGATGGGCAGGAGCCACAATGTCAAATCCGTTAAAGAACAGGTTAAGTTCGTTGGCCCTGTCCACACTGCCTTCAGCTTCTCTGTTGCTAGTTTGCCGGAACTCAGTGATGGTCCTCATCCCCCTCCAGACCTCTCTCATGTTGTTCTGCTGGAGTTTCCACTCAAGCTTCCTCCTGTACCTGTCTTTAGCCTCCCTGATCCTGGCTTTCAGATCCCTCTGTATTGCCCTCAGCTCCTCCCTATTTCCATCTCTAAACGTCCTCTTTTTAGCATTCAGGATGTCCTTAATGTCCTTTGTTACCCATGGCTTGTTACTTGAATAACAAAGGACAGTTCTTGTCGGAACATTGCAGTCCACACAGAAGTTGATGTAATCAGTGATGCACTCTGTGAGCCCATCAATATCCTCTCCATGTGGCTCACAGAATGCCTGCCAGTCTGTCACCTCAAAACAACCCTGGAGCGCCTCATAAGCCTCCTCTGACCATTTTCTCACTGTCCTCGAGGTTGCAGGTTTACTCTTCACCAGAGGCACGTAGCAGGGTTTTAGATGCACCAGGTTGTGATCTGACCTTCCCAGTGGGGGGAGGGGAGAGGAGCTGTATGCATCCTTAACGTTAGCATACATCAAATCCAGAGTCCCCTCCCCTCTGGTTGTTCAGCTCACATACTGTGTGAAGTTGGGCAGTGTTCTAGCCATGGTAACATGGTTGAAGTCACCCGAGATGGTAATGAGGGCACTCGGGTGCTGGGTTTGTAATCTGGCTATGACGGTGTAAATGATGTTACACGCCGATGTCGGGTTGGCAGAGGGAGAGATGTACACAACAACCACAATTGCATGCGAGATTTCCCTTGGCAAATAACATGGCCGGAGTCCAACAGCAAAAAAGTTCAATATCCGGGCTACAAACACGTCCCTTGATCGTAATATGCCCAGGATTGCATCATATGTTGTTTACCAGAACCGCCAGCCCCCCTCCTTTACGCTTACTGCTCTCCATGCAATTTCGGTCAGCTCGAACGGTCTGGAAGCCCTCTATGGAAACGCTTTGATCGGGTATGTCCTCGTGCAGCCACATCTCAGTAAAACACATGACACTGCTGTCCCAAAATATTCTCTGACTCCTGACAAGCGCCGTCAGTTCGTCCATTTTATTCCCCAGCAATCTCACATTTCCCATGATGAGAGAGGGGAGACACAGCTTATAACTTCTCTTCTCCATAAGCCTCTGTTGTCTCGACCCGGTCCTCTTCCCTCCCCTTTTTGATCCCCCTCTGCATCCTCTGTGTGTTTTCCTCCAGAATAGAGAGCATGTGTTGCTGAACCCTTGAAAATGAGTCCATAGTTTCCGTGATCAGTTTAGCGTTGAGGTGAATGAAGTTATCAGTGCCAATTTAGGAGTATGATGGTTGAAGGTAATGACTGTTCCTGAACCTGGAGGTGTGGGACCTCAGGCTCCTGTAACTCCTGTGCAAAGAGAGGTAGATGTGAGGAGAGAGCATAGCCTGGTTGGTGGGGCTCCTTGATATTGGATGCTGCTTTCTTGTGGCAGTGCTCTTTGTAAATGTGCTCAATGGTGGGGAGGGCTTTGCCTGTGATGACTGGGCTGTAATTACCCTGTTGTATTACCCCTGATGTCAAATGTTCTACATTCAGGCCACTTCCTCTTCCACTGGCACCTCAGGGTATCAGAGTCAGTAGCTGGGGTGTGCTCCAACCCTGTCGTGGTGTGAGTGAGAGATGAGGCTGGAGTTCTCTCTCACAGCTGGGTGAAGTGCTAGTAGCTCATGAAGTTCATTTGGGGGCTTTCTCATTACTGCACCACTTCCCCAGACAGAAAGTATTTGTCAAAGTTGCATGCGCATTTGAAAAATTACCATGTTTTCTTTTCAAACAGCATCGAGGCAATGCATTGTTTTAAAATCTCTGTTTAGGAGCATGTGAACATATAGGTCCCAGTATGAAAGAGTTAAAATATATGCTTCATGTTCTGAAATAATTGGTGATCTGTTGGCTACATTCTTCAGTCTTGGACAGAATTCTGAACTCTTGGATTGTTGCCAGTTGGTATTAGTGGCAGTTATTACAGCACCACCTGGGGTTCAAATCCGTCTCTACCTGTAAGGAGTTTGTACATTCTCCCTATGGCCACATGGGTTTCCCCAAGTGCTCCAGTTTCCTCCCACAGTCCAAAGACGTGCAGGTTAGTCAGTTAATTCGTCACAAGTGTGGCATGGGCTCATTGGGCTGGAGAGGGCCTGTTACTCTGCTGTATCTGTAAATTTAAAAAATGTCATCTATTTCAAGATATAGTAAAAAGGTTTTGTTTGCATGCCATCCATCAAGATAGTAAAAACAAAACAGAATGCAGAACATAGTGTGGCAACTACAGAGAAGGTGTAAACAATAAAGGTGCAATGACCGCAGTGTGATAGGTTGGGAGATCAAAAGTACATCTTTATCCTACCAGCTCTGATGAAATTCAGATAGAAACTGCCCTTGAATCTAGTTGTGTGTTCTCGAGCTTGGAGGAAGGAGAAGAGCGAATGACTAGGCTAAGAGAGGTCTTTGTTTTATAAGACCTTAAGACATAGGAGCAGAATGAGGCCACTCAACCATTAGTCAGTGGTGGAGGCAGATACATTAGTGAAATTTAAGAGACTACTAGACAGGTATATGCAGGGACTTAAGGTGGGGTGTTATATGGGAGGCAGTGTTTAAGGGTTGGCACAACATTGTGGGCTGAAGGGCCTGTACTGTGCTGTACTATTCTATGTTCTGTGTTCTAAGTCTGCTCCGCTAGTCCATCATAGCTGATGCCGGATTCCACTCCAACCTCTACGCCTGCCTTCTCACCATACCATTTGGTGCCCTGACCAATCAGGAAATTGTCAGCTTCCACCTTAAATATAGACACTGACGCAGCCTCCACTGCTGTCTGTGGCAGAGCATTCCACAGATTTACCACTCTCTGGATAAAAAAAATTCCTTCTTCCTCCCCTCTAAAAGGTCGCCCTCAATTTTGAGGCTGTGCCCTCTAGTTCTGGATACCCCCACCATAGGAAACATCCTTTCCACATCCACCCTATCTAGTACTTTCAACATTCGGTGGGTTTCAATGAGATCCCCCGGCATTCCAGAATACAGATCCAAAGCTGCCTCATATGTTAACCCCTTCATTGGTGGAATCATCCTCATGAACCGCCACTGAGATAAGGAGCCCAAAACTGTTCACAATATTCCAATTGTGGCCTGACTAGGGTCTTATAAAGGCTCAAAATTATCTTCTTGTTTTTATATTCTCCACCCCCCCCCCGAAATAAATGCCAGCATTGCATTTACCACAGACTCAACCTGTAAATTAACCTTCTGGGAGTCTTGCACAAGGACTTCCAAGTCTTCTGCACCTCTGATGTTTGAACCTTCTCCCCATTTAGATAATAGCCCACACTATTGTTCCTTTTACCAAAATCCATTATCATACATTTCCCAAAACTATATTCTAGAAACATAGAAACATAGAAAATAGGTGCAGGAGTAGGCCATTCGGCCCTTCGAGCCTGCACCACCATTTATTATGATCATGGCTGATCATCCAACTCAGAACCCCGCCCCATCCTTCCCTCTGCCACAGTTTTGTCAATTCTTCCAATTTGTCTTACAATGCTTCCTCAGCACTACCTACCCCTCCACCTATCCTCGCGTCATCCGCAAATTTTGCCACAAAGTATTAATTCCATTATCCAAATCATTGACAAACAATGTGAAAAGTAGCGGTCCCAATACTGACCCCTGAGGAACACCACTTGTCACCGGCAGCCAACCAGAAAAGACCCCTTTTATTCCCACTCACTGCCTCCTGCCTGTCAGCCATTACTCTATCCATGCCAGTATCTTTCCTGTAATGCATGGGATTTTATCTTATTAAACAGCCTCATGTGTGGGACCTTATCAAATGCCTTCTGAAAATCTAAGTAAATGACATCCACTACCTCTCCTTTGTCCACACTGCTTGCTACTTCCTCAAAGACCTCTAACAGATTTGTTAGGCAAGATTTCCCTTCACAGAAACCATGCTGACTTTGACTTATTTTATCATTAGTCTCCAAGTATCCCGAAACCTCATCCTTAATAATAGACTCCAACACTTTCCCAACCACTGAGGTTAGGCTGACTGGCCTATAATTTCCTTTCTTTTGCCTTCCTCCCTTCTTAAAGAGTGGAGTGACATTTGTAATCTTCCAGTCCTCTGGTACCATGCCAGAATCAAGTGATTCTTGAAAGATCATGACTAATGCATCCGTTATCTCTTCAACAACCTATGTTGGCTGCTTTCCTGCAGCGGGAAGTATAGAAGGAGCCAGTGGAGGTAATATTGGTTCATGTAATGGCTGGATTGGAATTCCGTCCACTGGAAATCTTAGCAAATCTCTGCAATTTCTTGCAGTCTTGGACAGAGCTGTAGCCGTACCAAGCTGTGATGCATTTGGGTAAGATTGTTTCCGCAGTATATCTGTAAACACTGGTAAGAGTCATCAGGGATATGTTCAATTTCCTTAGCCATTTGAGAAGGTAAAGCTGTTGGTGTGCTTTCTTGTCCCTAGTATCCATGTGATTAGAACAGGACAATTTTATTTAAGGCTACTTTACACATGAGCTTGTTTATTATGATTGCTTTGTACAATAAAATCATTGTGTTCTTTTGAAAATGATGTCTCTGTTATATAGTTACTTGCACATAGACTATCTCCAGGTTACAGACACTTGACTTATGGACAGCTCTACATATGAATGAGCTGCCATAAGTTATTTCATTGAAAAGTCTGATGTACAAATGTTCAACAGAACTAGTACATACAGTATTCCTACTCCATTTTTAGTAAGTGCTTTTTCTTATTAGTTTAATGTGATGCCATTCATTATAATACTGTGGAGGAGTGATTACCATATCGAGGGACTTTTATGTATTTTCTGACTTACCGATAAAATGAGCTTCTGTTTGTTGGTAAAGGTCAGAATTATTCACTACGGGTGTACTCTGTAAGTGGTATCGTCAAAGGGCATAGAGGCATAGTGACAACATTATTTCAGATGCTGTGACCTCCTTGCTGTTATAGTTAATTAAAATAAATCATTTCATTCAAAACTCCTGTAATGCCACTGTAAGTAGAAATTTCCAGAACACAGAACATAGAACACAGGGCGCAGTATAGGCCCTTCAGCCCACAATGTTGTACCAACTTTATAAACTGAGGTCAATCTAACTCTTCCCTCCTACATAACCTTCCATTTTCCTATCATCCATGTGCCTATCTGAGAGTTCCTTAAATGCCCCTAATGTATCTGCATCTGCCACCACCCCTGTGTGAAAAACAAATTACCTCTGTCATATCCACTATGCTCTCCTCCAGTCACCTTTACATTATACCCCATTGTATTAGCCATTTCTTCCCTGGGATTAAAAAGTGTAGCTATCCACTCGACCTATGCGTCTTATCAGCACTTAGGACTGTCCCAGGACAACCCTTGGTATGCATTCTTCTGTCATTAGTTACTGAGCAATGGTAGAATTTTGGTAACCATGTATTGTTGCTTCCAATATCTTTTCTGATTTCAGCGACAGTTATCCTCAATGAGTTGAACTGGACAGCAGCCCTGGAGGACGTGTTCAAACGCAATCGTGAGGATGACCCTTCGCTACTCTGGCAGGTGTTTGGAAGTGCCACAGGTGTCACCAGGTATTACCCAGGTATGTCACGTGTATCAGGCAATGCAATTAACTCATTGCCTTGTCATGCCATGCAAACTGCGAGTAACTTTGCTACTGAGTTAAGGGACACACATTTCTCAACACATCTCCTCTTGGCACTCTTGCTCAGATCCTCACCATTCATTTAGACGGTTGTAGAGCCATCACAATGAAACAAAAATCCTTTGAGTAGTGAAAACTGGCCTCTGCCCTCAGTTCTCATGGAGCGGTTTCTGCACTGAGAGTTGCACCTAACAGACATCTCACCTAGGCTCTGCCTGATCATAACTCAGGAGCGTCACTGAAAATTCATCAGAAGAATCCTAATGGGACATGGAATGGAATTAACCAAGTGTTGGTTCACAGTTTGCATATGCTTACTCTCTCATCCATGTCACCAGTTTACCTTTGTAACTGTTTGTGTTCTTTGCAGCAACTCCCTGGGGCCTGCCCAATAAGATTGATCTGTATGATGTACGACGGAGACCCTGGTGAGTGACAGAGCACTGCAAAAATGTCCATGACTTCAGTAGAATGAGGGTGGCCTGATAGCGTAGCAGTAAGTGCAACACTTTACAGTCTACCAGCTGTAAGATCGAGCTTCAGTTCCCTCTGCTGTCTATGAGGAGTACGTATGTATATGCGTTCTCCTGGTGACCGCTTGGATTTCTTCCAGGTGCTCCCGCTTTGACCCACAGTCCAAGGAAGTACGGTTAGGGTTAGTGAGTTGTGGGCATGTTCTGTAGGCAATCCTCACTGATTTGATTTGATGCATTTCACTGTATGTGTTGCTGTTTTAATCTCAGTGTGTCAAATAAAGCTAATCTCTTCAACCTGATGGTAAATTGGGTTATGCTGAATTACATCATTAATGAAAATCACAGTGGTGCAGCTGGTAGAACCACCGCCTCACTGCTCTGATGACCCAGGTTCGATCCTGACCTTGGGTGCTGGGGAAGGATAGGTTACATGGGAATTAGTGGGAAAATGGGATTATTTGAGGGGCTGAATAGCCTACATGTCTTCATGTATGAAAATATGTTTGTCTGAAGATAATACAGTGGATCCCCATTAATTGAGACAGCCGCTTGTTTGGAACAACTCTTAAAGAACAAAACTTATCGAGAAAATAGCCAGGATTCATTTCATTTATTTGGTACACGATGCTGCTTAATTGGGGCAGGAGACTGTTGCTGAACAGTTTCTAACCAGCATGAACTTGTGTGGCAATTAGACACTACACCATGCTTAGATCAAACACTTTTTAAATAGTGTCAGATGCATGTGCTCCTTTTCAAAAAGCAGTGATCTTTGTCACTGATCGTTGGTGAGAAATACGCAATAACTGTTTTGCTCACTGTGGTTTCAAGCATTCAGACTTGGAGATGCCAGAAACAGTCAGGAGTGAAAATGAAACAATTTCACTACTTCAGAAAGTTAGGAATCACAAAGAACTTGAGGGTATCAACAATCATCTTGTTTTTTTTCAATGAAAATGAAGATTTGGAGGATGCAATCGTTGAAGGCAGAGGCAGTCCATTATCTGCAGTAGGTGTCTGTGCTGACTTTATTCCTTTGGTGGTTGTCCGTCATACCCAACTATGTTAGTAAACCTGTGCAGGAGAGTTTTTAAAGTAGTTCCACTCTCTCGACCTTGGAAGACCGGGTCCAGTGGTACGAGCAGTCGTCACAACTGGGGTTTTCCCTAGTTGCAGTGGATGGCCTTGACTACTCCTGCACCTTGTTGTGCCTTTTGCTCTCCATGGAGTGTTCCGGAACCTTCTTCCTGGCTGTTGGATTTCACTGTAGATCTCATCTGCCCAGTCTGCCGGAGTTGACTTAACATGCTAGGACAGGCATGTCCCTATTTCTCCAGGGAATGAGGCCTGCTGGCTACTCTCACCTGATTTAGCCTGCCTGTCAAAGTGGTGTTGGGATGTGGCTGCTGCAGCATGCAAACAGATACTTGGAGCCACAGGTGGGAGACGAGTGTCCGGTGGGGACCAAAGGTGAGTAAGATGCCCCAGAATGCACACATTATGTCCCTTCACCCCTCGCTTTCACCCCATACAGCCCTTTGTTCACTTACAGCCAATCAAAATAAAAGTCGACTGCATACACTGGACAGATTCCTCCATCGATAATTATTAGGTACTAATGCAGTTTTATAGTACTGCATTGATAGTATTCCAATTCTTCCATATTTCATTTAAATACATAATTTATTACTCAGTTAAAACAGCAGTTTATCTTCTTATACCTTTGTAACTATTTTGATGAAATTTTGGCTAATTGTGGCAGCCGCCTAATTGGGTCAAAATGTACTGGGCTGGATGTTAACCAGAATCTACTGTATATCCAAAACTGCAGCCTTTCTTTCTGAACTCTAGAGAATTATTCATGTTGCTGGGACCCAAAGCCTTGAGTTATAAGGTGAGATTGGATAGGCTGGGTTTTGTTTCTCCTTAAGCCAAGGAGGCTAAGAGGTGCCATGATAGAGGTACATAAGATTATGGGAGCCATAAATATAGTTATTAACCAGTCACAAGGAAATCTGCAGATGCTGGAATTTCAAGCAACACACATAAACGTTGCTGGTGAACACAGCAGGCCAGGCAGCATCTCTAGGAAGAGGTACAGTCGACGTTTCAGGCCAAGACCCTTGTTTGTTTTACATGGTAGGGGCGTTTAAAGTTAGAGGGTCTAAATTTAAAATGATAAGAAGGAATTTAGTAGGAATGCGGTGGAGTTAATTTTCACACAGAGTAGTTAGCATCTGTAATGAGATTCCAGAGGAGCTGGCAGAGACAGAAACAGTCACAACATTTAAGGGACATCTGGACATGGTAAGTGAGATAAGCACAGATAGATACGATGGTCAGCACAGACACAGTGAGCCAAGACTCTGCTTCCATGCTGTGCAATTCTTTTGTTTTGATATGATGATTGACGCCAAATATGTTGTTGTATAAGTAAGAGGGGTAGGTGTAATAAGCTGTAGCTTCAACCTACACCCTTTCAGTCTGTTTTAAAGAATATCTATTGTTTTGTGATAATTTTGTCCTATGAAATCATTGTTATGAAATCATCATTGAAAATGATGCCTTTTGTTATGTTTGTACTGACCGAAATAAATTTCATTCATTCATTCATTCATTCAATTCACTCATCTCTGTGAGTTCACTGAGCTCTAACAGTGCCTCATTTGGTAAGAACCTCAGGATGCAATCAAATCCATTCATATTTCTGCTTTCCTCTGTAACAACAGTCTCCTCTGACACTCTGAGGTACCCAGCCTCTTCTTTTGCCTGCTTCACTGACAGCAGTCTTCAACTTTCAAGTCCAACATTCTCGAATTCTTTCCTTTTTTTGATCTACTTACCTCAATTTCTCCTTACATAATGTTACATTTACTAAATAGTCCTGTGAAATATTTCAGCATGTTTTGCTGCTGAAAAGGTCCGAATTAAACGAGTTAAGAGGATAGGTTGAGCAAGCCAGCACTTTTCTCTCTGGAGCAAAGGAGGATGAGAGGTGACTTGATAGAGGTGTACAAGATAAGAGGCGTACACAGAGTGGACAGCCAGAGAATTTTTCCAGAGCAGAAATAGCTCATACAAGGGGACATAATTTTAAGGTGATAGGGAGAATGTCAGAGATAAGGTGTTTTACACAGAGGCTGGTGAATGCACGAACTGCTCTTGTAGAGGTAGGTACATTAGGGACATTTAAGAAACTCTTAGACAGACACATGGATGATAGAAAAATGGAGGAATATGTGTGAGGGAAGGGTTAGACTGATCTTCGAGTAGGTTAAAAGGTCAGCACAACATTGTGGACGAAAGGAGCTGTACTGTTCTATAATGCTCTATGTTCTACACCTCTCATCAGGGAAGAAGCTATGCAGCACTCACATCAGGACCTTGAGACTCAAAAATGGTTACTTGCTCCTCCCCCAGCCGTCAGGCTGATGAACACCTCCACCCATTAACACCCTCACCTCACCATTATTTACAATCACATACAATCAGTCTATGTACAATCAACCTATGTACATACGGTCTATGTACAATTAGTCTATGTATGTCAGTCGACATGAAATCTGCCTACATACGGTCTATGTACAATCAACCTATGTACAGTCTATATACAATCAGTCTACATAAATCAGTCTACGTACAGTCTATGTACAATCAGTCTACGTATATCGGTCAATGTATATCAGTCTACAAATTTGCCTACATACGGTCTATGTACAATCAACCTATGCACAGCCTATGTACAATCAGTCTATGTATTATCAGTCTATATACAACCTATGTGCAATCAATCTATGTATATCAGTCTACGTGCAATCTGCCTACGTTCAGTCTGTGTGCAATCAGTCTACATATATCAGTCTACATACTATCAGTCGGTGTATATAACAGTTCCTTGTACATTATGTTTTATAGGATTGCTTTCATTTTTGTATTTATTGTGTTTTCTTTGTTTCTTTATTGTGTTTTTTATGCTGCATCAGACCCAGAGTAATAATCATTTTGTTCTCCTTTACACTTGTATACTGAAGAAAGAAAATAAACAAGCTTGAATCTTAACAAGCCTTCTAAATACTTGTTTTTGATGGTGAGATGATGTGTGAACTGAACTGACGTACCTGCAGGTTTCAGGGATTTCCCATAGATGTCAAGATTCACAGCAGCACTCACGAGAATCCCAGTGCTACCGTTTAGCATGTCCATCCCCAGCATGGTGTTAGCTGAGGATCAATTCGAACACACAGTTACAATTTGCCCACATTGGGATTTAACTGATCGGGATGAGCAATGAAGGAACAGTCACAGGGAGATCGAAAGTGTGTGGACAAATATGTGGCAAATGTGAAAGTAACAAAATAACTAATGTCATACCATATAAACCTCTGGTTTGACCATGATTGGAGTATTGTGTGCAGTTCTGGTTGCTGCATTACAGGAGGGATGTGGATCTTTGGGGAGGGTACGGGGGAGACTGTCTGGATCAGAGAGTACTAGTTATGAGAGGTTAAACAAACCTAGAGGAGTGTCAGAGGCTGAAATAATAGAAGTAGATAAAATCATTAGAGGCATAGATAGGTTAGATCCTCTTTTTCCCAAGGTGGAAATGTGAAATACAGTACCAGAGGACATTGGTTAAAGTTGGAGTATGGAAGGAGGTTAAAGGAGATGTTGGGGTCAGGTTACACAGAGGGTAGTAGGTGCCTGGAACACCCTGTCAGGAGAGATGGTAGAAATAGTTATGAGAGCAATGTTTAGGAGACAGTTCAACAAGCACATGTTTTTATTTCATGTTCCCTGCACATGCAGGTTTGTTGCTTTTAGTGTATAGGAAAGACGTGATAATGCTGGAAAAATGCAGAGGAGATGTATATAGAGATGGAGAAGTATTACCAGGATTGGAAGGCTCGAGTTATAAAGAGGAAGTGGATAGGGGAGAGATTATTTTACCCTTGACTGGAGGCTGAGGGGTGACCTTACAGAGGGATATAGATAGGATGAATAGTCAGTATATTTTTCCCCAGGCTCAGGAGTCTAAAACTGGAGAGTGTAGCTTTAGGCAGATAGATAGGTGCTTTATTGATCTCGAAGGAAATTACAGAGTCACAGATATACAAATATTAGAAGAGAAGTAAGAAAGAATTGAAAAATAAATTACCATACACAGCATAACAGGAGTGGGGGGTTATCACTTCCCTGGCTATAGATTGACTCTTTATAGAGCCTAATGGCCGAGGATAAGAATTACCTCATAGCTGCATACAGTGCAGTAGTCTTAGTCTATTACTAAAAGTGTTCTTATGTTCAGCCAAGTTGTCATGCAGAAGGTGAGAAACATTGTCCAGAAATGCAGGATTTTATGTATGGTTCTTTGTTCTATCACAGCCTCCAGTGTGTCCAGTTTGACTCCTATAGCTGAGCCAGCCTTTCTAATCAGTTTATTGAGCCTGTTGGCATCACCCATGTTGATGCCATTGCCCCAGCACACCATGGCATAGAAGATTGTACTGGTGACAATAGACTGGTAGACCATGTGAAGGAGAGGTCTGCGTACTCCATGCACCTCAGTCTCCTCTGGAAGTAGAGGGACTCTGGCCCTTCTTGTACACAGCTTCTGTGTTGGTGCTCCACTCAAGTCTGTCATCCAGGTGCACCCCCAGGTAGTTGTAGGTCCTCACCACATCCACGTCCTCACCATCAATAGTAACAGGGAGCAGTGCAGGCTTAGTCTTCCTAAAGTCCATCACTATCTCTCTTGCCTTACTGATGTTGAGCTACAGATGATTCACCTTGCACCATTTGACAAAGTCCTCCACCAGGGCCCTATATTCATCCTCCCATCCTCCCTTTATACACCCAACTGTTGCTGAGTCATCAGAGAATTTCTGCAGATGACATGACTCAGTGTTGTATCTAAAGTCTGAGGTATACAGGGTAAACAGAAAAGGAGCCAATACTGTCCCCTGTGGGGCTCCAGTGCTACTTATAGCCATGTCTGATACACAGCTCTGAAGCCACACAAACGGGGTCTGCCAATCAGATAGTCCATTATCCAGGATACAATGGAAGTGCCAACCTGCTCTGAATGGAGCTTTTCCCCCAGGAATGAGGTATTGACGGCACTTGAGAAATCAAAAATCATGATCCTCACAGTGCTGCCCTGCTTATTCAAATGGGGGTGGGGGGTAAGATTTAGATGGGAACTGAAAGGTATCTTTTACATACAGAGGATGGTGGGTATATGGAATGAGCTGCCAGAGGAAGTGATACACATCCTCTGTGTATCACTGTCAGAGGAAGAGGAGTTGGATACACATGCAATGTTTAAAAGGTACGGAGATAGGAAATCTTTAGAGAGATATGGTACAAGCAGCGGCCAATAGGACTATCTCAGGTAGTGAACTTAGCAGGGATGAGTAGGGCCGAAGGGCCTGTTTCTGTTCTATGTAACTCTGTGAATCCATCTACATCATGTGCTCATGTTCTGCAATGGATATTGAATCAGATCTCCAGAGAACAGCAGGGCACTGTAGCCACAGCCCTGGGTGTGGAGTTTGTGTGTTTTTCCTGTGAATGTTTGGGTTTCCTCTGCTGCTCCAGTTTGCTCCCACATCACAAAGATATGTGGGCAATGGGTTAATTGCCCACATAATTTACCCCTCAGTAAATTACCTCAGCATGTAGGTATAGGTGAGTGTCAGAATCAGAGGGGAATTGACGGAAATATGGAGAAGGG
This sequence comes from Mobula birostris, assembly GCF_030028105.1. Lineage (NCBI taxonomy): Eukaryota > Metazoa > Chordata > Chondrichthyes > Myliobatiformes > Myliobatidae > Mobula > Mobula birostris. The sequence continues at coordinate 63,617,693 of NC_092385.1, forward strand.
GAGCGGGAATAAAACACAATTTGTGTCGAGTTAGTGTGAATGGGTACATGGCACTCAAAGCACCTCTTCCTGCAGCTTATGATTCTATAACTCCGAAGATTTATTTCTTAGCCTATAATAGTTATTATAGACATTTTAAAATGCCATTGCTTATTATTATCAGCCAAGCCTCCATACGGAAGGTTACTTGTCACTTGTCTTGGGGCACTGCTGTACGCAGTTATCAGAACAGTGATGCTGAGTAGTTTTAGCACATGGCCAAGTGGTTAAGGCATTCATCTAGTGACTTGAAGGTCACTAGTTCGAGCCTTGGCTGAGGCAGTGTGTGTGTCCTTCAGCAAGGCACTTAACCACACATTGCTCTGCGATGGCACCGGTGCCAAGCTGTATGGGTCCTAATGCCCTTCCCTTGGACAATATTGGTGTCGTGGAGAGGGGAGACTTGCAGCATGGGCAACTGCTGGTCTTCCATACAACCTTGCCCAGGCCTGTGTCCTGGAAACCCTCCAAGGCACAAATCCAAGGTCTCATGAGACTAACAGATGCCTATAAGATGCTGAGGAGATGTGTGGAAAGATACTACTGCCTGACTACTGGGTGTCCTCACCATTTTCTGTTTTTATCTCAGATTTCCAGCCTTTGATTTTTTTTTGTTTGCAACTAGAAATACAAAAGCTTAAGATGAACAATCCAGAGATCTGAGCTCAAACCCCACTGAGGAATTTAAATTAATATAATAATTTGGTAGGCGCCAACTGGCTGTAGTAATGATGATTCCAAGAATGAGTGGATTGTCATAAACCCTCCCATCTAGTTTACTGATGAACCAGGGGAAACCTACCAACCTTAGCCAAGTGAGAATGCCAAATCTCTGCTTATTAAATCACAGAGTGTCACAAGTGCGGAGCAAGGGTGGACCCAAATGCAGGACACAAACACGTTTTGTAGGGTTAACTAAATAGAGTTTATTAATAATTACGAGGAAAGCCATGACGCAAGGATAGAACAGAGAGAAATCAAGGAGAGAGTAAAGTGGAAGCGGGAATAAGTGTAATGGACAAGGACTCAGGCCCTGGACTAGGCTGGGACTAAGGTCTGGGCTAGGACTGGGAGCATGGACTTGGAACACGGACCTCGGAGCTAGGACTTGATACTTGGAACCTCAGAGCCAGGACTTGATACTAGAACCTTGGAGCTTGGACTTGGAACTCAAACACAGGACATAGAACACTGAGCCGGGACTCCTCCTTAGACACAGGATGGAGTCGGGACTCTTGACACAGGGTCAGGACCCTTCCAGGGTACAGGGCCGGAACCCCCTTTAGACACAGGACATGGATACGGAGACCACACAACGATGACAGTACTTTAACTGGGCACAAGTACGCTCCAAGCAGCGGCGAGTTCTTGACTCACCCCGGCGGGTGAACTTTGACTGACCCGTTCTGGCAAGGGAAGGCGGCTTGCTGGCACTTGCTTCGGGACGAGACTTGGCTTGCTCCGGCAAGAAACTTAGTTGGCTCCAGCCAGGTGACATTGGCTCGCACTATCTTCGGTGACTACGATAATGCTCTCGCACCGAACGGCTGAAAGCCGGAGACTTATAAACTGCCAGTTCAGTCGAGAGTAAATTGCCTTAAATCACCAAGCCCGAGGGACACAGGAAAACAGGGAATTAAAGGGAAACAGGGAGTCAATGGTCCAGATTGTAACACAAACAAAGTAAATTTAAAGGGAACCTGATCCAGACCATGACACAGAGTTGCCAATTTTCACACTGCATGCCAGTCACTGGGTCAACACTTAAAGTCATCAGAACACAATGGGGCAAGGAAGATTAAGAGATCAGGGAACAAGGAATTCCATATTCTTCAGTAGCCAGAACTGGATGATGTCCTCAAGGTGCATATTGATCAGGGCCATGCAGCCATTTCACTGTTCACTTTGAGCATCCATTTGGCATAAGTTGCTACTGTGTTTCGTCTGACATGTTTCCCTGAAAGTTCAGCAGAAGGCACAGTGTGACTATGTATGTCATCATGTTGGTTCCTGACTCAACAATTCTTTCCATTTACAGTGCATGGATTTGTCCGTTCAATGCTTCTGCAAAATGAATTTCGAGGCAAGTGCCAGAGCTTCTTGCCTGTCTGCTTTCATAAATTTAACACCATTCACTTTGGAGTGGGCACTCTGGCATGTGGAGGAGACTACTGCTTCACAGGTCAGGTAATCCAGGTTCAATCCTAACTTCTGGTACTGGCTCTCTGAGGCTTGCAGTTTCTCCCTCTGTGACTATGTGAGTTTCATCCCTCATCCCAGAAACGTGTGAGTTGGTAGTCATTAGCCCTTAAACTATGCGTAGGCGAGTGGTAGAATCTTGGCGGTATTCAAGTCAAGTTTAATATTATTTAACTATATACATGTATATAATGTATATAACCATATAATGTATATGGAAACGAGACATCGTTTCTCTGAACCAGAGTGTAAAGTACAGTAGTACACAAAAGGATAAAATATACAGATGAATCAAACATAAATAACAAACTCAAGACCATTGCCATTTCTTTGACTTTGTCATGTTAGGCAAGGATAGCAAGATCTTACATCTGCCGACCCCAGAGCCTGCTGGCCCCGACGCTAGCAGGCATGAACTTTGGATTGCAGCCCCCACCATTGATCTCAGCGGCTCCAGCAATCCAGGGTATATTCAAAACCCAGAATCCAGCACCATCAATGCGGGCTCCAACGACCATGGACACCTTCGAAGTGATTGCGCAACCACCAACTGCGACTCCAGGCTGGGTCTTCACATGCTGCTATTGTGACTCCCGTCTCCCCTTCCCCCACCACCACTCTGCAACCCCATCTCCCTCAGATCCCACAGTCAATTCCTGGGCCCTCAGAGGCTCCTTCTTCCTCTCACCCCAACCCTACCCTCTCCACTAACACCACCAGCCTCCCTCACCCTCCCCCCTCTGGTCCCACTTCTCATCCGTGCTGGGTCTTTACCATCCCCTCAGACCTTCAACTCTCTGAGGCAGAGAGCTCTGTCCTCAGTAAGGGTCTTATGTTTGTCTCCCTTCGCCCACACCTCAGCGAGTTCCGCATTCGCCATGACACTGAACTCTTCGCAGCCGGCTCTGTCTTCGAGCCTACTTCTTCAGCAAGGCCTTTGCTACCCTGAGCGATGACTCCTTCTCCTGTCTTCAACCCTCCTCCTCTTCATGGACACCCCACTCTGGTCTTCTGCCTGCTCTGGATCTCTTTATTGCTAACTGCCTACGGGACGTCAACCGTCTCGACTTCACCACACCTTGTTTCCATTCCAACCTCACTCCTTCCGAACACTCTGCTCTCTGCACTAATCCTAACCTTACTATAAAACCAGCCGATAGAGAATATTTATCAACTAATTGTTCAAAGGACCTCAGTCTACCTTCTTTAAATAAATCCAAAGAAGAATTAATACCTTTATTTTTCCAAAATAAAAAAATTGGATCACTCAAAGAAGGCTTAAAAAAGTAGTTTCAATAAATTAAACTACAAAGCTTAAATTTTTTAAGATTAAAAAAATTGCGGAACTGAAGCCAAGTTTGTAAAGAATGCTTAATCACAGGGTATAAGTTTAAATTAGCAACTTTAGCTAATTGTGTAGGCAAAGCAGCTCCCAAACGAAGTTAAATAAAACCGTTTCACAGCTTTCAATTCCAAATCTACCTAGATAGGCCGATCCTTCTTATCAACCCAATGTAACCAAAAGGACATGTATCGCACATTAACAGCCCAGTAATACATTCTCAAATTAGGCAAAGCGAGACCTCCATCCTTTTTCAACTTTTGTAAATGATATTTACTAATTCTTGGTCTTTTATTATTCCAGATAAAAGATAAAATAATAGAATCAATCCGGTCAAAAAACTTCTTAGTCAAAAAAAAGGGATATTCTGAAATAGATATAAAAATGTTGGTAGAATCATCTTTTTGACTATATGGATGTGACTAACAAGTGAAAATGTAAGTGGACTCCATCTACTAAATAAATATTTCATAGAGTCTAACAAAGGAACAACATTGGCTTTATAAAGATCCTTATATTTTCAGTGATTGTGACACCTAAATAACTAAAAGAATCTGTGACTTTGAAAGGAGTATTGTCATACATAGAATCGGATTCATTTATAGGAAGCAATTCACTTTTACTAAAGTTTATTTTATATCCTGAAACTCTCCAAATTCATTAAATAATTTTAACAAGGCAGGAATAGATTCCTCAAGATTTGATATATAAACCAATAAATCATCTGCATAAAGAGATATCTTATGAATGGTCTCATTCACAGAAATCCCGTAAATATTTTTAGCTTCACTGAGAGCAATAGCAAGGGGTTCTAATATTAAATTAAATAACAAAGGACTTGATGGACAGCTTTGTCTTGTCCCCAATGAAAGCTGAAAAAAAGGAGACCTACAGTTATTAGTAATAACAGTAGCAAAAGGAGCTTTTTATATCATTCTAATCCAATTATTAAAATTAACACCAAAACCAAATTTCTCTAAAACATTAAATAGATATTTCCATTCGACTCAATCTTTTTACGATATCTCCAATTTAGACATTTCTTACAAAAATATTTAAGTAATTTTCCTTACATATTGGATGCTGACCTGTTAGATACTATTGTGAGTACAAACCCTTCGATGAAGGGTTCCATTGGAAGAATTTATAATCTACTATTACAATGGGATAAGCGTCCTTTATTTAAGATTAAACAAGATTGGGAAAAGGAACTCAATTTGACTTTTACGACAGAAGATCGGATGCGGATTCTGAAGCTGGTTAACTCTTCTTTGATCTGTGCTAGTCATTCACTGATTCAATTTTAAATTGTACATCGTTACCATTTGACAAAGGAAAGATTGTCTAAAATATTCCCTAATGCTGGTAGTTATTGTGATAGATGTAAAACTGAGACAGCTACACTGACACACATGTTTTGGTCTTGTTCTATGCTGGAGCAGTTCTGGAAGTCAGTTTTTTTCGACAATTTCTAAAGTACTTAAAATTAATTTACAACCTAACAAATTAACTGTGCTTTTTGGAATAATTTCTCAAAATATCCATGTGTCTGACCAACATGTTATTGCATTTGTTACATTGATAGCTAGGAGGGCCATTTTGTTGAAGTGGAAGGACACAACAGCTTCACAATGGTCCTCTCAAGTGAAGCTATGTCTTAGTTTGGAGAAAATTAGAAGTCGAACCTTTGAACCTATGTTTGATTTTGAGAGAAGATGGGGTTCATTTGCTCGTTACTATCATTTGAGTTAATTGATGGATTCTCCATGATCTAATTGTAAATTTTTTTTGGTACTTTTTTTTTGCTAGCGGTTTCATGTTTATCTTTAGAAGCTTTATGTATGACGCATGGCTCTGGGGTTGAACACCTGATGGGATTTTTCTTTTTTCCCACTTTGCTTAGTAGGGGTTTCTTTTCATCACAAAATTTTTTTCAATTTTTATAAAATGTTTTTTTTCTTGAGACATTGTAAGTGGTGTTTACTTCGATGCACTCGTGTTTATTTTGGAAAAAAAATAATTTAAAAATTTGAAAAGAGAAACCCGCCAATAAAGGGGGTGCTGTTGTAGTCTGGTGTACTGACCTCTACCTTGCCGAGGCACAGCGACAACTCATGGATACCTCCTCTTATTTACCCCTCGATTATGACCCCACTAAGGAGCACCAGGCCATTGTCTCCCACAGCATCACCAACTTTATCAGCTCAGGGGATCTCCCAACCACTGCTACCAACCTTATTGTTCCCACACCCCGCACTTCCCATTTCTACCTCCTACCCAAGGTCCACAAACCTGCCTGTCCTGGTAGACCCATTGTCTCAGCTTGCTCCTGCCCCACCAAACTCATTTCTGCATACCTCGACACTGTTTTAAACCTCCCTTGTTCAATCCCTTCCCACCTATGTTCATGACACTTCTCACGCTCTGAATTTTTTGAATGATTTTAAGTTCCCTGGCCCCCGCCGCTTTATTTTCACCATGGATGTCCAGTCCCTATATACCTCCATCCCCCACCAGGAAAGTCTCAAAGCTCTCCGCTTCTTTTTGGATTCCAGACCTAACCAGTTCCCCTCTTCTACCACTCTCCTCCGTCTAGTGGAATTAGTCCTTACTCTTAATAATTTTGCCTTTGGCTCCTCCCACTTCCTCCAAACTAAAGATGTAGCCATGGGCACCCGTATGGGTCCCAGCTAAGCCTGCCTTTCTGGTGGCTTTGTGGAACAATCCATGTTCCAAGCCAATACTGGTATCTGTCCCCACTTTTCCTTTGCTACATCGACGACTGGATTGGCGCTGCTTCCTGCACGCATGCTGAGCTCGTTGACTTCATTAACTTTGTCTTCAGCTTTCACCCTGCCCTCAACTTTACCTGGTCCATTTCCGACACCTCCCTCCCCTTTCTTGATCTTTCTGTCTCTGTCTCTGGAGACAGCTTATCTACTGATGTCTACTATAAGCCTACAGACTCTCACAACTACCTGGATTATTCCTCTTCCCACCTTGTCTCTTGCAAAAATGCCATCCCCTTCTTGCAATTCCACCGTCTCCGCTGCATCTGCTGTCAGGATGAGGCTTTTCATTCCAGGACGAAGGAGATGACCTCCTTTTTTAAAGAAAGGGGCTTCCTTTTCTCCACCATCAACTCTGCTCTCAAACGCATCTCTCCCATTTCACGCACATCAGCCCGCCACCCCACTAGGAATAGGGTTCCCTTGTCCTCACCTACCACCCCACCAGCCTCCGGGTCCAACATATAATTCACTGTAACTTCCGCCACCTCCAACGGGATCTCACCACGAAGCACACCTTTCCCTCCCCACCTTTCTGCTTTCCGCAAGGATCACTCCCTACACGACTCCCTTGTCCATTCGTCCCCCCCCCCATCCCTCCCCACTGATCTCCCTCCCGGCACTTATCCTTGTAAACAGAACAAGTGCTACACATGCCCTTACACCTCCTCCCTTACCACCATTCAGGGCCCCAGGCAGTCCTTCCAGGTGAGGCGACACTTCACCTGTGAGTCGGCTGGGGTGATATACTGCGTCCGGTGCTCCTGATGTGGCCTTTTATATATTGGCGAGACCCGATGCAGACTGGGAGACCACTTTGCTGAACACCTATGCTTTGTCGGCTAGAGAAAGCAGGATCTCCCAGTGGCCACACATTTTAATTCCACATCCCGTTCCCATTCTGACATATCTATCCACGGCCTCCTCTACTGTAAAGATGAAGCCACACTCAGGTTGGAGGAACAACACCTTATATTCCGTCTGGGTAGCCTCCAATCTGATGGCAGAAACATTGACTTCTCTAACTTCCGTTAATGCCCCACCTCCCCTTCATACCTCATCCCTTATTTATTTATTTATTTATTTGTTTAATTTTTCTCTTTTTCTCTCTCTTTTTTCTCCCTCTGTAACACCTATAACACCTTGCCCATCCTCTGGGCTCTCCTCCCCTTTCTTTCTCCCTGGGCCTCCTGTCCCATGATCCTCTCATATCCCTTTTGCCAATCAACTTTCCAGCTCTTAGCTCCATCCCTCCCCCTCCTGTCTTCTCCTATCATTCCGAATCTCCCCCTCCCCTCCCACTTTCAAATCTCTTTCTATCTCTTTTTTCAGTTAGTCCTGACGAAGGGTCTAGGCTCGAAACGTCGACTGTACCTCTTCCTAGAGATACTGCCTGGCCTGCTGCGTTCACCAGCATTTTGTATGTGTGTTGCTTGAATTTCCAGCACCTGCAGATTTCCTCATGTCTGCGTGCATTAATATTAAGCATTGTAAGATGCAGAACAGATTAACCAGTGACATTTTGAATACAATGCAGCAGGGAGTTCAGAAGCCTAATGGCCTGGGAGAAGGAACTGTTTCTCATCTTGACAGTTCTTGTCTTTATGCATCGTAGTTTCCTGCCTGATGGTAGAAAGTCAAAGAGAATGCTGGATGGATGGGTGGGATCCTTAATAATACTAAGGGCTCTGCATTTGCAGTCCCCAACCTTGTTTTTCAAAGATTAAAGATTCAAAGATTCAAAGAACTTTATTGTCATTCTAACCATACATCAACTCTGCAGGGCAGAATAAGACAGCGTTTCTCAGGGGCAGTGCAATCATAACATAACAAGCGCAACACTAAATAATAAACATAACAATAAATAGTAAAACACAACAGCCACATGTCAGTTAAAATCAGTTATAAGTGTCCAGTGCAAGTTAAAAGTGTCCAAAGCAGAGTCAGGTAGAGCAGCTAGTTAGCAGTCTGACTGCCCGTGGGAGGAAGCTGTTTAGTAGCCTTGTGGTTTTAGTTTTGATGCTCCTGTAACGTTTGCCTGATGGCAGAAGAACACACAGTTCATGGAGAAGGTGTGAGAGGTCTTTAATGATGTACTGTGTCTTCTGGAGGCATCGACTCTGAAAGAGGTCTTGGACAGAAAGTAGGGAGACCCCAATAACCTTCTCTGCTCCCCTAACCACCCTCTGCAAGGCTTTTTTGTCGACAGCACTGCAGCTGGAGTACCAGGTAGTGATGCAAAAGGTCAGCACACTCTCAACCACGCCTCTGTAGAATGTAGTTAAGATGTTAGTGGGGAGTGATGCTTGTTTAAGCTTCCTCAGAAAGTGCAATCTCTGCTGGGCCCGTTTCACAATCCCAGTGGTGTTCCTGGACCAGGTGAGATTGTCCGAGATCTGCACCCCGAGGAACTTGATGTTTTCCACTCTCTCCACTGTGGAGCCGCTGATGCTGAGGGGTGTGTGCTCAGGCTGAGACCGTCTGAAATCAACGATCATCTCCTTGGTTTTGGTGACATTAAGCATCAAGTTGTTATCCCTGCACCAGCTGTCCAGGTGTTTGACCTCCTCCCTGTACATAGTTTCATCATTTTTGCTGATAAGCCCCACCACTGTGGTATCATCTGCAAATTTAATGATCAGGTTCTCCTTGAATCTGGCTGCACAGTCATGTGTTAGCAGTGTAAACAGCAATGGGCTAAGCACACAGCCTTGTGGGGATCCAGTGCTCAGTGTGATGGAGTCAGAGATGTTCCTGCCAACACAGACTGACTGTGGTCTCTCTGTCAAGAAATCCAGAATCCAGCGACACATGGCAGTGCTAAGGCCAAGCAGTGACAGTTTCTCCACTAGTCTCTGCGGGATGATGGTATTGAACTGAAATCAATGTACAGGATTCTGGCATAAGTGTCTTTGTTGTCCAAGTGAGAGAGAACTGTGTGCAGTGTGGTGGATATTGCGTCCTCCGTAGAGCGATTTGGACGATAAGCAGACTGCAGAGGATCCAGCGATGAGGGGAGGCTGGCTGTGATCTGAGGCTTGACAAGCCGTTCAAAACTTTTCATCACTATGGGGGTCAGGGCAACGGGACGGTAATCATTCAGACAGGCTACAACTGATTTCCTTGCTACAGGGATGATTGTGGAGGTTTTGAAGCATCTGGGGACAATAGCTTGACTAAGGGAGATGTTGAAAATATCTGTCAGGACATCTGCTAATACATCAGCACATTCCTTGAGCACACGTCCAGGGATGTTGTCGGGACCTCCCGCTCTTCGTGGGTTGACCCTGGCAAGGGTCCTCCGTGTTTGCTCTGGATCAATGATTGGAGCCGGCTGGTCAGATGGTAAAAAGGGACTGGCTCTCCCTCTTGCTGTAGTGTTTGATGCTTCGAAGCGGGCAAAGAAATTGTTAAGCCTGTCTGGTAGAGAGGCGTCGCTGTCATCAGTTTTCTGCCTGATCTTGTAGTCTGTCAGAGCTTTAATTCCCTGCCACATCCGTCTGGTGTCACCTGTGTCACAGAGGTGTCCATGTATTTTGCCCGCGTAGGCCCTTTTCGCTTTCCTGATCCCTAGTGAAAGCGCAGACCTGGCTGAGCAAAGCGCACTCCTGTCCCCCGATCTGTAGGCTGTGTCACGGGCCTTCAGTAGTGAACGCACCTCTGTTGTCATCCATGGCTTTTTATAACCACGTGCGGTGAAGGTTTTCATCACAGTGACATCCTCTGTGCATTTGGCTATGTAGCTGATTACTGCCTCCGCATACTCCTCAATATCTGTATGGTCGTCATAGGAGGCTGCTGTTTTGAATATGTCCCAGTCTGTGTGCACAAAACAGTCTTGTTGTGCTGAGGCTGCTCCTTTTGGCCAGACCCTTATCTCTCTTTTCTCTGCTCTCACACGTTTAAGCAGTGGTTTATATGCTGGTGTTAGCATGACAGATATGTGGTCAGAGTGGCCAAGGTAGGGACGGGGGGCTGCTTTGTATGCCTGTGGTGTGTTGGTATAAACCAAGTCCATCGTCTCCCCTGGTTTTGAAATCCACATATTGCCGGAATTTGGGGAAAACACCACCACGAACCGGTTTAATATTGACAATATTCTTGCGGACCGGCCGACCGGGGGAGGTGGGGTGGGAGGGAGGGGAGGGCTTGATCTTCTTCCCGCGCTGACACGGATGATGTGTGCATTCAAGTTCAACAATGCGTGACAGGGAATGAGGAAAGGCGTAGCTGACTCATATCGCCAAATCATACCATTTCCTCGCGGCCCGGTAGCACATGCTTTGCGGCCCGGTGGTTGGGGACCACTGCTCTCAGCTGTTCTCACAGTAGGGACTTCAGGTCTGATGCTTGACTACTCCCCTACCAGATGGAGATGCAACTTGTCAGGACGCTCTCAATGGTGCTCCTGTAAAACAGATAAGATGGGGTGGGAGGAGGGGGAAGCCTTGCTTGCCTCGATCTTCTTAGGAAGTAGAGGTGCTGCTGTGCCCTCTTGGCCAGGGAGGTGATGTGAACTCCCAGGAACCTGGCCCACCTAACACTTTCTATGGAGGAGCAGAGGGGGGTGGTTGGTCTACACCTTCCTGAAGTCCTTTGTCTTCTCCACATTCAGGCTTGGGTTGTTCTTCTCACACCAATTCACCAGCTGCTCCACCTCCTCTCTATACTCCATCTCGTCACCATTCTTCATAAGGCTGTTGTGTATTCCGTAAACTTGATGTCACATTTTGAACTGGACCCTGCGACACAATCATGCGTCAGCAGTGGGATGAGCACACAGTCAGTGCTCAGTGTAATGGAACTGACAGACTGACTTTGGCCTTACTATTAAGAAGTCCAGTATCCAATTGCAGAGGGAGGTGTTGAGACCCAGTGAGGACAGTTTCTCCACCAGTTTCTGCGGTATGGTGGTGTTGAATGCTGAACTGAAGCAGCACCCCATTTTCCAGGTGGGACAGGACAGAGTGGAGGGCAGAGGCTATTGCATTGTCAGTGGATCGATTTGAGCGATAAATGAACTGGAAAGGGTCCAGTGTAATCGAGAGAAAGGCTTAATGCACTCCATGACCAGCTGCCCAAAGCATTTCATAATGGTTGATGCTAATGTCACTGGATGATGGCTATTTAGGCAGGTTACTATCACCTTTTTTGGCATTTTCTTTGCCTTGAAAACTGTGAGGACAATGGATTGTTCCAGAGAGAGATGTTGACTATATCCGTCAGCACCTGCATCAGCTGAACTATGCAGTCTTTCAGAACCCGGCTTGGTATACTATTGGGCCCCACAGCTTTGCTTTCGGGGTCTTTCTAACCTCAGCTTCAGGCAGACAGAGTGTCTGCTTCCTGGGGAGGAGGGATGTCTTCCTCACCAGCTCTTTGTTCTGTGCAGCAGACCACGCATAGAAGACACTCAGCCTCTCAGGGAGTGAAACATCCTGGTCACTGATGTGCAGCGTAGACTTGTAGTCTGTAATCCTCTGAATTCCCTGCTACACGTGCCTTGTCTGTCTGGTATTGTAGAAGTGACTGTAAGTTCTCTGAGAATGCTCCCATTTTGCCTTCCTGTTGGAGCAATGGGAGAATAAAAAAGTCAGATTGGTGTAAATTGGTACTTGATGGTCATTTGGTGAAGACTTGATGGGCTGAAGGGTCTGTTTCTGTGTTTTATATTCTATAACACCTGTACTCCAATCCTTTCTTAACGAAAGCAACATTCTATTTGTCTTCCTAATCATTTGCTGCAACTGCATTCATCACTGAGATGTGTACAAGCACATCTAGACCTTCTTCAGCCTAGTCTGTCACCACTTTAAAAATGCTTTGCTTTCTTCTTTTGTGCAGCAAAGTGGATAATTTCACACTTTTCTCAAGATATTCCAACTGCCATGTTCTCGCCCACTCACTTAACTTCTCCACATCCCCTTGAAGCACTTACACCCCCACTCACATCCCACCTGATATTGTATTCTCAGCAAACTTGGAGATAGGATATTTGATTCCTCCTAGCCAAATTGTTGATATAGATTGTGAATAGCCAAACCCCCATCTCATGTTATCGATATTTATTGCTCGTTTATTTAATATTATTTTTATTTTTCTCCTTCTGTATTTGCACAGTTTGTGGTCATTTGCGCACTGGTTGCCCAGTTGGTGCAGTCTTTCGTTGGTTTACTCATGGTTATTAGATTTATTGAGTATGCCCGCAAAAAAACACATCTCAGAGTTGTATATGATGACACACAGTATGTAGACTTTGATGATAAATTTTCTTTGAACTTTGATTCCCTGTATTTCTGGTGGGTTTTTGTGCTTTTATTTGTAAAGACATTTACAGAGTAATTCCCCTGCTATTTCCTTATCCCCTATTATAATTTATTCCTTCTCTGTCCATGTTGACTTTCTCTTTTTTGCATATAGTTAATTTTTATTTGCCTTGCTAATCAATTCTCATAGTTTACCTTGACTTCTCTTTTCACTTTCTTGGTCCTCCTTTGTTAAATTCTAAACTATTCTCAATCCTCAGTCCTTCTGCACTTTAAATTCAAGATCAAGTATAAAGCTTACCAAGACAATGTTCCTCAGGACCAAGGTGCAAACCACAGTACATATATCTCATTCAGCACATAAAATAATATTAACAGATAATAAAATGAAAGATACGGTAACTTCATAAACATTTCCTAAGTCAGCTGTGGACGGGCCACATTTCCCGCTAGTGCTGCCAGGTTTGACACCACTCTGCTCTGGACTGAGCGTAGGTCACAGGCATAAGGGGAAAAAGATATGTCATGCATGACACAGAAGGATGCTGTGCAGTCTCTCCTGATAAAGTGAGGTCACTGAAGAAACATGTACTGTATAGTGAGTGGCTGGTGCTACTTCCTCCACTTCTCATGAAGTCTTTACACATTAACAATTATGACCATAGTGGACAGATATCCTCCAATCAACAAGCAGCTCTCCATCCACTTAAGAATGCAAAGGAGGGTTCTGGTGTTGAATTCCTCTGGGTCATATGTCAGAAAGCCCCCTCCCCTGTAAAGTCACATTTAGAGTTATCTCCTTTCTTGAACATGGTCACCATCTGTGAGAACTCTTGTATATCCTCCTCTCTTCCCAGATGTGGGAGATGAGATTGACTCCACCAAAGTTCAGAACCAGCAGGGATGCCTTCTGCTCCCCAGACCATGCTGTCCTTCAGTTAGCACATGAACATTTCAACAATAAATGGACTGGATAGGATGAAGTCACAGTCAAGAAGATGTTCAAAGTATTCCTTCCTGGCAGTCCTGATAACCTCTCTGTCCTTAGTAAGTTCCCCTCTGATTTTGGCTGTCAGTGGAGTAGGGCCAAGTATGGCTTTGACTGCACTAATGAAGTGTGCATGTCCTGGTTATTTGAGAAGGTGTACTTTGTGTACAGATTGACGTGTATTTGTATATGGCACCAATTTTCCATATACACAGATAACATTACACAGAGTGAACCAGTATCTATACCATAGTCTGTTTCAATTATATTTTCTAAATGCAGGGACTAGTTTAGACCATTTTTCACCATATTTATCCCAGATAATTGTTCTTTTGTGTGTGGCGTGTGGCCAAGTGGTTAGGGCGTTGGGCTCACGATCTGAAGGTCATGGGTTCGAGTCTTGGCCAAGACAGCATGTTGTGTCTTTGAGCAAGGCACTTAACCACACACTGCTCCAGTCCACCCAGATGAAAATGGGTACCGGCAGATGCTGGGGGTAAATTTTACGATAGACTGGCGTCCTATCCGGGGGGGGGGGGGGGAGTCTCGTACTCTCAGTCGCTTCACGCCACAGAAACCAGCATAAGCACCGACCTGATGGGCCACAAGGCTCGGGACAGACTTTAACTTTAATTTAAATTGTCCTTTAGTGTTAACGATGAACATCATGCACAGTTTGTTGAAGTGTGATCCTAATGGGATTGTTTCATTATTTTATCTCACTATGTTGGTTGTTGAATTAAAGCAAGACCTGTGGTGTGTTTATGGTGATGACTGTATCTGTTTTGAGAAGATAAATTATTATGCTATTCCTCTGTGGAGTATTTGAATGTATTTCAGAGAGTAATTTGTTTCCCTTCCAGAACCTTTCACTAAAAATCACCACCTATAATTTGCTCAGCTCTTATTAAAATGCAAGCATGAGAGACTAACTTGCATTCTCCCTGCTCCATTTCATTGCAGGTACATCCAAGGTGCCTCCTCCCCAAAGGACATGATGATTATAGTGGATGTGTAAGTACTAAATTGCTTGCTCTTCATTTACAAGATGATGCAGTGCCTTGAAATACCCAGCTTTGTTGAGCAGCAGTGGCACTGCAGCCTTTGAGTGGTGCTGCATACACCGTGTTGCATAACTATCTGCATTAGAGGGGATAATGGAGGAGGTATTCGTTGCCCTAGCAGGAATAAAGGTCGATAGATCCTCACGACCAGGGCTGCAAGAAGAAGAGTCTCGGCCTGACACATCGACTGTTCATTTCCATTGATGCTGCCTGACCTAATGAGTCCCTCCAGCATTTTGTGTGTGTTGCAGTAGGGTTCATATGCTTTACATACGTAGCCTTCAATAAACCCTTTATCAAGATCCCACATGGAAGGCAAATTCAAAAGATTAGAGCTCATGGGGTCCAAGTCAAGTTGGCAAATCAATCCACAGGTAGCTTAATTCAAAATTCAAAGTAAATTTTATTATCAGAGTACATAGAGTGGCATGCAAAGGTTTGGGCACCCTTGGTCAAAATTTCTGTTACTTTGAATAGCTAAGCGAGTAAAAAATGAACTGATTTCCAAAAGGCATAAAGTTAAAGATGACACATTTCTTTAATGCAAGGTTCAAAACATTCAAAGGAACACCTAAACAAGCCTCACACATCAAAGTTGCTGGTGAACGCTGCAGGCCAGGCAGCATCTCTAGGAAGAGGTACAGTTGACGTTTCGGGCCGAGACCCTTCGTCAGGACTTTAGTCAGTAGGCTTATAGTAGACATCAGTAGATAAGCTGTCTCCAGAGATAGAGACAGAAAGATTTAGAAAGGGGAGGAAGGTGTCGGAAATGGACCAGGTAAACTTGAGGGCAGAGTGAAAGTTGGAGGCAAAGTTAATGAAGTCAATGAGCTCAGCATGCGTGCAGGAAGCAGCGCCAATGCAGTCGTCGATGTAGCGAAGGAAAAGTGGGGGACAGATACCAGAATAGGTTTGGAGCATAAATTGTTCCACAAACCCAACAAAAAGGCAGGCATAGCT
Organism: Mobula birostris; assembly: GCF_030028105.1. NCBI lineage: Eukaryota > Metazoa > Chordata > Chondrichthyes > Myliobatiformes > Myliobatidae > Mobula > Mobula birostris. The sequence goes on from NC_092385.1 coordinate 63,633,340, forward strand.
AGGACCCATGCGGGTGCCCATAGCTACACCTTTAGTTTGGAGGAAGTGGGAGGAGCTCTGTCGGATCCTTGCCTGCAATCGCAGTTTTTTTGACTTTGTCAAGTCATCCCCAATCTAAACAAGCCTGATGCATTTTTGAAAGAAGTTATGTTAAAATAGAACTTTTTGGCCACAGTGAGCAAAGGTATATTTGGGGAAAAAAGGGTGCAGAATTTCATGAAAAGCACTCCTCTCCAACTTTTAAGCACAGAGGTGGATCGATCATGCTTTGGGCTTGTGTTGCAGCCAGTGGCACGGGGAACATTTCATTGGTAGAGGGAAGAGTGAATTCAATTAAATACCAGCAAATTCTGGAAACAAACATCACACCGTCTGTAAAAAAAGCGAAAGGTGAAAAGAGCAACACACATCAAAGTTGCTGGTGAACGCAGCAGGCCAGGCAGTATCTCTAGGAAGAGGTACAGTCGACGTTTCGGGCCAAGACCCTTCGTTAGGACTAACTGAAGATAGAGCTAGTAAATCTCTTAGTAAATCTCTAGTAGCTCTTCTACTGGCGTTCACCAGCAACCTTGATGTGTGTTGCTTGAATTTCCAGCATCTGCAGAATTCCTCGTGTTTGTGAAGATGAAAAGAGGATGGCTTCTACAACAGGATAATGATCCTAAACACACCTTAAAATCCACAATGAACTACCTCAAGAGGTGCAAGCTGAAGGTTTTGCCATGGCCCTCACAGTCCCCTGACCTAAACATCATCGAGAATCTGTGGTCGACCTCAAAACAGCAGTGCATGCAAGACGGCCCAAGAATCTCACAGAACTAGAAGCCTTTTGCAAGGAAGAATGGGCGAAGAACCCCCAAACAAGAATTGAAAGGCTCTTGGCTGGCTACAAAAAGCGTTTACAAGCTATGATACTTTCCAAAGGGGGTGTTACTAAGTACTGACCATGCAAGATGCCCAAACTTTTGCTTCAGGCCCTTTTTCTTTTTTGTTATTTTGAAACTATAAAAGATGGAAATAAAAAAGTTTTCTTGCTTAAAATATTAAAGAACTGTGTCATCTTTAACTTTATGCCTTTTGAAAATCAGGTCACCTTTTACTTGCTTAGCTATTCACAGTAACAGAAACTTTGACCAGAGGTGCCCAAACTTTTGCATGATACTGTATATGTCGCCACATATTGATTGGGAAGGATGTGGTTGTGTGCATGATAGTATGTGGTTGTATGTATGCCTAGGTAGAGTGTGTGTGTATAGGCGATCTGTCACTATATGATGATTTCGCAGTGTTTGTACTGAACTCTGATGAATCACTGTGTTGCTTATTTCAGGAGTGGCAGTGTAAGTGGTCTGACACTGAAGCTGATGAAGACGTCTGTCATTGAGATGTTGGACACACTATCCGATGATGACTATGTTAATGTTGCTTCGGTAAGCACTGCAGAACCCGGCTGAGTATGCTAGTGCTATTCTCTACACAGGTGGCCTGACTTCAGATTGGCAGCTGCCGTATGTGATGCGAGTTTAATGTTAATGAGCTTGAAATCTAAAAACAACACAATCCAAAGCTTTAATCCATCAATGTGGGGAAGTTCCAAAACTGATTGAGGTGTAGTGTCAGGAAGCAAATTTGTTAGTTAAATCCACCTCTGTCCAATGAACAAATTGCATCAGCATGAATGGGGTTGTCTATCTCCTGGAATATTGCACAGAGAGACCAGCACATTCACTGACATTCACCCCTGAATATCGGGGGAGGCAGGCAAGGCTGTCTGGAATTATCCCATTGCTGGCCACCAGTATTTCTGGGTGTGGAGCTCTTGAGACTCCAGATTTCCCCAGAGAGAGAGCTCTGTAAAAGTCACAATTTATCTTCATGTAAATTGAGTTGATTTAAATGCATTTGATAGTTTTTGGGTGTTCTTGAGTTTGGAAACATAATAAATGTCAAACACTCTAGCTGTTTTGACTATCAATAAAGCACAGACCCTTGATTAAATCTGTGGTCAGTTCAGGAATCAGAAGTCTATTAGCCGATGGGAAAGCTCATCATTGAGCTTTGTCCAAACGCTGCTCAGTGCTGTGAAAGTACCTAGACCCAGGAACCAGGAGATGCTTCTTGAACGCACACTGCAGCTGACCATCAGAGAGCCTCCACTGGCCCCATAACCATTGGGAAGGAGGGACAGATGAAGCAGTGTTGGCATTCAAGGAATTAGCAGAGGAGCTTCACAAAGTAGAAAGATGGATTCTTTGGTGCTGCCTTTCTACACACCATCACCCCGCTCTTTCCCCTCCCTTGCTTCTCATTACTAACTCTTTTCCCAACCTCTCTCCCTTTCCTTGCCCTGCTCCCCGTCTCCCCTCCCTCACCCATCTTCCCCATCCTCTCCCCATTCTCCTCCCTCATTCCCCTTCCCTATTCTCTGCCCATTCCCTTCTCTCACTCCCTGTTTCCCCATTTTGCCCTCCCTCCCTCACCTACCCCTTTCCCCTTCCTCTTTACCCACCACCAGTGTCCCCGTTTGCTGCTGTTGCTGTAGCTGTCAGTTTGGGAACTCATTGAGCAACGTAAATGGGGGAAACAAGGAGTGAAAGTGCTCAGCTGCTGGTCTCCAGGTTTATGTTCTAAGCACAGCACTGTCTGTAGATGTCATCACAAACTTGTGTGTATTTTTCATTGTAAGATCAGGCTTCATATGGCAGAATGTCATGCGGCCAGGGTATTTTGTAATCACATTACTGCGAATTGCTTTGATAAATGATGTTCCTCAACTCACATCTTCTGCATCACAAGCCATTTCACACTTCCTTCAAAAAAAAACAAGAGAGCTGATTACTTCTGTAGTGGTCAGTCTGCTGAAGTTCCTGACAGGACAGTTAAATCCACACTGGCCAGTTGCAGTGTTTCAAAGGGCAAGTTCTGTTCTGCTGAACACTGTGTGCATGCTGCACTGGCAATGTTTGCAGGCTGCCCCAGCACACCCTTAGGTTGTGTTGATTGTTAGCACATTTCACTGTATGTTTCCATGTACTGTACATGATAAATAAATAATTATGAATCTGAATCGGAACTGAAAGAAGCTGCGGAGGTTGAGAAACTGACTAAAAGAGCAAGAGGTCCTGGGCTTTATAGATGGGTTACAGGAGCAAGGAGGTGATGAGAAGCCTTTACAAATCACTACTTGGGTTACAACAGGAGGATAGAGTCCATTTCTTGGGAACCATTCTTCAGGGTGCAGAAGAAAGTCATTTGACTATCAGCTTTGCTTATATCTTTAAGTCTCTGGATTGTCATCAGAGTCCAATAGCTTGTGATTGAGAGGGGAGAATGCTGGTAGACACACTTCTCCTCTACTGGTGCTCTATCATAACACAGGACAATTCCTCTCAGACCACGTTGCTCATCTATAAACAAAACAAGCCAGCAAACTTTCTGAGGAAAACAGACTGACACCTTCCACCAAGGGACCAACAAAAAGCAATAAGCTCCTGAATAACATTCTGCTTCTGCTTTCAGTTTCCTGCTGATATTTTATTCTTAGTCAATGTTTTGAACCCAGAACTGAGCGTCTGTTTGAAGGTTACAAGGCTGCATAAATAATTATTCTGAAGTATAATTTGTAAAATACATTCAAAGGCTTCTTAGCATTTTCATTCACTAGATTGACATCCATCCATTGGGAGGGTTAATAGCTCATGGCCCTCTCAATAATTACTATTTACCAATTAAATGGAATCAGTCTTGCTGTTTCAATCTATTCCCTGACTGAAAACACAGCCAAGACCTGCCTCAAGAATTTAGTTCATGCATTCATTGTACGGTGAGGAACGAAGGGTCATGGTTTTGATGCCTGGGTCAGCTAATACCGGATAGGGTGATGGCAGCTGCAATAAGCTTCAATCACTTTCATCAAAAGCAGAGAATGCAGTCAGGATTCTTGAGCACATTAGCAGTTACTGGCCTGCAGAAGGAAATGTATGTGTGCGATTTCTCCAAGTTGAATGAACTCACTGTTTAAAATGTGTAGAATGAAGATTTTTTTCTTTATTAGCTTAAACATAGGAAAAGATTACAAAGAAATTGGGCTGTTGTTATATGACCCCATTTGGGCCATAGCTTGCAAGTTGCCACATGTCTGTTCACCACTCTACAAGGAGATTAGGATATCACCAGAGAGAATTCATGGTCAAAATGCCAGGGCTGGAGGATCTTAATTCAGGATCTGGAATCCTGTGCCAAAGAAGTCTTCAGTGTCCTGCACTCACATCCATCATCATGAAGTGTTTCGAGAGGCTCGTCATGAGGCACATCAAGACCTTGCTGCCCCCCTCACTGGACCCCCTGCAGTTCGCGTGCTGTCCCAACCATTCAACCGACGACACCATTGCCATCACCCTCCACCTGGCTCTAACCCACCTGGACAAAAAAGTCACGTATGTTCGAATGCTGTTCATAGACTTCAGTTCAGCATTCAACACAATCATTCCTCAGCACCTGATTGGAAAGCTGAGCCTACTGGACCTGAACACCTCCCTCTGCAACTGTATCCCAGACTTCCTGACTGGGTGACCTCAGTCAGTCCAGATTGGAAGCAGCATCTCCAACACCATCACACTGAGCACGGGGGCCCCCCAGGGCTGTGTGCTCAGTCCACTGCTGTTCACTCTGCTGACCCATGACTGTGCTGCAACAAACAGCTTGAACCATATCATCAAGTTCACCGATGACACGACCGTGGCGGGTCTCATCAGCATACAGAGAGGAGGTGCAACGTCTAACAGACTGGAGCAGAGCCAACAACCTGCCTCCGAATGTGAACAAAACAAAAGAGGTGGTTGTTGACTTCAGGAGGACACGGAGCGACCACTCTCAGCTGAACATCGACGACTCGTCCATAGAGAATGTTAAAAGCACCAAATTTCTAGGTGTTCACCTGGCAGAGAATCTCATCTGGTCCCTCAACACCAGCTCCATAGCCAAGAAAGCACAGCAGCGTCTCTACTTTCTGCAAAGGCTGAGAAAAGTCCATCTCCCACACCCCATCCTCACCACATTCTACAGAGGTTGTATTGAGAGCATCCTGAGCAGCTGCATTACTGCCTGGTTTGGAAATTGCACCATCTCGGATCGCAATAGACAATAGAAAATAGACAATAGGTGCAGAAGTAGGCCATTCGGCCCTTCGAGCCAGCACCGCCATTCACTGTGATCATGGCTGAGCATCCACAATCAGTATCCAGTTCCTGCCTTATCCCCATAACCTTTGATTCCGCTATCTTTAAGAGCCCTATCCATCTCTTTCTCGAAGGCATCCAGAGACTTGGCCTCCACGGCCTTTTGGGGCAGAGCATTCCATATATCCACCACTCTCTGGGTGAAAAAGTTTTTCCTCAACTCCGTTCTAAATGGCCTACCCCTTATTCTTAAACTGTGGCCTCTGGTTCTGGACTCACCCATCAGCGGGAACATGCTTCCTGCCTCCAGCGTGTCCAATCCCTTAATAATCGTATATGTTTCAATAAGATCCCCTCTCAGCCTTCTAAATTCCAGAGTATACAAGCCCAGTCGCTCCAATCTTTCGACATATGACAGTCCCGCCATCCCGGGAATTAACCTTGTGAACCTACAATGCACTCCCTCATTAGCAAGAATGTCCTTCCTCAAATTTGGAGACCAAAACTGCACACAGTACTCCAGGTGTGGTCTCACCAGGGCCCTGTACAGCTGCAGAAGGACCTCTTTGCTCTTATACTCAATTCCCCTTGTTATGAAGGCCAGCATGCCATTAGCTTTCTTCACTGCCTGCTGTACTTGCATGCTTGCTTTCAGTGACTGATATACAAGAACACCTAGGTCTCGTTGTGCTTCCCCTTTTCCTAACTTGACTCCATTTAGATAATAATCTGCCTTCCCGTTCTTACCTCTGAAGTGGATAACCTCACATTTATCCACATTAAACTGCACCTGCCATGCATCTGCCCACTCACCCAGCCTGTCCAAGTCACCCTGCATTCTCATAACATCCTCCTCACATTTCACACTGTCACCCAGCTTTGTGTCATCGGCAAATTTGCTAATGTTACTTTTAATTCCCTCATCTAAATCATTAATATGTATTGTAAACAGCTGCGGTCCCAGCACTGAACCCTGCAGTACCCCACTGGTCACCGCCTGCCATTCCGAAAGGGACCTGTTAATCGCTACTCTTTGTTTTCTGTCAGCCAGCCAATTTTCAATCCATGTCAGTACTCTGCCCCCAATACCATGTGCCCTAATTTTGCCCCGTAATCTCCTATGTGTGACTTTATCAAAGGCTTTCTGAAAGTCCAGGTACATTACATCCACTGGCTCTCCCTTGTCCATTTTCATAGTTACATCCTCAAAAAATTCCAGAAGATTAGTCAAGCACGATTTCCCCTTCGTAAATCCATGCTGACTCGGACCAATCCTGTTACTACTATCCAGCTGTGTCGTAATTTCATCTTTTATAATTGACTCCAGCATCTTTCCCACCACCAACGTCAGGCTAACCAGTCTATAATTCCCTGTTTTTCCTCTTCCTCCCTTCTTGAAGAGAGGGAAAACATTAGCCACCCTCCAATCCACAGGAACTGATCCTGAATCTATAGAACATTGGAAAATGATTACCAATGCGTTCACGATTTCTAAAGCCACCTCCTTAAGTACCTGCAGCGGATAGTAAGGTCAGCTGAGAAGATCATCGGGGTCTCTCTTCCCGCCATTAGAGACGTTTACACCACACGCTGCATCCGTAAAGCAAACAGCATTATGAAGGACCCCATGCACCCCTCATACAAACTCTTCTCCCTCCTGCCATCTGGCAAAAGGCACCGAAGCATTCAGGATCTCACAACCAAACTATGTAACAGTTTCTTCCCCAAGCAATCAGACTCCTCAATACCCAGAGCCTGGACTGACACCAGCCTACTGCCCTCTACTCTGCCTATTGTCTTGTTTATTATTTATTGTAATGCCTGCAGTGTTTTGTGCACTTTATGTAGTCCTGGGTAGGTCTGTAGTCTAGTGTGGTTTTTGTGTTGTTTTACGTAATTCAGTGTAGTTTTTGTATTGTTTCATGTAGCACCATGGTCCTGAAAAATGTTGTCTCATTTTTACTATGTACTGTACCAGCAGTTATGGTCGAAATGACAATAAAAAGTGACTCGACTTGACCAGCTGTACGTGTGGAAAATTTGGTTGAACTTTTACCACATTTAGTAAAGAGTTCAGAGGAATGTTTTATGTTCAAGAACCAACATGACTAAGGGCCAGGACCTGGGATTAGACAGGTACCCTTTCTTAGCCAGCACAGACACAGGGCACCAAGTATCTGCCTTCTGTCTTATGACATTTTCAAGATTCTTTGAGAAAGGAAGCAAACACCACCAGATCACATGGTTCGAGATCTCAAGATGGCTGAGGGCAGGCAGGCTGAGCACTGAATGAGATGTCTGCTGCAGCAAGGTGAGCCAGCAGGAATGAAGAGAATGAGACTGCGATCTGCATCAGTCTGATAAAGTTTTCCTTGTGACCCAACTAATCCTTAGAGACAGGAGGAGCTTCATCAGCTCCATGACCTTTGGTGCATTGCCTCATCTTTACAATGGATATATAGTCCCTACATACTTCTGTCCCCTTCACAGAGGCCTTAGGACTCTCTGTTCCTTTCTAGAACCGAGATCCAAATAGTTCCCCTCTACTAATGCCTTCTTCCTCCTGATGACACTTACCCTTACTCTAAACAACTTCTCCTTTGATTCCTCTCAAATCAAAGCTATAGCCATGGGCACTCACCTGAGCCCTACCTAGACCTGCCTTTGTGGTACAGTCCATGACCCACACCTACTGTGGTGACACTCTCCAAACCTTTCTCTATTATATCAATAACTACACTAATTTCTCTGCCAACTTCCACCCGGTCCTCAGATTCACTCCAACCATTTCCCACACCTCTCTTCCCTTTCCTGAATGCTCCGTTTCCATCTCAGGAAACAGAATATTCACCAATATTTGCTACAGACCCACTGATTCCAACAGCTACATTAACTTTCATACCTCTTTCCACCCTCAGTTTCTCAGTGTTTTCCTGTCTCCACCACATTAGTCTTCACGATGAGGACATTGAAATGCCCTTTCTTTTCATAAGATGGGGTTTGCTCCCCACTATTAGAACATAGCAGAGCACTGCACAGGAACAGGCCATTCAGCCCACTATATTGTGCTAACCAGCTAAAAAGCAACTCAAAAATACTCAAAAGACTAATCTCTCCTACCTACACCATGTTCAGATCCCTCCATCTTCCTTACATCCCTGTGCCTATTGAAATGTTTTGTCTCTACCGCCATACTAGGCAGCACATTCCAGGCATCCATGGCTCCCTGAGAAAAAAACTTACCCCTCACATCCCCCTTGAACCTACACCATCTTACCTTCAAAGCATGCCCTCTGGTATCAGACATTTCAACCCTGGGAAACAGATACTCTCTGTACACTCTATCTATGCTTCTCATAATCGTGCAAACCTCTATCAGCCTCCTATGCTCCAGATAAAACAACCCAAGTGTATCCAGCCTCTCATGATATCACGTGCCTTCCAAACCAGGCAGCATCCTGGTAAACCTCTGTTGCACCCTCTCCAAAGCCTCAACATCCTTTCTATAATGGGGTGACCAGAACTGTATGCAATTACTCCAGATGTGGCCTAACCTGAGTTTTATTAAGTTGCAACATAACCTCCTGACTTTTGAACTCAGTGCTTCGACTAATAAAACCAAGCATTCCATAAGCCTTCTCGAGCACCTTATCGGCCTGTGTAGTCACTTTCAAAAAGATCTCCCTGCTCAGCAACACTGTTAAGGACCTTGCCCTTAACCTTGTCCTTAACGGTGCTCTGTCTCCTTGCATTTGCCCCACTGAAATATAATACCTCACGTTTATCTGGGTTAAACTCCATCTGCCATTTCTCAGCCTGATCTGTATTGCACTGTATTCTTCGCCAGTCTTCTACGCTATCCACAACTCCAATCTTGGTATCATCCACAAATTTACTAACCTACCCACCTACATTTTCATCCAGGTCATTTATATACATTACCAACAGCAGAGGTCCCAGCACAGATCCCAGCAGAATTCCACTAATTACAGACCTCCAGCTCGAATAAATCCAATCTAAACAGCCAACTCACAGCAGCTCCCATGCATTTTAATCTTCTGGATTAACCTCCCATGAAGCAACATCCATGTAGGCAACATCACTGCCCTACGCTCATCAATCCCTCTTGTCACCTTGTCAAAAAACTAAATCAAGTTGGTAAGGCACAACCTGCCACACGCAAAGCCATGCTGGCTCTCCCCAATTAGGTCATGGATTCCAAGTGCTCATATATCCTATTCCTAAGAATTTTCTTCAGCAATTTCTCTACAACTGATGTGAGACTCACCAGTCTACAGGTCTCAGGGTTTTCCCTCGTTCCCTTCTTAGGTGGAGGTATAACATTACCCTCTGGGACCTTGCCCGTAGCTAGAAAGGTCACAAAGATACTGGACAAGGGCCCAGCAATCTCATCTCTTGCGTCCTTCAATAATTTGTGGTAAATCCCATTAGGCCCTGGAGACTTATCCACCTTAATATTCATTAGGAGGCCTAAATCTTCCTTCTTCTTGACTCTAAATGCCCTAAATTATTTATACACGCAGCACTGATCTCCTGGTCCTCCATATCCTTTTCCTTGATGGAGCCCTCACCCTCATCTCCTCTATTTCCCACACTTCTGCTGTTAGCCTCATTATGACCCTCCCCTACAAAATTGTGATAGAATTCCCCTGGTCCTCACCATTTTTCCCCACCAGTCTGCACATCCAACACATCCTTCTTCAACATTTCTGTCATCAACAACATGATCTCATCACCAGCCACATATTCCTCTCCCCAACCTCTCCTGCATTTCACAAGGATCACTCTCTCTGTAACTCCCCAGTCTGTCCTTCCCCAGCGACTATCCCCTGTACCTGTAGAGGGTATAACACCCAACCCAACACCTCTTCCCTTACCACCATCCAATGTCCTAAACAGCCCTTCCAGGTGAGACATACATACTCCTCCTCCAATTTGTTTGTTCCTCCTTCACACTGGTGAGATCACCATGGCCTTTTTAATTCCCTTCCTTATTCCCACACCAGCCTGTCTGTCCTCAGCCTCCTCCACTAACAGGGTGAAGCTAACCCCAACCAAGAGGAAAAGCACTTCAAATTATATTCTGTGGAGTCTATCAATCAGTGAACTCTTCAGTTTCCAATAACCTGCTCCCCCTCTGTCCTTTTTCTCTCTCACCTCGATCTACCCAGTTTCTCTTACACCCACTCAAGCCTGTTTCATTCTTCTCCTCCATTCACTCCATCTGTTCCCCCAATAGGTCCTCTCCCCCCACTGTTCCCATCTGCCCACCCACCTCACTTACTTGGTTCTATCCTTCACCTTCATTTCCTATTAGATTCCAACATCTTCAGCCACTTGTTGCCTCCACCTACAGCATCCCAGCCTGTGTTGCTGCTCTTTCCTCGAATTGCCTGTCCCCCCTTGTCACCTGGATCCACCTATCATCTGCCAGCTCCACCTATGACTCGAGAGCAACCCTTACAAGGATAGGATGAGTGAGCAAGGGCTTTTGTCTTGGGAGCAAAGGAGGATGAGTGGTGCTGTGCTAGAGGTGACAAGATGAGAAGAGGCTTAAATCGAGTGGATAGCCAGAGACTTTTTCCTAGGGTGAAAATGGCCAGTATGAGGGACATAATTTTAAGGTGATTGGAGGAAAGTACAGGGGGATGTCTGTGTTTTTCTTTACACAGAGAGTGGTGAGTGCATGCAATGCCCTGCCAGGAGTGGTGGTAGAGGCTGATACATTAGGAGCTTTTAAGAAACTCTTAGATAGGCACACAGATGAAAGAAATATGGAGGGCTACATAGGAGGGAAGGGTTAGATTGATCTTAGAGTACGTTAAAAGACTGGCACAATATAGCAGGCCAAAGGGTTTGTACTGTGCTGTGATGTTTCATGCTTTGCGTTAACATGGGTGACTGCAACTAAAGTTTACATAATGGACGTGAAACTAACAACTGAACATTGCTAAGGATAGTGCGAGGTAGTAGCTTATGGTAGAAGAGCAATCATGTATGCTTTCGAAAAAATGCTATCTGAGGTTGCATAATCACACGATTCATTGGAAGAAAAGTACAGATTTATAACTATGATTTATGGATGAAACCTAGGGAGTAGGTGTGAACATGGCCGGGTGGGGGGGGGGGCGCGGTGGTGTGGAATACTGAAATTTGGGAATGCACAGGTGGTCAAAGTGCTGAGAAAGTTCATGTTGAGTGGAAGGGAGTTTGGATTTATAATTGTGTATGTGTCGGTGAAGAGGCCAGGTCTGTATGCCAGAATTATATGTAGGAGGAAAACACCATTGTCGAGGTCAAATAGTTCTGAGCATAGATAATCTGGAGAATTTGCTACTTTGCTACAGGCTGGGTTTAGGCTTACAGAAGTAGAGCGAGGTCAGGCAGCAGTCAGTGCAAGATAAGGCACTTCGGTGTCTTGATTGCTAGTGGTAAAATGAGATACTTCTATTCTTCATTGCACTGTGGAGAAAGGTAGATAGTCATACTAATCAGAAGCAGAGTGCAAAGATTTTTTGTGCTCTTTACCCGTTTAATGTCATACAGAAGCTGATCAGCTGGTTGGAAGATGGAGCTGGTCCCATTGTTCTCAGTCAGAGAAGAAAATGTGTCAACCACTGCAGCTTGAATTCAAAATCACAGCCTTTCATACTGTCACTTACTAGTTGCTTTAGAACCTCATCTTTCTTCTGAACAAAACCTATAGCATTCCCTCGGTAGAACTGGACTGGAATGCATTCTAACTAGTTGCCACTTAAGATGGTGAATCAATCTGTATGAAGTAGCTGGTAACTAGAAAATTACTTCAGTGATGAGATCTTTAAAAGATTTACTGTAGTTGTGATAATTGATTAACTAATTAGGGTTGGTAACTGACTATCTGGTTGTTTTTGTTCATTTGGTGAACTTTGAACTTTGGTACAACTAAATTCTCTGTTTGAGGTGGTTCTGTATGCACTGCCAGTTGGGAGTATGTCTTTAGAATCCTATACTGCTACCTCACTGGCTTACTGGATTAAATAAAGATAAAAATAGATCCAGATCTGCCCAATGGTTAGAGTTTTTAAAAATTCACTAAATTCCGGGGGAGGTGGGGGGTACCAGAGAACAGTCAGTGTTACTCCCTTGTTCGTAAGTGGAGAAAACAAAAGGTGGGGAACTCTAAACCAGTTAGTTTAACATGTACTGTTACCATTAGCAAACTGCTAGAGTCAATAATCAATTAGTTTAACATACACTGTTACTGTTAGCAAGCTGCTACAATGGATAATAACTGGTCATTTAGGAAAGCTGATTGTAATTAAACCTATTCAAGATGGCTTTGTAAAAATCAAATTCTGTTTAACACACTTTTGTTTGAATTCTTTGAGGATGTGACAGGAGATTTGATAGAGAGGAGCAGTAGAATTAGAGCATTTAGATTTCCAAAAGGAATGTGATAAGGTGCCATGTAAGAAGCACATGTACATATTAAGAGCCCAGGAGATTGAGGTACGTGTATTAGCATGGATTGCTGCCTGACCTGTTGAGTTCCTCCCGCTTCTTGTGTTTGTTGTTCTTCATATCCAACATATCTGTGTAATGTGTGCGTGTGTGTGTGTGCGCACCCTTAACTCCTGGTGGAGTCGTCGGGGCACCATCACGACAAGCTTTTTCTATGCTCATCGTACGGCATGTTTTGGGCATCTGAAACCCGGCAAAGCCCATCCCCCTCCAGGTTAATCTCTGTAGAGAGCCGGGAGGAGAAGATGGTGGCGCACCTGCCTGTGCGCAGCCCTCCAGTGAAAAACGATATCGTATCTGTTAAATAGGAGCCGTGGACAATTCTGATTTGATAGAGAATGGAGGTGAAAGCACAAAGGAACATCTGGAGAAATTTCTGAAACGCCCGTTCGCTGCTGTCGTTACTGTGTGGTCGGGAATCTTTCGGGAGGGTAGGCCTCAAAATCCCTGGCCTTGCCTGCTTTTGGCGACCGAGAGGGAGGTCGAATCGTTCGGACAGAGATGGTGCTCAGTACTCGGTGTCAGAGAGCTGATCAGAGCTCGAAGTTTTCAGATGACTAAGAGTCGGAATGTGGTCGGCATAGCAGGGAGAGCTTTTCTTCCTTCTCCCATCTGCGTGAGATGTGGGACATTTGAGAGACTCTGAACTTTACTGTGCTCATGAACTTCTTCATCAAGTTATGGTATTGTTGCACTGTGTGACTATATGTTATAATTATGTGGTTTTGTCAGTTTTTTCAGTCTTGGTCTGTCCTGTGTTTTGTGATAGCACACTGGAGGAAGTAATGTATCATTTCTTAATGCATGCATTACTAAATGACAATAAAAGAGGACTACGTGTCTTCATAATCATAATCTGTGTCTCTCTTAACAGGAATTAAAAACAAAGAGTTCAATAAATGGGTTCTTTACAGGTGAAGGGATGTAGCTGTGATCAGTCCTTGGCCCTGAATTGCTTACGATTTACATTAATGACCCTAAGGAAGAAATGAAGTATAAGGTTTCCAAGTTCATTGACAAAAATAGGCGGAAGGGCATCAGCGTTGAGGACATTGTGATTCTTCACCTGGATATAGATGGATTGAGTGACTGCATGAAACCTGGCAAATGAGTGAAATGTGGAAAAATGTGAAGTCATGCACTTTGGTAAGAGAAATTAAAAGGTGAATTAATCTCTGAATGAGGAGTGAAGTTTGATTGGATTAAGGTGTTCTAGAGCACAAAGACAGAACACAGCACTGTATGGGAAAAGGCAGGCCCTTCAGGCTACGATGTGTGCCAAACTAATTAAACTAGTGATTAAGTATCAACTAAACTAATTCCTTCTGTATGTAGAGTATCCACACCCCCTTTTCCCTGTACATTCAAGAATCGTAAAGAGTTAGCAGGCAAGTGCATTGTAAATAAGAAGTCAAGTAGAATGTTGGTCTTTATTGCAAAGGAGTTAGAGTTTAAGAATAGAGAGGTTTAGAAACAGTTTCAAACCTGAAATAGTTTTGGCTCCCTTCTTACATAAGGAAGGATATAGTAGCATTAGGGACGGCCCAAAGGAGATTCATCAGGATCATTCTTCAGATAAGTGGGTTGCAGTGTCAAGAGAGGTTGGGCCATAAAGCATAGGAGCAGAATTAGGCCATTTGGCCCATTGAGTCTGTTCCGCCATTCAATCATGGCTGATCCTTCTTCTACCCCCTCCTCAACCGCATTCCCTGGCCTTCTCCCTGTAACCTTTGATGCCAAATCCAATCAAGAACCTATCAAGCTCTGCCTTAAATACACCCAATAACCTGGCCTCCACAGCTGCTTGTGGTAACAAATTCCACAAATTCATAAACAAGAGAAAATCTGCAATGCTAGAAATCCAAGCAACACACACAAAATGCTGGAGGAACTCAGCAGGCCAGGAAGCATCTATGGAAAAAAGTACAGTCGACATTTCAGGCCAAAACCCTTCAGCCTGCCTGGCCTGCTGAGTTCCTCCAACATTTTGTGTGTGTTCCATAAATTCACCACACTCTGGCTAAAGAAATTTCTCCACATCTCTGTTTTAAGTGAGTGCCCCTCTTACCTGAGGCTGTGCCCTTTTATCCTAGACTTGCTCAGCATGGAAAACATCCTTTCCACGTCTACTCTGCCTAGGCTTTTCAACACTTGAAAGGTTTCAATGAGATCCCACCCCATCCTTCTAATTCCAGCATCTACAGACCCAGAGCCATCAAATGTTCCTCATATGATAACCTTTCATTCCCAGAATCATCCTTGTGAACTGCCTCTGGACCCTCTCCAATGCCAGCACATCTTTTCTCAGATAAGGGGTCCAAAACTATTCACAATACTCAAGGTGAGGCCCCACCAGTGCCTTAAAAGCCTCAGCATCACTTCCCTGCTCTTGTGTTTAAGACCCTTGAAATGAATGCATTTGCCTTCCTCAACACCAACTCAGCCTGCAAGTTAATATTTAGGGTGTTCTGCATAAGGACTCCCAAGTCCCTTTGCATCTCAGATTTTTGGATTTTCTCTCCTTTTAGAAAATAGTCTGCACATTTATTTCTTCTACCAAAGTGCATGACCATATATTTTTCAACTTTGTACTTCATTTGCCACTTTCTTGCCTATTCTCCAAATCTGTCTGTCCTTCTTCAGCCTATCTGTTTCTTCAACACTACCTACCCTACCCCCCCCCCACCAATCTTCATATCATCTGCAAACTTGGCAACAAAGCCATCAACTAAATCATTGATACACAGCATAGAAGTGGTCCCAACACCGATCCCTGCAGAACACCACTAGTCACTGGCAGCCAACCAGAAAAGGACCCTCTTATTCCCAGTCGCTGCCTCCTACCAATCAGCCAATGCTCTTACTATGCCAGTAATTTTTCCTGTAATACCATGGGCTTTTAACTTGGTAAGCAGCCTCATGTGTGGCACCTTGTCAAAGGCCTTCTGAAAGTCCAAATATACAACATCCACTGCATCCCTTTTATCTATCTTACTTGTAATATCCTCAAAGAATTCCAACGGTTTCGTCAGGCAAGATTTTCCCTGAAGGAAACCATGCTGATTTTGTCCTATCTTGTCCTGTGACACCAAGTACTCCATAACCTCATCCCCAACATCTTCCCAACCACTGAGGTCAGGCTAACTAGTCTATAATTTCTTTTCTGCTGTCTTCTTCCTTTCTTAAAAAGTAGAGTGACATTTGCAATTTTCCACTCCTCTAGACCCATTTTAGAGTCCAATAATTTTTGAAAGATCATTGCTATTACCTCCACAATCTCTCTCAGAACCCAAGGGTGCAGTTCATTTGGTCCAGATGACTTATGTACCCTTAGGTCTTTCAGCTTTTTGAGCTCAGAAGAGAGATCTTATTCAAAATGAGAAGGAGGCTTGACGAGGGAGATTTGAGATGCTTTGACAATATAGGAATTTTGTCTCTCAGAAGGTGGTGAATCCCTGGAATTCTCTGCCCAAAGGGTGGTTATTAAATACATTTACAATGTATTCACATTCAGATGCAGGTTTACTTATAACTTGTACATCAAAAGGACAAGCAGGTAGGCAGAGGAGATGGAGTGGCTCTTTTGGTAAAAAGTGAAATCAAATCCTTAGAAAGAAGTGACATAGGATCAGAAGATGTAGAATCCTGATGTGGGAGGAGCATTTGATGCCTCTGAGCCTGGAGTTTAGAAGAATGAAGGGGGGAATTTCATCAAAACCTATCAAATATTGAAGGGTCTGGTTACAGTGGATGTGAAGAGGATGTTTCATATAGTGGGAGATTCTAGGACCAGTGGGCACAGCCTCAGAATAGAAGGACAGCCATTTAGAACAGAGAAGAGGAATTTCTTTAGCCAAAGGGTGGTGAGTCTGTGGAATTCTTTGGCTGTGCAGGTTAAGTCTTTGGGTATATTTAAAGCAGAGATTTAATGGTTTCTTGATTAATCGGGGTGTCAAAGGTTACAGGGAGAAGGCTGGAGAATGGGGTTGAGAGGGTAGATGGATCAGCTATCTTGGAGTGGCAGACCAGTATAAATTGGGCCAAATGGCCTAATTCTGCTCCTAATGTATTATGATCTTATGGAAACATACCATTGGCTCTTTGTATTAACAGCCAACACACTCAGGGATGTGCTGGGCACAGCTCACAAGTGTCACCATACATTCTGGTGCCAACAGAGCATGCCGACAATGTTCAGCAGAACAAAGAACACAAGAATTCCAGCTTGAAAAATGGCAGATGGAGTTTAATACAGACAAGTGTGAGGTATTGCACTTTGGAAGGACTAACCAAGCTAGAACATACAAGGTAAATGGTAGGGCATTGAGGAATGCAGTAGAACAGAGAGATCTGTGAATACAGATACAAAATTCCCTAAAAGTGGCATCACAGGTAGATAGGGTGGTAAGGATAGCTTTTGGTAACATTGGCCTTTATAAATCAAAATATTGAGTATAAGAGTTGGAATGTTATGGCAAGGTTGTATAAGGTATTGGTGAGGCCGAATTTGGAGTATTATGTACAGTTATGGTCACCAAGTTACAGGAAGGATATTAATAAGGTTGAAAGAGTGCAGAGAAGGTTTACAAGGATGTTGCCAGGACTTGAGAAACTGAGTTACAGAGAAAGGTTGAATAGGTTAGGACTTTATTCCCTGGAGCATAGAAGAATGAGGGAAGATTTGATAGAGGTATATAAAATTATGACAGGTATAGATAGAGTGAATGCAAGCAGGCTTTTTCCACTGAGACTAGGGGAGAAAAAACCAGGGG
Organism: Mobula birostris; assembly: GCF_030028105.1. Lineage (NCBI taxonomy): Eukaryota > Metazoa > Chordata > Chondrichthyes > Myliobatiformes > Myliobatidae > Mobula > Mobula birostris. Next base: position 63,650,813 of record NC_092385.1, read on the forward strand.
ACTTGGGTTAAGGGTGAGGGGGGAAAAGTTTAAAGGGAACATTGGGGGGTGCTTCTTCACACAGAGAGTGGTGGGAGTGTGGAATGAGCTGCCAGATGACGTAGTAAATGCGGGCTCACTTTTAACATTTAAGAAGAACTTGGACAGGTACATGGATGAAAGGTGTATGGAGGGATATGGTCCAGGTGCAGGTCAGTGGGACTAGGCAGAAAAATAGTTTGGCACAGCCAAGAAGGGCCAAAAGGCCTGTTTCTATGCTATAATGTTCTATGGTTCTATGGTTCTAAGAAAACTGAACATATTAAGCAAAGTTTTAAAAAAAACTTCTGTAAATTTATTATCAAAGTACACGTGTGTCGCCATATACAACGCTGAGATTCATTTTCTTGTGGGCATACTCAGTAAGTCCATAATAAAATAATAACCATAATCAATGAAAGACCGCATTCAACCAGTGTGCAAAGACAAAGACAGAAATAATAATCATAAATAAATAGAAAGAACAAAGAAGAATATTGAGAACATGAGGTGAAGAGTCCTCGAAAATGAGTGCGTAGATTGTGGGAACATTTCAATGATGGGACAAGTGAAGTTATCTCCTCTGGTTTAAGAGTTTGGACCAAATGGCGTAATGGTTGAGGGGTAATAACTTTGGCTCCTCTACCTCCTTCCTGATGGCAGCAGTGAGAAGACAGCATAACTGGACAGTAAGGTATCTGATGATGGAATCTGCTTTTCCTGCGACAACGTTCCATGTGTATGTGCTCAATGGTGGGGAGGATTTTACCCATGATAGACTGGGCTGTATCCACTATTTTTTGTAGGATGACAAAGTGACGACAGCAAAACAAGCCCCGTTCCTCCCTCCACCCACCCACCCACGTACTTAGTAGTCTAACCCCTGGAAAGGCTGTCCTCTTCGGCCTCCAGTCTCCAGAGGACTGGTGGATTTGTAGACATTGAGCCTTCGACTTCCCCCCTTGCAAATCAGTTGCTGCTGATGTGAGATCGTGCCAAACAAGCCCCGTTCCTCAGGTCTAGATCTTCAGGATCAATCCAGGGATCGCCAATGATAACAAATGAAGAGCCTGATTATCAACCCAAATTCCAAGCCTCAAACTCCAATGACAGAACCCTGAGCACCAACCCTCAGGCTTCAAACTCTGCTCTCACCACCAGCCCTCGTCCTTGCTGCTCTGCTGGCCCAACATCAGATCAAGGAATTGAGCGTTATGGAGAACTGGCACAGCAGAAGAGTTGAGGCCAGCATAGACCAGCCATGATCATATTAGCTGGTTGGGCAGGCCTGAGGAGCAGGATGGCATTCCTCTGCTTCTACTTACTTATGTTATTGTGTGTAGGTGGCTGAAGGAAGAATCCTGGTGGAGTTGATGGATATGTGAGAAAGATGAGGTCCTGGGAAAATCATTAAGGGAATAAGACTCTGAGAGCCAACACTGACTTGTTGAGTGAGATGGCCTCTTTGTGTATCATTCAGTAAATCTGAGGAATATGACTGAGTTGCTGTGGGAGAGGGGAGAATGGTAATGCCGGCAACCATCCTGATGTTCACGCAGAAAGGGCAGATCATTGTCACTGAGACTATTGTTCTTCCTTCACCTCTTCCATTTCAGAAACGTCCCTAAGTCTCACTATTTGCCACCATGACAATCTTCAACCCCACCACTTTTGATCAAGTCTTGGTGACGTAATATTCCGTATAAGACTCTCTGTCAAATTCTGATTCCCTTACTATGTTAAATTAGGTTGATTTTTAGGTTGAAGTGGACTTTTAAGTCATTAACCAATCATTGTGTCATCATGTTATTAGGCACGGAAACACAGCCTTCGGTCCAACATATCTCTACTGACACAGGTGCCCTCTGGAGCTGAAACCATTTGTCTGAATTTGGTCCATATCCCAAAAAAACCATCACATCCTAACCTTTTTATGCCATGAACCAGTACTATTTAACAAGGGGTCCATAGACCTCATGTTGAGAACCCTGCTCTAAACCTTTCTTATATGTGTATCTGTATCTTGTTTTACGGCGGTTGGCATCCAGCTTAATGGTGCATTACCGCAATTCTTATATGTGTAGCTGTCTCAGTGTCTTTTAATCCCCACATTAATTGGTTGATGAATAGTCGTAAGGGTTTGGGCTGGTTTGCAATTGATCACTACATATTTCATTGGTTGTCAATTGGCCTATGGTTGTGAAGACTTAGCTTATGCATTAGCTGGCTGCCTCACTTACATTGTTTATCTTATTCCCAGTTCACTAATGAAGCCAGTCCAGTGGCCTGCTTCAAGCAGCTTGTTCAAGCCAACGTCCGGAACAAGAAGCTTCTGAAGGATGGAGTACAAAGGATGAATGCCCAGGGAGTGACGGATTACAAGACAGGATTTCATTATGCATTTGATCAGCTGCTCAATGTGAGTAAAATCTGCTAGCTTGGAAAAGATCACAATGATGGATTTGATTGCAGGAGGGAAATTGGAGTCCTCTAGAGTGTTGTGGAGACCCAGTGACACTGCAGATCATTTACCCTGTAGAGTTCAGGTCAGCTCACCACAGACATTTCACTTAGACCTTCTTCATCTCCACCCCTACAGTCCTACCATCCACTTTTGTCTTGAAATCATTAACTGTTTCTGCATCTATCCCCCTCCTAGGCAGTGTATTCCAGGTTGTTGTATTAGCAGGTTCCTGATCTGTGTCTCCCTCATGCCAGCAACTGATACCTACCTTAATTAAGCTGTAACATAATCCTGTTCATCTCCCTCAAATCGCCCCTCCACATCCAACACCAATACCCTAAAACAGAAAGGTCTACAAAACATAGTGAGTATAACCCAGTGCATCACAGGCAAATCCCTCCCTACAACTGAGCACATCTACAGGGAGCACTGCCACAAGGAAGTAGTATCCATCACCAAGGGCCTCCACCATCCAGGCCATGCTGCCTTCTCAACAACTCACGCAAAATGCTGGAGGATCTCGGCAGGCCAGGCAGCAGCTATGGAAAAGAGTGAACAGTCGGTGTTTTACGCTGAGACCCTTCATCAGGACTGGAAAACAAGAGGAGAAGTCAGAGTAAAAAGGTAGGGGGAGAGGAGGAAGAAGGACAAGGTGGTAGGTGATAGGTGAAACCAAGAGGATGGAAGGAGTGAAGTAAAGAGCTCGGAAGTTGATTGGTGAAAGAGATAAAGGGCTGGAGGAGGTGGAATCTGATAGGGTTTTCAGTAGAAGTGTTTGAGGCAGGTTCGATATTATCACTTAAAGAAAAACTGGATAGGTATATGGACTGGAAAGGAATGGAGGGTTATGGGCTGGGTGCAGGTCGGTGGGACTAGGTGAGAGTAAGAGTTCGGCAGTGACTAGAAGGGCTGAGATGGCCTGTTTCCGTGCTGTAATTGTTATATGGTTAAATCAGTGCTAACTACCCTAACAATGATTATTATGATGTTAAATGCCCCAACTAGTGACTTGTTATAGTGTCAGTAATCCTATTATTCACAGGTTAGTTGGCACTACAGACAGTCATTGCTGTGATGATGAACAGTGTTAGAATGGGAATCATCAACAATTGATTTTTTTTTTGGTTAACATTCTATTCTCATCTGTCCTTCGCAGACGACTTCAATTCGAGCAAACTGCAACAAGATGATAATGATGTTCACAGATGGCGGAGAGGATCGAGCTCAGGATGTCTTCGAGAAACACAATTGGCCCAATAAGACAGTGAGTAAACGTGCATCATTAATAACTTTAAGCCACATCATTAAACTGCCAAACACAGAGCCCAGCCTGGAGCAGCTGTGTACGATCACTCTGTGTAGTGATCTGAAGAGCAGAATCAGAGTGGTGGAGACACACCCTGGCCCCAGTGATAGAAAACCTCTGCTATACGCTGTATCGGAAATGGGCCAGTTTGATCTCTGGGAGAAGTTAAGAACATAGAACTGTAGCATAGGAACAGGCTGTTAGCCTACGATGCTGTGCCAATCTAAACAGACTAGTGATTAACTGCCGAACTAAACTAGTTCTTTCTGCCTACATATGACCATTCTATCCATTCTCTGCATATTTGTGTGCCTTTCTAAGACCCACATAAGCATTTCTATCAACTTGCCTCCACCACCAGCTGGCAACATATTCCAAGCACAAACCAATCTCTGTGTAAAAAATCTTGCTCCATTCATCTCACCCTAAATACATGCACTCTAGTATCAGACATTTTGACCCCACCTGTCTCCTTTATGTACATTTCTCATAGTCTCATGAGATCACCCTTCAATCTCACTCCACCAGAGAAAATTACCCAGGTTTTGTCAATCTTCTCCTTATAGCAAATGCCTTCTAATCCAGGCAACCTCTCCTGCAGCCTCTCCAAAGCCTCCATATCCTTCCTTTAATTGGGTGAGCAGAATTGAATGCAGCAGAGCAGATGTGGGCTAACTTGAGCTTTATAAAGCTGCAACATAGCTTCTTGGCTCATCAACTCCCAGCCTGCATCGGGTCTCGCCAATATATAGAACAGGGGTCCCCAACCTTTTTTTGCACTGTGGACCGGTTTAATATTGACAATATTCTTGCGGACCGGCTGACCAGGGGCTGGGGGGTGGGGGGGGTAGGGTTGCCAATGGACAAGAGTAGCAGTCAAATACATTGTGTTTACCCCGAGAAAGACTACCATGACCATGAAGCCTTGTGCGGGCACCTATGTGCGCATGCATGACGTGCCCGTGCGTGTACGTGCCCATTTTTTTCTACAAATCATTTTTGGCAATTCTGTTCAGTGAAACTACACTGTACATACATTATTTCTACTTTATATAGGCTGTGTATTTATCACATCATTCCTGCTGTTACTGTATGTTAGTGTTATTTTAGGCTTTATGTAACACAGCACATGAATATAGTGATAAGTCAATTATAAGTCACATAAGTCAATAGCATCATAACATTCTAAGTAACGTTTAGATATTAAACACAGCGCATATTTTCCTCGTATGAACATATAAAATCATTGCAACACACCAATACTGCTGAATCAGTGGGAGCCCTGGGCTTGTTTCCCTGCAACAAGACGGTCCCATCGAGGGGTGATGGGAGACAGTGATACTTGAAGGGGGTTCCTTATGTCCAGTCTATTCCGCAATTTAGTTTTCGTTGCATTCATTGCAGAAAAGCCCGCTTCGCAGAGATATGCTGGAAATGGAAGCAACGTTTTCAGTGATTTCGTGGCTATCTCAGGATATTTAGCCTTGACTTTGATCCAGAATGCTGGCAGAGATATTATGTCAAACATACTTTTCAGTCCGCTGTCATTTGCAAGCTCGAGGAGTTGATCTTCTTCCCGCGCTGACATGGATGACGCGTGCATAATGACCTCGCGTGCGTTCAAGTTCAACGGTGGGTGTGGCAGAGAATGAGGAAAGGTGCAGCAGACTCATATTGTTTCATGTCACCAAATCATATCGTTTCCTCGTGGCCTGGTAGCACATGCTTTGCGGCCTGGTACCGGTCCGCGGCCCGGTGGATGGGGACCGCTGATATAGAAGGACGCATCGGGAGCACCGCACGCATTATATCACCACAGCCGACTCACAGGTGAAGTGTCGCCTCACCTGGAAGGACTCTCTGGGGCCCTGAATGGCGGTGAGGGAGGAAGTGTAAGGGCATGTGTAGCACTTGTTCCGCTTACAAAGATAAGTGCCGGGAGGGAGATCGGTGGGAAGGGATGGGGGGTCGAATGGACAAGGGAGTCATGTAGGGAGCGATCCCTGTGGAAAGCAGAAAGTGGGGGGGAGGGAAAGATGTGCTTAGTGCTGGGATCCCATTGGAGGTGTTGGAAGTTATTATATATTGGACCCGGAGGCTGGTGGGGTGGTAGGTGAGGACAAGGGGAACCCTATTCCTAGTGGGATGCGGGAGGAAGAGTGAGAGCAGATGTGCGTGAAATGGGGGAGATGCGTTTGAGAGCAGAGTTGACGGTGGATGAAGGTGTGACGAAAGACCAAGTTATCAGAAGATTGATGCTGATAAGAGAGATAAGAGAGACAAAAGGGAGAAGTGTTCAAAATGTTAATGAGAAACGAGAGAGAATAACGAAAAGAGACACAGTTCCGAGTATTGACAGACCGGTTGCTTTGAATCTGAGCTGTTTGAAGTTTGATGGACAGGCGATACCCCAGCAGGGGGATAAAAGGAACAGGTTCGCTAAGGCAAGACAGACACCACGAGATCACGAGATAACGAGACCCTGGAAGTGCGGTGTGCCCCCACAAGCTGGTGAGAGTTTGGAGGTCTGGTCGCGGGACCGACCATAGATGCACAGGGTGAAAAGGTACGATCGGCGGGAACCTGGTGTGTGTGTCCGCCCTTGCCTGGGTGCCGGGTTCACCGCGTAAGAATGATCGTATCCGGAACGGACGGGTCACAGTTTGTGACCTCAGAAGACATTAAAAAGGGCTCGCCCGAAAGCTAACTGCGAGGAATATCAAAGGTCTGTTTGAATCTGATTTGCATATCATCATTCACTCTCTCTCTCTCCAACGGCGCAACAGCGATTGCTGTGAACTCTACTAAGCTAAACTGAACTCTGCGTCACTTGAGACTGATCATTCTACCCCTAGACTGCAATAGAGCTTGATTGATTCCTATTATCCTAGTTCTGTGCACATGTGTGTTTTATCATTGCTAACCCGTTGCATTTATATCCTTACGATTAGAGTACTGTGTTACTTATTTCTTTAATGAAACTTTCTTAGTTCTAGTAATCCAGACTCCAACTAAGTGGTCCATTTCTGCTGGTTTGGCAACCCAGTTACGGGGTACGTAACAAAGGGAAGCTCCTTTCTTTAAAAAAGGAGGACATCTCCCTCATCCTGGAATGAAAAGCCTCATCCTGAGAGCAGATGCAGTGGAGACGGAGGAATTGCGAGAAGGGGATGGCATTTTTGCAAGAGACAGGGTGGGAAGAGGAATAGTCCAGGTAGCTGTGAGAGCTGTGAGGTAGCTTATAGTAGACATCAGTAGATAATTCCAGCCATTGTTGCTCTGCTGTCATCCCTGCCAGTGTTCTTTTCCAATCCACAATGATTCAACACCTTCCAATCCTACATCACTTCTTTCTAATGATTTGATTTCATTTTCTACCAACAGAGCAACCCCACTCCCTCTCCTTTCCTGCCTATCTTTTTGGTACAAGCTGTATCCTTGTACATTAAGCTCCCAGCTATAATCTTTCAGCCATGATTCAGTGATGCCTACAACATCATACCTGCCAATCTGCAACAGTGCTTCAAGTTCATCTACCTTATTCCATGTACTGCACACATTCAGATACAACACCTTCAGTCCTGTATTCACCCTTTTCGAATTTGTCGCACCATGCTCAACCTTTTGATGCCTAACTTTATCTGAGGTCTTACCAACAACCTCTCCACTAACTGTTCTGGCCTCTGGTTCCCATCCCCCTGTAACTCTTGTTTAAACCCCACTGTGCAGCATTAACAAACTTTCCACTAGGATATTAGTTCCCCTCCAGTTCAGGTGCAAACTGTCCCTGCTATACAGGTCCCACCTTCCCTGGAAGAGAGCCCAATGATCCAAAACTCTTATGCCCTCCCTCCTACACCAACTCCATATCCACATATTAAACTACATAATCTTCCTAGTTCTAGCCTCATTGGCATGTGGGCAGGTAGCAATGCTGAGATCACAACCCTGGAGGTCTCTTGCCCTTTAACTTGGTACCTAATTCCCTGAAGTCCCTATGCAGAACCTCGGCACTCTTTCTTCCCGTATCATGGAGCACGACTTCAGGCTGTTCACCCTCCCACTTTAGAATGCTTAGGACTCAATATCCTGGACGCTGTCTTGGGCAGCAACACACCATTCGGGAATCTCATTCTCGCTCACAGAACCTCCTGTCCGTTCCCTTAACTAAAAAATCCTGGATCAGCATAACTTACCTCTTCTTCCCCCTATCCATCTGAGTCACAGAGGCAGACTCGGTGCCAGAGTCTCAACCACTGGGACCTTCCCGTGTTAGGTCATTTCTCCACCCACCCAACAGTATCCAAAGTGATATACCTATTGTTCAGGGGGATGGCCATAGGGGTATTCTGCACTGTCTCCATAACCCCTTTCCCCTTCCTGACTGACACCCAGTTTCCTGTGTCCTGAACCTTGGGTGTAACTACCTCTCTAAATGTCCTATCACTCCTTCAGCCTCCTGAATGATCCGGAGTTCATCCAGTTCCAGCTCCAATTCTTCAACACAGAGTGTTAGAAGCTGCAACTGGATGCACTTCTCACTTTGTAGTGGTCAGGGACACTGGGGGTCTCCCTGCCTTCCCACACCCGCCTTCCCATGTCCCGCAAGAGAAGAATCGCACTATCTTGTCTGTAATCTCTATCTAGCTAAGCAGATATATAAAAGAGGAAAAATACTTGAGCTTTGCTTACTCTGAGTGAAGCCTTGAAGAACTAAAGCCTCACTATTACCACTCAGTCGACAGCCACTGCAAAGATTGCTACTGCGCATACCCCTGCCTTCCTTTAATTTGCTCTTACTAATTAATTCCAAATGCTGATTAGCCATAGCTCAAAGATAACGCTGCTGTGAATTGCTCCTGCCTTTTATTTTATCCTCGGGCAGTGGACCTGATTGAATTCCTCTCCTCTCCAAACTTCCAATGTCCAGATTGGCCACTGGTCAACGCTCTATACACTGCCACGAACCGCTCCTGCCTTTTATCCTTGGGTGGTTTCACATGTATGGATTAAGAAGCTGGAGTAAAATAAACCTCTCGTTCAGCAAAGCAACCAGAACAATTCCCTAGACAAGTTTTATCAAAGTATTGAAGCCAAGAAGAGGAATTGATTAAGTGGCTCTGTAAAAATCCTGACAACGAGGTCATGTTCTGCGAGCAGACAGCCAAGTTAGATTCCAGCCCACCGCGGCTCTCACTACACTGCTCAGTTCAGCACTAGTCTGGGGAGTTGCACTTACATCCACGCAAATCACCTCGCTCACATTGTCAACAGCTGAGCTTTCAAATACTTCTATTATTTTATCAATTATTTCTGCATTTGTAATTATTTAAATCTCTTTCAACTCTTCTTAAATGTCTCATCATCAGAGATGTTAAGAACAGTTATGAAGGTCTCTAACCACAGTGAACAATTAAACAGTTACTCGGCAGTTCAGAGGCCAGGCGACCCACAGTCAAATCTGTTAATGTCCACCACACTCTGCTGGATAGCCGCAGTTCCCAGACCAGCAAGCAGCGTGCAGCCAGGAAATTCAGCATGTCTGCAATGATTCTCACCAATTTTTACTAATGCACCACAGAAAGCACCCAACACCTCTGCTTGAACCTGCAGAGTTGTGAACACAACACAATCTATCACACAGATCACTCTGCCCTTTATTGACTCCTTTTCCACTTCCCACTGCTGCAAGAAAGCAGCCAACGTAATAGAAGACCCCTCCTACCCCCATCATTCCATCTTCTGCCCCCTCCCATTGAGGAAAAGATACAAACCCTGAGAACACATAATCACACACGAGGAAATCTGCAGATGCTGGAATTTCAAGTAACACACATAAAAGTTGCTGGTGAATGCAGCAGGCCAGGCAGCATCTCTAGGAAGAGATACAGTGGACATTTCGGGCCGAGACCCTTTGTCATGACCAACTGAAAGAAGAGCTAGTAAGAGATTTGAAAGTGGGAGGGGGAGGAGAAGATCTGAAATGATAGGAGAAGACAGGAGGGAGAGGGATGGAGCCAAGAACTGGACAGATGATTGGCAAAAGGGATACGAGGGGATCATGGGACAGGAGGCCTAGGGAGAAAGGAAAGGGGGAGGGGGGAAAACCCGAAGATGGGCAAGGGGTATAGTGAGGGGGTCAGAGGGAGAAAAAGGAGAGAGAGAAAAAGAGTGTGTGTATATAAATAAATAATGGATGGGGTATGAGGGGGAGGTGGGACACTAGCGGAAGTTTGAGAAGTCAATGTTCATGCCATCAGGTTGGAGGCTACCCAGACGGAATATAAGGTGTTGTTTGTCCAACCTGAGTGTGGCTTCATCTTGACAGTAGAGGAGGCCGTGGATAGACATATCAGAATGAGAATGGGACATGGAATTAAAATGTGTGGCCACTGGGAGATCCTGCTTTCTCTGGCGGACAGAGCATAGGTGATCAGCGAAACTATCTCCCAGTCTGCGTCATGTCTTGCCAATATATAGAAGGCCACATCGGGAGCACTGGACGCAGTATATCACCCCAGCCGACTTACAGGTGAAGTGCCGCCTCACCTGGAAGGACTATCTGGGGCCCTGAATTGTGCTGAGGGAGGAAGTGTAAGGGCATGTGTAGCACTTGTTCCGCTTACAAGGATAAGTGCCGGGAGGGAGATCAGTGGGGAGGGTTGGCAGGGACGAATGGACAAGGGAGTCGCATAGGGAACACATACCCACAGCTGCCAGTCTTTTGAATAGAGCTCTCATAAGTTAAAAGCTGAACTCTTGATCTTCAGACCATTGGCCTTGTACTTTGCTTACCTGCACTACACTTTTTCTGAAACTGTAACACTTTACTCTATGTTATCTTTTTCTTTTTGCTACCTCAAAGTATTGAATAATTTGCTTGGTTGGCACACAGACCTTTTCACTGTATCTTGGTACATGTGACAACAGCAAACCAATAATAGCCAATATTAATAGCATTACAAAACAATAAGCACAAAGGATCCAGCAGGATCTGGCCTTTCGACTCATTGTATTCCCTCTCTGTATCCTTCAACATCTCACTGTTCTGTTCATTTCCAGTACAATTTAGTACTCATCCAGTCTAATACAATATTCCCCTTCAATACCAACTCTCTTGCCCATTCCTAAAGTGGTTAATATCCCCATATTTTTATCTCATTTGCCTGGTCATTCCTACATTCTTAGTCTTCCACCTCCTCGCCTCATCTTCCAACTCATTCGCCATATGCACGGCCACCCCTCCAATGTAAGCACGTTCTCCTTGATGCTTCCCAAACTCACTGCTATCCAGTCAGTCTGAGCTCACCACCAGTCTTACATATTCTCATTTCAGGATCTGGCCTCTGTTGGTAAGGGCAGCACCTACTGGCCATCCCAAAGTGCCCCTAAGCTGAGGCCATTTCAAGGGTGGGACTCATATGGACATAGAACAATACAGCAATGGACAGGCCACCCAGCCCATGATGTTGTACCAAACTTAATGTCAGTTTATACTAAATGTCCCCCTCCTGTGTTTTATCGATTTCCCTCAATTCCTTTCATATTCACATGCCTATCTAAAAGCCTCTGAAGCTCCACCAAAATTCCTGATTTCATTATTTCCCCTGGTAACTTATTCCAGGTGTCTCCCACTCTCTGCATAAATCTCACCCCTCATGTCACCGTTAAACTTCCTCTCCTAAGCTTAAAAGCATTTTCTCTTGTGATTAACATTTCTACCATGGGGAGAGTTTCTGACTCTCTATCCTATGCTTTTCATAATGTTAAAAACCTCTAACAGATCTCCCCTGAGCCTCCAACATCCTAGGGTGAACAGCCAATGTCCATTTGATCATCCCTTATAGCTCATACCCTCAAAATCCAGACTGCGTCCTGGTAAACATCTACTGCACCCTCTCTACAATCTCCAAATCCTTCCTATAATGAGGTGACCAGAACTGCATGCAATACTTTTAATACAGTTTGACTAAAGTTTTGTATCAGAATGAGATTTGTGCAAAAGAAGGAATTAATGAGGTACAGTTCATGGGTTCATGGACCATTCAGAAATCTGATGGCAGAGAGGAAGGAGCTGTTCCTAAAACATTGAGTGTGAGTCTTCGGGTTCCTACACCTCCACCATGATAGTAGCAATGAAAAGAGGACATGTCCCGGATGATAAGGTTCCTGAATGAGGGATGTTGCCTACTTGAGGCATTGCCCCTTGAAGATGTCCTCGATGCTGGTGAGGGTTGTGCCCATGAGAGAGCTAGCTGAGCCTATAAACCTCTGCATCATCTTGCAATCATGTGCGCTGGAGCCTCCATACCAGACAGTAATGCTCTCTGAGACACAGAACATGTGGTTGTCAGATGCTGTGTGGGTTCGCACTGGCATAGTGATGTTCACCCGTTCAGAGTGTGTATAAGAAGCATTGAGCTCATCAGAGAGAGGGTTATCACTGCCATTTTTAATTTTGTTTTTGTTCTCTTTAGAAAGTAACGGCATGCAAACCCTGCCACAGCTGTTATGTATTTGATTGTATATCTAGTTTCACTCAGAGTTGCCTTTTCGTTGTCACAATGACCCTCCATAGGTCATACTTAGACTTACTGTATTCTGGATAGCCGGTTTTGAACGCTATAGATCTAGCCCTCAGCAGACTATGTATCTCCTATCTGCTGCAGCATGACTTCCTTAGTCTTCTACTCATCAAACCTACCAATGTCATGGACCTTCTTCATCACTTTTCCCATTTGTGTAGCCACTTTCATTAGATTGTGGGGTTCAGTACTATTAAGGGGCCTACCATTAACTGTATACTTTCTTCTTTCATTTGACCACCCAAACTACGACACCTCACACTTACCCAGTAAAGCTCCATCTGCCTCTTCTCTTCCTATACCTATAACCACTGCATCTCGCTATATTTTTTGATAGTCCTTGTACTATAACTCCAAAACATAAAACTATTTGAAAGAAAAGCACGGGAGCCAGGAGACATGTGTCTGCTTCATTTTACTTTAGCGAAGTGCACATATATGATATCCTAGTGTAATGATGTAGGTCCTTCGTGTACATACTTCATACTTATAACCATAATAAATTATGTAAACAAAGAAAGCTTAATCAAACAATATTACTCAAATATACTGAAATATTAAATACACAGCATTCCTCTCTGCTGAGTTATAAACTCCAACTCAATATAGAATACATTTCAACTTATAGATATATATGTATGCACAGTATACTATATAATACATCTCCTACATAGACATCCACGGTGTAGTAAATTTTAAATTGTTCCATTCAAGCTGAAAGATTTCTTACTCTTGTGGGATGTTGTTTTTCCTGACAAGGAGGATCACTCTGCTTGGCAGGTGAGACTTGTGAATATGAAACAACCTCAGTTCCGTAGCCTCCATTGTGGTGGTGGTAGGAGTTGACTCTGGGACTGCAGGACGTGGTTCTGACAGCTCTGGGCACATTTTTTCTCCAACAATTGACTGTGCTTTCCTCAACTGATCAATGTGCCATCTCCAGATGACATCAGACACAATCTCCACTGTGTGAGTGGTCCAGTTCTGTCCTTAATCTTTCCAAGTTCCCACTTTTGATCACCTCTGTGATCCCTCACCAGTCCAGGAGTGAAACATTGAACCTTCTTGTTTGCAGAGCCCTCAATTTGTCTCAATTGTTTGTCCTGCATTCTCCTTCTGAGATTGGGTTTGAGGAGGTCCAAGCACGTCCCTTGTAACACAAGGGACAACCCAGGAACAGTATAGTCGATGAGTTGATGGTTGTGGAGCATGCTGTATCGCAATAAACAAAGAGGAAATCGGGCAGCTTCTGATTCAGTGTTAGTGAAGTGTGTACAGCTGACATTGCTTGCAGTACATTCATTAGACTCTGGACAAACCTTTCGACCAAGCCATTTGTAGCTGGGTGGTATGGTGTAGACATAATATGTCTTATTCCATTCATTTTCAGGATTGACCAAAACTTTTCTGCCACAAACTGTGATTGATTATCACTAAGTGTTCTGGAACACCTGTCCTTAAGAAGAAGCTTTTCAACACAGCAACAGTGTCAAGGCTGTAGCGAAGGCTACTAGGAAAATTGCTGGCCACTTTGTAGCTGTATCACCACGACCAAGAAATTTGTGCCCATGGATTGTCTTGCAAAATCTACATGAATCCTCTGCCGGGGCAATGGAGGCTATTCCCAGAGATGGTGGGGTGCTGATCTTGGCATCTTCCAAATGTGTCGGCATCCTTAACAGCTGCTCAATCTGCTAATCTATCGCAGGCCATCAGACAAAGCCTTGAGCCAATGCTTTCATTTGACCACACTTAGATGACTGGCATATAGTTCCTCCAATACTTTAGCTCTCAGCTTGGATGGTACAATAACTCAATCCCCACATGAGGTAACCCAGTCAAAAGCAAGTTCATCCTGGTGCCCGTAAAAATGGAGGAGTTGGAATTTCTGCTGCACATCCAGCCATTTTGGGTGACCATATAGACCTGAGACACTGTGGGCTCTTTTCTAGTTTCCCTTTGGATCATCGCTGCCGTAATAAGGAGATTTTCAATCTGCTTCAGGGAGAACACGTCAAGAGGAGTGTCCTCTTTTGTAAATTTTTCAGTTATTTCCTTTCCAAGGGGAAATGGGACAAACTATAATGATTAGTTGTCCTCTTGATTTCAATCTTGAGCCCATCTCTGCATTTGTGCTGCTGCTGTTAGTGGGACACCCTTCTGTGGATTGAAAATGGACACAAGTGGTTGATGATCAGTAAATTCTCTCCCATGCAAGTCCTGGTTGAAATGTTTTACACCCCAAACCAGACTCAAGGCCTCTCTGACAATCTGTGCGTAATTTTTCTCTGCAGCAGTAAGAGAACATGGTGCAAAGGCTGTGGGGTGTTCACTTCCATCACTCATAACATGTGATATAAAAACAATTATACCATAAAGCAAGGTGTCACAGGAAAGACACTGGACAATGTGCATCTTAATGTGTGAGTACAGTGTCTGACATCACCATTTCCTTTGTCTTTTGGAAAGCCACCTCATACTTGCCATTTCTTCCAATCTGTAGTGATGAGTTCAAGGGGTGGAGCACAGTAGCCAGGTTTGACAGGAACCTGTTATAGTAATTGGCAAATCCTAGAAAGGACCACATCTCTGACACATCCTTGGCCTTGGGGCATCCATCACTGCTGGAATTTTCTCAACACATTTGTGTTATCTTGTGCATCAATGGTGTGACCACAGTGAGTGATGCTTGGTTTAAAGAATTCACACACGTTGTGTCATGCTCTGAGCCCATAACCTTCTAATCTTTTTAACACGGTCTTGAGAATTAGAAGGTGTTCCTTGTCATCCTTACTGGTAAAAATAATGTCATCTAGTTAACACTGATTGCCTGGGCAGCCTTGGAGCACCTGGGCCATAGCCTTTTGTGAGTTTTTATGGTGAGAAATAGTTTGAACTCTTTTTCCATCTCCATCCTCAGCTAAGTCCACTGTGCTGAAGTGTTTTCCTCCAGAAAGATTTGAAAAGATATCCTCTGTTCTGGACAAGGATATCAATCTGCTTCCAGTAATAGTTTGATGGTGACTTTAAAATCACCATAGATCCAGTCAGACCCATTTTTCTTGGCTACTGAGACCACTGGCATTGCCCATGGGTTCCAGTCAACCTTGGAAAGAAATCCTTCAGCTACCATGTGATCTAGCTCACTCTCCACTTTATCATTGATGGCATAAGGAAGCAGATGGGCTTTGTTAAACTTGGGTGTGGTGTTTTCATTCAGCACTATTTTACCCTTGATATGTTTGAGTTTTTCAATGCCATCCTTGAAGACTGTTGTGGGTTCATCCACTACCTTTTTAATTCGCTTTCAGTTGACACTATTGCAGTGGATGTGTCATTCAAGTAAGACCATGAGACACAGGAGCAGAATTAGGCCATCCAGGCCATTGAGTCCGCTCCACCATTTTATCATGGCTGATCCAGATCCCATTCAACCCATACACCTGCCCTTTCACCATATTCCTTGATACCCCAACCAATCAGGAATCCATCAACTTCTGCTTTAAATATACACACGGACTTGGCCTCCACCACAGTCTGTGGTAGAGCATTCCACAGATTCACCACACTTTGGCTAAAAAAGTTCATCCTTACTTCTGTTCTAAAAGGTTGCCCCTCAATTTTGAGGCTGTGCCCTCTAGTTATGGATACTCCGGCCACAGGAAGCATCCTCTCCATATCCATCATATCCAGTCCTTTCAACATTTGGTAGGTTTCAATGAGATCTGTATGCTTTCATCTAAATTCCCAAAGCAACAAAAAGGTCCTCATATGTTAACCCCTTCATTCTCCTTGTGAATCTCCTCTAGACTCCCTCCTATGACAATATATCCTTTCTGAGACAAGGGTCCCAAAACTGTTGACATTACTCTAAGTGTGTCCTGACTAGTGTCTTATAAAGCTTCAGCATTATCTCCTTGTTTTTATATTCTAATCCCCTTGAACTAAATGCCAACATTGCATTTACCACAGAATCAACCTGTGAATTAACCTTCTGGGAGTCTTGCACAAGGACTCCTAAGTCCCCTTGCACCTCTGATATATGAATTTTCATCCCATTTAGATAATAGTCTGTACTATTTTTCCTTTTAGCAAAATGCATACATTTCCTAACACTGTATTCCATCTTACCCATTCTTCCAATTTGTCTAAGTCCTGCTACAATCGCATTGCTTCGTCATCGTTACCTACCCCTCCACCTATCTTTGTATCATCTGCAAACTTTGCCACAAAGCCATCAATTCTACTATCTGAATCACTGACAAACAATGTGAAAAGTAACAGACCTAATAATGACCCCCGAGGAACACCACTAGTCAGTGGCAGCCAACCAGAAAAGGCCTCTTTTATTCCCACTCACTGCCTCTTGCCTGTCATCCATTCCCCTATCCATGCCAGTATATTTTCTGTAACAGCATAGGATTTTATCTTCTTAAGCAGCCTTATGTGAGGCACTTTATCAAATGCCTTTTGGAAATCTAAGTAAGTAACATCCACTGCCTCTCCTTTGTCCACCCGGCTTGTTACTTCCTCAGAGAACTCTTAACAGATTTGACAGGCAAGATTTCCCTTGACAGAAACCATGCCGATTTTGACTTATTTTATCATTAGTCTCCAAGTACACTGAAATCTCATCCCTAATAATGGACTCCAACACTTTCCCAAACACTGAGGTGAGGCTAACTGGCACATAATTTCCTCTCTTTTGTCTTCCTCCTTTCTTAAAGAGTGGAGTGAAATTTGCAATCTTCCAGCCCTCTGGGACCATGCCAGACTAAGTGATTCTTGAAAGATCATGATCAAGGCATCCATTATCTCTTCAGCAACCCCTCTCAGGACTCTGAGACATAGTCCATCTGCTCCAGGTGACTTATCCACCTTAAGACCTTCGACTCTGCCTCACACTTTTTCCTTTGTAAAAGTAATGGCACTCACATCTGCTCCCCTGACACTCATGGACCTCCGGCATATAGCTAGTGTCTTCCACAGTAAAGACTGAAGCAAAATACTCATTAATTTCATCTGCCATTTCTTTGTTTCCCCATTACTACCTACTTCTCCAGCATCACCTTCCAGTGGTCCGGTATCAACTCTCACCTCCCTTTTATTCTTTATATAACTGAAAAGAACTTTTATTTTCCTGCTTTATATTATTGGCTACTTTGTCCTCATATTTAATCTTTTCCCATCTTATAGCTTTTATATTTGCCTTTTGTTGAATTTTAAAACTATCCAGTCATCCAACTTCTCACCCAGTTTTGCTACCTGGCTCTGCCATTTGAGAACTTCTGTGGGACATACCTACCCTGCACCTTGTGAACTATTGTGGCTAGTGGATGGATCTTCAATCAAGTTGTAGTTGTCTCAAGCAATTACTGATCAATAATTCTGGCCCTCCTGTTCTCACGACATACACATGCAATGTGGCTTGTTAGTTGTGGATACTATAGAAGAAGTACAGAGGAGATTTACAAGGACATTGCCTGGATTGAAGAGCATGCCTTATGAGAATAGGTTGAGTGAGCTCAGCCTTTTTTCCTTGGAGCGACAGAGGGTGAGGGGTTTCCTGATAGAGGTGTATAAGATGATGAGAGGCATTGATTGTGTGGATAGCCAGAGGCATTCTCCCAGGGCTGAAATGGCTAGCACGAGGGGGCATAGTTTTAAGGTGCTTGGAAGTAGGTACAGAGGGGATGTCAAGGGTAAGTTTTTCACACAGAGAGTGGTGGGTGTGTGGAATGGGCTGCCAGCGACTGTGGTGGAGGTGGATACAATAGGGTCTTTTAAGAGACTCTTAGATAGGTACATGGAGTTTAGGAAAATAGAGGGCTCTGTAGTAGGGGAATTCTGGGCAGATTCTAGAGTAGGTTACATAGTTAGCACAACATTGTGGGCCAAAGGGCCTGTAATGTGCTGTGGATGTCTATGTTATATTTCACCGTTACGAATGTCATTCCCACAGGAGTTACCTTTTCTCCAGTATAAGGTCATAGTTGTACATCTACAGGCTTCAGTTAAGTACCTTTTGAGGAATGACTGAAACAGATGAACCAGAATCCAGTTCCATGTTAATTAATTTACTTTCACTTTTGGTGTAAGCCATATTGCTTGTCTCTTGGTAGTTTTCATATTGCTACTCAGTTGCTACCCTTTTCAAGACTGTTCAGTCTTGTGTTACTCTCATCATTATCAACTTTTTCATCAGCAGCATGCAGATTAGTGCTCTTTGTGAAACTGCAACTTGACTTTTTTAGCTTTTTCCCTTCCCTGTGCAGTCCATTTATTTTTGTCTGCCCAACATACTCTTTGCATGTGTCCTACTTTGTCGCATTTTCTGCACGTTTAGACTTTAAACCTGTATGTGAGCCCCTGCCACAAGAGTAACACAATTTGTTTGGCCAGGCAGGTTTCTGTCTGACTGCTGCAGTTTTGTTCATGATCGCTTTCATTCATGACTACAATTCAACTGCGTCTGTGCCTGCTGTTTCTATTGATACAGCAAGTTTAACTGCTCTTTTAAATGTAGGTTGTACTTCAGTTAGGAGCTGTTTTTGGATGATTTTTTGTAACATTCCACAATTAAGTTCTTGTTCAGTGCTTCATTAAGTCCATTACTTAACGGGCAATGCTTAGACAACTTCTTCAAATTCAGCCACTTCGGCTGAAATGAACCCTCTTTATTTTTGATTCTGCCTATGAAAACTGAAGCATTCAGCAATCAACAACGTTTTTGGTTCCGAATGTTCCTGCATTATTTTCATGATATCGGTAACTTCATTTCAGTTGAGCAACACATACAAATTGCTGGAGGAACTCAGGCAACATCTATGGAGAATAGTACAGTCGACATTTTGGGCCGAGACCCTTCAGCCTGTTCTGCTGAGTTCCTCCAGCATTTTGTGTGTGTGTGCTGCTTGGATTTCCAGCATCTGCAGATTTTCGCCTGTTTATGATTTCATTTCAGCTGGTTTAGTTGAAGCAGTCAAACCTCTATGCAAACTGTATGCTTTCACACCTTTTGAACTCAGTAACACTGATACTCACATTTCATTTGCTTCAAAATACTGCTCAATTCATTCAGTATGTCCCCTAGTGCACTTGTGCAATTAAATGTGTCTATCTTTACAATGTAGCCAGCCATTTGTTCTTTATTTTGTTTACGATTATTATCACCTAGTACTCACTGTTTAGAACCCATGAATTTCATCCATTTTCTGCCTTTTTTGAACTCAACTGTCTTTCCCTCCCCCTTTCGAAAAAAAACATGCTGCACTTCTTTGAACTTGAATGTCTCACTGTGCATGTAGGTCGTCATCTCAGGTTCATTTTAGAACTTCCTCATCACCACTGTTTTGTAACTCCAGAGAAAAACATGGGAGCAGGAAGATGCTTGGCTTCTTTGTTTCACTTTCGAGAGGTGCACATGTATGACGTGGTGGCATAATGACATATGCCATTCACATACTTCGTACATACAACCATAATGAGTTATGTAAACAACAAATGCTTAATCAAACAGGATATTTACAGTTTTACTCAAGCACTACACATCTACAATCATGCAACACACATCAAAGTTGCTGGTGAACGCAGCAGGCCAGGCAGCATCTCTAGGAAGAGGTACAGTCGACGTTTCGGGCCAAGACCCTTCATCAGGACTAACTGAAAAAAGAGCTAGTAAGAGATTTGAAAGTGGGAGGGGGGGATCTTTTTTCGGATCTCCCCCTACCCCTCCCAATTTCAAATCTCCTACTAGCTCTTTTTTCAGTTAGCATAAAATGTCTTTGGATTCTCCCTGACCCTGCTCACCCAGAACACTTAATGACCCCATTTTACCTTCCTAATCACCTGCCTGAGCACTTTACAGCTGTCCTTATATTCCATAAGGGCCCAGTCTGATTTTATCTTACATATGTTTCCTTTGGTCTCCTGACTAAATTTAGGACCTCTCTGGTCATTCAAAGTTCCCTTACTTTACCATTCTTGTCTTTGCTTCTTATCGATGCTGATTGTGAACTCTGATCAGCAGGTCTTGAAACAGTAGCTAGTCCCAAGCAAAGCCCTTCCCCCTCTCTTTTCTTGTTGCAATTTGTCCTTGCCCAATTTAACATCTTACTGCCAGATCCAGAATCAGAATCTCATACTAGCCTAGAGTATGTTGTGAAATTTATTGTTTTGTGACAGCCTTATGGGGCAAGACATAAAAGTTATCATAAATTACAATAAAAACAGTAAAAATACAAAAGACAAATAATTAGGTAGTGTTCATGGATTCATGAAATATTCAGAAATCTAACGGCAGAGGGGAAAAAGCTGTTCTTAAAATGTTGTGTGGGTCTTCAGGCTCCTGTACCGTCTCCCCAATAACAGAATCAGAACCAGGTTTATTAACACCGGCGTCTGTCGTGAAATTTGTTAGCTTAGCAGCTGCAGTACAATGCAATACATAATCTAGCAGAGAGAAAAAAATGATAAAATAAACAAGTAAATCAACAAGTTTACATATACATATGTATATGTAAGTATATACATATATTTTGAATAGATTAAAAATAGTGCAAAACAGAAATAATATATATTTAAAAAGTGAAGTAGCATTCATGGGTTCAATGTCCATTTAGAAATCAGATGGCAGAGGGGAAGAAGCTGTTCCTGAATCGCTGAGTGTGTGTTTTCAGGCTTTTGTACCTCCTACCCGAAGGTAACAGTGAGAAAAGGGCATGCCCTGGGAGTTAGAGTCCTTAGTAATGGACACCACCTTTCTGAGGCATCGCTCTTCAAAGATGTCTTGCATACTATGGAAGCTAGCTTCTGCAGCTTCTTTTGACCTTGCGCAGTGATGCAGCCAGTCAGAATACTCTCCACGATACATCTATAGAAGTTTTTGAGTGTTTTAGGTGACAAACCAAATCTGGCCAAACACCTAATGAAAGATAGCTGCTGTCTTTCCTTCTTTATAGCTGCATCAGTGTGTTGGGACCAGGTTAGCCCTTTAGAGATACTGACATGAAGAAACTTGAAATTGCTAATTCTATCCACTTCTGATCCCTCTATGAGGATTGGTTAATGTTCCCTCATCTTACCCTTCCTGAAGTTCTTTCAGGAAGGGTAAGATGCTCTTTCATCTTACCTGCAATGAATGGAAGGTTATTGCTGCAACACCACTTAACTAGCTGGCATATCTCACTCCTCTATGCTCTCTCATCTCCATCTGAGATTCAACCAACAATGGTTGTATCATCAGCAAATTTATAGATGGTATTTGAGCTATCCCTAGCCACACAGTCATGGAGATGGAGGGAGTAGAGCAGTGGGCTAAGCACATATCCCTGTGGTGCACCAGTGTTGATTGTCAGCGGGGAGGAGGAGATATTATTGCTAATCCGCATGTGGTCTTCTGGTTAGGAAGTTGAGGATCCAATTGCAGAGGGAGGTACAGAGGTCCCGATTCCATAGCTTATTAATCAGGACTGTGGGAATGCTGGTGTTGAACACTGAGCTCTAGTCAATGAACAGCATCTTGACATAGGTGTTTGTATTGTTCAGGTGATGTAAGGCCGTAAGATTGCATCTGCAAGAAATCTATTGTGGTGATAGGTCCTTGCTGAGGCAGGGGTTGTTTCTAGTCATGACCAACCACTCAAATCATTTCATCACCATAGATATGAGTGCGACTGTCATTAAGACAGTTCTCTCTACTCTTCTCAGGCACTGATATAGTTGTTGCCTTTTTGAAGCAGGTAGGAACTTCCAACTGTAGCAGTGAGAGGTTGAAAATGTCCTTAAATACTCCTGCCAGTTGGTTGGCGCAAGTTTTCAGAGCTTTACCAGGTACTCTATCGGGAACTGCTGCCTTGCAAGAGTTCACCCTCCTGAAAGACAGTCTAACATCGGCCTCCGAGACAGATATCACAAGGTCACCAGGTGCAGTAGGGATCTCCACAGCTGCAGTTATATTCTCCCTTTCAAAGTGGACATAGAAGGTGTTGAGCTCATCTGGTAGTGAAGTATTGCTGCCATTCATGCTATTGTAGGAAGTAATGTCTTGCAAACCCTGCCAGAGTTGATGTGCATCTGATGCCGGTTCCAATCTCAAATGCAATTGTTTCTTCACCCTTGAAATAGCCCTCCACAAGTCAAACCTGGTTTTCTTGTACAGACTTGGGTCACCAGACTAACATGCCACTGACCTAGCCCTCAGCAGATGACAAACCATAAGAAGGTTTGAAGAAGGCATACAGTGCATCAGCCTTTATCAACTGTGGGATTGAGTTTAAGAACTGAGACGTAATGTTGCAGCTATATAGGACCCTGGTCAGACCTCACTTGGTGTACTGTGCTCAATTCTGGCCACCTTACTACAGGAAGGATGTGGAAACTATAGAAAGGGTGCAGAGGAGATTTACGAGGATGCTTCCTGGCTTGGGGAGCATGCCTTATGAGAATAGGTTGAGTGAGCTCGGCCTTTTCACCTTGGAGCGATGGAGGATGAGAGGTGACCTGATAGAGGTGTATAAGATGACGAGAGGCATTGATCATGTTGATAGTCAGAGACTTTTTCCCAGGGCTGTAATGGCTAACACGAGAGGGCACCGTTTTAAGGTGCTTGGAAGTAGATACGGAGGAGATGTCAAGAGTAATATTCTTATGCAGAGAGTGGTGTGTGCGTAGAATGGGCTGCCGGCGACAATGGTGGAGGCGAATACGATAGGGTCTTTAAAGAGACTTCTGGATAGGTACATGGAGCTTAGAAAAATAGAGGGCTATGGGTAACCCTAGGTACTTTCTAAAATAAGTACATGTTCAGCACAGCATTGTGGGCCGAAGGGCCTGTATTGTGCTGTAAGTTTTCTATGTTTCTAAACCTTCTGGTTCATTCACAGGTTTTGGTTTGGAATGTACAGTAAGTTTTCATAGGCACACACTCATCCACATCGGTTAAAAAGAAATCAGTAACAACTGCAGCATACTCATTCAGATTCGAAGGTGAATGACTAAATACAGTCCAGTCCACTGATTCAAAGCAATCCTGTAGGCGCCCCTGTGCTTCTGCTGTCCACACCTTCTTGGTCCTCACTGCTGGTGCAGCAGTCTCTCGTCTCTGCCTATACGCAGGGAGTAGAAGTACAGCCAGGTGATCAGACTTTCAGAAGTGTGGGCGTGGAACAGCACAGTAAGCACTCTTATATGTAGTGTAACAGTAGTCCAGTGTGCTGTCTCCTCTCGTACTACAGGTGATTTGTTGATGATAATTATTTAGTGACTTTTTCAAGCTGGCCTTGTTAAGATACCCCAAGGCGATGGTGAAGCCATCAGGGTGGGTTGTTTTGTGCATATTAATCCCATTGCTCAGATCACCTAGAGCCTGTTTGACATTGGGCTGAGGTGGAATGTACACTGCTACCAGAATGATTACGAAAATGCGAAGAGGGCATGGCCAGGATGGTGAGGGTCTTTAATGATGGATGCTGCCTTCTTGAGGCACTGGCTCTTGAAGATGTTCCTGATGGCAGGGAGGACTGAGCCTGTGATGGAGCTGGCTGAGTCTATAAGGGTTTGCTACCTCTTGCAATCCTGTGCATTGGAGCCTCCAAGCTGTGATGCAACCAGTCAGAATGCTCTCTATTCTAAGAGTCTTTGGCGACATATCAAACTCATGAAGTAGAGCCTCGGAGGTGGATGGAGGGGTCTTCTTCATAACTGCATCAATGTACTTGGCCCTGGATAGATCCCCTGAGATGTTGATGCCCAGGTACTTGAATCTGCCCTCCCTTTCCACTGCTGATCCTTCAATATGTTCTGGTGTGTGTTCTCCCAACTTTCCCTTCTTGAAGTACATAGTCAATTTCTTTGTCTTGCTGACATTCAGTGCAAGGTTGTAGTTGTGACACCACTCAACCAGATGATTTATCTCATTCCTTTATGCATCCTCATCGAATGTGTAGATCCAATTTGAGCTGTGCCGAGGCACAGTCATGAATGTAGAGAGAGCGGGGCAATGGGCTAAGCACACATCCTTGTGGAGCACCAGGTCTGATTGCCAGTGAGGCAGTATTATTACAAATCTGCACTGATTGTGGTCTCCTGGTAAGGAAGTTGTAGAGCCAGTTACACAGCGAAGTACAGAGGCCCAGGTTGTGAAGCTAGTTGATTAGTACTAAGGGGATGATCATGTTGAATGCCAAGCTGTGATTGATCAACAGCAGCCTGATGTACTTCATGTTTAGCTGTTGTCTAGGTTCCCCAAATGTACAATCTTATCCTTACTCATAACTATCTTGAAGCATAATGGCTTCTTTCAGGTCTGTCACCTAGCCTGGCTCATTTCCCAAAACCAGGTCCAGTATGTTCTCTCCTCTAGTTGAACATTCCATACTTTTTCAACACTTCCTTTTGGAGGCACATAAGAAATCCTGCCCATCTAAACCTCTGGGGGAAGTTGAATCAATATGGGTAAGTTAACAATTAGACATTTGTATGGTTTTAATAATTAGAGTTTAATTTAAATTTGCAAAGCAGCAAGTGCTTGAAAAGAAACAATGTTGTTTTGAACTAGACTTGGACCGCTATGAGTATGAGTATCCAAGACTGATAATGTTTGAAAATTAAGTCAAGCAAATTATGTTGTCAAAGATATAAAATCTTGCATTTTAATAAGGAAAGATTATTAGATTGCTGCTTCTGCAACCTGAACATAAACCAGGTTGTTAATAAATTTTAGCAACTCTGCCTTCAAAAACATCGCTAAAAATAACACTGTGGTTAAAATGAATCATGTTTCACCTGAGTGGTTCTTAGACGTGTTCGGATTGTCAATCTGGCCCTTCACCTGAAGAGGTGGTGCCACCACTGTACAGAACCGAGCAAATACATCAAGAAGCTAATGACATGGAGAAATCAATACAGGGAAATAAATGGCATTGAAGCGATTGAAATGGGAACAATTGCAGAGCAGGAAAAACAATTACACAGGGTAAGTAATCCTACGGAAACAATGACAGGATTACTGAGTCTCCAAACTGATTACAGCAGAGTAAATCACACAGGGAGTGATGACGGTGTGGTGGGATGAGCCTACAATGGTAACACAGGCCAAGAAGGCACAAAATTCCAACCAGGCCTGCAGAGGAAGATCTGCAGAGTTTTCCAAGATAAAAAGGGGCAACATGAAATTGGATTCATCCACAATGGTTTAGAAGTAAAGTTCTGGTAGGACACAGAGTAAATGGCAGGAAAATGAGGACCATTGATATACAGAGAGACATTGGGGTGCAAGTTCATAACTCCCTGAAAGTAGCAACAGAGGTGGATGGAGTAGTGTAGAAGGTATCTGGTATGTTTGCCCTCAAAGGCTGAGACATTGAGCATCAGAGTTGGAACGTCATGTTGATAGGTACAAAACATTGGCCAGACTGCACTTGGAATATTGTGTACAATTTCTGGTCACTACACATAAGCAAAGATGTCATAGCAATAAAGAGAGTGCAGAAGTTATTCACCAGGGTGATGCTTCAAGTAGAGGCTTATAAGGGATGTAGGAGGCTCATGGATGATCTTACAGAGGTTTATAAAGCTCATATAAACATCCTATCTGGGTGCAGAACTGGTTTGTGTGGCAACTGCTCTGCACATGACCGCAAAAAAAACACTGCAGAGTTGTGGACTCAGAC
Organism: Mobula birostris; assembly: GCF_030028105.1. NCBI lineage: Eukaryota > Metazoa > Chordata > Chondrichthyes > Myliobatiformes > Myliobatidae > Mobula > Mobula birostris. The sequence goes on from NC_092385.1 coordinate 63,676,856, forward strand.
AACTCAGCACATCACAATTCCCTAGTACAATAAGATGAACTTGACTGTACAATCCATCACATTATGATATCACACCTTATTGTTTACATTCACTGCACTTTCTCCATGGCCTTTATACTTTCTTCTGTTTTTTTTACCTTCTTCTACCTCAAAGCACAGTATATTGATTTGATCTGTATGAGCAGATTGCAAGATAAGCTTTCCCACTGTATCTCTGTACATGTAGCAATAGTAAACCAATTCCAATAGCGCTATATAACTGCTTAACAGTCGATGAGGTTTATCTGACATGTGGAGGTTTTCTTTAAGACCAGCTGCTCAAAGTTCAGGAATAACTTGTTCCAGTAAGAGGGAAGCACAAAGATAGCAAAGTACAGGGACCCTGGATGATAAGGGAGATAGTAAATTTAATCAAGAAGAAGAAGGAAGGATATGTGAGGCTAAGGAAGCTGGAATCAAATGTGCACTTGAGGATCATAAAGGAGCCAGAATGAAACTCAACAAAAGACTTAGGAGTGCAAGAAGGGATCATGAAAAATGCTTGTGAATAAGATGAAAGAGAATCCCAAGGCATAATCATATGCACACACAACAGGAGCAAGAGGACAACTAGGCAGGGACTTGGAAAACTTGGATAAAGGAAGAAACTTGTGCTAGAGGGAAAGGATGTGGGCAAAATACTGAACAAGTACTTGTGTCAGCTCTACCAGAGAGAATGATATAGAAGATTGTGAGACCAGCAGAACATGCACAGATCCAGAGCATTTTGAGATTAGGAAAGAGGTAGTATTAGGTCTCTTGAAGAATATTAATGTAGATAAATCTCCAGTGCCTGATGACATATACCCCAAGATATTGAGAGAGGGGAGGGATGAGATTGCTGAGATCTTGACATGAATGTTGTATCTTTGCTAGCCCTGGAGATGGTACCAGAAGACTGGCAAGGAGCTTATGTTGTTCTTTTGTTCAAGGGGGGAAGTAGGATAATCCTGAAAATTATAGACCAGTGAGTCTTACATCAGTGGCAGGAAAACGAATACAGAGGCTTCTTAGGAATAGGATTCATGAGCATTTGGAGAAGCATGGTCTAATTATGGGCAATCAGCATGACTTTGTGCGGGGCAGGAAATGACAAACTAATTTGATTGAGTTTTTTGAGAAGGTGATGAAGGCAATTGATGAAGACAATTGATGAAGATAAAGCAGTGGATTTTGTATAACATGGTAGGCTCATCCAGAAAATTAGGATGCATGGAATCCATTGTGACCTGGCTGATTGGATCCAAAATTGGCTTGCTCAAAGAAAAGAGAGGGTAGTGGATGATGGGTCTTGTTCTGAATGGAGGACGGTTACTAGTGGTGTTGCACAGGGATCGGTACTGTAAACTATATGTGTTGTTTGTCATATGAGTAGATGAATTGGATGAAAGTGTGGCAGGGTGGGCAAGTTTGCAGACGACACAAGATTGGTGACATTGTTAATTGTACAGATGATTGTCAATAAAATAAGAATAAGGGTCACAGTGGTTGCAGATACAGGCAGAGAAGTCACAGATAGAGTTTAATCCAGGCAACTGTGAGATGCTGCACTTTGAGAGAGCCAACATAAAGGGACAGTGCAGAATCAGAATTAGAATCAGGTTTAATATCACAGGCATATCTCATGAAATGTATTGTTTTGCAGCAGCAGTATATTACAATAATAATAAAAAAACTATACCTGATAATACGAAATACTACATATATATATATATATATATATGCAGTGGCCCCTCCATACCAGATGTTAGAAGTTAGTATGCTCTCCATAGTACATCTGTAGGAACTCGTGAGAGTCTGATAATATACCTAATCTCCTCTAACTCCTTAACCGCTGTGCCTTCTTTGTAATTGCATCAGTATGTTGGGCTCAAGATAGATCTTAACCAATGTTGACACCAGGAACTTGAAGCTGCCCTTTCCACTTCTGAGACCTCAATGAGGACTGGTGTGTGTTCCCTCAATTCCTTCTGGAAGTCCACAATCAATTCCTTGGTCTTACTGGCATTAAGTGCAAGGTTGTTGCTGTGACACTACTCAACCAGCTGATCTTTCTCTCTCCTGTACACCTCCTCATCACCATCTGAAATTCTGCCAACAACAGGAATCTAGTGACACAGTCATGGGTGTTGAGAGAGTAGAGCAGTGGGCTAAGCACACACCATTGAGGTGTGCCAGTGTTGATTATCAGTGAGGAGGAGATGTTATTTCTGATCTATATAGACTGTGTTCTCCCGCTGAAGAAGTCAAGGATCCAACTGCAGAGGGAGGTACAGTTTTGGAAGAACTTGTTGCTTAAACAGTATGATTGTGTTGAACACAGAGCTGTAATAAATAAACAGCAGCCTGACATAGGTATTACTGTTGTCCGGGTGATTGATCCCCCAAGGAATCCTAAACAGGGATGATGAGCAGAGGAATCTTGGGATCCAGGTATATGACTCCCTTAAAGTAACCACACAAGTTGATAGGGTAGCAAAGAAGGTATATGTCATGATTACTTTTATTAGTCGAGGCATTTAATTCAAGAGCCAGGAAAATATGTTATGGATTCATAAAAGTTTGGGTAGGCCATATTTAGAGTATTGCGTTCAGTTCTGGTTGCTCCATTACAGGAAGGATGTGGAGGCTTTGGAGAGAGCGCAGAGGAGATTTACTGGTTTGGAGAACATGTGCTGTAAGAAGAGCTGTATTATGTATTGCTGTTCTACATTCTTTAAGGAGCAGACAACATAGAGAGAAGTTTAATAGAAAGCTGGGGGGCAAGTTTTTCACCACAGAGGATGGATTGAGCTACCAAAGGATGCGGTAGAGGTGGGTATAATTACAATGTTTACAGGTCATTTGGACAGGTACTTTGGCAGGAAAGGAGTAGAGGGATTTGACAAGTGAGCTTAGCGTAGATAGGCATCATGGTTGGCATGGATGAGTTGGAATTGGTTTATTATTGACACATGTACGAAGATGCAATGAAAAGCTTGTCTTGCATACTGTTTATACACATCCAATCATTACACAGTGCATTGAGGCAGATAAAAGTAAAACAATAACAGAATGTAGAATAAAGCGTAACAGTTACAGAGAAAGTACAGTGCAGGTAATTAATAAGGTGGAAGATTACAATGAGGTAGATGGTGAGATCAAGAGCCACCTTATCCAGGGAACCATCTAATAGTCTTATAACAGCAGAGTAAAAGTTGTTCCTGAGCTTGGTGGGGCATGCTTTCAGGCTTGGATATCTGTACAATGGGAGTGGGGGAGGAGACAGAATACCCAGGGTGGGTGGGGTCTTTGATTATGCTAGCTGCTTTCCTGCAGTGAGAAGTGTCGATAGAATCCATGGAAGGGAGGCTGGTTTCAGTGAGATGCTGAGCTGTGTCCACAACTCTCTGCAGTTTCTTGTCGTCTTACGCAGAACAGTTGTCGTACAAAGCCAAATGCATCTGGATAGGATGCTTTCTATGGTGCATTAATAAAAATAGGTAAGGTCCAGAGGGTACAAGCCAAATTTCTTCAGCCTCCTGAGGAAATAGAGGCATTGGTGAGCTATTTTGGCTGAGATAGGTAAAAATAAGCTATGATTTCTATTATTCTATAGCAGGGATAACACATGGGATCATAGGGAAGGTGGGGGGGAGGAGGTTCAAAGGGTATGTGAGGGGTAGGTTTTTTACTCAGAGAGTGGTGGATGCCTGGAATGTGCTGCCTGGTGTGGTGGTAGAGGCAAATACATTAGAGGCTTCTATGAGATGCTTAGAATGGCACATGAATGTATGAAGCTAGAGAGATAGGGACATTGTGTAGGGTGCCTTCACTTGACACCTCCTACATCTGCCACTCTTTCCACTCTTGCGGCATCCAAGTGCCTGTCACCTCTCCTCACCTGTATCCACCAACCACCTGTCAGCTCTTACACCACCGCTTCCCCTCATCTCTTCACAGGAGATCAGTTATTTCCTATCTTTCAGTCCAGACCAAGGATGGAAAAGTCATCAATGTCTTCCCTGCTGCAGATACTGTTGGCTTACTGAGTTCCTCCAGCAGGTTTTTGCTGCTTCAGATTCCAACGTCCTCGGTCTCTTGTGTCTCCATTTTGCACTCATTCCATGTGGCTCAGGACAGATTCTAGCCTTAAAGTCACGAGGTAATGGGTAGATCAAGAGGTAACAGGTAGATAACTGAAAATTGAGCAAACTTATTTGTCCCGATGCAGGGTCTCAACCCAAAACATTGGCTTCCCTGTTTGCCTCCCCAGCTGCTGCGGCCAACAGGGCCCTTCCAGCAGTCTGTTTTTGCTGTCAATTCCAGCTTCTGCAGACTGGCTCACCCCTCAGGAAATGCTAACCCACCAGAAGTGCAGGAGAGGCTAGCCTTCATTGTACCCTCTGAGGTAGATGTAGGTGTCAGACACAGTATTTTGAGAAAACCAGAACCAGCAGTATTTTAGACCAAAAGACACACGAGCAGAATTAGGCCATATGGCCCCTCACCATAACGATACTGTTTATGGAACTGACTGTGCACAAACTGACGGCAAAGTTACTGGCATTAAATCTGTATCAGATTTGTTATGTAATTTTTCCATCAACTTGTACATTTCCGATAATTAGAACCAGATTCAGTGTTTTACTTCGGTGATCTTTATTCAGATCTCACATTCTGGTACATTTGGGCAAAGCATTATGTATAAAGGCCTGAGCAGATGGCTGCCTCTCATTTGTAAAATTGACTTTGAATCTGTGCTGATTATATTCCAGTGATGTAGTGTGGCAGACAGAGTTGGGCTGACTACTCACACTCACCGATGTTTCCCACTCAGTAATTGTACATCTGTGAAATTCCCTGGAGAACAAGAGTTCATTTCCAGTTCAATTGGACTACTTGGCTTCAATTTTCAAATTGAAATTTGCATGTAACATGTGCTCGCCATTACGACCTGAGACCTAATTAGGTAGTTAATGATATCAGCAGGTATTGTACACACTGTGACAGGTTATCTGTTAATCATTATCACTGCACATTGAGAGAACTGACGAACCAATGGACTGTCTAATAGTTGGGTGTGAAATGAAGCAGTGGTGAGAAAAGACTGGGAACCCTTTCATTTGTTGAAATGAGTATGTTTCAGGTTGAAGATGACAGTGGGGAGTAGGAGTAAGCTATACATTCCCTATAGCTTGACTCCCCTACACTCAATGTGCAATGCAGTCCCAGCTACCCAGGCTCAATCACCACCTCGAATGCTGCCTATGTGGAGTTTGTCTATTCTCCTTGTGACTGCATGGGTTTCCTCCCATAATCCAAGATGTGGCGGTTATTATGTCAGTTGCCTGCTGTCAATTATCCTGAGCACAGTTGAATGGGTTGATAGGGACATTCTGGTGTAAGAAACAGGAACTTGAAAGCCCAGACAAATCAGGCTTCTGTTGTCAGACTCTTGAACTAATCACCTCTTTTATGTCCCTTTCCCGGCAGTACTACCACATTCATTTACTCTTAATTCTACCTCTTCCATTATTGTCACTTTTGCAATTTTATATGCACGACTATTTTTCCACCATTCTGTTGTTTTGCAGTCATTACTATATTTATTGTTGTATTGATTATTACCGTGCATAAGGACCTCGGCCCGATACGTTGACTCTGTAGATGATGCCTGACCCGCTAAGTTCTTCCAGCATTTTGTGTGTGTTACTCTGGATTCCAGCATCTGCAGAATAGTTTGTGTTTACCATGCAAACTGTCTGTTCTGTCAACTTCACACAAACAAGGAATTTCATCGCACACTGGCAATAGACCAACCTAAATTTGAACCTGATGTGAGGGAGAATGAGCTGCAGAGAAAGAAGTGCAGATTGGGATGGATGTGGTTGCTCTAAGTGTCACCATGGTCTTAATGGGACAAATGGACTCCTCCTGTGTCATAAGAAGTATGAGTATATAATCTTCTGGACCTAATTTCCAGCTCCCATTATTTCCACGACTTTGAAGAACCTGTTACTTTCACCCTTGGGTGCACTCAAAAACTGAGCACCTGCAATGGGCTTTCATAGATCTGAACACATTCAGTGCTCGACCATCGCTGAGAAATTCACCTGTGTTATTGAGGTAATCTTGTTCTGTGGTTACATGCTACTCTGAATCTGAAGTTCATTCATAATTAATAATACTTTTACTTCTTAAATTATTAACATTTATAGAATTTATAAAAGAAAGGAAAAACCTCCAGAAACCAAAAATCAATTGAATATATTTGAATTAGCAGTTAAGTGAAGATGACAGATGGAATGTAATGTGGAAAAGTGTGAGACCACTTTTGATACACAATACAGAACGGTACAGTATGAATTACATGGGTGGTGTTGGTGTTCAAAGAGAGCTAGTTGTCCCTGTACACATCTCTCAAAGCTACAATACAGGTGCAGACGGTGATTCAGAAGCCAAATGGAATTTTGGCCTTTATTCCAAAAGGATTTGATTAAGAAGGTAAAGGAATCTCACCGTGTAAAGGACCTTGGTGAGATTGCACCGTGAGCATTTTGTGCAGTCTTCCTGTCTTTACCCAAAATGGGATGTACAAGCCACAGAGGGAGTGCCCTATAAAGTGAGGGGAATGAGCTAGGGCTTTTCTCTCTGCAGCAAAGCAGGATGAGAGGTAGAGGTGTACAAGATGATAAGAAGCATAAGTCGAATGGATAGCCAAAGACTTTTTACAAGAGTGGAAGTGGCTGATACAAGGAGGGCATAATTTTAGGGTGATTGGAGGAAAGTATAGGGGGGATGTCAGAGGTAGAATTTTTTTACACAGGGAGTGGTGGGGTGCATGAAATGCCCTGTCAGAGGTGAAGGTAATGGCAGATACATTACAGGCATTAAAGACCCTTGGATGGGCACAAGGATGATAGAAAAATAGAGAGCTGTGTAGGAGGGAAGGGTTAGATTGATCTTAGGGTAGGTTATAACGTTGGCACAACATGGTGGGATGAAGGGTGTGTACTGTACTGTACTGTTCTATGTTCTGTGTGCTAGGGTTGGCAGGATTGTATGAGGTGAGATCATGAGACTTCTACTCTCCAAATTTTAGAAGAATGCGAGGTGACCACATTGAAACTTACAAAATGTTTACAGGCCCCAACAAGCCGAGGAGTCTAGAACCAAGGGTCACGGTCTCAGAATAAAGGGAAAGATGTTCAGGACTGAAACTGAAAACCAATGATCTACACCCAGAATAAACAGAATGGAACTGCAACCACCGGATGTCATTGGGATATGGTTATCGATTCAGAAAACAGGCCCTTTATCCTGCCACGTCCATGCTGACTACTGTATTTATCTATAGCTATGGTCTATTTATGTCTGTCACCTTCTTTGCCCGAGCAATTCAAGAGCCTGACTGGTCGCTTCTTCAATGTTGTGAGGGTATCTGTCAAGCACCCACACAGGCAGGCATTGCAGATTCCAAACACCCTTTGTGTACAAACAAATTCCATCTCAAACCCATTATAAAGCTCTCGTCCTTTAGCAACTGTTTTCCTTACCAGAAGGAAAAAGATTCATCATATCTACCTTACCTTTCCCCTCATAATTTCAGATCCACAGAATCACAAAAAGCAAACCCAGCCTATCAAATCTTCAGAATGGTGACCAGAACTGCACACATTACTCCATAACATTTGTTCTTCTCGATTCTACACCACAGCTGATGAAGACAGGTATGTCATGTGCCTTCTTCACCATCCTATCGACCTGTGATGCCACATTCAGGGATTTATGGACTTGTACCCCAAAGTCCCTGTTTTCAACAACACTCCCTTGGGTCCTACTGTGTTTTTCTATAATTATTTGACTTCACTTTACACCTTTCAGAATTGAGCTCCATCTCCCATTTCTCCATTCAACTTTCTATCTGATCTATATCTGCTGTGGTCATAGACAGCCCTTCTCGCTGTCCACACCACCAACAACTTTTGTGTCATCCACAAACATACTAATCACAACTGCTACATTCTCATATTCTCATCCAATCCATTCGTGAATACCGCAAATTATCCATACTTAATTTCTTGAATAAAGGAATCAAAGAGGCTATCCTCCAGCTACTTCCTATCTCACCAATGACTGGCGAAGATGGAAAAATCTCCATTTTGGCCCCAGCAATCTTCTCCAATGTCCAGAGCAGACTGGGATACTTCCCATCTGGCCTTGGGGATTTATTCCATTTTGAGTTAGTTTGTTGGGTCCAGCTTTCATTCTGTTCGGTCTGGGTTCAGTTGTATTGGGATTGGGTGCAGTTCCATTGGGTCCTTGTACTGTACATGTGTTATGTAGATAGAAATAAAATACAATAACTTTGTCCTTTGTATCCTGAATACTTTCTGACCTTGATTCCTGTGTATGGGGTGACTGCACTGGCAAGTAGAGCCAAACAACACAGAAAAAGGCCATTCAGCCCACCTAGTCCATGCTGTCCTTCATTTACTAATCTGATTTTCCAGCTCTGATAAGATGTCAAGTTCAATTACTGGGTGTGAAAGTAATGCAGAATCTCAGAGAGCTGTTGTTGGGACACATCGTTCTCATTGCTTTTATAGCACATTGTGGCATGCACTCAGTTCATAGACTGTTTAAGCCATTGCTTATTAGTACAAAATTGTCACTCTAAAGCAATATTGCCTCTAATTTGTAATGTCCAACGTGCACAACAATCTTGTGTTGTGCAATTTTTTGCACCATGACAACAGGTGTGCACTGAATTTTATATAGAGAGGTATTCATTTTAACAGCAAGCAAAACACTGTCAATAAGAACTTTGATCTCCTCTGCATTTGATTGTTTTCGCTGTCGTTCATCTGCAGTCTCACAAAACATACAGAGCAGGCCTACAGCAGGTATGAAGGATTTTCTCACCAGAGTTTTTTCACACCATCCATATGTGATTTGTTTGCTAAATGACGCTTTAAAAGGTAAAGTTTCCAGATATCACTCCACTCCTTTCCACTTGCAAATTCTCCAGCAACGCTTGCGTTGTGATAATACACACAGGTAACACCTTTCTGTATTGTACATAAATATTCCTTGTAGCTGCATGTTCCTGACCTCATGAGCTTTCAGTGTAGCAGTTTCTACTGTTTCATTAAGCCATTCTGCTTTAAATGAATTAGCTACTCTTCTACGTTTCATACCTTTTGCTTCTTTGGAATTCGACATAGTTAATCAATAATTTCTTCAATAAAAATGGTATTAATAGCCCAGTTCTAAAATCTGTAGACAAATCAATGCAAACTCCACGTTGTCAATACCATCCGCATTAGAAACCGGAAAAGGGAATGTGATTATGTACAGTTGTGAAATATACTTGACATGCTATGAGGTAGAGGGTGACAACCTTTTGTGCAGAATTTAAATTCCTTTGTGCGCTAGTCACAAAAGAGGAATGCGTGAGCATATGCGCACAGCCTAGAGGGAATATTGCTCTAAAGATTTCTGATGTACTTGCTAAATTAAATATTCATTAAATAATAAAAGCATTAGGCAGGAACTAGGGAGAGTTAATTAGGAACAGTTGTTTTTGGGCAAGTCCACATTTGACCTGTGGACATGTTTAAAAACCACTACACAGAGAACAGGACAAGTATGTTCCAGTCAGAAGTAAGAACAAGAATGGCAAGGTAAGAGAACCTTGGATGTTGAGGGAGTGATGGTTTTATTCAAGAAGAAAAAGAAAAAGTGTGCAAAGCTTAGGAAGCTGGAATCAAACAGAGTCCTTGAGGATTATAAAAAAGCCAGAAAAGAACTCGAGGGAAATTAGGAAAGCCAGATGGGGCCACAAAAAGTCTTCGGCAAGTAAGGTTAATAGAATCCTAAGGCAATTTACATACACATCAAGAGCAAAAGAATAACTAGGAGGAGGGTAGGATGACTCAAAGAGAAAGGAGGGAGCATTTGCTTGGATGCAGAGGATATGAGTGAGGTCCGTAATGAGTACTTTACATCAATATTTACCAAGGAGAAGGACGTGGAGGATAGGAAGATTAGAGCGGAACATATTGATATGCTAGGGTATTTCAAGGTAATGCAGGTGGTTGTATTGAGTCTTTTAAAGGGCATTAAGACGAAAAACCCCCAGGGCCTGAGAGGATATACCCCAGGTTATTGAGGGAGGCAAGAGAAGAGATCATTGGGGCCTTGACCAATATCTTCATGTCCACACTAGCCACAGGCGAGGTCCCGGAGGACTGGCTGGTAGCTAATGTTCCATTATTCAAGAAGGAAACTAGGAATAATCCTGTGAACTATATTCTGATGAGTCTCACATCAGTTGGAGGGTCAAATATGATGGCAGAATATAGTATTAATGATAAGACTCTTGGCAGTGTGGAGGATCAGAGGGATCTTGGGGTCCGAGTCCATAGGACACTCAAAGCTGCTGCACAGGTTGACTCTGTGGTTAAGAAGGCATACGGTGAATTGGCCTTCATCAACCATGGGATTGAGTTTAAGAGCTGAGAGATAATGTTACAGCTTTATAGGACCCTGCTCAGACCCCACTTGGAGTACTGTGCTCATTTCTGGTCACCTCACTACAGAAGGATGTGGAAACTGTAGAAAGGGTGCAGAGGAGATTTACAAGGATTTTGCCTGTTTGGGGAGCATGCCCTGTGAGAATAGATTGAGTGAACTTGGCCTTTTCTCCTTGAAGTGACGGAGGATGAGAGGTGACGTAATAGAAGTGTATAAGATGATGAAAGGCATTGACCATGTGGACAGTCAGAGGCTTTCTCCCAGGGCTGAAATGGTTGCCACAAGAGGGCACAGTTTTAAGGTTCTTGGAAGTAGGTACAGAGGAGATGTCAGGGGTAAGTTTTTTATGCAGAGGGTGGTGAATGCGTGGAATGGGCTGCCAGTGATGGTGGTGAAGGTGGATATGATAGGGTCTTTTAAGAGGCTCCTGGAGCTTAGAAAAATAGAGGGCTCTGGGTAACCCTAAGTAATTTCTGAAGTAAGTACATGTTTGGCACAGCATTGTTGGCCAAAGGGCCTGCACTGGGCTGTAGGCTTTCTATGTTTTCTAAATTCACTACTCTCTGAGAAAAGCAGGTTCTCCTTCTCCTGGCATATAGTTACCTGCCTTTTGTTGATAAACAGAGGAATCTGGAGATCCAAGTTCATAACTCCCCGAAAGTGGCTACACAGATTGATAGGGTGGTTCTGAAGGCATATGGCATGCTTGCCTTTATAGTCGAGGCATTGAGTTCAAAACCCAGGAAGTTATGTTGCTGCTTTATAAAATTCTAGTTAGGCCACATCTGGAGTATTGGATACAGTTCTGATAGGAAGGATTCCATGGCTTTGGAAAGGTGCAGAAGCCACAGGGAGGGTGTACAACAGGGGATGCTGGGATTGAACTTTGAACTCTGAAGCCACAAGCTGTAACAGGATCGCACTGTCCGCTGCGCTACCATGGCGCCCACAGACACCCTACTTTCTGTTGCACTGACTGGTTAAAGCACTGCCCTTTCCCTTCAGTTCTTTCACAGGGCCACTTTATACACACAATGAACCATGAGCTCCCTCTGCCGGTTGGCTCAGGATCGGTTCTATACACTGCTGAATAACCTGACGGAGCCTCACATTTACGCTATGACTGACGTTCATGTCTCTGGAGTGCAGCTCGAACCAATGACCTCACTCAGAAGGGAGAATGCTATTACTGAACCATGCCTGCCCCCCTGGCGACAAACTGTGGGAGTAAGGTGGAGTGTCAGGTCAGATCAGCCAAATACAGTTCTGCAGCACCACTGTATTTAAGCCTGTTTAAACTGGCATTGATATAAGAGTCATAACTGAAATTCAGAGGAATTTTTTTCAAAATGGTCACACACACACACACACACACACACACACACCCCCACCCTACTTGATTTTCAGAGTGGTTTGTGATCAATTGATTTTCAGAAAATTCCAGTTTGATGTTGTGTAAATTAGTTCAGGTTTTCTCTCAGTTAAACCCAATTTAGTAACTGAACTTGAGGTCTCTGATTGAATTGGTAGTCTCAATTCGTAGTCTGTAATTAAACTTAATTTTACCTAGTTCAACCCAATTTCCTCTGATTAAATGTAATGCTCTTTGATTCCAAACATTCTGATTTATTCTTTGGCCTAGATTTGACCTGGGTGCAGCAAGCAATTAAGAAAGCAAACAATAAATTGGCCTTTGTTGACAGAGAATTTGAACTCAAGAGATGAGAAATAATGTGCACAGGTCTAATCACCCCATAAGACCATAAGACATAAGAGCAGAATTAGGCCATTCAGCCCATCGAGTCTGCTTCACCATTCCATCATGGCTAATCCCAAATCCCACTCAACCCCATACACCTGCCTTCTCGCCATAACACTTTGATGCCCTGCCCGATCAGGAAACAATCAATTTTCACTTTAAATATGCCCACAGACTTGGCCTCCACAGCTGTCTGTGGCAGAGAATTCCACAGATCCACTACACTCTGGCTAAAACAAATTCCTCCTTACCTCTGCTCTAAAGGGTTGCCCCTCAATTTTGAGGCTGTGCCCTCTAGTTCCAGACACCCCCACCACAGGAAACATCCTCTCCACATCCACCTTATCCAGTCCTTTCAACATTCAGTAGGTTTCAGTGAGATCCCCACGCATTCTTCTAAGCTCCAGTGAGAACAGGACAAAAGCTGCTCATATGTTAACCCTTTCATTCCCAGAATCATCCTCAAAAACCTTCTCTGGACTCACCCCAATGACAACACTTCTTTTCTGAGATATGAGGCCCAAATCTATAAAGTGTGGTCTGACCAGTGTCTTATAAAGCCTCAACACTATCATCGTGTTTTTATATTCTAATCCCCTTGAAATAAATGTTGACATTGCATGTGCCTTCTTTACTACAGACTCAACCTGTAAATTAACCTTCTGGGAGTCCTGCACGAGGACTCCTCAGTCCCTCTGCACCCCTGATGTTTGAACCTTCTCCCCAGTTAGATAATAGTCTGCACTTTAGTTCCTTTTACCAAAATTCATTATCATACATTTCCCAAGACGGTATTCCATCTGCTATATTTTTTGCCCATTCTTCCAATCTGCCTAAGTGTTTCTGCAATCGCATTGCTTCCTACGCAATACCTACCCCTCCACCTATCTTTGTATCATCCGCAGACTTTGCCAAAAAGCCAGAAAATTCCATGATCCAAATCATTGACAAACAATGTGAAAAGTATCAGTCCCAATACTGACCGCGAGGAACACCACCAGTCACTGGCATCTAACTAGAAAATGTTCCCTTTATTCCCACTTGCTGCCTCTTGCTTGTCAGCCATTCCTTTATCCATGCCAGTATCTTTCCTGTAACACCACAGGATTTTATCTTGTTAAGCAGCCTCAAGTGTGGCACCTTATCAAATGCCTTCTGAAGATCCAAGTAAATGACATCCACTACATCTCCTTTGTCCACCCTGCTTGTTACTTCCTTGAAGAACTCTCAATAACTTGTCAGGCAAGATTTGCCTTTACAGATACTATGCTGACTTTGACTTATTTTAACATTAGTCTCCAAGTACCTCAAAACCTCATCCTTAATAATAGACTCCAATACTTTTCCAACCACTGGGGTCAGGCTTACCGGCCTATAATTTTATTTTGCCTTCCTTAAAGAGTGGAGTGAAGTTTGCAATCTTCCAGTCCTCTGGGACCATGCCAGAATCAAGTGATCTCTCTCAGGGCTCTGGGATGTAATCCATCTGCTCCAGGTAACTTAAAGTTATTATAAATAATGCTTCAGGGTATTTGAAGGCACATGAAAACATAGGCCAAAGTAAGCATGGTTTCTTCAAAGAGAAATCTTGCCTGACAAATCATGTTGGAATTCTTTGAGGAAATAGCAGCCAGGATATACAAAGGTGAATCAGGGAATGTTGTTTAATTGGATTTTCAGAAAGCTTTTGACAAGGTGTCACTCATGAGATTGTTTATTAAGATAAAAGTCCATGATATTACAGGAAAGATACTAGCATGGATAGAAGACTGGCTGACTGGCTGACTGGCAGGAGGTAAAGAGTGGGAATAAAGGTTGACAGTGTTGTTAAGAAGGCATATGGTGTGTTGGCCTTCATCAACTGTGCGACTGAGTTCAATAGCTGTGAGGTAATGTTGCAGCTATGTAAGACCTTCATCAGGTGTGCTGTGTTCAGTTCTGGTCAGTTCAGTACAGAGGATGGATAGATACTATAGAAAGAGAACAGAGGAGATTTACAAGGATGTTGCCTGGATTGGAGAGACTTGGAGCGACGGAGGATGGGAGGAGACCTTATACAGGTGTACAAGATGATGAGAAGCATTGATCGTGTGGATAGTCAGAGGCTTTTTCCCAGGGCTGAAATGGCTAACACAAGAGGGCACAGTTTTAAGGTGCTTGGAAGTAGGTACAGAAGGAATGTCAGGGGTAAATTTTTCACACAGAGAGTGGTGAGTGCGTGGAATGTACTGCTGGTGACGGTGGTGGAGGTGGATACAATAGGCTCTTTTAAGAGACTCTTAGATAGGTACATGGAGCTTAGAAAAATAGAGGCCTATGCAGTAAGGAAATTCTAGGCAATTTCCAGAGTAGGTTACATGGTTGGTACAACATTGTGGACTGAAGGCCTGTAATGTGCTGTAGATTTCTATGTTCTGTGTTCTAAAGGAGGCCTTTCTGGTTGGCTGCTGGTGACTGGTTGTGTGCTGCAGGGGTCTGTGTTGGGACCACTTCTTTTCACGTTGTATGTCAATGATTTGGATGCAAGAATTGATGGCTTTGTGGCCAAGTTTGCAAACAATACAAAGATAGGTGGAAGAGCAGGTAGCATTGATGAAGCAGGGAGTCTCTAGAAGGACTTAGACAGATAAGGAGAATGGGCAAAGATGTGTCAGATGGAATATTTTACTTATTATTTATTGAAATGCAGTGGGGAATTGGTCTTCAGGGTCTTCGAGCCACATTGCCCAGCAATCCCCCGATTTGATCCTAGCCTAATTATGGGACAATTTTCAATTAACCTACCAACTGGTTCATTTTTGGACTGTGGGAGGAAACTGGAGCACCCAGAGGAAACCCACGCAGTCATGGGGAGAATGTGCAAAATCTTTACAGGCAGTGGCAGGAATTGAACCTGGGTCGCCTGTAGTGTAAAGCATTGTGCTAACCACTACACTACCGTGCCGCCTCATATAGTAAAGGAAAGTTGCATGGTCATGCACTTTGGTAGAAGAAATAAAGGTGTAGACTATTTTATAAATAGGGAGTAATTCAGAGATCTTGGATGCAGAGGGACTTGGGATTACTCGTGAAGGATTCCCTAAAGATTAACTCCTCATAGGTTGAATCGATAGTAAGGAAGACAGATGAAGTGTTCACATTCATTTTGAGAGGATTAGACTATCAAAGCAAGGATGTAATGCTGAAGCTTTATAAGGCATTAGTCAGACCACATTAGGAGTATTGTCTTGGGCCCCTTATTTAAGAAAGAATGTGCTCATATTGGAGAAAATCCAGAGGAGGTTTACAAAAAAGAGCCTGAGAATGATGGGTTAACATACTGTATGAGGAGCGTTTGATTGCTTTGGGCCTGTACTCGCTGGAGTTTAGAAGAGTGAGGAGGGAATATTGAAACCTATGTAATTTTGAAAGAAACAAGGGAGAATCTGCAGATGCTGGCAATCCAAGCAATACACACAAAATGCTGAAGGAACTCAGCAGACCGGGTAGCATTTATGGAAAAGAGTGTAGTCAATGTTTCGGGCTGAAACCCTCCAGCATATTGAAAAGCCTCGACAGAGTGGGCGTAGAGAGGAAACACAAAATACCCTGCAGATGCTGGGGTCAAAGCAACACTCACAACACGCTGGAGGAACTCAGCAGGTCGGGCAGCATCCGTGGAAACGATCAATGTTTCGGGCCGGAAGGGTTCCGGCCTGAAACGTTGACTGATCGTTTCCACAGATGCTGCCGGACCTGCTGAGTTCCTCCAGCATGTTGTGAGTGTGGGTGTAGAGAGGATATTTCCTGTAGTAGGGGACCAGAGGGCCTCAGAATATAAGGACTTCAGTTTCAAGTAGAGATGAGGAGAAATTTCTTTAGCCAGAGGGTGGTGCATCTGTGGAATTCATTGCCACGATGGCAGTGGAGGCCAAATGATTGGATATACTTAAAGCGGAGGTTGATAGATTTTTGATTAGTGAGGGTGTCAAAGGTTATGGGGAGAAAGGAGAAGAATGGGGTTGAGAGGGATAACAAAACAACCATCTTGAAATGGTGGAGCAGACTGAATAGGCCAGATGGCCAGATTCTGCTCCTATGTCTTATGGTCTTTGTTCCTCTCCATTGACGTTGCCTGATCTGCTGAGTGCCTCCTGCATTTTTTGTGTTACTCTGGATTTCCATCGTCTCCAGAATCTCTTTGTGTCTATGATTTCTAGAGTTTAGAACAACGAGAGGTGAAGATTTTAAAACCGCTTCGATGGTTATGGAGATTGACGGGACAGATGCAAGCATGATATTTCTCTTGGTCCTGGTGTCCTGATGTGAGTCACAGTCTCACACCAAGGGCTAAGCCACTTCAGGACTGAGTTAGGAGGAAATTCTTTACCCAATAATTGGTGGATCTTTTGGAATTCCTGGCCAGGAGAACCATGAAGCCTCAGTGGCTCCGTGTATTTGAGAGAGAGGTTGACAATTTTTTTTTTATCCTAAGGGCATAGAGTTTGGATGTGCTTTGACATAGTTTCCCTTTAAACCAGCAATTGATTGGTTTAAGGGAATAAAACCCTGCCCGGTTACCATCAGCATACAGCCTGTAGCACCAAAGGCTTAGGGTTCTGAAAGAGATAGTGGTACAGATTATGGAGGCATTAGTAATTATCTTTCAAAAATCATTGTACTCTGGCATGGTGCCAGAGGACTGAAAAATTGTAAATTTCACCCCACTCTTTAAGAAATGAGGATGGTGGAAGAAAGGAAGTTATAAACCAGTTAGCCTGACCTCAATGATTGGGAAGATGTTGGAGTCAATTGCTAAGGATGAGATTATGAAGTACTTAGTGACACAGGACAAGAGAGGACAAAGTCAGCGTGGTTTCCTTAAGGGAAAATCCTGCCTGATGAACCTGTTGAAATTCTTTGAGGAGATTACAAGTAGGATCGATAAAGGGGATGCAGTGAATGTTGCATATTTGGACTTTCAAAAGGTCTTTGACAAGGTGCCATACATGAGGCTGCTTACCAGGTTAAGAGCTCATAGTATTACAGGAAAGTTGCTGACATGGTTAGAGCATTGGCTAATTGGTCGGAGACAGTGAGTGGGAATAAAAGGATCCTTTTCTGGTTGGTTGCCAGTGACTACTAATGGTGTTCTGCAGGGGTCGTTGTTGGGACCGCTTCTTTTTATGCTGTATATCAATGAATTTCGATGATGGAATAGATGTCTTTGTTGCCAAGTTTGCAGATGATATGAAGATGAGTGGAGTGGCAGGTAGTGTTGAGGAAACTGATAAGCTGCAGAAGGACTTAGACAGATTAGGAGAATGGGCAAGAAGGTGGTAAATGAAATACAATCTTGGAAAATGCATCGTCATGAACTTTGGTAGAAGAAATAAATATGCAGACTATTTTCTAAACAGGGAAAAAATCCAAAAATCTGAGGTACAAAAGAACTTGGGAGTCCTTGCACTGAACACCGTGAAGGTTAACTTGCAGGAGTAGTCAGTGGTGAGGAAGGTAAATGCAATGTTAGCATTCATTTCAAGAGGTCTAGAATACAAGAGCAGGGATGTGATGCTGAGGCTTTATGAGGCACTGGTGAGGCCTCACCTTGAGTATTGTGAACAGTTTTTGGCCCCTCATCTAAGAAAAGATGTGTTGGCATTGGAGAGGGTCCAGAGGACGTTTACAAGGATGATTACAGGAATGAAAGGGTTATCATACGAGGAACGTTTGATGGCTCTGGGTTTGTACTCGCTAGAATTCAGAGGGATGATGGGGGAGCTCATTGAAACGTTTTGAATGTTGAAAGGCCTAGACAGAGTAGGTGTGGAAAGGATGTTTCCCATAGTAGGGGAGTCTATGACAAGAAGGCACAGCTTCATGATAGAGGGACATCCATTTAAAACAGAAATGCCTAGAAATTTCTTTAGGCAGAGGGTAGGGAGTTTTCGGAATTTATTACCACAGGAAGTTGTGGGGGCCAGGTCATTGGGTGTATTTAAGGCAGAGCTTGATAGGTTCTTGATTGGACGTGGCATCAAAAGTTATGGAGAGAAGGCTGGGGAATGGGGTTGAGGAGGGGAAAAACAGATCAGCCATGATTGGATGGTGGAGCAGACTCGATGGGCCAAATGGCTTAAATCTGCTCCTATGTCTTATGGTCCTATGGTTTTAAGTAGTGGATATGGCCAAGTTCTTCACAGGTAAAGCCCTCTCCACCCTTGAGTACATCCACATGAAATGCTGTTGCAGGAAAACAGGGACTACCACCACCAAGGACATGCTCTCTTCTTGTACTGCCATCAGGACAAACGTACTCACACCACCAGGCTCAGGAACTGTTTTTACCTTCAACCCTTAGGCTCGGGAACCAAAGAGGATAACTCCATCGTTTGAAACATTCCCACCACCTACGGGCTCACTGTCAAGTACTCTTCATCATCTCATGTTCTTGATATTTATTGTTGTTATTCTTTCTTTCTTTTTGTATTTGCACCATTTGCTGTCTTTTGTACACTGGTTGAATGCCCAAGTTGGTGCGGTCTTTCATTGATTCTATTATGGTTATTATTCTATGGTTTATTATGCCCGCAATAAAATGAATCTCAAACTTGGTGTCACTATAAGTTTGGCTCAACAGGCTTCGGTGAGAACAGCCAGAGGCCAGGGTAGGTTCCGGTAAGTTTCTTGTTCAGATTGATTAGAGTAGAGAGAATGCCAGGCAGGATGTTGGAATGCTCCTCTTGCAGGATGTGGGAGGTCAGGGAGCCCTCCGGTGCTGCAGCTCCTAACAAACTGCGTTAGGGAACTGGAGCAGGAGCTGGATGACCTGCGGATCATTCGGGAGAATGAGGAGTTTATAGATCGTAGCTACAGGGAGGTAGTTACGCCAAAGGAGCAGAGGACAGGAAATTGGGTCACTGTCAGGCAAGGGAAGGGGAAAGGGCAGGCAGAGCAGGGTTCCCCTGTGGCCATTCCCCTCAACAACAAGTATACCGCATTGGATACTGTTGGGGGGGATGACTTACCTGGGACAAGCTGCAGTAGCCGGATCTCTGGCACTGAGTCTGGCTCTGCAGTGCAGAAGGGAGGGTGGAAAAAGAGGAGAGCGGTAGTGATAGGGGACTCGATAGTTAGAGGTGCAGATAGGAGGTTCTGTGGTCGTGACAAAGAATCCAGGATGGTTTGTTGCCTCCCGGGTGCCAGGGTCAAGGATGTCTCTGATGGCTTGCATGACATTCTGAAGTGGGAGAGTGATCAGCCAGATGTCGTGGTGCACATCGGTACCAATGACATAGCAAGGAAGAGTGAGGAGGTCCTGGAGAGTGAGTATAGAGAGCTTGGTAGGAAGTTGAAAAGCAGGACCTCAAGAGTGGTAATCTCAGGATTGCTACCTGTGCTACGTGCCAGTGAGGGTAAGAATAGGATGCTCTGGAGGATGAACAAGTGGCTGAGGAACTGGTGTAGGGGGCAGGGTTTCAGATTTCAGGATCATTGGGACCTCTCCTGGGGCAGGTGGGACCTGTACAAGAGAGACGGGTTACACTTGAACTACAGGGGGACCAATATCCTTTCAGAGAGGTTTGTTGGTGCTATTGGGGAGGCTTTAAACTAGATTTGCAGGGGGATGGGAACCAGAGTGCCAGTGCTGACAGTGTGGCTGGGGTGAAAATAAATGATGTTAAAAGTTCAAACAAATCCACTAATAGAAAGGTTGTGAGTGGTGGTAAAAATCTTCTGAGATGTATATATTTGAATGCTAGGAGTATTGCAGGGAAGGCGGATGAGTTGAGGGCGTGGATTGACACGTGGAATTATGATGTTGTTGCAATTAGTGAAACTTGGCTACAGGAGGGGCAGGACTGGCAGCTTAATATTCCAGGGTTCCGATGTTTCAGATGTAATCGAGGCAGAGGAATGAAAGGTGGGGGAGTAGCATTGCTTGTTAGGGAAAATATTACAGCAGTGCTCAGGCAGGACAGATTAGAGGACTTGTCTACTGAGTCCTTATGGGTGGAACTGAGAAACAGGAAAGGTATGGCCACGTTAGTGGGATTGTATTACAGACCACCCAATAGTCAATGAGAATTGGGAGAGCAAATCTGCAGAGAGATAGCAGGCAACTGCAGGAAACATAAAGTTGTGGTGGTAGGGGATTTTAATTTTCCATATATTGACTGGGACTCCCATACTGTTAGGGGTCTAGATGGTTTAGAGTTTGTAAAATGTGTTCAGGAAAGTTTTCTAAATCACTATATAGAGGGATCAACTAGAGGGGATGCAATATTGGATCTCCTGTTAGGAAACGAGTTAGGACAAGTGACGGAAGTCCGTGTAGGGGAGCACTTTGGTTCCAGTGATCATAACACCATTAGTTTCAACTTGATCATGGACAAGGATAGATTTCGTCCTAGGGTTGAGATTCTGAACTGGAAGAAGGCCAAATTTGAAGAAATGAGAAAGGATCTAAAAAGCATGGATTAGGACAAGTTGTTCTCTGGCAAAGATGTGATCGGTAGGTGGGAAGCCTCCAAAGGAGAAATTTTGAGAGTGCAGAGTTTGTATGTTCCTGTCAGGATTAAAGGCAAAGTGAATAGGAATAAGGAACCTTGGTTCTCAAGGGATATTGCAACTCTGATAAAGAAGAAGAGGGAGTTGTATGACATGTGTAGGAAACAGGGAGTAAATAAGGTGCTTGAGGAGTATAAGAAGTTCAAGAAAATACTTAAGAAAGAAATCAGGAGGGCTAAAAGAGGACATGAGGTTGCCTTGGCAGACAAAGTGCGGGATAATCCATAGAGCTTTTACAGGTATATTAAGAGCAAAAGGATTGTAAGGGATAAAATTGGTCCTCTTGAAGATCAGAGTGGTCGGTTATGTGCGGAACCAAAGGAAATGGGGGAGACCTTAAATAGGTTTTTGCGTCTGTATTTACTAAGGAAACTGGCATGAAGTCTATGGAATTAAGGGAAACAAGTAGTGAGATCATGGAAACTGTACGGATTGAAAAGGAGGAGGTGCTTGCTGTCTTGAGGAAAATTAAAGTGGATAAATCCCCGGGACCTGACAGGGTGTTCCCTTGGACCTTGAAGGAGACCGGTGTTGAAATTGCAGGGGCCCTGGCAGAAATATTTAAAATGTCGCTGTCTACAGGTGAGGTGCCGGAGGATTGGAGAGTGGCTCATGTTGTTCCATTGTTTAAAAAAGGATCGAAAAGTAATCCGGGAAATTATAGGCCAGTAAATTTAATGTCGGTAGTAGGTAAGTTATTGGAGGGAGTACTAAGAGACAGAATCTACAAACATTTGGATAGACAGGGACTTATTAGGGAGAGTCAACATGGCTTTGTGTGTGGTAGGTCATGTTTGACCAATCTGTTGGAGTTTTTCGAGGAGGTTACCAGGAAAGTTGATGAAGGGAAGGCAGTGGATATTGTCTACATGGACTTCAGTAAGGCCTTTGACAAGGTCCCGCATGGGAGGTTAGTTAAGAAAATTCAGTCGCTAGGGACACATGGAGAGGTGGTAAATTGGATTAGACATTGGCTCAATGGAAGAAGCCAAAGATTGCTTCTCCAAGTGGAGGCCTGTGACTAGTGGTGTGCCACAGGGATCAGTGCTGGGTCCATTGTTATTTGTCATCTATATCAATGATCTGGATGATAATGTGGTAAATTGGATCAGCAAATTTGCTGATGATACAAAGATTGGAGGTGTAGTAGACAGTGAGGAAGGTTTTCAGAGCCTGCAGAGGGACTTGGACCAGCTGAAAAAATGGGCTGAAAAATGGCAGATGGAGCTTAATACAGACAAGTGTGAGGTATTGCACGTTGGAAGGACAAACCAAGGTAGAACATACAGGGTTAATGGTAAGGCACTGAGGAGTGCAGTAGAACAGAGGGATCTGGGAATACAGATACAAAATTCCCTAATTGACTTGAGAAACTCAGTTACAGAGAAAGGTTGAATAGGTTAGGCCTTTATTCCCTGGAGCGTAGGAGAATGAGGGGAGATTTGATAGAGGTATATAAAATTATGATGGGTATAGATAGGGTGAATGCAAGCAGGCTTTTTCCACTGAGGCAAGGGGAGAAAAAAACCAGAGGACATGGGTTAAGGGTGAGGGGGGAAAAGTTTAAAGGGAACATTGGGGGGGCTTCACACAGAGAGTGGTGGGAGTATGGAATGAGCTGCCAGAGGAGGTGGTAAATGCGGGTTCTTTTTTAACATTTAAGAATAAATTGGATAGATACATGGATGGGAGGTGTATGGAGGGATATGGTCCGTGTGCAGGTCGGTGGGACTAGGCAGAAAATGGTTCGGCACAGCCAAGAAGGGCCAAAAAGCCTGTTTCTGTGCTGTAGTTTTTCTATGGTTTCTATATATGGTGACATGTATGTACTTTGATAAGAAATTCAGAGAGCAAATGTTGTGTTGGCCTTCACTGTGAGAGGAATTTGAATACAAGAATGAAGCCATTTCACCGTAAGTATGTAAGGCTGTACATCTAATGTTATATATCATTTTGCTCTCCTGTCTCATTCACTCCATAGCACACATTTTCAAGGTACACTTTCTTTCTTTGGTCACAGGTACGTGTCTTTACCTTCTCAGTTGGACAGCACAACTATGATGTCACGCCTCTGCAGTGGATGGCCTGCACAAATAAAGGTTTGTAATAGCATGGCTGCATGACTGCATGGTAGTGCAAATGCATGGCAGTATGAATGTATTGCTACATGGTAGCAAGACTGCGTGGTTGTCACAGAGTCCGTCCTTCACTCTAGGATACTGGAAATTATTAATAGTTCAATCCATCAGACGAGGTATGTTAGATCAGGGACACAACCAGAATCAGGTTTATTATCACTGACATATATCATGAAATTTGTTTTATGCAGCAGCAGTAAAATGCAATACATAAAAATTACTAAAATTACAGTAAGAAATATATGCAGGTGTCCCCCGCTTTTCGAACGTTCGCTTTACAAAACCTCACTGTTATGAAAGACCTACATTAGTACCCTGGTTTCGCTTTCAGAAGGTGTTTTCACTGTTACGAAAAAAAAGCAGCACGTGATAAAAGGCAGCGCGCGCCCCGAGCAGCCACTCTCCCCCGGATTCGGAATGGCATTGCTTAAACACGTGCCTGTGAGCAGCCGTTTGCAAGATGAGTTCTAAGGTATCGGAAGAGCCTGAAAGAGTTTGTAAGGGTGTTACACTTGGCGTAAAACTAGACATAATTAAGGATTTGATCATGGTGAACGAAGTAAGGACATCGTGAGTTTGGCTTGTGGAAGCTGACGAACATGATGTTGAAGAGGTTTTGGTATCCCATGACCAAGAACTGATAGATGAAGAGCTTATGCAATTGGAAGAAAAAAGGATAACAATCGAAACCGAATGAGTAATGATAAAGTACGACTTTAATCTTGAAAGGGTACGTCGGTTTAGGGGATATTTGCAAGATGGTTTGAGTCATTACAAAGAACTGTATGATAGAAAAATGCGCGAGGCTCAGCAGTCAAGCAAGCCTTCCACATCAGCCACAGCAGACGACGAACCTCGACCTTCGACATTGAGGCGAGTAGTCATAGGGGAAGATGAGCTGCCTGCTCTAATGGAAACAGATGATGAGATGACACCCCAGTGTCCCACCACCCCAACCCCCAGGCCACAGACAGATACCAATTCGCGGAGAATGCAACGGTAGCCGGGAGACACACAGCACATCTTTAAGAAAAAAGCCAAAATAAACATGCTAATTAATTAGGTGCTGCCCAACACGTAATTGTCGGCCCAGATCAGAGACGACGCAATCGGAAATTGGCACTGATCTGGGCCGACAATTATGTGTCGGGCGGCACCTAATTAATTAGCTTGTTTATTTATGCTTTTTTCTTAAATGTATGCTGTGTGCCTCCCGGCTACCGCTGCATTCCTACATGCTTCGCGGCAATGTATCACTCGGCGGCCTGGAGGGTGGGGGCCACTGCACCACCCAACCTGCTACGACTCAGTCTAACACACCATCATCAGTGTGCTCAGCGCTGTCTTCCCAATTCCCGTAAGTGATACTACACTGTACATACGTTATTTCTACTTTATATTGGCTGTGTATTTTTACGTGTTATTTGGTATGATTTGGCAGCTTCATAGCTTAAAGGTTACTGGAGAGAGTGTTTTTGCCAACGGCACTTGCGTGAGATTTTCACTACGGAGAACAGTTCAGTAATGATTGTGGAAAAGTATTTCTACTTTATATAGGCTGTGTATTTATCATATCATTCCTGCTTTTACTATATGTTACTGTTATTTTAGGTTTTATGTGTTATTTGGCATGACTTGGTAGGTAATTTTTGGGTCTGCGAACGCTCACAAAATTTTCCCATATAAATAAATGGTAATTGCTTCTTCGCTTTACGACATTTCGGCTTATGAACCGTTTCATAGGAACACTCTACCTTCGGATGGTGGTGGAAACCTGTATATCAAATAAATAGTGATGATGGGTTCATGGACTGTTCCGAAATCTGATGGTAGAGGGAAAGAAGCTGATCCTAAAACATTGAGTGTGTGCTTTCAGGTTCCTATCCATCCTCCCTGATGGCAGCAATGAGAAGAGGGCACGTCCTGGGTGATGGGGGTCCTAATTGATGGATGCTGTCTTTTTTGAGGCATCACCTTTTGAAGTTGTCCTCGATGATGGGAAGGCTCATGCCCATATGGAGCTGTGAAGGACGCAGTGTGTGACAGCAGGGACAAGAACATGTATTGTAAGAGATGGACATAGTGTATTAGTCCATAGAGAAACACTTTGTGTTCATCAGTAACGGACACAATGAGTGAGGCGAGGGATAAACATGAAGTGTTGGACAGTGACAGAGTGCGTTGGACCAGTAACAGACATGGTGTGTTAGACCAGAAACATACATGGTGTGTAAGACCAGGAACATAAATGATGTGTTAGACCAGGGACAGACACGGTGTGTTAGACCAGGGACTGATAAGGTGTGTTAGACCAAAGAGAGATAAGGTGTGATAGACCAGGAACACCATGTCGTGGAGAGACAATTGTCGGTAGATGACAGCTGGGGATGGACGGAATGAACAAGGGAAGAAGACAACTTAGTGGACAATTGAATGTGTGTATGTGAGATCACTGGGGACGTGAGTTACTTGAAATTGGAAAGTTCAATATTTATGTCATGGAGTTGTAAACTACCCAAGCAAATTAAGAGATTTGTTCTTCCATTTTGTATTTGGCATCTGTCACAATAGAGAGGACTGAGAAAAGAGACAGGTTGGTGTGGCAATGAAAAGGACAGTTAAAATGGCATGCAACCAGGAATATGAGATGCCCATTAACCTGCTGAATTCTTGCGTTCTGCTTTCAGTCTAAATTCCAGATTCCCTTTTGTCTGCAAGGTGATGGAATTTCTTTAAAGGTAGCAGATTTTGCTGAGAACTGTCCTTTGATTGGACTCCTTACAGGAAGTAGAGTGGGGTAAAGAGCAGTTGAGATACCTGTGGGTTCTAGATTTCTATGTATACATTAGCCTGTCTCCTGAGTTGGAGACAGATAGATCATTCAGGAGGGACAATGCACAGATGTCATCCAGCCTAGATGGGGTAACTGGCAGAGTACTAAAGACCAGTGATGATCAACCAGCTGGAATGTTCACTTGAACCTTTAACTTCTCATTCAGTAGTCTGAGGTACCCACCTGCTTCAAGCAGACCTCAGTTATACTGGTGCCTAAGAAGAACGTGGTAACCTGTCTTAATGACAAGGCATAGAGTCATAGAACACTACAGCACAGAAACAGACCCTTCGGCCTATCTAGTCCATGCCAAACCTTGATTCTGCCTAGTTCCATCAAGCTGCACCTGGACCATAGCCCTCCCATCCATGTACCTATCCTAATTTCTCTTGAGTGTTGAAATTGACTCTGCATTTTTTCTCTTGCACTGACAGCTAGTTCCACTCTTATCACCCTCTGAGTGGAGAAATTCTCCCTCATGTTCCCTTTAAACCTTTCACCTTTCACCCTTAACCCGTAACTTCTAGTTCTAGTCTCACCCAATCTCAGTGGAAAAAGCCTGCTTGCACTTACCCCTCAAAAATGTGTATACCTCTATCAAATTGCCCCTAAATCTTCTACATTCTAGGGAACGAAGTCAAAGCTAATGTACACTTATTATCAAAATATACTTGTAGTATGCAACTCTGAAATTCATCTTCCTGCAGATAGCCATGATACGAAGAAACACCATGGGACCCATTCAAAGAAACATCAAGCACCCCATATGCAAAAAAAGAACAAATCATACAACAGCAAAAAACAAGCGAATAACACACAGAATATTAAACATCAAACCGCAGAGTTCTTGAAACAGACTAGGAATGTTCAGTTTAGTTCCGTTCGATTCAGTTTACTGCTGTGTCATTCAGTGACTGCAGGCTGCTGAACCAGTCTGCCCCGATCTAAATCGTGCAAAATGGCAGTAAAAAGGAATAACCAGAAACATATATAACATGAACTGCTGAGTCCTCAACAAACCATGCCAATCAAACCTTGCCCAAGACCCAAGACCCCTACACCTTCCTCCGACAGCAGTGAGCGACAGGGAGGGGGAGACCAGTCAGTGCTGAACACCTGCTCACCTTCTGCTCTCGCCCACTCAACCTCTCACTCAATGTCAGGAAAAGCAAAGAGCTGGTTATTGACTGCGGGAGGAGAAAACCGGAGGTCCATCATGGGTAAAGCCCTCATCACCATTGAGAACATCTACAAGGATCATTGTCCCAGGACAGCAGCGTCTGTCATCAGGGATCCCCACCATCCAGGACATGCCCTCTTCTCAGTGCTGCCATCAGGAAGGAGGTACAGGAGCCTTAGGATCCACACCACCAGGATCAGGAACAGATATTACCCCTCAGCTATCAGGCTCTTGAAACAGTGGGGGTTGTTTCTTTTTTCTTCTTTTGTATTTGCACACTTTGTTGGCTTTTGCAGATTGGTTGTTCGTCCGTCTTGTTGGGTGCAGCCTTTCACTGATTCTATGTTTCTTGGACTTACTGTGTACACCTGCAAGAAAATGAATCTCAGGGTTGTATATGGTGACATATATGTACTTTGATAATAAATTTCCTTTGAATTTTGAACTTTGAACCTTGAACATAAAGGGAGAGTCAGGCATTGAACATGTGAAGGTAAGGGTAGTTCAGATCATTCATCTTTATTTTTTTTCCATTTTTTTCCTCTGGGAGTAGTGGACCTACCCAGCCTGAACAACAGAGCATATCTCCCTGCATTCTCTGTTCCATGTTCTTTTGCCAATATTCTTGCTCTCTAACTACTCCATTCTCTATTCCATCAGATAATATTCTTTATAATTTATCCCCATGGTAACCCCAGGCTTAATCTATCAGACATCTCCCTTCCAAGTTGCGATGCAGGGCCCTCCAGCTGAAACATTAACTCTGTTTCTCTTCCCGCAGATGCAACCTGACCTGATGATTTGACTGACCAGCGTTTTCTGTTTTGATTTCAGCAGCAAGTTGCCAGGGGTGCTATGTTGCAGCGTAAGGAGATAGTCTTTGGAATAGAGGAGGTTGAGGGGGTTCTTATAGAGGTGTACAAAATTATGAGAAGCCTAGTAGGGTAGATAGTAGGAAACTTTGCCCCCTATCAGAGCCATCTAAAATTAGTGTGATAAAAACAAACAACTGATGGAACTCAGCAGGTCGAGGAATATCTGTAGGGAGAAAGAAAGTGTTGCCGTTTCAAGGATTTGACAAGAAATATGGATAATTACTGCAGCAATTAGCACAATTGCTTTACATCAATGTTTCCCAACCTTTTGTAGCCCAGCCTAAAGCACCTTCATTATTGCCAACACCCCCCAAAGCACCAAAATACTTGCCAACACCCTCCTGAAGAACCTTCATACTTGCCAACACCCCTCTTAGGCACAATATACTTTCCAGCGTCCCCATAGTGTAAAAACATGTCTACCATATGCTAACATGAGAAAAATGATTCTGGTTTAAACCTACTTACACAGTACCTGTACAGCAGCTTCGATATCAATGTGACCCTTGAGCTTGATGATTTCTTGCAAGAGTTGAAATATCTGGTTCAAGTTGTGACAGCAAAAGCCTCAAGTCTCCACACATAACAATGTCCAAGCGGTTTTTGTTTTTTGTGAGTATGTGGTTTTTTGCAATGAGCTTCTCTCAGTAAGGTAAAAGGATGGAAAATACATGGAAAATCAGCTTGACTCTTGTCCAAAGACCAGGAAACTTCGTATGACAGTGTAGCCACATGCCACAAAAGCCAACAGTTTTAAAAAGCATTTTTGCTTGTTCATCGTTCTGAATTTCAATAACCTCCTTTTGCAAGCTCTCTTCCTGCTTTTTCCATCTTGCAAAGAAATGGCTTAATTACCCAGTCCAGAATTTCCAGATCGTTCAAATCCTTCAGTCAATTCTGAAAATCCTTCTTCAGTGACTGCAGGTGTAAGCAATACTCTTGCAAATCGTTGTCTGTGAAAGAGAGTGCCATACTTTCCATGCAGGGAAACTGTGAGAACATTCTTCTTCCAATGCTTTGCTTATATATTTCCAATTTTCTGATAAACAGGGACATTGCATTTTTGCCTGGATTAAATTGAAATTTTCACCCTGTAGTTTCATATTTACAATGTTCATTTTGTCATACGGATCAGCTAGGTATGCCACATCTCCATGTAGAAGTTCAATCATATTTCCTAAGCTGTTGTCAACTTTGAGCAAAAATTCACAGTGTCAAAAAGATCAAGGAAACATTTCAAGCAGTAGCCTTTTGACAGTGTGAGATTGTCCACACTTTTTCACTTCAGTGTGAAGCAAGCATTCAAACTCTTATCATAATTTTGGCATAACCTGCAAAATATTCTGCTATTTAATGGATGAGCTTTAATTTTGTTGATAGCAGATATTACAGGAGTCACGCTTGAAAAAAAAAGTTGCTGGCTGAGGTTTTTGGCTGCAAGATGTTGATGATGAATTACACAATAGATTGCAACAGACTTGGAATTTCTTTTTCCTTAAATGCCACTAAACCAACATGGTGACCTGTCAGATATGGTTTTCCATCTGTTACCCAAGAAATCATGTTCTTATTCAGAATACTTTTATTCTCAATGTACATTTTGAGTTTGTCATAGGTTGATTCTCCACTGATATTTGTTTTTAACTTTTCCATTTTTGCTAAACTGAACACATGCCATTAGCAATGCCTTGTCTCGCACAGTTCACTCATCCAGTTGTATCCCAAATTCTGCTTTTTGTAGCTCTGTTGATATTCAATACAATACTCATTTCGTCAATACTACGAGCTACAGTGTTATTACTCAAAGGAATTGATTTTAAAATACTGGTATCCATTTTGAGAACTGTGGTGAGCACTTAGGATGCAACAGGAATTATTAATCTTTCACCAACTGTATGAGATTTTCCACACTTTGTTGTCATTTTGAAAATGTTATAAGAAGCATTGAGACCACTATCAAGGTCATTTTTTGCTTTCTTGACAAATGACTGGAGTGTGCAATACTTTTCAAATGCTTCTTTCATCTTCTGGAACAGAGTAACACCCTAAGTAGCCTTTACAGGGTGTCTTTTATGGAAGTGTTCTTCCAATCTTGATAGTTTCATGCCTTCATTAAACAGTACATTATTAGAAATAAGAGACATGGGGCAGCACTGATCTGATGGGAATGGAATAAAACCGAACTCCAGGTATGTAACATTGTATTGGCACACCTCCCGTAGTTTCTGTTTCTTAGCAGGATTAGAATTCAAGGACTCACTACCTTCAGACTCAGAGATCGTGTCATATGTATTTACCCATCATTAACGGGGCTAAATTAAAATAAAAATATTAACACAACTATGAATGCCTATCGGATGTTGACGACGGCAGCGAGTTGACACGGTTGGCCAAGTCAAGGTGCCATTTAACGTCCTCCCCACCCACCCCCCAAGAATCTTGAACTCCCTCCAACAACTTCTATTTCCCTACCACCCCCCTTGGGAATCACTAATTCAAAGCAATCACTGATCAGGGATCAACTCCTCCTTCTGTCTGTAAGGAGTTTGTACATTCCCCGGAGATTCCTTCAGGTATTCTAGTTCCCTCCCACGTTCCAATGAGCTATGTCGCCCAGCACCCACCTATTTAACACTAGCCTAATCACAGGACAATTTACAGTGACCAATTACCCTCCTAACCATGGGGGAAACTGTCACAACCACGGATTCGGCAGTGCAGTAGATACAGCAATTACGCTTGTGATTTTGCATGTGTTAGCTAATTATTATTTAATCATGATAGTATTTAACTCTATACTTGTCGTCATAGTGCTCGTTGAGACTTGGACAGAGCATAGCAACGCTCCGCTGTGGTTTTGCATTTGGCCTTCCCTGAGATATTGGGCTTTCAAGTCAACTGACTCTGAAGACTAGCGGTGTTCGTTTAATGTTTAGGAAGAGGTGCAGAAACGTCGACTGCACCTCTTCCTAGAGATGCTGCCTGGCCTGCTGCGTTCACCAGCAACTTTGATGTGTGTTGCTTGAATTTCCAGCATCTGCAGAATTCCTGTTGTTTTCGTTTAATGTTTAGATGTTCTTTTCAGTCGCGGTGTAGGCTTCGTTTTCCTTTTGAGAGTTTTAGTTAACAGCTCTGTTTGGCCTAACATTTATTGTTTTGTTTTCCTTTTAACACTGTTCTTATTAAAGTCCGTGAGCTATCGACCTACTTCAGTGTGTCTCACTCCACACTTGGGCCATATCTGAACCCGGCAATAGCAAGTCTCGACCAATAAAGATGGACCCAGCAGAGACAGAGAGGGAGAGAGCGAGCGAGCAGCTGACCTTGGACGATGCCGACCAAGCATAGTCCGGCTAAAGCGGCGTTTCACCACTGCCCTGCTGCTGCAACAGCCAGACCCATCTCAGCCATTCATTGTCAGGCTGGATGCATCCAATGCAGGCATTGGAGCTGTCCTCTCTCAGCGCTCGTCTGCGGATAGCCAGCTGCACCCCTGTGCCTTTCTTTCCCGTCACTTGACTCCGGCAGAGACAATTATGATGTTGGGAACCGGAAGCTTCTGGCTGTCAAGGAGGCCCTCGAGGAATGGTGACACTGGCTGGAGGGGGCAGAGCATCCATTCTTGGTCTGGACAGATCACAAAAACTTCTACTATATTCAGGTTGCTAGACTCAACTCTCGTCAAGCCCCGTGGGCTCTCTTCACACGGTTCAATTTCATCCTCACTTGTTGTTCCAGCAGCAAGAATACAAAGGCCGATGCTCTCTCCCGGAAGTTCAATGGATCTGGGAACAATGCCGATCCAGAGCCCATTCTTCCTCTCTCGTGTATCGCTGCTCCGGTGATCTGGGGGATAGAGGCAGACGTGAGGGCCGCCCAGCAATCAGATCCAGCCCGAATGGGGTTCCTCCCAACCAGCTGTTTGTTCCTGCTGCATTACTCCTCCCTTCTGGCTGGACATCTGGGAATACAACAGACTCAGGAGTTTATAAAGAGACAATTTTGGTGGCCATCTATGTCCCAGGATGTCCACGACTTTGTATCTGCCTGTCCCACCTGCGCTGGGAACAAGTTATCACGCCAGCGTCCTGCGGGTCTGTTATGTCCACTGCCTGTGCCCCACCGCCCCTGGTCCCACCTCTCAGTAGATTTCATCACTGGTCTGCCCCCCCCCCCATCTAATGGAAACACAGCCATTTTGGTCGTTGTGGATTGATTTTCCAAAGCTGCCCACTTCATTACCCTCCCCAAGCTCCCATCAGCTCATGAGACTTACATAGATAGATAGATATACTTTATTAATCCGGAGGGAAATTTGGTTTCATTACAGCCGCACCAACCAAGAATAGAGCGTAAATGTAGCAATACAAAAACCCCAACAATCAAACACCAAAATGCAAACTATGCCAGATGGAAATAAGTCCAGGACCAGTCTATCGGCTCAGGGTGTCTGACCCTCCACGGGAGGAGCTGCATGTTCGATGGCCACAGGCAGGCACAACCTCCTGTTACGCCCAGTGTTGTATCTCAGTGGAATATCGCCGGAGTCCAACAGCAAAAAGTTCAATATCTGGTCTACAAAGATGTTCCTTGATCGTAATATGACCAGGATTGCACCATCCGTTGTTAACCAGAACAATAAGCGCCCAACTCCTTTACGCTTACCGCTCTCAGTGCTCATGGTTCAACATGTGTTCAGACTCCATGACTTTCCTCAAGACAGATTGTCTGATCATGGACCACAGCTCAATTCCCGCTTTTGAGCCAAGGCCAGCATCTTGTCTGGCTTCCACCCCTAATCTAATGGCCAGACTGAGAGAGTGAACCAGGAGTTGGAGACAACCCTGCGCTGTCTTGCCTCTTCCAACCCCACGTCCTGGAGCTCCCAATAGGTTTGGGCAGAGATTGCCCACAATAACCTCCAGTCATCCTCCTCAGGTACGTTTGCCTTTGAATGCCAGAAGGGATTCCAGCTCCCGCTCTTCCCTGATCTGGAGATCGACGTAGGAGTTCCTGCTGCTGAACAGCTGATCCAGCGCTACAAGCGCACCTGGAGACGAGCCAGGGCTTCTCTGCTGCGCGCCGAGAAACAACATTCCCGGCAGGCTGATCGGCTCCGTCGACAGGTAAGGCCATTCAAGCCAGGAGAGGAGATCTGGTTGGCATGAAGGGATCTTCCCCTGAAAGTCGAGATCCGGAAATTGACACCGCACTACGTGGGACCATTTGTAGTGGAAAAGGCTGTCAACAAGATGTTCTATTGATTGCATCTACCAGCATCACTGAAGATCCACCCAGTATTCCATGTGTCCAGCTCAAACCAGTTACCACATCTCCCCTGGCTCCAGTCACCCCACCTTCCCCTCCTTCCCGCCTGGTAGATGGTTCCCTTGTCTATACTGTGCGGCGCCTCCTGGCGTCTCGCCGGGTATGTGGTAAGGTCCAGTACCTTGTGGACTGGGATGGATATGGCCCAGAAGAACGTACTTGGATCTCGGCGAAGGACATCTTGGACACATCGTTGATCCACGACTTCCAGTGGACACAGGTCTGTGTTGCCTCAGGGGCTGTGCCTGGGGTTGGAGGGGGCCTTGTAACAACCACGGCTTTGGCAGCGCAGTAGATACGGCAATTGCGCTTGTGAATATGCACGTGTCAGCTAATTATTATTTAATTGTGATAGTTTTTAACTCCATGCTTGTCGTTGTAATGCTTGTCGAGACTCAGACAGAGCACAGCAACACTTTGCTGCTGTTTTGCATTTGGCCTTCCCTGAGACATTGGACTTTCAATTCAACTGACCCTGAAGACTGGCGGTATTCGTTTAATGTTCAGCTGTTCTTTTCAGCCGCAGTGTAGGCTTCATTTTCCTTTTGAGAGTTTTAGTTAACGACTCTGTTTGGCCTAGTGTTTATTGTTTTATTTTCCCTTTAACACTTCGTATTAAAGTCTGAACTATCAACCTGCTTCAGTGTACTCACTCCACACTTGGGCCATGTCCGAACCCGGTAACAAAAACGTGCAGATGCTGCACATGTGGCACAGGAATTGAACTCTGAACTCCAATGGCCTGAGCTGTAATTGCATTGTGCTAACAGCTATGCGACATGGTGCTATTTTGTGTGCTGGAAGCCTGGCAATCTGTGCCCAGCACTATCCTCACTTGATGCAAACGACATCTTTCACTGTATGTTTCAATGTACATATGACAAATAAAGCAAATCATTAGATCTTTACCACTGAGATCCAGGCACAGCTGTGGAAGCTGCAGGTGTTTCTTATCCTCTCCATTCACCGCATGCTCCATTCACCACAGGCTTTGAAGCTATTTAGAGTGGTGACCCTATGGGAGAATTCACTCCTGTGCCTGCTCCAACACAGGGACTCCACACGTTATTTGAGGGTGGAACCACACTTGGTGACATGCTGAGCATAGAGCGGGCATGTGGTAGGACAACCAACAATCTGCTTGGACTAAGCTCTATATCAGTAATTATCAGCCCACCAGGTGCAGACAAGCACAGCAAGATGCTCTGGGCAGGTGATCCCAGTTCTAAGCACATATCAACATCAGAGGCAGTACTTCCCATGTGGAAGTGATGCTCCTGTCTGGTCCAAAGCACGCAGATCCAGCTAGGGAAAGGAACTGGACAAGTATTCAAAGAAAAATATAGACAGCAGACTAGAGCTGTGATTGGGACAACTGCACTGTTCTTGCAAAGGGCAGCAGGGGTTCACTGAAAGGGCATGGCCACTTCCTGTATCGTAACCATGAGGCAACATCCAAGGGTCAAGGTCCCTGCTGCTACTACCTCCACCCAGGATGTAACCTGATGTTTTTACAATCTAAAGGTTGTTTAGAAGTCAAAAATGAGACATAAAGCTTGTTGTTTACGATCATTTTATTAAGTGGAAGAAGGGAAGAAGAAGCATAGTGTGACCCACCCATCTAGTCCCAATTTCCTGTGTTTGAACTGGATCCCTCTAAGCCAAACTCCTACCTGTATCTCTCCAAACAGTTCTTCAATAATACTATTGTACCAGTCTCAACCTCTTTCTCTGACAGCTTGTTTTATACACTCGTCATCCTCTGCATGAAAAATTGCTCCTAGTCCCTTTTAAATCTTTCCCCACTAACCCTAAATTTATGCCTCATAGTTCTGGACTCCCCTACACTGGGGAAAAGACCACTACTATCCACTTGATCTTTGACGCTCATGATTTTATAAACCTCTAAGGTCATGCATCAGTTTTCTTATCGGTAACTATCCGTGAGTTTTAAATCTCAAAAAGGTCATCCCTTAGTCTTTGACATTCCAAGCAATAAGGAATTAGGCTGGCCAAGCTCTCTTTATAACTCAGGATATCTAGTCCTACCAATATCCTTGCAAGTCTTTTCCTGTTTAATACTTATTACTGATTACACCACTGGCATTTACGGCAGCAATGAAGGTCCTCTGTATCTGGGGTGTTCAGCATTTCCTTCATGTCAGTAGTTTCCTCTTGGTTTTTGCTATTGTCAGTCATACAAGTCCTGTGGAGACTCAGGAATAACATCGCACTCAGATGTAGAAGGATTCTTCATTGATGCTTCTGTAATAATTCTGTTTTACCAGTCAGGGTTGTTAGCCCTGAGCTGAACCCCCAAAATGGGAGGACCTTGGACCACTCTTAGTTTGGCCTCCACCCTCTGAAAGTCCAAATATACAAAGTCCACTTCATCCCCTTTCTCTATCCTACTTGTAATCTGCTCAAAGAATTCCACAGGCAAGATTTTCCCTTAAGGACGCTATGCGACTCTTGTCCTGTGTCACTAAGTATAGGTACTCCATAACTTCATCCTTAACAATTGCCTCCAACATCTTCGCACCCACAGGTCAGGATAACTGGTCTATAATTTCCTTTCTGCTGTCTTCCTCCATTCTTAAAGAGTGCAGAGACATTTGCAATTTTCCAGTCCTCTGGCAGCATGTCAGAGTCTATTGATTCTTAAAAGATCATTTCTAATGCCTCCACAATCTCTATCACCTCCTCTTTTCAGAACCCTAGGATGAAGTTCATCTGGTCCGGGTGACTTATGTACCTTTACATCTTCCAGCTTTTTGAGCACCTTCTCCCTTGTAATGGAAACTGCACTCACTTCTTTTCCCTCACACCCTTCAACATCTGGCACACTGCTAGTTCTTCCTCAGTGAAGACTGCTAGATACTCATCTTGTTCATCTGCCATCTCCTTGTCACCCATTATTATTTCTCCTGCCTCATTTTCTAGCAGTCCTATATCCACTCTTCTCTATTTTATTTTGTACATACTTGAAAAAGCTTTTACTATCACTTCGATATTGTTTGCTAGTTTGCTTTCTTATTTCATCTTTTGCCTTCTATTGGTTTTTCAGTTGCTCTCTATAGGGTTTAAAGGCTTCCCAATCCTGTCTTCCTGTTATTTTTTGCTTTGTTGTATGCCTTCTCTTTTGCTTTTACGTTAGCTTTGACTTCCCTTGTCAGCCATGTTGTACTATTTTCCCATTTGAGTACTTCTTTGTTTTCAAAATGCATCTATTCTGCACCTTCCTCATTTTTCCCCAGACATTCATGCCATTGCAAATGTTGCTCCACTCTTTAAGGGGGGAGGGGGGGGACAAAAAAGAGGACATTATAGGCCAATTAGCCTAACCTCAGTGGTTGGGAAAGTGTTGGAGTCCATTATTAAGGAGGAAGTTTCAGGTACTTGGAGACTAATAATAAAATAAGTCAAAGTCAGCATGGTTTCATAGAATAGTACAGCACAGTACAGGTCCTTTGGCCCACAATGTTGTGCTGACTCTTAAACCCTGCCTCCCATATAACCCCCACCTGAAATTCCTCCATATACCTGACTAGTAGTCTCTTAAATTTCACTAGTGTATCTGTAAAGGGAAATCTTACCTGACAAATTTGTTGGAATTATTCGAGGAAATAACGAGCGGGGTGAACAAAGGAGAGACAGTGGATGTCATTTACTTAGATTTTCAGAAGGCATTTGATAAGGTGCCTCACATAAGGCTGCTTAACAAGATAAAATCCTATGCTTTTACAGAAAATATACTGGCATGGATAGAGAAATGGCTGACAGGCAGGAGGCAGCGAGTGGGAATAAAGAGAGCCTTTTCTGGTTGGCTGCCAATGACTAGTGGTGTTCCTCAGGGGTCAGTATTGGGACCACTATATTTCACATTGTTTGTCAATGATTTGGGTAATGGAATTGATGGCTTTGTGGAATGCTCTGCAACAGACTGTGGTTGAGGATAAGTCCATGAGGTATATTTAAAGCAGAAGTTGATAGATTCCTGTAGTCGGGGCATCAAGGGATATGGTGACAGGTGTATGGGTTGAATGGGATCCAGGATCAGCCATGATGAAATGGCAGAGCGGACTCAATGGGCTGAATGGCCTAATTTTGCTCCTATGTCTTATGGTCTTATTGTTGCTCTGCCGTCATCCCTACCAGTATCTCCTTCCAAATTACCTAGGCCAACTCCTCTCTCATACCACTGTAATTTCCTTTACTCCACTGAAATACTGCTACATTAGACCTTACTTTCTCCTTGTCAAATTTCAAGTTGAACTCAATCATATTATGATCACTGACTGCTAAGGGTTCTTTTACATTAAGCTCCCTAATCGCCTCTGGTTCATTAAATAACCCCAATCCAGTATAGCTGATTCCCTAGTAGGCTCAATGACAAACTGCTCTAAAAAGCCATCTCAAAGGCATTCAACAAACTCACTCTTGAGATCCATCTCCAACCTAATTTTCCCAATCAACCTGCATGTTGAAATCTCTCATGACTATCATAACGTTGTCCTTTTGACACGCCTTTTCTATTTCCCATTCAATCTGTGGTCCACATCCCAGCCACTGTTGGGAGGCCTGTATATAACTGCCATCAAGGTCCTTTTACCCTTGCAGTTTCTTAACACAGCTAACAAGAATTCAACACCTTCTGATCCTGTGTCACATCTTTCTACTGATTTGATGCCATTCTTTACCAGCCGAGCCACACCACACCCCTTCCTACTTTCCTATCCCTCCGATACAGCATGTAACCGTGGACATTCAGCTCCCAACTACTACCATCCTTCAGCCATGATTCAGTGATGGTCACAACATTAAATTTGACTATCTGTAATTGTGCAACAAGACTATTCACCTTATTTCTTATACTCTATGCATTGAGATATGAAGTTTGAGTATTGTATTTTCTACCCTTTTAGATTTTGTGTCCCTAATGCACTGATACTCACCCTGCTGGCTGCAGTTTTGTCCAATCACCTGCCTGCCCTTCCATACTGTCTGACTGCACGCTATCTTTGCTTTTTCACTATCTGTCTATCCTGAGTCTCTTCACTCTGATTCCCGTCCCCCTGCCAAATTAGTTTAAACCCTCCCCAATAGCTCTAATAAACTTGCCTACGAGAATATTGGTCCCCCTCGGGTTCAGATGCAACATGTCTCTTATCTAAGTATGTATATGTCACCATGTCCTATCTTGAAATTCATTTTCTTGCCAGCTTTATAAAGACATTCAGTAGAATTTGTGAAACCTATACTCAAAGTTCAAAGTAAATTTATTATCAAAGTACATACGAGGGGTGATTGATAAGTTCGTAGCCTAGGGTAGAAGGAGTCAATCTTAGAAAACCTAGCACATTTATTTTTCAACTTAGTCCCCTCCTACATGTACACACTTAGTCCAGCGGTCGCCGAGCATACGGATCCCTTCTTTGTAGAAGTGGTCCACAGCAGGAGTGATTGATAAGTTCATGGCCTAAGGTAGAAAGAGATGAGTTATTAATTTCAAACTTTCTGCATTATCACTCAAAGAGTTGAACTGCACATGCATGTAACAAGAGCGTCGTGGACCTCCAGGTGGTCCACAGCAGGGGTGATTGATAAGTTTGTGGCCTAAGGTAGAAGGCGATGAGTTATACAGCTCTCGTTACATGCACGTGCAGTTCAACTCTACAACTCTGCAGTTCTACAAAGAAGGGATCCATATGCTCCATGACCACTGGACTAAGTGTGTAAGTGTAAGAGAAATAAATGTGCTAGGTTTTCTAAAATTGACTCTTTCTACCTTATGATTATGAGGACACACAGTCCCCTTTTATTGTCATTCAGTAATGCATGCATTAAGAAATGATAAAAATTTTTTCCAGAATGCTATTACAAAAACACATGACAAACTGACTTAAAAACTAACAAAAACCACATAATTATATAGTTACAACAGTGCAAAACAATACCGTAACTTGATAAGAACAGACCATGGCACAGAAAAAGTCTCAGAGTCCCATCATCTCACGCAGATGGTAAACCCCCAGCGCCGCCAACTTGCCGATGCAGCATCCCGGAAGCATCCAACCACAGTCCAACTCCGAACCTGTCCGAAAAACTCCGAGCTTCCGACCACCTCCCGACACCGATGCACTAAGCACCATCTCTGCCGGGCGTTTCGACCCCAGCCCTGGTAACAGGCAATATGCAAAGCTGAGGATTTGGGGCCAACATTTCCGGAGATTCTCGCTTGTACAGTAGCAGCGGCAGCGAAGCAGGCATTTCAGAAGTTGCTCCAGATGTTCCTCTGCGCTTTCACGGCTGTCCCCATCAAATCCGGATTGATGCACGACCTCTAATTACAGATATCAACATTCAATCCAAACGGCCACGCGCGCTGCGTCACGCCGCCATCTTCTCCTCCCTTAGGCTACGAACTTATCAATCACCTCTCATATATGTCACCATATGCAACCCTGAGATTCACCTTTTTGTGGGCATTCACAGTAAATACAAAGAAACACAATAGAATCAATGAAAAACCACACACAAGGTGGATAAACAACCATTGTGCAAAAGGAAAGTGTGAAAATACAAAAGAAAAATAATAAATAAGCAATAAATATTGAGTATATCAAATAAAGTTTTCTTGAATTGTATTGAATTTATTTATATCTTACATCCATGCCACAACGTGAGGGACATAGAACATAGAATAGTACAGCACAGTACAGGCCCTTCGGCCCACAATGTTGTGCCGACCCTCAAACCCTGCCTCCCATATAAGCCCCCACCTTAGATTCCTCCATATACCTGTCTAGTAGTCTCTTAAATTTCACTAGTGTATCTGCCTCCACCACTGACTCAGGCAGTGCATTCCACACACCAACCACTCTCTGAGTAAAAAAACCTTCCTCTAATATCCCCCTTGAACTTCCCACCCCTTACCTTAAAGCCATGTCCTCTTGTATTGAGCAGTGGTGCCCTGGGGAAGAGGTGCTGGGTATCCACTCTATCTATTCCTCTTATTATCTTGTACACCTCTATCATGTCTTCTCTCATCCTCCTTCTCTCCAAAGAGTAAAGCCCTAGCTCTCTTAATCTCTGATCATAATGCATACTCTCCAAACCAGGCAGCATTCTGGTAAATCTCCTCTGTACCCTTTCCAATGCTTCCACATCCTTCCCATAGTGAGGTGACCAGAACTGGACACAGTACTCCAAGTGTGGCCTAACCAGAGTTTTATAGAGCTGCATCATTACCTTGCCACTCTTAAACTCTATCCCTCGACTTATGAAAGCTAACACCCCATAAGCTTTCTTAACTACCCTATCTACCTGTGAGGCAGCTTTCAGGGATCTGTGGACATGCACCCCCAGACCCCTCTGCTCCTCCACACTACCAAGTATCCTGCCATTTACTTTGTACTCTGCCTTGGAGTTTGTCCTTCCAAAGTGTACCACCTCACACTTCTCCGGGTTGAACTCCATCTGCCACTTCTCAGCCCACTTCTGCATCCTATCAATGTCTCTCTGCAATCTTTGACAATCCTCTACACTATCCACAACACCACCAACCTTTGTGTCGTCTGCAAACTTGCCAACCCACCCTTCTACCCCACATCCAGGTCGTTAATGAAAATCAGGGAGTATAAATCTTTGTGTTATGACTCCATTGCAATGTACAGACATGTGAATTTATAAGTCTGATGGCTTGTAGAAAGAAGCTGTCCTGCAGCCTGCTGGTCCTGGCTTTAATGCTGCAGTAGTACTTGCCAGACGGAAGCAGCTGAAAGAGTTCATGGTTGTGGTGACTGGTGTCCCCGATGATTTTCCAGGTCTTCTTTCTGCCCTGCTACTGTAAGTGTCCTCAATGGGGGGGAAGATCACATCCACAGATGTGCTGGGCTGTCTGTACCACATTCTGCACTGCCAAAGTGAGTCCATAGATGTGGGCATAGTTCAGTGAGGTTATCCCCTCTGGTTCAAGAGCCTGATGATTGAGACATAATAATTTTTTCTGAACCTGGTGGTGTGGGACCTAAGGCTCCTGTACCTTCTTCCTGATGGCAGCAGCAGCAAGAAGAGAGCATGGACTAGATGGTGGGGAACCCTGGTGATGGATTCTGCTTTCCTGCGACAGTACTCCTTGTAAATGTGCTCAGCTGTGAGGAGGCTTTACCCATGATGAACTGGGCTGTACCCACTACTTTTTGTAGACTTTTCCAGACCAGGCAGTATGCACTCCACTGTGCATCTAGAGTAGTTTGACAACATTTTAGATGACATGCTGAATCTTTGCAAAATTCTAAGAAACTCGAGGTGCTGCCATGCTTTCTTTGTTCTGGCACATGCTGGACCCAGGAAAAAATCTTCTGAAATGATAATGCAGAGGAATTGAAATTTACTGACCTTCTCCGCCTCTGATCTCCTGATGAGGACTGGCTCATGGATCCCCAGTTCCCTCCTCCTGTAATAATCAGCTCTTTGGTCTTGCTGCTATTGAGTGAGAGGTTATTGTTGTGGCACAACCCAGCCAGACTTCCAATCCCCTCCTACATGCTAATTCATCACTTCCTTTGAACCCTTGTGAAAAATAAGACAAAATAAAAATATGTAAGTAAGTAACACTGAGAACATGAATTGTATAGTCTTTAAAAATGAGTCTGCAGTGTGTGGAATCAGTTCAAAGTTGAGGTGAGTGACGTTATCCACACTGGTTCAGGAGCCTGATTACTATCGGGTAATAGTCGGTGCTGTGGGACCTAAGACTCCTTTGATCTTCCTTTCACAGATTCAGTCACAGCATTGTCTCTATCTTTGCAGGATATTACTTTGAAATCCCTTCCATTGGTGCAATTCGGATCAACACTCAGGTATGTGACATATTTTTCTAAAGTATGGATGAGGTGGACTGTGTGGGACAAAGAAAAGGTAGCTGAGTATGTTTCTTCTGCCAAAACTAATCGCTTCCTATCCTTTTGTGAATCTTGCTAGTCAGTGTCCTTTATGCACTCTGCACTGCAATCACAATGGGCTCAAAGGTACAATTTAATGTCAGAGAAACGTATACAACATACACCCTGAAATGCTTTTTCTTCACAAACATCCATGAAAACAGAGAAGTGCCCCAAAAAATGAATGACAGTTAAACGCGAGAACCCCAAAGTCCCTCCCCAGCTCCCCCTTCCCGTGCGTAAGTGGCGGCGAGCTACAATCCCCCTCCCCATACCGGCAAAACAAAAAGCACACCCGCTACCGGGCACAAGCGTGAGCTAAGCGATAGCAAAGACACAGACTTTTTCACCCCAAAGACTATCGCATTTCATCTGGTGTTCAGCAACCCACAGGTCCTCTCTCACCCTCATGAGAGGGAGGTGACACAATTTTCACAGCGAGCGGCAGGCATAACAACAACCCGCTGGTTTACAATGTTAAAAAGTCCGTTTCATCACTTCCTTCAAGCTCTGTGCCCGAAGATCACGAAGATCTTGGGCCTTCAGGCCCACAGCAAAAGATTTTCTGGTCTCCCCAACGACACACGAGTCTCCTGCCATGACACCAACCCTCAATCCGCCTGTTTCCAGAGCCCCGAGATCTTAGGCTTCCAAACACTAGGCCACCTCACAGGCCGACCCCTTGGCGTGCCGAACAACGGCCGGTCCTGAAACCCTGAGAACAGGTCCCATTCCCGCAAAGAACCGAAGTCAGTGTGTAACTCCTGGTCAGGGTCTTCAAAAGAACCCTGAAAGGGGAAAATAAAGATATTAAAGATGGAAATAGAGCTGTTTCGAGTCACCATTTAGCGCCATCTTAACTCCGCCTCCATCTCCATTAATGCCAGTTTCTATTAATGCTGGCTTTTTTCCTATATTTCTTACGTTTTGAGACATCAATGAATGGCACTTTTCCCACTAATTCCCTTCCACCACTTATTTCCCATTTCCTCTCACATGCCCAGTGAACCGCACCAATCCCCCATCTACTCCGGGGGCCATTTACAGTGGCAAATTAATCTATATCTACATCCATTACATCTCTGGGATGTGAGAAGAACCCAAATCAACCTGTGTGGATTCCCAGCAGATCAGGTAGTATCTGAGGGAAGTACAGACAGTCAATGTTTCATGTTGCGTCCCTTCATCTGGATGGAAATACTGAAGGGAGATTGATAGTGTAAAGTGGTGAGGGTAAGAGATGGAGCAGGTTCTGTCAACCGAATGGTGGATCCAGGTGGCGGGGGGGGGGGGCAGTGAGTTATAGGCAGATGGAGGAGGGAGCAGTGGAAAGAGTAACAGAAGGGTGCAGATGACAGAATCTGATAAGAGAGGAAGGTGGAATGTGAAATC
Source organism: Mobula birostris (assembly GCF_030028105.1). Taxonomy (NCBI): domain Eukaryota; kingdom Metazoa; phylum Chordata; class Chondrichthyes; order Myliobatiformes; family Myliobatidae; genus Mobula; species Mobula birostris. The sequence continues at coordinate 63,720,419 of NC_092385.1, forward strand.
AAGTAAGTGCAGAGGTGAACGATAGGGTGGTGTGTGTGCGATGGGCAGATGGACTGGGTAGAGGAGGGTGATGAAGGCTGGCATTGTTGTAAGAGGAGCTGGGGAGATCAGGAGGAGACCAATAAAGGACAGTGTCGTCACAGGTAGATAGGGTCGTAAAGAGAGCTTTTGATACATTGGCCTTTATTAATCAAAGTATTGAGCATAAGAGCTGGAATGTTATGATGAGGTTGTATAAGGCATTGGTGAGGCTGAATTTGGAGTATTGTGTTCAGTTTTGGTCACCAAATTACAGGAAGGATATAAATAAGGTTGAAAGAGTGCAGAGAAGGTTTACAAGGATGTTGCCGGGACTTGAGAAACTCAGTTACAGAGAAAGGTTGAATAGGTTAGGACTTTATTCCCTGGAGCGTAGAAGAATGAGGGGAGATTTGATAGAGGTATATAAAATTATGATGGGTATAGATAGAGTGAATGCAAGCAGGCTTTTTCCACGGAGGCAAGGGGAGAAAAAAACCAGAGGACATGGGTTAAGGGTGAGGGGGGAAAAGTTTAAAGGGAACATTAGTGGGGGCTTCTTCACACAGAGAGTGGTGGGAGTATGGAATGAGCTGCCAGACAAGGTGGTAAATGCGTGTTCTTTTTTAACATTTAAGAATAAATTGGACAGATACATGGATGGGAGGTGTATGGAGGGATATGGTCCGTGTGCAGGTCAGTGGGACTAGGCAGAAAATGGTTCGGCACAGCCAAGAAGGACCAAAGGGCCTGTTTCTGTGCTGTAGTTTCTATGGTTCTATGATTCTATGGACAAAAGAAACTGCTTACTTGAATTTGGAGAATTTAATGTTCAGTCCAGATGAACTGACCTACTGAGTTCCCCCAGCAGTCTGCTTCTTTTCTCTTCAGGCTTCAGTGATTCATTCTTACCTGGAGGGGTCTACCTCAAAAAGATTGAAAATAATTTGCTGTCTGACAGTTAAAATTATCAGCTGAATGTGTTTGTTTTTATTTTTTCTATGTTATAGGAGTATTTGGATGTTTTGGGTCGTCCCATGGTGATGGCAGGAAAGAAAGCCAAGAAGGTTCAGTGGACCAATGTCTATCAGGATGCTTTGGTAAGTCTATTTAGCAGCGGATGGATATCCAAGTGTCCACACAAACAGGCCTTCATTCTGATACTCTGTCTGATACACAGGAAAGAAATCATTGTTAAGCAGCACGTAAAATGGGTGAGAGTGGATTACCAGCCAGCTCTTGTGACAAAGCTGGTAAAGTCACTGCACAGTAATCTGCATTGAAACTGGATCTCAGCTGTCGCCTGGGTGGTGTTTATACCTTCACCGTGTGAGCACATGGGTTTACTCTGGGTGCTCAGGTTTTGTGTGCAGTTCAGCAAGTTAATTGGTCACTGAAAGTAGCCTCCAGTGTGTTGGGGAGAGGTAGAATCAGCTGTAAATTACCCTTCTATGGGAAAGTGGCAAAAAATATCAAGGAGGAGAAATTGGACCTACAAGGGAGTAAGTTGCAGACCTACAAAGAAAAAGATCTGATGGGATTACTCTGCTAAGTACAGTATAATCCAATGTTTGCATTGGCCCCATGTGCAAGTGAGGAGAGGACAAGCATAGGATCAAACATAATAGACATAGTGCTACGGGTTTGGACAGGGTTGAACCATAGAACCATAGAACACTACAGCACAGAAAACAGGCCTTTCGGCCCTTCTAGTCTGTGTCGAAACTTTATTCCACTAGTCCCATTGACCTGCACCCAGTCTATAACCCTCCAACCTCTCCCATCCATGTATCTATCCAATTTATTCTTAAAACTTAAGAGTGAGCCCGCATTTACCACATCCCACACTCCCACCACTCTCTGAGTGAAGAAGTTTCCCCTAATGTTCCCCCAAACCATCCCCCTTTCACCCAAAAGCCATGTCCTCTCGTATTTATCACTCCTAATCTAAGTGGAAAGAGCCTATTCGCATTTACTCTGTCTATACCCCTCATAATTTTGCAAACCCCTATCAAATCTCCCCTCATTCTTCTATGCTCCAAGGAATAAAGTCCTAACTTGTTCAATCTTTCGCTGTAACTCAACTCCTGAAGACCCGGCAACATCCTAGTAAATCTCTCTGCACTCTTTCAATCTTACTGATATCCTTCCTATAGTTAGGTGACCAGAACTGCACACAATACTCTAAATTTGGCCTCACCTATGTCTTATACAACCTCACCATAACATCCCAACTCCTATACTCAATACTTTGATTTATGAATGCCAGCATGCCAAAAGCCTTCTTTACAACCCTGTCTACCTGTGACGCCACTTTCAGGGAATTGTGTATCTGAACTTACAGATCCCGTTGTTCCTCCACACTCCTCAGTGCCCTACCATTTACTGTGTATATCCGATCTTGATTTGTCCTTGCAAAATGCAACACCTCACACTTGTCTGCATTAAATTCCATCTGCTATTTTCTGGTCCATTTTTCCAGTTGGTCCAATTCCCTCTGCAAGCTTTGAAAACCTTCCTCGCTGTCCACAACACCTCCAATCTTCGTGTCATCAGCAAACTTGCTGATCCAATTTACCACATTATCATCTAGATCATTGATATGGACAAGAAACAACAATGGTCCCAGCACAGATCCCTGAGGCACACCAATAGTCACAGGCCTACAGTCTGAGAAGCAATCATCCACTACCACTCTCTGTCTTCTCCCACACAGCCAATTTCGACTTCTCCATGGATACCTGGTGTCTGAACCTTCTGAACTAACCTCCCATGTGGGACCTTGTCAAAGGCCTTACTAAAGTCCATGTGGACAACATCCACAGCCTTTCCTTCATCTACTTTCTTGGTAACCTCCTCAAAAAACTCTACAAGATTTGTTAAACACAATCTACCACGCACAAAGCCATGCTGGCTATCCTTAACCAGCCCTTAGCTGTCCAAATACTTGTATATCCGATCTCTCAGAACACCTTCCAAAAATTTACCTACTATTGATGTCAGGCTCACCGGCCTGTAATTACTTGGTTTACTTTTGGAGCCTTTTTTAAACAACGGAACAGCATGAGCTACTCTCCAATCCTCTGGCACCGCACCCGTGGCTAAGGACATTTTAAGTATTTCTGTCAGGGCCCCTGCAATTTCTACACTGGTCTCTTTCAAGGTCCGAGGAAATATCATGTCAGGCCCGGGGGATTTATCTACCTTTATTCGCTGTAAGGCAGCAAGCACCTTTAATCTTTATATGTTCCATGACACTACTGCTTGTTTCCCTTCCTTCCATAAATGCTATGCCAGTTTCCTGAGTAAATACTGATGCAAAAAAACTGTCTAAGATCTCCCCATCTCGTGAGGCTCCACACATAGACGACCACTCTGATCTTCTAGCGGACCAATTTTGTCCCTTAATATCCTTTTACTCTTAACACACTTGTAGAAACCCTTTGGGTTTACCTTCACATTATCTGCCAAAGCAACCTCATATCTCCTTTTTGCCTTCCTGATTTCCTTCTTTAGTATTTTCTTACATTTTCTATACTCTTCAAGTACCTCATTTGTTCCTAGTTGCCTATACCTGCTATACACCTCTCTCTTTTTCTTAACCAGATAGCCAATATCCCTTGAAAACCAAAGTTCCCTATGCCTGTTAACTTTGCCTTTAATCCTGGCAGGAACATGCAAACTCTGCACTCTCAAAATTTTGCCTTTGAAGGCCTTCCACTCACTGAACACATCCTTCCCAGAAAACAACTTATCCCAATCCACTCTTCCTAGATCCTTCCTCATTTCCACAAAATTGGCCCTTCTCCAATTTAGAACCTCAACTTGAAGATCAGTCCTATTCTTATCCATAATTAACTTGAAACTAATGACATTATGGTCACTGGACCAAAAACGTTCGCCTACACATACTTCTGTCACCTGACCTGTCTGGTTCCCTAATTGGAGATCAAGTATTGCATCCTGTCTCGTTGGTACCTCCATATATTGATTTAGAAAACTTTCCTGAACACATTTGACAAACTCCAAGCCATCTAGCCCTTTCACAATCTGGGAGTCCCAGTCAATATGTGGAAAGTTAAAATCCCCTACTATTACAACTTTCTGTTTCTTACATCGGTCTGCTATCTCTCTACAGATTTGCTCCTCCAATTCTCTCTGACTGTTGGGCGGTCTATAATACAACCCTATTAGTGTGGTCACACCTTTCCCGTTCCTCAGCTCCACCCATATGGCCTCTGTAGACAAGCCCTCCGGGCTGCCCTGTCGACGCACAGCCGTGATATTTTCCCTGACTAGTAATGCACTCTTCCCCCTTTCATCCCTCCCCTTCTGTCACGTCTGAAACAACGGAACCCTGGAACATTAAGCTGCCAGTCCAGCCCTTCCTGCAACCAAGTCTCACTAATAGTAATAATGTCGTAATCCCACTTGCAAATCTACACCCCAATCTCATCTGCCTTACCTACAATGCTCATTGCATTGAAATAGATGCACCTGAGAACATTTCTATCATGTACGAACCTTTGATTACTGTCTATACTTTCAGTCCTCACATGACCTTCATCCTCCTCCACCTCACTATCTGCTCTAACACTCTGGTTCGCCTCCCCCTGCAAATCTAGATTAAACTCCCCAGAGCAGCACTAACAAAACTACCCGCAAGGATGTTAGTGCCCGTCTAGTTCAGGTGCAAACCGTCCCGTTGGAACAGGTCCCACCTTCCCTGGAAGGAAGCCCAATTGTCCAGAAACATGAAGCCCTCCCTCCTGCACCATCTCCTTAGCCAACTCCTTATCTTCCTATTTCTAGCCTTACTAGCACGTGGCATGGGTAGCAATCCTGAGATCGCAACCCTGGAGGTCCTGTCCTTCAACTTTGCACCTAACTCCCTAAACTCTTTTTGCAGGACCTCCTCCTCCTTCCTATCCACATTATTGGTCCTTACATGGACTACGACATCTGGCTGCTCACCCTCCCTCTTGAGAATACCGAGAACTCGATCCAAGATATCATGGACCCTGGCACCAGGGAGGCAACAGACCATCCAGGATTCTCGATCTCTCCCACAGAACCTCTTATCTGTCCCCCTAACTATCGAATCCCCTATCACTACTGCTCTCCTCTTTCCCCAACTTCTTTTCTGAGCTGAGGGTCCAGTCTCGGTCCCAGAGACACGATCACTACAATTTGTCCCTGGTAGCTCGTCCCCACCAACTGTATCCAAAATGGTATACTTCTTGTTGATGGGGTTCTCTGCTCTTTCTGTCTATTCTCCTTCCCTCTCCTGACAGTCACCTAGCTACCTGTCTCCTGACTTTTAGGGGTGATTATCTCCCTGAAACTCCTATTTCTGCCTCTGCCTCATGAATGATCTGAAGTTCATCCAGCTCCAGCTCCAGTTCCCTAACTCGGTTTGTCAGGAGCTGCAGCTGGATGCACCTTTTACAGGTGTAGTTATCAGGGACAATTGTGCTGTACCTGACTTCCCACTTACTGCATACGGACCACTTGACTGCCCTAACTGCTGCCTCCATTACCTACTCCTAAGTTAATTAAATTAATTAAAGGAATTTACCCGGCCTTACCTCACTGGGAGCAAGCTCGTCCTCAGCCTCTGCTCGCCGAAGCCTCTTGAGCCAAAGCCTCAAAGCTCCACTCCTACCCTGAGCCACTCACACACTGGCCGCTCCTCTCCAGTTACCCCTCCTTTTATAGTCATAGTCATACTTTATTGATCCCGGGGAAAATTGGTTTTCGTTACATTTGCACCATAAATAATAAATAGTAATAAAACCATAAATAGTTAAATAGTAATATGTAAATTATGCCAGTAAATTATGAAATAAGTCCAGGACTTATTGGCTCAAGGTGTCTGACCCTCCAAGGGAGGAGTTGTAAAGTTTGATGGCCACAGACAGGAATTACTTCCTATGACGCTCTGTGCTGCATCTCGGTGGAATGAGTCTCTGGCTGAATGTACTCCTGTGCCCACCCAGTACATTATGTAGTGGATGGGAGACATTGTCCAAGATAGCATGCAACTTGGACAGCATCCTCTTTTCAGACACCACCATTAGAGAGTCCAGTTCCATCTCCACAACATCACTGGCCTCACGAATGAGTTTGTTGATTCTGTTGGTGTCTGCTACCCTCAGCCTGCTGCCCCAGCACACAACAGCAAACATGATAGCACTGGCCACCACAGACTCGTAGAACATCCTCAGCATCGTCCGGCATATGTTAAAGGACCTCAGTCTCCTCAGAAAATAGAGACGGCTCTGAACAGCCTCAGTGTTCTTTGACCAGTCCAGTTTATTATCAATTCGTATACCCAAGTATTTGTAATCCTCCACCCTGTCCACACTAACCCCCTGGATGGAGTCACCGGTACCTTAGCTCTCCTCGGGTCTACCACCAGCCCCTTAGTCCCTACCAATTTGTCCCTACCAATTATTTCAAGTACTCACTCCCTCTAATAAACTAATCAACACTCTGTTTAACCCTTCAGTCACCCTCCACGCTTCTTTTAAAGCACTCTCACCTCAGTTCCTCAGCTGCTTCCCAGCACTCAGCATTCTCCTGAGCCCCTCGCTCCTCCTCCTGCTGCGATGGTCCCGGCGATCACATTGAATTTGCGAAATGTGTCCAGGAAAGTCAAAAAACAGAACAACCCACTGGAAAGGATGCAATACTGGACTTTCTCTGGGAAATTAGGCAGGCCAGGTAACTGAAGTGGCGGTCAAGGAACATTTTGGCTCTTCTTCTTATTCACGTGCCTTGCACGTTACACGCTTGAGCAATCATGGCTTTCCACATCAAATGATCCTATGCAGTGTCAATGATATCTCGCACACTTAGACCTGTTAGTTCTTCACGGTGTCCATATATTTTCTTCTTTGCCTTCCTCTTCCACGTTTCCCAGGCATACAGCCTTGTAATGTAAGGCATTCTATTTTTCCCTTTCTGATGACATGGCCCAGGAATTTAAGTTTCCTCTCATTTAATGTTCTCATTAAAGATCTTTTTGTATGGGCACGTTGGAGTACTGCCTTATTAGTTACCCTATCTCTATATGATATTTTCAGCATTCTTCCAAGAAACCACATTCCTGTTGCTTCTAAGTTTCTTTAGAGTTCTGGTGTTATAGTCCATGTTTCGGAAGCATACAGCAAGATTGACCAGATGTAACATTTTAGTAGCCTAAACCTTGTTGTCATAGAAATGTGTCTGTTGGTAAAAATGGGTTTCATTTTTTGAAAGTTGGTTTTGGCAATGGCAATTCTCCTTTTTATTTCTACTTTACTTCTAGCATCTTGTGATATAAAGCTTCCAAGGTAATTAAAACTGGTCTTTTGTTCAATCTCTTGGTTACTGATGTACAATTGGCAGTTGGGAGTATCCTGCTGTTTTGATATTACCATACATTTGGTTTTCTTACAATTGACAGTTAGACCAAAATCTGCACTTGTTTGTATTACTTTGTCTAGGAGGATTTGTAGGTCTTCTGCAGCACCTGCTATTAGGGTGGTATCGCATGCATATCTTATATTGTTGATGTTAACACCTCCAATTTTTATCCCATCTTGGTCTTTGGAGAATCATTTCAGAATAGACATTAAACAATTCAGGTGAGGCAATGCATCCCTGTCTAACTCCTCTTTTTTTTTAGTGACTAAAATTCAAAGAGGAGTTAGACAGGGATGGGTTGCCTCACTGGAATTGTTTAATTTTGGCTCTAGTGATCATAATTCTATAGGTTTTAAGATAGTGATGGAAATGAATAGATAGATCCACAGGTTAGGGTACTAAGCTGGAGTGGGGTGGGGCCAGTTTTGAAAGAGTTGGCCATTAAAAGACGAATGGAGTGGTTTGTGTATCTCAGAAACTGCTGATCCCCTGGCATTTTCATGCACAGCAGTGTCTAGAGTTCACAGAGAATGGTGTGAGAATACATCCAGTGAGCGGCAGTTCTGTGGGTGAAAATGCCTCGTTAATGACAGAGGTCAGAGGAGAATGACCAGACTGGTTCAAGCTGACAGGAAGGTGACAGTAACTCATATAACCACTAATTATAACAGTGGTGTGCAAGGAGCAACATACACAAAATACTGGAAGAACTCAGCAAGTCAGGCAGCATCAATGGGAGAGAATGAACAGTTGATATTTCATGCCGAGACCTTTCATCAGAGAGTTATATTCCACCTTATCTATGTCTGTTATTATTTTAAACATTTCTATTCATTCGCCTCTCATTCTCCAGTGTTCCTAGGAATAAACACTTAGCCTGGCCAATCTCTCCTTATAACTTAGGCCCTCTAGCCCTGGCAATGTCCTTGTTATTTGTTCTTGCAGAGTTGTGATCTGCAGAATCTCTTGTGTTTGTAGGGGAGGGGAGTCCAAAGCTAGGGGATAGATTTAGGGTGAGAGGGGGCTGAAGGGCAGAGGGTGGTGAGTGTATGGAGTGAGCTGCTGAGGAAATGGTTGAGGCAAGTACAATAGTATTATTCATGAAGCACATGGGCAGATATATGGAGTGAGTGGCCTGAAGGAAAATGGGAAGACCACAGGAAGTTGGGACTAGTCCAGTGGACAATGTGGTTTAAGACCATAAGACCATGGTTTGCGAGGACTTGCAGGGGTGAAAGACCTATAACCATGCTGCATTGTGTCCATCTGCAGCTGCACTGGCGTGTGCTGATGTATTGCTGCATGCTCATTTTGCAGAAACATGGCTCCTGGACAACATCTCAAGCAGCATCAGCCTTCGGGCCATGCCACTGAGGCACCTCGGCTATCTCTTTTGTGTAACTGTATCTTTTCCTGCTATCATACTCGATATGCTTTGTGCCTATTGGTACAGTGTTTTGCAGCTTGGCCCAGAGGAATGCTGTATATGTGTGTATGGTTGAATGACAAATAAACTTCAACTTATGACTGTATGGCAGCAACAAAACTTGTCAATCACACGGGACCAATTGCATTCTGAATTTTGATGGTGTGAAGGCTAAAGAGCTGAAGTTTAATGTATTTTGTTGCTTAAACTGGCTAAAAAATGTTTAACTTATAAAATGAAGCATTACATACAGTATGTGTGGAGCTTGAACAACTACAGAGTAGTGGGATTAAATGTTTTACTGAGTTTCTGCAAGTAACGGTACACACTGGGCAACTCACAATGCACACAGCGATAAACCAGGCCTGCCAAGACACAAAACGTGTACATTCAGGAGCATGTGCAAGAAGAGGGGGGCTTGCTGTGTGTAGGAGGCCCAGTCAATTCACTGCGCAGTCAATCAGCAGCCTGTGCACTTGCCACATTCTTGCAATCGATCTAATCATGGTTTGAAAGGATGACTTGCCTACATTAAATGTCAGACAATTTCTCTGAATAGAATGGATGTTATAATGCTTTTGTTTGCAAAACTATTAAATATACGTGTGTACGTTGCTAGTGTTTGGGATTGGAGGTATTCTGTACTTTGAGCAAATCAAGCTCATGATGCCAGGTGAAACAAAAAGGCACTTTACACTCCAGTGGCCTTTGCATTCTGTGAAGCTCATCCAGGTATTTCAAGAAATCTTCGCTTCAGCCTGATTTGTGCTGAGCCAACGAATCCAAGCAAGGTTCTCCAATGAGCTGAGCGAGGATATCGCCCTGTTGCAATTCCTGCTGAACAGCAGAGTTTTGGACAATGAACAAATCCCTACGTGCTTCAATGCTTCAGTAACTCAATGTTCTTAAAGATTAATGGCTTGGTAACGTTTCCTCCAGTTCACTGTCATCCTTTGTTGCACCACAGTTCCAGAGCACCTGGCATCCCACATAGGCCACTGCAGAGGCCAACAGGGCACGAGGAAGAGCCCTATGCAACCAAATGTCTGTTGGCAGGTTCTGTGAGGAATGGAGGGAGAAGCTCAGCACCATCTAATTCTTAGTGGTTGCGATGTATTAAGCCAGTCAGTGAGGCTAGGAACAGTGAGTAATGTTCTATACCATAAAATATAACATAGCTGTTTGCTTTCTGTTCCTAGAGCCTTGAATTGGTGATCACAGGGACAATGCCAGTTTTCAACATCACAATGGACAATGGCCAACAGGTACGTGCACAGGATGTGTATGGCTGGTCACACCAGCTTTAAAGAATCACATATGTAGCAAAGGGGCAGCACTTAGTAACAATTTCCTTTGCACCCTAGAACATTTTACCCTTAGCATTTTCAGTGCCAATTTGTAAGTTTCTCCAGTTATTAAAACAGAACATTACAGCACAGTAGAAGCCTATCAGCTCACGACTTTGTGCCAACATTTTAACCTACTCTAAGATCAACCTAACCCTTCCCTCCCGCAAAGTCCTCCATTTTTCTATTGACCATGTGCCTATGGTTTCTTAAAAGTTCCTAATGTATCTGTCTGTACCACCACCCATGTCAGCACATTCCACACCCCACCACTCTCTGATTAAAGAACTTACCTCTGACATTCCCCCACTCCCCAAACTTTCTTCCAATCACCTTAGAATTATGCCCCTCCTGGTATTCGCCACTTCCACCCTGGAAAAAAGTCTCTGGCTGTCCACTCTATCCATTCCTCTTATCACCTTGTACACCTCTATCAATTCACCTCCACCCTCCTTTCTCCAAAGAGAAAAGCCCTTGCTACTCAACTATCCTCATACGAAATCCTCTTAAATCTATGCAGAATTCTGGTAAATCTCTCCTGCACCCTCTCTAAAGCTTCCACATCCTTCCTTTAATGAGGCACCAAGAGCAAAACACAATGTTCGAAGTGTGGTGTAACCAGGGATTTACAGAGTTGCAACATTACATCTTGGCTCTTAAACTCAATCCCCTGAAGGTCAACACTAGATATGTTTTCTTACCACCCTATCACTGGTCGCTGGGTTATGCTGGCATAATATCTTTGCTTACGCCTCTTGTTTAGTTGGGCCCCAGGAGGTGAGTATTGTGAGGGCAAGAAGCCAAGGCAATGCCACTTTAATCAATTTATAGAATGAAGTTGAGCTTTGACCAGGAACCAGTCCAGACATCAGAAGTTTGGTAGGAGGAGATTTCACTCAGCTCCACTGCCTGAGTAGAAAAAAGCAGTAGTGCATTGCAGTAGAGTAATTGAGCTCTGACCACATTTGGGATTGCTTCGCAAGATTCCTGGATGGTATGTTGCCTCCTGGGTGCCAGAGTCTGGGACATCTCAGATCAAGTCCTCAGCATTGTTACGTGTGTGGGTGAACAGTCAAAGATTGTGGTCCAATGACGTACACAGTGAGTACTGCAGAGGGAGTTCAGGGAGTTAGGTGCTAAGTTAAAAGGCAAGAACTCCAGGGTTGTGCTCTCAGGATTGCTACTCATGCCACGTGCTAGTGAGGCCAGAACTATGAAGATTATACAGTTTAATAAGTAGCTAAGGAGTTGGTGTAGGAGGGAGGGCATAAGATATTTGGATCATTGGGCTCTCTTCCAGGGAAGGTGGGGCCTGTACAGAAGGGATGGTTTGCTCCTGAACCGGATAGGGACTAATATCCTAGCAAGAAGGTTTGTTAATGCTGCATGGTGGGGTTTAAACTGGAGTTGCAGGGGGATGGGAACCAGAGTGCCAGACAAGTTAGTAGAGAGACAAATGTTGGTAAGACCTCAGATTAAGTCAGGAATCAAAAGATTGAACATGGTGCGACTAGTCTCCTGAGCTGCGTATATTTTAATGTAAGAAGGATGGCAGGAAAAGCAGGTGAGCTCAGGGCATGGATCAACACCTGGAATTATGATATTGTAGCCATTAGTGAGACTTGGCTGCAGGAGGGGCAGGACTGGCAGCTCAATATTCTAGAGTTCTGTTGTTTTAGACGTGACAGAGTGGGAGGGATTAAAGGAGGAGGGGTGGCAATACTAGTCAGGGAAAATATCACGGCAGTGCTCCGTCAGGACAGACTGGAGAACTCTTCTAGTGAGGCGTTATGGGTGGAACTGAGAAATAAATGTGTGAACGTGTCTCCAACAGTCCTAAGGATTTAAAGGAACAAATTTGTAAAGGGATCACAGACTGCTGCAAGAAACATAAAGCTGTTATAGTGGGTGATTTTAACTTCCCACATATTGACTGGGAATACCATACTGTAAAAGGACTAGATGAGATAGAGTTTGTCAAATGTGTTCAGGAAAGTTTCCCTCATCAGTATGTAGAGTCCCAATGAGAGAGCATGTGATACTGGATCTGCAGTTAGGGAATAGTCAGAAAATTACGTAGAGAGTACTTTGCATTGAGTGACCACAATGCCATTTGTTTCAAAGTAAATATGCAAAAAGATAGGGCTGGTCCGTGGGTTGAGATTCTAAATTGGAGAAAGAAATGATTTGGCAAGTGTGGATTGGGACAGGCTGTTTTCTGGCAAAGGTGTACTTGGAAAGTGGGAGGCCTTCAAAAACAAAATTTTGAGAGTACAAAGCTTGTATGTGCCTGTCAGAATAAAAGATCAAGGTAACAAGTGTGGGAAATTGAGATATTGAGTCCCTGGTTAAGAGAAAAAAGAGGTGCACAGCTGGTATAGGCAGGTAGGAACAAATGAGTTGCTTATGGAATACAGGAAATGCAAGAGAACGCTTAAGAAAGAACGCAAACACGAGAAATTCTGCAAATGCTGGAAGTTCAAGCAACACACATCAAAGTTGCTGGTGAATGCAGCAGGCCAGGCAGCATCTCTAGGAAGAGGTACAGTCGACGTTTTGGGCCGAGACCCTTCATCAGGACTAACTGAAGGAAGAGTTAGTAAGAGATTTGAAAGTGGGAGGGGGAGGGGGAGATCGAAAATGATAGGAGAAGACAGGAGGGGGAGGGATGGAGCCAAGAGCTGGACAGGTGATTGGCAAAGGGGATATGAGAGGATCATGGGACAGGAGGCCCAGGGAGAAGGAAAAGGGGGAGGGGGGAAAACCCAGAGGATGGGCAAGGGGTATAGTGAGAGGGGTCGGTGTTGGGACCACTTCTTTTTATGCTGTATATCAATGTTTTAGACGATGGAATAGATTGCTTTGCTGCCAAGTTTGCAGATGACATGAAGATTGGTGGAGGGCTAGGTAGCATTGTGGAAACTGATAAGCTGCAGAAGGACTTAAACAGTTTGGGAGAATGGGCAAGAAAGTGGCAAATGAAATACAATTCTTACAAACAGATGGTAGTGAATGTTTGGTGTGGGGTGCCCGTGGGAAGTGATAGAGGGGGATTCCATTATAAATTTTAAAAGTCATTTCAACATTTAGTTCAATTCTGATGCCATCTACAAGGACTCTGTTGAATGCATGGGTTTTCCCTGGGTGCTCCGGTTTCCTCCTATGATCCCAAGAATTACCGGGTGGGGTAATTCGTCATTGTCCTATGATTAGATTAGGGTTAATCAGATTTGTTGGGATTGCTGGAATGACATGCCTTGAAGGGCTTGAGGACCTACTCTGCACTATATCACTAAATAAATAAATAAAAATCAATGTTTGGCATGATATGGGTCAAATGCAGGGAAGTGGAGTCAGCATGAGCAACTTTCCAGGCTGAATGTATCTACGACTCTGTTTATGTTCCAGAACCAGCTGATGCTTGGGGTGATGGGCATCGATGTGGCTCTTGATGACATCAAGAAGTTCACACCTCGCTACAATGTATGTACAATATTAGTATTTCACCTACACCATAAACAGGGTTCCAGCGATACTTCCAAGAACTTTAGCTTAGACACGATGTCTTGACAGCTATATCTGAGGAGTTTCTCAACTATTCACGTCACTGGGTGATTATAGGCACAGTATTACATCCACTTGCCTGAGGGAATGTTTCATTACAAGCAGTTCCTGGTCCAACAAGTCCCAGCGGAAGAGGAAGATAGGTTGAAGGATGGAGAACGTGGTAGAGGGAGGGCAGCGGGGAACAATGAGGAAGAGTGGTGGAGGTAGCATCCATTTGTCATGGGATAAGCCCACTCTCCACTATCCATTGCTTTTGGTCTAACAGCCTTACTTGCACTCCAGGACACACAGCCAGTCTTCTCAAGCAGACCAGATAGTTCAAAGATCACTGACTCCCCACAGACCCCAAAAATTTCCTTTACTTTTTGCAGCTGGGAAAGGTCAGCTGATAGGTTGTCAGAACTGTGAGGCAGCAGTGTTAACTCTTGCACCATTGTGCTACATTCCTTGAAGTTGTAGTTGTGAGTCATGTGCTCATTTTGCCAGTAACTGATCCAAGCAGAAGTATGAGTCTGCTGGGGAAATTGAAGGCACAATGTCAGTGTATCCATGAGTCCAGTGGAGGCTGGGGGCTGAAGAAGATGGCCTGTCCTGGGATTAGAGGACTGTTTATGTGGGTGGGTGAGAGGGAGGTACAGGGTTCATTTTGCTCTTGTTGCTTTGTCACTTTGTTATGATCTGTTTTGTGGTACTCTATGTTGTTCTGCTGAACATTGTGGACATGCTATGTTGTTCTGGTGAATGTCGTGGACATACTGTGTTGTTCTGCTGAACGTCGTGGACATACTGTGTTGTTCTGCTGAACGTCGTGGACATGCTGTGTTCTGCTGAACGTCGTGAACATGCTGTGTTGTTCTGCTGAACGTCGTGGACATGCTGTGTTGTTCTGCTGAACGTCGTGGACATGCTGTGTTGTTCTGCTGAACGTCGTGGACATGCTGTGTTGTTCTGCTGAACGTCGTGGACATGCTGTGTTGTTCTGCTGAACGTCGTGGACATGCTGTGTTGTTCTGCTAAACGTCGTGGACATGCTGTGTTGTTCTGGTGAATGTCGTGGACATGCTGTGTTGTTCTGCTGAACATTGTGGACATGCTGTGTTGTTCTGCTGAACGTCATGGACATGCTATGTTCGTGCCAGAATGTGTTCCACCACATGCGCTTCCCCCAGCACGTCCTTAGATCTGTTGGTTGTTAACACAAATGACACATTTTGCTGTATGTTCCCACGTACATGTGATAAATAAATCCCAACCTGAATCTGAAATTTACGAGGTATTCCTTAGCATCAGGTCCACCATTATTTGTAGACTTTCTCAACTTCTGCTAACTCCTCAAAGCAACAAATCCTGTAGAGTCATAGCAACAGCATCCAGAAGGAATAAACCAGAAACTACTATTTGACCGATAATTCTTTGAAATAGCCTTGCTGAGATCCATCCTATCACTGAATGCACGTTCAGCAGGCTGTATTTAAGGTGTCTTAGTGCTGTGACTTTGCGTCTTTTGTGATGAGGATGTCTCCGAGTTCACAGAAGGAGTCACGAGCTTCATCCGGAAGTGCATCGAGGATGTTGTACCCCAAAAATCGGTCAGGGTCTATCCAAACCAGACACCCTGGATCAACAGTTCCATGTGAGCAGCACTCACTGCGCGAGACAGAGCTTACGTTGCCGGTAATCAGCAGGAGCTCAAGAATTGCAGCTATGATCTGCTCAAAGTCACCAAGGCAGCGAAACAACAATACAGGGACAAAATCCAGACACAGCTCTCCACCACCAACACACACAGCTTATGGCAGCGTCTGCACACCATCGCAGACTTCAAAGCTAAACACAGTGGTGCTGCCAACATCGCTGCCTCTCTCTCAGCTGAGCTAAATCTTTTTTACGCTCAGTTCGATGTCGCCAACACTGAGCCCCTGAGGAGAGCCTCCGAAGAGACCTGCACCTTGGTCTTTTCTGAAGCTGAAGTACACAGGTGTTTCCAGTGAGTGGACAATCGCAAGGCTGCGGGACCGGCAGCATCCCAGGGTGGGTGCTCAGGATGTGCGTGACACAACTGGCAGGTGTGTTTAGACACTTTTAATCTCTCCATCTCCCAGTGTAGAGTGTCCTCCTGCTTCAAAACATCCACCATTGTCCCTGTACCTAAAAAGACCAAGGTAACATGTCTGAATGACTGGCGTCCTGTTGTACTCACCTCAATAATAAGCAAATGCTTTGAAAGGCTGGTCAAGGACGACATCTGCAGCATGCTACCACCCACAATGGACCCTCTACAATTCACCTACGGACACAACCAATTGACAAACGACACAATATCCACAGCTCTATACACGGTCCTTACACATCTGGAGAAGAAGGATGCTTATGTGAGAATGCTGTTCGTGGACTACAGCTCAGCATTCAACACCATAATTCCCTCCAGGCTTGAAAATAAACTCAGAGACCTTGACCATTACCCTGCCTTGTGCAGCTGAATCCTGGACTTCCTGTCAGATTGCCGGCAAGTGGTAAGAGTGGGCTCCCTCATCTCTGCCCCTCAACACAGGTGCCCCTCAAGCCTGTGTCCTTAGCCCCCTCCTTTACTCTCTATGTACCCATGACTGTGTCACTACCCACAGCGCCAACTGATGATACTACATTGATTGGCCTAATCTCAAATAATAACGAGGCAGCCTACAGAGAGGAAGTCATCGCCCTGACACAGTGGTGTCAAGAAAACAACCTCTCCCTCAGTGTCGCAAAATCAAAGGAGCTGGTTGTGGACTATGGGAGGAATGGAGACAGGGCAACCCCTATTGACATCAATGGATCTGGGGTTGAGAGGGTGAACAGCTTTAGGTTTCTCAGCATACACGTCACCGAGGATCTCATGGTCTGTACATACCGGCTGTGTGGTGAAAAAGGCACAACAGCACCTCTTTCACCTCAGACTGTTGAGGAAGTTTGGTATGAGCCCCCAAATCCCTAAGAACTTTCTACAGGGGCACAACTGAGAGCATCCTGACTGGCTGCATCACTGTCTAGTATGGGAACTGCAGATACCTGGGGATACGAATTGACAATAAACTGGACTGGTCAAAGAACACTGAGGCTGTCTACAGGAAGGGTCAGAGCCGTCTCTATTTCCTGAGGAGACTGAGGTCCTTTAACTACTGTCGGACGATGCTGAGGATGTTCTACGAGTCTGTGGTGGCCAGTGCAATCATGTTTGCTGTTGTGTGCTGGGGCAGCAGGCTGAGGGTAGCAGGCACCAACAGAATCAACAAACTCATTCGTAAGGCCAGTGATGTTGTGGGGATGGAACTGGACCTCTGACAGTGGTGTCTGAAAAGAGGATGCTGTCCAAGTTACATGCCATCTTGGACAATGTCTCCCATCCAATACATAATGTACTGGGTGGGCACAGGAGTACATTCAGCCAGAGACTCATTCCACCGAGATGCAGCACAGAGCGTCATAGGAAGTAATTCCTGTCTGTGGCCATCAAACTTTACAACTCCTCCCTTGGAGAGTCAGACACCCTGAGCCGATAGGCTGGTCCTGGACTTATTTCCTGGCATAATTTACATATTATTATTTAATTATTTATGGTTTTATATTGCTATATTTATACTCTATTCTGGGTTGGTGCAACTGTAATGAAAACCAATTTCCCTCGGGATCAATAAAGTATGACTATGACTATGACTAACTGTACTTCCCTCAATCGCAGGACTTTGCAGAAAGTGGCTTGGACTGTGCAGCACTGCAGACAGTGGTGTGAACTTTTCACTATTCAGGACATTTACAAAGACCAGTGTGTCTAAAAGGCCCAAAGAATTACTGGGGACCTGAGTCACCCCAACCACAATCTGTTCCAGCTGCTACCATGTGGGAAACGGTACTGCAACATAAAAGCCAGGACCAACAGGTTCTGGGACAGCTTCTTCCACCAGGCCATCAGACTGCTTAATTCATGCTGATACAATTGTATTTCTATATTATATTGACTGTCCTGTTGTACATGCTATTTATTACAAATTACTATGAATTGCACATTGTACATCTAGGTGGAGATGTAACATAAAGGATTTTACTCCTCTTGTATGTGAAGGATGTAAGGAATAAAGTCAATTCAATTCAGCTGGCTGTATTTAAGTGTATTAGTGATGTGGTTCTGCGTTCCAAGATGGCACCACTATTGAAGTTATCATCTGTGCTAGATTTTTATCACATCTTGAACAGCACTGACAAAGGGATATCAAAATTGAATTGGGGCAAAAATAGCAAAAGATGTAAGAAATGAATTATTGTTAGTTCCACACATTTGTACTCACTTCAGGGAGGAGGAGTTAGAACGCAATGGAACAAGGCCAAGCAAGGTTAATCATGTTCTCATCTCATCAAGACAAAGGGAAAGAAACCCCGTGGGTTTCCTCTGGGTGCTCCGGTTTCCTCCTACATTCCAAAGATGTGGGTGGGGTTAGTGAGCTGTGCACACACCAGGTTGGCACTGGTAGCATGCCAATACTTGTGGGCTGCTCAGCACATCCTCACTGATGAGATTTGACGCAAATGATCCATTTCATTGTATGTTCCGATGTACCTGTAACAAATAACACTAATCTAATCTAATTTCTGTTGCCTCCCTTTGTAATTTACAAGCAAATCATCTGCTGTGAGGTTTTTTTGCGATGGCCTATCCATAAGAGATTCCTGTTAATGTTTCCACTGTTTTCTCTCCACAGTTAGGTGGCAATGGGTACTTCTTTGCCATTGATCCAAATGGGTATGTACTGTTTCACCCCAACCTGCAGCCAAAGGTAAGCAATCTCAGCAGATTCCTCTTGTTTGCCAATCTATGTAATCATCCTTCGGCTCAGGTTGCAGTGTAACACTCAGCTACCGCGCAATTATTCATCAAAAGATTCCTTGTTTCATTATATTAGCAATACTTAGGCAGGCAGATGAACAAGTAGAGAATGGATGGATGGATATAGAGCATGTGCAAGCAGAGGGGATTAATCTGGCATCATGGTTGACAGGGAGATAATGGGCTGAACAGGCTGCACTGTTCTATGTTCAGTGTCCCCTGGATTTGAAGGCCCTCGCATGGACCCTATGAACAGATTCCAAATCTGGTGGTAACATCCTAAACTGATAATGAGGAGGAACTGTTGGATGAGGGTTCAGCATCAACAATTAGCTCCACAGCTGCAGTAAATTATTACATTAGTTAGTCAAAGGTATGAGCAGGCAGTGTGAAACTGATGTTACTGTCTTTGTGAATGGTGCTTCTTAGTGCTTCCTGAATCTGCTGTAGTCAAACACCCAAAATGTATTAAAGGAGTGTTCAGATCCATGAGCTATGGCCAAGACACTGAGTCAGAAATATATAAACCATTTATAGAATCGTAAACTTGTGCATCTGAGAAACTGGCCCTTCAGCCCAACTCATCCATGATGACCAAGGTGTCTACCGAGCTATTCCCAATTGTCTGTATTTGGCCTAGATCCCTCTAATTTTGTTTTTCATCGCTGTCCCTGTCCAAATGTCTTTTAATCATTGTTATTCTAACGGCTTCTACTACTTCCTCTGGCTGGCCATTCCATGTTCACACCACCCTCTGTGTGAAATCCTGCCCCTTGGGTCTCTTTTATGTCCTTCCTGTCTCACCCTGAATCAATGCCCTCTAGTTTTAGGCTTCCCTGTCTTGGGGAAAAGACTGACCCTAGACATTGAAACTGCACGCTGGGGAATTGTTTACTTTTGAATTTCTCTGATGGGTGTGGTACTGTCCACTTGTTTCTAATTCTTTCTCCTCTAGATTATAAACTTCCAAGAGCCGGTAACTCTGGACTTTCTGGATGCTGAACTGGAGGATGAAAACAAGGAATGGGTAAGAAGTAAAGGAGGAAAACAAAGTAATGAGATGCAAAGATAAAGCAACACACATCAAAGTTGCTGGTGAACGCAGCAGGCCAGACAGCATCTCTAGGAAGAGGTACAGTTGACATTTCGGGCTGAGACCCTTCATCAGGACTAACTAAAAGAAGAGCTAGTAAGAGATTTGAAAGTGGGAGGGGGATGGGGAGATCCAAAATGATAGGAGAAGACAGGAGGGGGAGGGATGGAGCCAAGAGCTGGACAGGTGATTGGCAAAGGGGATATGAGAGAATCATGGGACAGAAGGCCCAGAGAGAAAGACAAGGGGGGCGGGGAACCCAGAGGATGGGCAAGGAGTATAGTCAGAGGGACAGAGGGAGAAAAAGGAGAGTGAGAGAAAGAATGTGTGTATAAAAATAAATAACGGATGGGGTACGAGGGGGAGGTGGGGCATTAGCGGAAGTTAGAGAAGTCAATGTTCATGCCATAAGGTTGGAGTCTACCCAGACGGAATATAAGGTGTTGTTCCTCCAACCTGAGTGTGGCTTCACCTTTACAGTAGAGGAGGCCGTGGATAGACATGTCAGAATGGGAATTCCGTCTGGGTAGCCTCCAACCTGATGGCATGAACATTGACTTCTCTAACTTCCGCTAATGCCCCACCTCGCCCTCGTACTCCATCTGTTATTTATTTTTATACACACATTCTTTCTCTCACTCTCCCTTTTCTCCCTCTGTCCCTCTGACTATACCCCTTGCCCATCCTCTGGGTTCCCCCCCCCCTTGTCTTTCTCCCTGGGCCTCCTGTCCCATGATCCTCTCATTTCCCCTTTGCCAATCACCTGCCCAGCTCTTGGCTCCATCCCTCCCCCTCCTGTCTTCTCCTATCATTTTGGATCTCCTCCTCCCCTTCCCACTTTCATATCTCTTACTAACTCTTCCTTCAGTTAGTCCTGACGAAGGGTCTCAGCCTGAAACGTCGATGGTACCTCTTCCTAGAGATGCTGCCTGGCCTGTTGCGTTCACCAGCAACTTTGATGTGTGTTGCTTGAATTTCCAGCATCTGCAGAATTCCTGTTGTTTAGATGTAAGGATAAAGTTGGGTGCTGATTCATTCTCCAGTTAGCATCATCTCATGGAGAGAGTCAGATGGACATTATTCCTTCAAGTAAAGTACGCTCGAGGCATTAGAAATCTTTTATTTCCAACTGTTTCTGAGCATTGGTGTTGGTACTTCGCAGGAATATGTGCATGTTAGTGAGTTTCATTTTTTCTCTCAATAATCTCTACAATAAGAATATCTTTGTTGAAGTCAGCAGTTACTGCCCTTGAGTAGGGGTTGAGCCTGCTCTTCTACTGCTAAAGCATCAGTGGTGAAGTCATAGAGTCATAGAGCACAGGTGAAAGCCCTTTGGCCTCTGATGCTCACACCACCATTGAATCCAACAATGCTAAATCCACTTACCCTGTTACATCCAAAGCCTTTGATACCTGGGTGATTCAACCTCTTCTCCAGATGTTGGTTTAATGTAGTGTGAGTATCTGCCTTCACCACCCTCTCTAGGCAGTGCATTCTACAGTCAAAACGCTCCATGTGAACAATTTTCCCCTCAGATCATCTCTACATTTCCTCCCTCCCATCTTGGCATGTATGATGTTGCAGGCATCACTGAATCATGGCTGAAAGAAGATAATAGCTGGGAGCTTAATGCCCAAGAATAGACGTTGTATCAAAAGGCGTTGCTCTGTGGGTAGAAAATGAAATGAAATCAAAATGAAATCAAATTAGAAAGGAGCGATAAAGGGCCGGAAGGTGTTGAATCATTGTGGATAGAGCTCAGGATGGGCAAGAATAAAAAGACCCTGATGGGAATTATATACAGACCCCAAACAGTAGTAAAGGCGTGGTCTATAAATTACAATGGGAGAAAGAAATGCATGCCAAAAGGGCGGTGTTACAATACTCGTGGGGGAATACAATATGCAGGTAGATTGGAAAATCAGGTTGGTGCTGGATACCAAGATTTCTAGAATGCCTATGAGTGTCACATATACGGATTCAGCAGCGCAGTAGATACGGCAATTGTGCTTGTGAATTTGCACGTGTCAGCTAACTAATATTTAATCATGATAGTATTTAACTCCATACTTGTCATCATAGTGCTTGTTGAGATTTGGACAGAGCACAGCAATGCTTCGCTGCCTGTTTGTTTTCGGCCTTCCCTGAGAAATTGCACTCTTGAGTCAACTGACTCTGAAGACTGGCGGTATTCGTTTAATGTTTAGATGTTCTTTTCAGCCACAGTGTAGGCTTCGTTTTCCATTTGAGAGTTTTAGCCCTGTTTGGCCTAGCGTTTATTGTTTTCTTTTCCCTTTAACACTGTCCGTATTAAAGTCTGTGAACTATTGACCTGTTTCTGTGTCTCTCACTCTGCACTTGGGCCATATCTGAACCTGGTAACAATGGCTTTACAACCTGCCTTTATAGAGCAACTTATGGCTGAGCTCACGAGGGGATCAAATTTTTGGATTGGGTGTTGTGCAATGAACCAGAATTGATTAGAGAATTTAAGCTAAAGGAACGCCGAGGGGAAAGTGATCATAATATGATTGAATTCTTCATGAAATTTGAGGAGAAGCTAATGTCAGATGTATCAGTATTACAGTGGAGTAAAGGGAATTACAGAGGCATGAGAAAGGAGCTGGAAAAGAACACTGGCAGGGATGACGACAGAGAGCGATGGCTGAAATTTCTGGGAACAATTCAGAAGGTGCAGGATATACACACGCCAAAGAGGAAGGAATATTCTAAAGGCAAGATGACACAACTGTGGCTAACAAGAGAAGTCAAACCCACCCTAAAACCCTAAAAGAGGGCAAAAATTAGTGGGAAGTTAGAGGATTGGGAAGCTTTTAAAAACCAACAGAAGGAACTAAAAGAGTCATTATGAAGAAAAAGTTGGAATATGAAGGTAAGCTGACCGATAATGTTAAAGAGGACACCAAAAGTTTCTTCAGATACATGAAGTGTAAAAGAGAGTTGAAAGTAAATATCAGACTGCTGGAAAATGATGCTGGAGAGATAGTAATAGTGGACAGACTGAAATATTTTGCATCAGTCTTCACTGTGAAGACACTAAAAGTATACCAGAAGTTCGAGAGTGTCGGGGAAGAAGTGAGTGTGGTTGCTATTACTAGAGAGAAGGTTCTTGGGAAACTGAAAGGTCTGAAGATAGTTAAGACCCCTGGACCTATTGGTACACACCCCAGACTTCTGAAGGAGATGGCTGAAGGGATTGTGGAGATATCAATAATTATCTTACAAGAGTCAATTGATTCTGGCATGGTTTCGGAGAAATGCAAAATTGTAATTGTCATTCTGCTCTTCAAGAAGGGAGAGAGGCAGAAGAAAGGACATTATAGGTCAGTTAGTCTTATCTCAGTGGTTGGGAAGATGCTGGAGTCAATTATTAAGGATGTGATTTTGGGGTACTTGGAAGTGATGATAAAATAGGCCATAGTCATCATGGATTCCTTAAGGGAAAGTCTTTCCTGACAAGTCTGTTGGAATTCTTTGAAGAAACAACAAGCAGGATAGACAAAAGAGAATTGGTGGATGTTTTCAGGAGGCCTTTGACAAGGTGCCACATATGAAGCTGCTTAACAAGTTAAGATCCCATAGAATTACAGAAAAGATTCTGGCATTGGCATTAGCACAAGGCAAAGCATTGGCTGATTGGCACAAGGCAAAGCGTGGAGCCTTTTCTGGTTGGCTGCTGGTGGCTGGTGGTGTTCCACAGGAGTCTGTGTTGGGACTGCTTCTTTTTACATTATATGCTTTATGGCAAAGTTTGCGGATGATATGAAGATAGATAGAGGGGCAGGAAGTTTTGAGGAAGTAGAGAGGCTGCAGAAGGGCTTGGTTAGATTAGGAGAATGGGTTAAGAAGTGGTAGATGGTCATGAACTTTGGTAGAAGAAATGAAAGCATAGACTATTTTCTAAATGGAGAAAAATTCAAAAATCTAAAATGCAAAGGGACTTGGGATTCTTTGTGCAGGATTCCCTAAAGGTTAATTTGCAGATTGAGTCATTAGGAGGAAGCCAAATGCGACGTTAGCATTCATTTCAAGAGGACTAAAATATAAAAGCAAGGTCGAAGCTTGAAAAAGCATTGGTGAGGCCTCACCAATATCTGAACAGTAATAAATCTCACAGGGATTTCCGGAGAAATGTCTTTATCTGTTGAGCGGAGACGTTGGAACATGATCCCTCCGGGAGTGATGGAAGGGAAGATGGAGAAACACCAGGTCATTCAGCCCTTTGAACCTGTCCTATCATTCACTATGAGTATTGTGAGCAGTTTTAGACCATAAGATATCGGAAAAGGATTAGGCCATTCAACCCATTGAGTCTGCTGCACCATTTCATCATGGCTGATCCGGATCCCATCCAACCCATACACCTGTCCTCTCGCCATATCCCCTGATGCCCCGAACAATTAGGAATCCATCAACTTCCGCTGTGAATATACCCACGGACTTGGCTTCCACCACAGTCTGTGGCAGAGCATTCCACAGATTCGACACTCTTTGGCTGAAACAAATTTCTCCTTACTTCTGTTCTATAAGGTCAATGCTCAGGTTTGGGCCCCTGATCTAAGAAAGTGTAGCCCCCCTGGCCACCCTCAGGGTCTCTCGGCTCACTGTCGTCTAGGGAAACAGCCTCGGACCCGCCAAACTGGGTAATCAGTTTGTGTGGATGCTGTGTGATGTACCCCACCCCGCCCAAATAACAGACAATACACCAGATACGATTAAATGATTTACAGTTTATAGATATTACTGGAACTATATAATTAATAAACAATAAAATATAAAAGGAAAATAAAAGGCGCCACACTTATCAAAGTTCAATCCCTTCATGCACAAAACAGTTGGAACTCAAGAACCTTCTTCTTCCAGGTTGAGTCGGTGGTGAAGAAGGCGAATGCAATGTTGGCATTCATTTCTAGAGGAATAGAGTATAGGAGCAGGGATGTGATGTTGAGGCTCTATAAGGCACTGGTGAGACCTCACTTGGAGTACTGTGGGCAGTTTTGGTCTCCTTATTTAAGAAAGGATGTGCTGACGTTGGAGAGGGTACAGAGAAGATTCACTAGAATGATTCCGGGAATGAGAGGGTTAACATATGAGGAACGTTTGTCCGCTCTCGGGCTGTATTCCTTGGAGTTTAGAAGAATGAGGGGAGACCTCATAGAAACATTTCGAATGTTAAAAGGCGTGGACAGAGTGGATGTGGCAAAGTTGTTTCCCATAATGGGGGAGTCTAGTACGAGAGGGCATGACTTCAGGATTGAAGGGCAGCCTTTCAGAACAGAAATGCAAAAAAATTTTTTTAGTCAGAGGGTGGTGAATCTATGGAATTTGTTGCCACGGGCAGCAATGGAGGCCAAGTCATTGGGTGTATTTAAGGCAAAGATTGATAGGTATCTGAGTAGCCAGGGCATCAGAGGTTATGGTGAGGAGGCGGGGCAGTGGGACTAAATAGGATAAAATGGATCAGCTCATGATAAAATGGCGGAGCAGACTCGATGACCGAATGGCCTACTTCTGCTCCTTTGTCTTATGGTCTTATGGTCTTCTTCACCCTGTGACCCCTCGGACCACCTCGACCAGCCGCCTGGGACCGACAACGGTGGTCGACCAGATGCTCCAAATGAGTCCGTCTCTGTCTCCTTGCTGAATGCCCCCCTCGGGGTTCGACCCCATTAGCGGACTCACAGCACCTCGCCCATCCTCTGTCTTGCTCTCCTGCCTTCTGCCCCAAAACCCCGCGCATACAAAAACTTCCAGATACACCAAAGTCATAACAACTATCCCAATTGGTTCATACCATCCTCTTAGCACCCCCTAAACCACAACAAGCTGCTAGTGCAAAGCTTTCTCAGCGTTTAACATAACAAAGAAGCATTCCCGATTATAACATAACAAAAAAGCCATTTTAATTAGCCTCTGCAGTAACATAAAAGACAAAACCCCCTTACACTCTCCCCCCACCAAATAAAGTCATGTCCTCATGACTTCTAAATAACTCGCCAACCAATCCTGCAGACACACAACACACACATACACACAGTGACAGTGCTCCCTGAACAGTGGACCTTACTCCCGTCCCATGGGCGCTACATAGGCAAGCCTATCTGGGAGCCTCTTAACCCTCCGAGACCTCCGTACCGCCCTCACCTAAGCCCAAAAGGCTCAGACACTACTAGGGATACCTCGGGCCTGCTTGCTATCTCCTCTCTCACTCAGGCCACCATTACAGCTCGGAGCCCCCTGTCCCGTGTCTGGGGCCCCGCCACTCCTCCTTCCCAATCCTGCTGCAACTCAGACTGCCCACAGCTAGCCCTCCCCACTACACCTGACTCAGTGGGAGAAGGGCCAAAGGTCTCTTCCTCAATCACGAGGAAGTTAGCGAAAGGCAGCATGTACCACATGTGCAGCACATCATCCTTCGAACCGGTATCCTTCCTCATTCCGTCGATCGGTAGCTGCTGTTTGACTTTCTCCAAACTGAAACATTTAGCCGGTGCTACCCCTTCAGCCTCCTGCAGTCGGGACGTCAGCTTCTTCGGGGACTCCTTCAACTCTCGCCACAGCCTCAGCAGTTCTGACTCAGGGTTCTTGGCCATCTCAATCTGGGACGCAGTTACCCCACCAGCTTCTTCCACCTTGACCTGAAAAGCAACAGTTAAAGAATGTTCAGCCTCCAGTATTTTCTTCCTGATGACGTCTTTCAGGTCAACTTTCAGTTTTTCCACTTTATTTAAACTCGCAATAGTCACCTTCAGGTTCCTTTCAAGCGTCCGCCTCCCTCTTCCGAGATCTGTCCTCCATTTCTTCACCTCCTCGGGAGTGTAGTCAAACTCTCCTCCCTGGGCTCTCAGTTTTCTGTTTGCCTTAGTCAGAACACTTCCTTGATCTTCCCCAATTTGTAAGTCTTCCAATCTTTTCTGAATCAACGTCTTGAGTTTCCACTGATCCCTTCAAAGGTGGGTCATTGTTTCTGGTCGCTGGATTAATTCATCAGTACATAACAGCAGTGTCGGCTCAGAATTCCGTTGCTCCTTCTCCACGTTGACGAGCGTGAATTCCAAGTCTGCAATGGTCATCCCACAAGTGCGGCACTCAGTCTCCGGCCGGCATTTCTGAGCACTCAGTTCAGCAGTGCAAATCCCCTCTCTCCCCTATGTCTTATTCAGATTGACGACCTGGGTTTCCATCCCCAGGTCCACCACCATCTGTTCCAACACCAGGAAGTTCAACTGGTATGTCGGGTCATTTTCCTCACATTGCACCAAACTCCTCCAGCCAAAAACTCCTCCACATTTGACACTTCGCTTCGGTCGCCTGGGCTCAGCCACTCGCCCCGCCTCGCCTCATAGTCCCCCCAGGCGAATCCAAGCTCTAGGCAGTCATCCACATACGTCAAAACTCCACACACCTTCACTTCCCCCATGGTCTTCCTCATGCCCCGCGGGAAGGATGCAGGGGCTCCGGATATGCCCTTGGGCATCTTTTCGGATTGGAAGAATCCTAGGGAACGAGTAAAGGCCATCTTCAGCTCAACAGCCGCACTCCTCAGGATCTGGCAACATCCACCCCTAGATGCAGCACATTAAACCACATCGCATAATTCACACACACGCTGCCTTCATCTTCCACGCCGCCAGGGTCCATTTGCCGCGACCTCTCTCTCACTGAGGTGTCTTCAGCGGTCAACTCCCCTCCCTCATGGTAGTTTGGAGCATCTACTAAGAGGGTCTCACCCTCAGCTACTTTCCCCAGGCTGTACCACCGCTGGGTCTCGTTTAAATTCGGTACCGGCTCAAGGCTGCTACACACGTCCTCAGAAGCAACTCGACACGCTGGGTGCCCAGACAATGCCCCCATGAACTCCAGAGTCATTAACCAATCATCGTCTTCTGGATAACTACTACCACTAGTACCCAAAGTCTCCGGTGCCCTTGCGGTTGTCAAGGGTAAATGCTTCAGACACCGGTTGTAAAACGAACTGTACAACAACTTGACCTGCACTCCGGGGTCGAGGATGGCTTTAGCATCGCTTCCCTCTATCCGTAACGACACCCTGGGGCGTGGTCCCTCTAAGCCTTCAGGAATAGGGTCTTTTCCTTTCGGAAGTTCATTGGTACATTGTTGGGAATGTGCTTCCCCAGAGACCCCAAGCTGTTCCCCCACTGGGCCTTCACTAAGTTTCCCGACACCTCTCTGATCAGCTGAACAACTGAAGGAGGAGCATGATCCCCCTGGCACTGCAAGCAATTTAGCTGCCCTCCTAGCCAGAGAAGACTTTCCCCGCTCTTTTAAATAACTGACAGCTGTCACTATGGTGTAAGTGAACCTGACAGCTCTAACACTGTCACTAGCCCGCCTACTCCAACTTTCACCCAATCCCTGTTGCTCTCCCTCAACCGAGCACTGCCACTCATCTAACAAC
This sequence comes from Mobula birostris, assembly GCF_030028105.1. Lineage (NCBI taxonomy): Eukaryota > Metazoa > Chordata > Chondrichthyes > Myliobatiformes > Myliobatidae > Mobula > Mobula birostris. The sequence continues at coordinate 63,748,577 of NC_092385.1, forward strand.
TGAGAGATCTGCTCCGCCCACATCTCGCACGTCTCCGCCCCTCCTGGGGTGGACACTATCCCAAGCGCCAGGCGGAGCCTGCCAGAGCTAGAACATTGATTCGCAGACCCTACCTCCAAATCAGACCACTCTTTCCTCTCTCTCCCAACTGCATGGACAGCCCCAAGTGCCACCTCCAACTCGTCAATGCCAGCCTGAACTCAACCAAATACTGCACCCACAACGCATACAGCAATAACCAGCAAATAACCCACAGAGACACACATTACAGATTTAAACAGGGCACCCACACAGCATACCAGTAGACCCAATCCCGGACAAAGCCCACACAATGTAGCCCCCCTGGCCACCCTCAGGGTCTCTCGGCTTGCTGTTGTCTAGGGAAACAGTCTCGGCCCTGCCAAACTGAGTAATTAGTTTGTGTGGATGCTGTGTGATGTACCCCACCCCACCCAAATAACAGACAATACACCAGATACGATTAAATGATTTACAGTTTAGATATTACTGGAACTATATAATTAATAGAGAATAAAATATAAAAGGAAAATAAAAGGCGTCACACTTATCAAAGTTCAATCCCTTCGTGCACGAAACAATTGGAACTCAAGAACTTTCTTCTTCACCCTGCGACCCCTCAGACCACCTCGACTGGCCGCCTGGGACCAACAACGGTGGTCGACCAGACGCTCCACACGAATCCGTCTCCGTCTCCTCGCCGAACGCCCTCCTCAGGGTCCGACCCCATTAGCAGACATCACAGCACCTGGTCCATCCTCTGTCTCGCTCTCCCGCCTTCTGCCCCAAAATCCCGCGCATACAAAAACTTCCAGATACACCAAAGTCATAACAACTATCCCAATTGGTTCATACCATCCTCTTAGCACCCCCTAAACCACAACAAGCTGCTAGTGCAAAGCTTTCTGAGCATTTAACATAACAAAGAAGCATTCCTGATTATAACATAACAAAGAAGCCATTTTAATTAGCCTCTGCAGTAACATAAAAGACGAAACCCCCTTACAAAAGGATGTTCTGACATTGGAGAGGGTTCAAAACAGGTTCACAAAGATGATTCCAGGATTGAAAGGCTTGTCATATGAAGAACATTTGATGACTCTGAGCCTCTACTCACAGGAATTCAGAAGGATGGGGGTGACCGCATTGAAACCTATCAAATGTTGAAAGGCATCAATAGAGTGAATGTGAAGAGGATGTTTCCTGTGGAAGGAGATTCTAAGACCAAAGGACACAGCCTCAGAATAGAGGGGTGTCCTTTTAGAATGGAGATGAGGAGAAACTTCTTTAGCCAGCACATGGTGAATCTATGGAATTCGTTGCCATAGGCAGCTATGAAGGCCATGTCATTGGGTATATTTAAGGCAGACGTTGATAGATGCTTGATTAGTCAGGGCATGAAAAGATAGACGGAGAAGGCAGGAGATTGGGGCTGAGGGGGAAAATGGATCAGCCATGATGAAACAGCAGAGCAGACTTGATTGGCCGAATGGCACAATTCTGTTCCTATGTCTTATGCTCTTAAACTTGTGCTATTTTGTGTGCGGCATCTGCTCCGTGGGAAAAAAAAATCTGTCTATCCAGTTATCTGCTCATAATTTTGGGAAACCAAATTAAGCCTATGCAATCTCTCTTTATAATTGAAATGTTCCATTCTAGGCAACATCCTGGTGCATCTGCTCTGCATTCTTTCCAGCACAATCACATCCTTTTGTCAACTAGAATTACACACAATACTCCAAGCGTGGCAAATCAGTGTTCTAACACAACATCACAATCAAAGACATGGCTGTTGGAGGCATCACCTATGTCTTCTTCATGTCTTTTTATCAGTGCTGCAACCTTAAGGGATTCATGGACATACCCTGAAGGTCTTCTTCATTAATAATCCCCAGAGCACTACCATTTACGGCGTAAGTTCTACTCTTGTTTAGAACATAGCACAGGAACCAAAATGAGTAATGAATTAACTAAATTTCTTCTATCTGTACATGATCCATATCCCTCTATCCCTACATATTCATGTGACCATCTAACAGCCTCTTAAACTCCACTTTCATATCTGCTTTCCCCTTCAGCACATTTTGGACACATGCTGCTCCCAGTAAAAATGCTTGCACCAAACATCCATTTTAAACTTGCCCCTCTCTTCTGAGATGCATGCCTACTTGACATTTCTACCCTGAAAACCTCTGCATCCTATCACCAAGCCAATTTTGCATCCACTTTGCCATCCTACTCTGGGTCCATGCGTTCAAAACTTATGGACCAACCTATTATGCAGAATCTTATCAAAGGCCTTACTTAAGCCACTGTCGATAACACCTCAAGTTACTCCCCCTGTACTGTTCGGTCTGAGGTTGGTGCAAGTTGATTCGTCTAGTTTTATTCTCTTTGTACTTTAAATGTCAGAACATTTGGATATGGGAGAGAGAGAGAGAGAGACACTGAGCAGGCTAACAGTTCACTAACTTTAATGAGAACTGTTGTAGAATTTAAAAGAGAACAATAAACACTAGGCCAGCAGGGCCATTAGCTAAAACTCTCGTGCTGAAAGTTAAATGTCAACGCTGCAGCTGGAAGCAACAACTAATACTAAATGAATACTGTTGCTTTACAGCATCAGTCGAGATGGTGGTCCTCTTCCTCCAGAAAGGAAGGGAACGTAGACATTGCCGTGCTTTGGATCAAGCCTTGGCAAGGCTACAACGAAAGGAAAGGAGTTACAACTGCCATAATGAAACAGTAATTAGCTGGAACAAGTGCAATTGCCAACCCTGTTGCTCAGCCTGCCAGCAGGTACATGTAGACCCTGCAGCAGAGTCTGTGCTTGTGACATTAACACAGCCATTAGGATATAACGAGGTGGCTTGCTGGGCCATTTCAGTAGCATCTGCCCTATCAACCCTTCTTCACCAGGATCTACTTAGTACATGTCAGCTCCTGCCTCACACATCCCTCTATCTTCTTTATACCCTTCGGAAGAGTTACACTCTCAATCCTGAACACGATGAAATCTGCAGATGCTGGAATTTCAAGCAACACACACAAAAAATGCTGCTGAACGCAGCAGGCCAGGCAGCATCTCTAGGAAGAGGTACAGTTGACGTTTCGGGCCAAGACCCTTCGTCAGGACTAACTGAAAGAAGAGATAGTAAGAGATTTGAAAGTGGGAGGGGAGGGGGAGGGGGAGATCTGAAATGATAGGAGAAGACAGGAGGGGAAGGGATGGAGCCAAGAGCTGGACAGCTGATGGGCAAAAGGGACATGAGAGGATCATGGGACAGGAGGCCCAGGGAGAAAGAAAGAGGTTGGGGGGGGGGAAGCCCAGAGGATGGGCAAGGAGTATAGTGAGAGGGACAGAGGGAGAAAAAAGGGGGGGGGGTGTATTAATAATAATAATAATAAATAAATAAATAAATAATGGATGGGGAACGAAGGGGAGGTGGGCCATTAACAGAAGTTAGAGAAGTCAATATATAGATGCGGCCTTCTATATATTAGAACATCGAACAAAGAACAGTACAGCACAGTACAGGCCCTTCGGCTCACATTGTTGTGCCGACCCTCAAACCCTGCCTCCCATATAAGCCTCCACCTTAAATTCCTCCATATACCTGTCCAGTAGTCTCTTAAACTTCACTAGTGTATCTGCCTCCACCACTGACTCAGGCAGTGTATTCCACGCACCAACGACTTTCTGAGTAAAAAACCTTCTTCTAATATCCCCCTTGAACTTCCCACCCCTTACCTTAAAGCCATGTCCCCTTGTATTGAATTTAAATGCAAACAACAGGAATTCTGCAGATGCTGGAAATTCAAGCAACACACATCAAAGTTGCTGGTGAACGCAGCGGGCCTAGCAGCATCTGTAGGAAGAGGTGCAGTCGACGTTTCAGGCCGAGACCCTTCGTCAGGACTAACTGAAGGAAGAGTGAGTAAGGGATTTGAAAGTTGGAGGAGGAGGGGGAGATCCAAAATGATAAGAGAAGACAGGAGGGGGAGGGATAGAGCCAAGAGCTGGACAGGTGATAGGCAAAAGGGGATACGAGAGGATCATGGGACAGGAGGTCCGGGAAGAAAGACAAGGTCGGGGGGACCCAGAGGACTGGCAAGAGGTATATTCAGAGGGACAGAGGGAGAAAAAGGAGAGTGAGAGAAAGAATGTGTGCATAAAAATAAGTAACAGATGGGGTACGAGGGGGAGGTGGGGCCTTAGCAGAAGTTAGAGAAGTCGATGTTCATGCCATCAGGTTGGAGGCTACCCAGATGGAATATAAGGTGTTGTTCCTCCAACCTGAGTGTGGCTTCATCTTTACAGTAGAGGAGGCCGTGGATAGACATGTCAGAATGGGAATGGGATGTGGAATTAAAATGTGTGGCCACTGGGAGATCCTGCTTTCTCTGGCGGACAGAGCGTAGATGTTCAGCAAAACGGTCTCCCAGACTTATTTTTATACACACATTCTTTCTCTCACTCTCCTTTTTCTCCCTCTGTCCCTCTGAATATACCCCTTGCCCATCTTCTGGGCCCCCCCCCCCCACGTCTTTCTTCCCGGACCTCCTGTCCCATGATCCTCTCGTATCCCCTTTTGCCAATCACCTGTCCAGCTCTTGGCTCCATCCCTCCCCCTCCTGTCTTTTCCTATCATTTTGGATCTCCCCCTCCCCCTCCAACTTTCAAATCCCTTACTCACTCTTCCTTCAGTTAGTCCTGATGAAGGATCTCGGCCTGAAGCGTCGACTGCACCTCGTCCTACAGATGCTGCCTTGGCCTGCTGCGTTCACCAGCAACTTTGATGTGTGTTGTCCCCTTGTATTGAGCAGTGGTGCCCTGGGGAAGAGGCGCTGGCTATCCACTCTATCTATTCCTCTTAATATCTTGTACACCTCTATCATGTCTCCTCTCATCCTCCTTCTCTCCAGAGTAAAGCCCTAGCTCCCTTAATCTCTGATCATAATGCATGCTCTCTAAACCAGGTAGCATCCTGGTAAATCTCCTCTGTACTTTTTCCAATATTTCCACATCCTTCCTATAGTGAGACGATCAGAACTGGACACAGTACTCCAAGTGTGGCCTAACCAGAGTTTTATAGAGCTGCATCATTACCTTGCGACTCTTAAACTCTATCCCTCGACTTATGAAAGCTAACACCCCATAAACTTTCTTAACTACCCTATCTACCTGTGAGGCAACTTTCAGGGATCTGTGGACATGTACCCCCAGATCCCTCTGCTCCTCCACACTACCAAGTATCCTGCCATTTACTTTGTACTCTGCCTTGGAGTTTGTCCTTCCAAAGTGTACCACCTCACACTTCTCCGGGTTGAACTCCATCTGCCACTTCTCAGCCCACTTCTGCAACCTATCAATGCCTCTCTGCAATCTTTGACAATCCTCTACACTATCTACAACACCACCAACCTTTGTGTCATCTGCAAACTTGCCAACCCACTCTTCTGCTCCCACATCCAGGTCGTTAATAAAAATCACGAAAAGAGGTCCCAGAACCGATCCTTGTGGGACACCACTAGTCACAACCCTCCAATCCGAATGTACTCCCTCCACCACAACCCTCTGCCTTCTGCAGGCAAGCCAATTCTGAATCCACCTGGCCAAACTTCCCTGGATCTCATGCCTTCTGACTTTCTGAATAAGCCTACCATGTGGAACCTTGTCAAATGCCTTACTAAAATCCATGTAGATCACATCCACTGCACTACCCTCATCTATATGCCTGGTCACCTCCTGAAAGAACTCTATCAGGCTTGTTAGACACGATCTGCCCTTCACAAAGCCATGTTGACTGTCCCTGATCAGACCATGATTCTCTAAATGCCCACGGATCCTATCTCTAAGAATCTTTTCCAACAGTTTTCCCACCACAAACGTAAGGCTCACTGGTCTATAATTAGCCAGACTATCCCTACTACCTTTTTTGAACAAGGGGACAACATTCCAGTACCTCCTCTCCCTTAATATCAAAATGCTCCAGAACATCAACCTCACTCATATTGTCCTCATCGTCATCAAGTTCCCTCTCATTGATGAATACCGAAGAGAAGTATTCATTGAGGACCTCGCTCACTTCCACAGCCTCCAGGCACATCTTCCCACCTTTATCTCTAATCGGTCCTACCTTCACATAATTGAAGAATGCCTTGGGGTTTTCCTTTACCCTACTCGCCAAGGCCTTCTCATGCCCCCTTCTTGCTCTTCTCAGCCCCTTCTTAAGCTCTTTTCTTGCTACCCTATATTTCCCAATAGACCCATCTGATCCTTGCTTCCTAAACCTCATGTATGCTGCCTTCTTCCACCTGACTAGATTTTCCACCTCACTTGTCATCCATGGTTCCTTCACCCTACCATTCTTTATCTTCCTCAGCGGGACAAATTTATCCCTAACATCCTGCAAAAGGTCTCTAAACATTGACCACATGTCCATAGTACGTTTCCCTGCAAAAACATCATCCCAATTTACACCCGGAAGTTCTAGCCTTATCGCCTCATAATTTGCCCTTGCCCAATTAAAAATTTTCCTGTCCTCTCTGATTCTATCCTTTTCCATGATAATGCTAAAGGCTGGGGAGCGGTGGTCACTGTCCCCCAGATGCCCACCCACTGAGAGATCTGTGACCTGACCCAGTTAATTACCCAATACTAGATCTAGTATTGCATTCCCCCTAGTCGGTCTGTCAACATACTGTGACAGGAATCCATCATGGACACACTTAACAAACTCTGCCCTGTCTAAATCCTTGGAACTAATCAGGTGCCAATCAATATTAGGGAAGTTAAAGTCACCCATGATAACAACCCTGTTATTTTTGCACCTTTCCAAAACCTGCCTCCCAATCTGCTCCTCGGTATCTCTGCTGCTATCAGGGGGCCTATAGAATACTCCCAATAGAGTAACTGCTCCCTTCCTGTTCCTGACTTCTACCCATATTGACTCAAAAGAGGATCCTGCTACATTACTCACCCTTTCTGTAGCTGTAGTACAGAATATTGGCGAGACCCGATACAGGCTGGGAGACCGGTTCGCTGAACACCTATGCTCTGTCCACCAGAGAAAGCAGGATCTCCCAGTGCCCACACATTTTAATTCCACATCCCATTCCCATTCTGATATGTCTATCCACGGCCTCCTCTACTGTCAAGATGAAGCCACACTCAGGTTGGAGGAACAACACCTTATATTCCGTCTGGGTAGCCTCCAACCTGATGGCATGAACATTGACTTCTCTAACTTCCGTTAATGCCCCACTTCCCCTTCGTACCCCATCCGTTATTTATTTATTCATTATTATTATTAATACATTCCCCCCCCTTTTCTCCCTCTGTCCCTCTCACTATACTCCTTGCCCATCCTCTGGGCTTCCCCCCTCCCCCTTTCTTTCTCCCTAGGCCTCCCGTCCCATGATCCTCTCATATCCCTTTTGCCAATCAACTTTCCAGCTCTTGGCTCCATCCCTCCCCCCTCCTGTCTTCTCCTATCATTTCGGATCTCCCCCTCCCACTTTCAAATCTCTTACTAACTCTTCTTTCAGTTAGACCTGACGAAGGGTCCCGGCTCGAAACGTCGACTGTACCTCTTCCAAGAGATGCTGCCTGGCCTGCTGCGTTCACCAGCAACTTTTATGTGTGCTGCTCTCAATCCTGATACAAGGTTTTGACCCAAAGTGCTGACAGTTCCCTCCCCCAACAGAAGGTGGACTTGCTGAATTCCTCCAGCATAATATTTGTTGCTTTTGAATCCGGTATTTGAAGTCTCTGTGTCCCCATAACAATTAAGTTGTCAGTCCTTCCGATGCAATTCCCTCTCATGCCCTTCATCTCAATGCAGCCTCGAGGACTCACACAGGCAACTGCAGAGAACGGTAATCTAGCCACCCCTCTTCAGTCTGACAGTTTCAAGGGCATCGACACTGAAAATAGTTTCTTCTCTAAGAGATCATTCAAGTTCTAAATTCCATAGTGTCTTGCCAGTATTTGAATTTAAGAATCTGGATGTAGCACCACTTCACCACCATGAAATTCTGATGGGTCTTGACATTAAAAAAACTTAACGTTTATGTGAACCTTCTCCAGCACTCTGTAGCTTTGTCTGCCTTAATCAAAAATTCTATGTTTAAACACTTCAGCAAATCATTTAATTCTATGCTTGTCATGTGTTTATTGAGCTTCTCCTAAAATGAATATATTCACTTCTCCTTGCAAGTTAAAATGATAAACTGGTTTACTATTGTCAAATATACCAAGGTAGAAGGAAAAACTTGTCTTGCGTGCCATCGATACAGATCAATTCATTACAATGGTGCATTGAGGCAGTACTACATAAAGTAGAACAAAGCGTTACAATACGGAGAGAGTGCAGTGCAGGTTGACAGTAACATGCAGAGCCCCAGTGAGATAGGTTTTGAGGGCAAGAGTCCATCTTATCATACTTGGGAAACATTCAAAAGTCTTATAACAGCAGAATGGAAGCTGTCCCTGAGCCTGGTGGTATGTGCCTCCAGACTTTTGTAATTTCTACCCAAGGGTAGGGGGAAGAAAAGAGAATGTCTGGGGTGGGTGTGGCCTTTCATTATGCTGGCTGCTTTACTGAGGCAGTGAGAAGTGTAGACTGGTTTCCATGATGTGCTGAGCTCTGTCCACAACTCGCTGCGGTTTCTTGTGGTCACACGCAGAGTAGATGCCATAGCAAGCTGTAATGTACCCAGATGTGTGTGTGTGTGTGTGTGTGTGTGTGTGTGTGTGTGTGTGTGTGTGTGTGTGTGTGTGTGTGTGTGTGAGAGAGAGGGAGATACATCAAGCTGTGCAAAGGTGAGAGAATTACTGAGCCAATATCCAATATCAATAACTTGGCAGGTTAAGCTACCACGGACAATTGTCCTTTTTGTATTGGTAAGTGGTAGAAGCAAGAGGGGAGTTGAAGGGAATAAGGGGAAAGTAAAATGGGGTTAGTGTAGAATTAGTGTATCTGAGTGGCTGATAGTTGGTGCAGACTCAGTGGGCTGAGAGGCCTGTTTCTGTATGAGATTGACTTATGACTCCACGACCTAGAGTGGAAAGACTAATTCTGATATACTGTAGCCAGAGAAGACAAGTAAACAGGTGCCATTTAATAAAATACTGAATATGGAAAGCTACAAGGTGCCCAAGCAGATAGGGTGTTCTTCCTCAAGGCAGTGCAGGAGGCCACAGGGTGGTGAATCAAAGTAGAAGGTAGCTCAGGGTCAGTACTACAGACCAAACATGATCTGCCCCCCCAAGGTAAATGAGTGATTCTCAGGAGAGGGAAGAGAGAACATCAGATAGTGGAGAACACCTTTGTGGCCGTCTCTCTCAACAATAGGTGCTTCAACAGTTGGGTGGACAACCTACCTGAGAGAAGCAACGGCATCTGTGCCTCAGAGTCTGGCCCTGTGACTCAGAAGGGTAGAGAATGGAAGAGGATAGCAGTAGTGATGGGGCAGTCTTTAGTTAGGGGGTCAGATAGGCGATTCTGTGGACACAAAAAGAAAACACGAATGGTAGTTTGCCTCCCAGGTGCCAGGGTCCACGATGTTTCTGAACGTGTCCACAATATCCTAAAAATGGAGGGTGAGCAGCCAAAAGTCACAGTACGTATTAGTACCAACAACATTGGTAGAAAAAGGAAGGAGGGCCTGAAAAAAGAATGCAGGGAGTTAGGAAGGGAACTGAGAAGCAGGACCTTGAGGGTAGTAATCTCAGGATTGCTGCCTGTGCCACACATCAGTGTGATAGGAATGGAATGAGGTGGAGGATAAATGCGTAGGTGAAGAATTGGGCAGGGATTCAGATTTCTGGATATTTGGGACCTCTTTAGGGGCAGGTGGGACCTGTACAAAAGGAATGGGTTGCACTTGAATCCAAGGGGGACCAATAGTCTTGCAGGCAGCTTTAACAGAGCCATTGAGAATGGTTTAAACTAATATGGCAGGGGGATGGGAACCAGGATGATAGAGCTGAGGATGAGTCAGCAGATGTTGGGTGTAACATGAAAGAACAAGCCAATGATTGGGTACAAATGTAAAGAGACTGAGCAAAGAGGTATATTGTGCCACAGAGGCAAAATTCAAGAAGGTGAAAATGCAGGACTGAAGGTGCTGTATTTAAATGTGCATAGCTTTCAGAATAAGGTGGACGAACTTGTGGTGCAATTAGAGGTTAGTCAGTATGACATAGTGGGCATCACTGAGTCGTAACTGAAAGAAGTCCGTAGTCGGGAGCTTAACATCAAAGGATACACTTTGTATTGAAAGGACATGCAGGAAGGCAGAGGCAGTGGTGTGGCTCTGTTGGTAAGAGATGGAATGACATCTTTAGAAAGAGGTGACATATGGTCAGAGAATGTTGAATCTTTGTGGTTGGAGTTAAGAAACTGCAAGAGTTGAAAAAAACACTATGGGAATCATACATAGACCTCCAAATAGTAGCCAAGATGTGGGATTGAGATTGCATGGGAGCTGGAAAAGACAAGTAATAAGAGTAATGACACAATTGTAATGGGGGACTTCAATATGCAAGGGGATTGGGAAATTCAGGTTGGTGTCAGATCGCAAGAGAGGGAATTCGTTGAATGCCTAAGAGATGGATTTTTAGAGCAGCTTGTGCTTGAGCCAATTCAGGGAAAGGCCATCTTAGATTGGGTGTTGTGTAATAACCCAGAATTTTTTAGGGAGCTTAAAGTAAAGGAACCCTAAGGAGGCAGTGATCATAATAATGTTGAAATCATACTGCAGTTTGAGAGGGAGGAGCATAACACATGTATCAGTATCACAATGGAATAAAGGGAATTATAGAGGCATCAGAGAAGAGCTTGCTCAGGTGGATTGGTAGAGGATACTGTCGGGGATGACAGCAGAGCAGAGATGGCTGAAGTTTCTGGGAATAGTTCACAAGGTGCGGGATAGGTATGTCCCACAGAAGAAGTTCTCAAATGGCAGGGCTAGGCAACAGTGGCTGTCAAGGGAAGTTACGGTCTGCATAAAAGCCAAGGAAAGGGCATATAAGGTAGCAAAAGTAAGTTGAATGAATGGGAAGCATTTAAAATCCAACAAAAGGCAACTAAAAAGCTATAAGAAGGGGAAAGATGAAATATGAGGGCAAACTAGCCAATAATATAAAGCAGGATACTAAAAGTTTTTTTTGTCAGATACAGAGTAAAGGGAGCTGAGAGTTTATATCGTACCACTGGAAAATGATGCTGGCGATGTTGTAATGGAGGAAAGAGAAATGGCAGATGAACTTAATGGGTACTTTGCATCTGTCTTCACTGTGGAGGATGCTAGCAGTTTGGCAGAGGTCCATGAGTGTCAGGGAGCAGGAGTGAGTACCATTGCTATTACAAAGGAAAAAGTGCTAGGTCAACTGAAAGGTCTTAAGGTGGATGTCACCTGGACCAGATGGACTACTTCCCAGAGTCCTGAGAGAGATTGCTGAAGAGATAACAGATGCAATGGTCATGATCTTTCAAGAATCATTTGATTCTGGTGCAGTACTGGAGGACTAGAAGATTGCAAATATCACTTCACTCTTTAGGAAGGCAAAAGAAAGGAAATTATAGGCCAGTTAGTCTAACCTCAGTGGTTGGGAAAGTATTGGAGTCTATCATGAGGTTTCAAGGTACATGGAGACTAATGATAACAACAAAGTCAAGGTCAGCATGGTTTCTGTAAAGGGAAATTTTGTCTGACAAATCTGTTAGAGTTCTTCAAGGAAGTAACAAGCAGGGAGGACAAAGAAGAGGTAGTGGATGTCATTTACTTGGATTTTCAGAAGGTATTTGATAATTTGATAAGGTGCCACACATGAGGCTGCTTAACAAGATAAAATCCTATGGTGTTACATGAAAGATACTGGCATGGATAGAGGAATGGCTGACAGGCAAGAGGCAGCAAGTGGGAACAAAGGGGGCATTTTCTGGTTGGCTGCCAGTGACAAGTGGTGTTCCTCAGGGGTCAGTATTGGGACCGCTAATTTTCATGTTGTTTGTCAGTGATTTGGATAATGGAATTGATGGCTTTGTGGCAAAGTTTGCGGATGATATGAAGACAGGTGGAGTGATAGATAGTGCTGAGGAAGCAATGTGATTGCCACAGGACTTAGACAAATTGGAAGAATGGGCAGAAAAGTGGCAGATGGAATACAGTGTTGGGAAATGTATGTTAATATATTTTGGTAAAAGAAATAATAATGCGGTCTATTATCTAAATGGGGAGAAGGTTCAAACATCAGAGGTGCAGAGGGACTTAGGAGTCCTTGTGTAAGATTCCTAAAAGGTTAAATTACAGGTTGAGTCTGTTGTAAAAAAGGCAAATACAATTTTGGCATTTACTTCAAGGGGAATAGAATATAAAAGCAAGGAGATAATGCTGAGGCTTTATAAGACACTGGTCAGGCCAAATTTGGAATGTTGTCAATAGTTTTGGGCCCTATATCTCAGAAAGGATGTGCTGTCATTGGAGAGAGTCCAGAGGAGGTCACAAGGATGATTCCGGGAATGAAGAGGTTAACATATGAGGAACTTTTGGTAGCTTTGGGCCTGTACTCACCGGAATTTAGAAGAATGCAGCGGGATCTCACTGAAACCTACAAAATGTTGAAAGGACTAGAGAAGATAGATGTGGAGAGGATGTTTCCTATGGTGTGGGTACCCAGAACTAGAGGGCACAGCCTCAAAATTGAAGGACATCCTTTTAGAACAGAGGTAAGGAGAAATTTCCTTAGCCAAAGAGTTGATCATTTCCTGATTGGTCAGGGCACCAAAAGATATGGTGAGAAGGCAGGTGTATGGGGTTGAGTGGGATTCAGGATCAGCCATGATGGAATGATGGAGCAGACTCAATGGGCTGAATGGACTAATTCTGCTCCTATATCTTATGGTCTTATGGTCTCAAGATTGCCACCTGATTGCGTTTGGTTTCTCCAGTGCAGAGGAGTTATGTTTTGAAGAGCAAGTGCAGCTCAATTAAAGGAAGTGAGGGTATTGAAGCTGCTGGGTCAACCCTGTGTCTCTGTTGCTTGCCACTTTTTGCTTCTCCTCTGAACTACCTTTCCAGGACTGCTACATGAATGACAAAGCCACAGTGAGCAAGGACAGCCTTTTTTTCTGTCTGGGTACATTACAACCTTCTAGATTTCGGATTAAATTCAACAACTTCTGTTTTACATCTGTATTAGAACTGCTGTGAATCTATCACATTATCTTAGCTTCTGTCTCCACGACACTGTTCTGATCTGCTAGATATATTCCCAATAACTCGTATTTTGCAGTTCTCATATTCCTTCACCGGTGTTTTCTCTCTTTGCCTCATCTTACAGCTCGCTGATTTTTTTGCCATATTCTCTCTTTCTAACTTCACATATGAAATGATCAAATACCTCACTCCACTAGTGCTCATCTCCTGGCAACCTGACCTCAACACATCAGAAATATTCCCTTTGTACAATCAATCTTCCCCAACATTCTCCACAACTTAACACTAACTTGTTTCCTTTCTTTTGCAGTGCCAGTGGAGAATCTTCAGCCCGAAGCATTAATACCATTTTCCTTTCCACAGATGCTACCTGTGCTGTGTTTCTTCAGCGGTTTTTTGATTTTTATATCAGGTTTCTAAGATCTGGAGTTCTTTGATTTTAATCTTTTGATTCTTGACTGGCGTAGAGTCTTGGTAAGAGGGGATAGCTGGACCAATGAGTCCACATGGGCTCGTTGGACAGCAATCCAGTCTCATTTACTGCCTGTGATCCCCATCTTCATTTTTATTTATAGATACAGTGTAGAAGAGTCCCCTCCAACCCAATGAACTGTGTCACCTGGCAGCCCACCTCTTTATTCCGTGCTCCCTGTACACACTATTTACAGTTTCAATTTATAACAGTCATCTCAATCCAGAATGCACTTAGGGCTTGTAGCACTCACCTGTCCTGGAAATCCCCAACTGTATCTATGGATGCTGCGTCTCCAAGGACACACATCACTGTGTCTTTGACACAGTGTGTCACCATTGCCATCTCTGAGACTATCCCTTTCAGAGGAACCTCATCCCATCCAGTCTTCCCTGTTGGTCGATATTCCTGTAGATAGCCTACTTTATTCTTGCTCTGGCTCCAGTATTTCCTCTCTCTCTTATTAGAGATGCTCACAATTGGCACCCAAAGGATCCCTTTCTTCTGAGACTGGTGTCCACCAACTCTTCATCATCTTTTCTCATCCTTTTTTGTACGTCGTCTCATTCTGAAATGCCTACTTCAAACGATGAGATTTTGTTTGAATGTTCTTCAGATTATACTTGTTTTTAGAGCACACTGATATTGGGGTCAGTGCTGTCTGGTTTGTGCAGCATCCCCTCACAACATACAAAATGGCAGCAAACTGTTAGGTCAGCAGAAAAGGTTATTGGGTGCAGTCAACCATCACTGCAGGATTTCTATGTGTCCAGGACAAAGATGCAGGCAGGAAAATTCCTTGTGGACACTAGCAATGCTGCACTCTGCATGTTCCAAAAGCTTGCTTCTAGAAAGCACTATAGGGCAATTAAAACAGAACATCATCTTAAAAGTTTCTTCCCCCAGTCATTTAATCTGATCTAGTTAGTCCTGCCCCCAACCCCTCTATTAGCCCATCACTACACTGGACTGTAAACATTTTAAACCACTTTTTACAATGCTGTTTACATTGTAAATGCACTTACTAGTATTTATGTATTTATGTATTTTTATTCCATATCCATACATGAGGCCTCTAACCTTATTCGTATTGATTTTTAAATTTTTTATCATTGTCGAATTTTTGTTGCCTTTTCTTGGTGCTTGTCCCAATCTAACCAACACAGTACAGCAAATTCCTAATGCATGTAGATGTATGTATATGGTGAAAAAAGTTGATCCCTGAAATGCTCATACTGATAGATTCGATCTCAACCAGTAGAGGGCCTCTAGTGTAGATGTGCTCCTTAGCACCAACAGCAGCCAGTGCTCTCACTGACTAACAGCCATTTCTAAAGAAAGGATCACAGTTTCAAAAGGTTATATTTTTTCTTTTTCTTGTCCATGTTCATTTCTGTTTCTACAGATCCGGAGAAACATGATTGATAAGAAATATGGGAATATGACAATACGAACTCTAACCAAATCCCTGGATGAGGCAAGTACTCTAAGCATTCGGATGTGGCTTTGTACCTTTTTTAATAAACAGCGTCAATGAGGAAGCAGGTTGGCCTTGAAATTAAACACCAACTAATTAAATGTTCATGAAATAGTCTGATGTAATCCTGCAACATGGTATTGGTAAAGAAATGAATGAAAAGGCGTAGACATTGAGACTTCTGGCTGTGCTATTCTTTCTCTGTAGTCTTTTGAGTTAGGAAGTTGTACGTTGATGGACTTGAGCATATCATCAACACTGGTTCATCAGCAAGGTGCTGGCGGAAGTAGCTTGTTTCAGATTCTCTCTGGTAGTGCAGGACAACCAAAAACAGACCATTTGCCACTGTCATTGCATAAACAACATAATTCAGAAACAAAGAATATATTGAGGTGTGAGATGACTTTTAAGAGATTTTTAGATAGGTACATGGAGCTTAGCAAAATAGAGGGCTATAGGTAAGCCTGGTAATTTCTAAGGTAGGGACTCTGTGGGCGAAGGGCCTGCATTGTGCTGTAGGTTTTCTATGTTTCTATGTGATAAAGTGATAGATAAGCCAAATACCTTCTTGCCCGTCTCCAGAGCCCCAAGATCTTAGGCTTCCAAATCTGAGCCGGGCTCGCAGGCCAAACCCTTGCCGTGCCGAACATCAGCCGGTCCTGAATCCCTGAGAACGGGTCCCATTCCTGCAAAGAACCAAAGTCAGCATGTAACTCCAGGTCAGGGTCTTCAAAAGAGCCCTGAAAGGGAAAAATAAAGATATTAAAGATAGAAATAGAGTTGTTTCCAAAGATGCAAGCAAAGGAGCTGCCGTTTAATGCCATCTTAACTCCGCTTCCATCTCCGATTGAGCCTATGGTAAAGAAGGCAAATGCTATGTTGGCATTTATTTCAAGGGGAATAGAATATGAAAGCAAAGAGATAATACTGAGGCTTTATAAGACACTGGTCAGGCCGCACAGAGTATTGTCAATCGTTTTTCAGAAAGGATGTGTTGTCATTGGATAGAGTCCAGAGGAGATTCATGAGGATGATTCTGAGAATGAAAAGGTTAACATATTAGAAGAGTTTGGCAGCTTTGGGCCTGTACTCACTGGAATTTAGAAGAATGCGGGGGGAATTTCATTGGAACCTATTGAATGGTGTGAAAGGACTAGAAAGGGCAGATGTGGAGAGGATGCTTGCTCTGGTGGGGGTATCCAGAACTAGAGGACACAGCCTCAAAATTGAACAGAGGTAAGGAGAATTTTTTTTTTTAGCCAAATATTAGTAAATCTGTGGAATGCTCTGCCACAGAATGCGGTGGAGGCCAAATCCCTGCATTTATTTAAAGCAGAGTTGTTCATTTCCTGATCAGTCAGGGCATCAAAGGGTATGCAGAGAAGATTGGTGTAGTGGGATCTGGGATCAGCCATGAAGGAATGTCTGAGCAGACCTGTTGGGCTGAATGGCACAATTCTACTCCTATGTCTTATGGTCTTATAATCAAAAATGTAGATGAAGATAGGGCAGTTGATATTGTCTAGACTTTAACAAGGTCTTCGACAAGATCCTGCATGGTAAGCTGGTCTGGAAGGTTAGGTCCATGGAATCCAGAGAGGGCTAGTTTGGTGTATTCAAAATTGTCCCAGTGGGTGGAGATTGAAGGTTGTCTCTTGGAATGGAAGCCAGTGACTAGTGATATCCCGCAGGGGTTGGTGTTGGGATCTTGAATGAGAATGCACATGGGTTGATCAGTCGGTTTGTGGACGGCACAAAATGAGAGGTGATATTGATAGTGAAGAAGGTTATAGTAGATTACAAGGAGATCCTGATCAGTTAGGGAAATGGGTTGAAGAGTGGCAAATGGATTTCTATACAAGTAAGTGTGACATGATGTATTTTGGAAATTCATACCAGCCTAGGACTTGTACTATGAATGGTAAGGCACCAAGGAGTGTAATGAAATAGAGGTACATGGGAATACAGATGCACAGTTCATTAAAGGTGGAGTCCACATCGGGACAGAATGGTGAAAAGGGCACTTAGCACCCTGGCCTTCCTCAGTCAGGGCATCAAGTAAGATGATGCGTCATTATGTTGCAGTTGTGTAAGTCATTGGTGAGGCTGTACTTAGAGTACTGTGTGCAATTTTGACAACACTATTATAGAAATGACATAATTAAACTGGAAAGAATGTAGAAACAATTTAGAGGGCCTGAGTTAGAGGGAGAGGCTGGCCAGGTCTTTATTCCTTGGAGTATAGGAGAATAAGGGTAGTCTTATAGAGCTTTATAAAATCATGAGGGGTATAGATAAGGTGGACAGTGCCTGTCTTTTCCACAGTGTATGGGAATCCAAAACTAGATTTGGGATGAGAGGAGAAAGATTGAAAAGGGACCAGAGGAGCCATTTCTTCACACTGATCCCAACACCAGCCCCTGTGGAACCAGTTGCCAGAGGAAATGCTTGGGGCAAGTACTATTATTTAAGAAGCACTTGGAAAGGTATGTGCAGGGTCAGGGCTAAAGAGATATAGACTGAACTCAATGACCTGTATCTGTGCTGCATTGCTGTTTGAGTCTATAGCTCTTTATCTCTCACATGCAAGGAGCTGAAATCCTGGGAACTCTTTCGGATTTCTAGTACTTTATATTCACTGATCTGTGAATGGAAACTAATAGAGTTGAGGGAAGTAGTCTACAATTTAAAAATTGGATGTTAGGCTAGTTCTTGGTGAAGGATGATGTAAAGAAACAAATTGCTCAAGTTAAATCCAGTGAATTACCAGTCAATCCCTTGAATACAGGTGCGTATCATATGAGTACGAATAATTGGTACTGTTTTTCTTTTTTTCAGAGATATATTGATGAAGTAGATAGGACATACACATGGATCCCAATTCAAACTGCTGATTACAGGTAATATGTTTGCCTCAATCCGTAACTCTGGAATTACCTGCCGCAGCAGTATTACTTGTTGGCTGTTCCATTTTGGCCAAGGAATGTAGGACTGAGCTCTGATGCTGGGTATTTTGGAAGCATTGATCACTCTATATCAGAGAACTACAGTATTTCTGACTGCAAGGTTTGAGATTTATTAACATCTATTCTTATTAGGATTGACTCAAATCTTGTAAAAATGAGGAAAGGTACGACATGATTGCATACCCTGTCTTTGCCTCTCAGTATTTTATAAAATCCTATCAGGTCTTCCATCAGCTTCTGCTGCTCCAGAGAAAACAACCTTAGATTATCCAACCTCTCCTTAGAGCATGTGCTCTTTAATCCAGGCAGCATCTGGTAAACCTCTTCTACACTCCTTCTGAAGCTGTGTATCCTTCCTATAATAGGGACACCAGAATTGAATGCAATACCGCAATACAACCTAAATAGAGTTTTATAAAAATTCAACATAATTTCCTGATTCTTGAACCCAATACCTCAACTAGTAAAGGCAAGCATGCAATATGCCACCTTTACCACCCTGTCAATCTGTGCAGCCTCTTTCAGGGAGCAAAATCCCTCTGCATATCATCACTGTTCAGGGTCCAACTATTAATAGTGTACTGTCACTTTACACTTGGTTACCCAAAGTGTAAATCTCACAATTGGTCATATTAAATGTCACCTGCTACATCTGTAACTGACCTATATTCTACTGGCAATCTTTTACACTATCCATGACACCAACAATCTTTGTATCATCAGCTAATATACAAACCCACATTTTTATCCAAGTCATTTATACTGCAGATGGACCTCCAGACAAAATAATTCCTTTTGACCACTACCCTCTGTCAATATCTCCCATCTGTCTCTTGGGCAAACTCATTCAGAATCAGGACACAGAGGATTCCAGCTTCTTAATCTTCTGGATAAGCCTACAATGAAGGAACTAGTCCATTGCTTTACTAAAATCTATGTAGATAGCATCCACAGCTCAAATTACATCAACCATCCTCATCAACTCCTCAAAAAAAGTCGAACTAGAAATTAAGACATGACTTAATGACACAAAGCCATGCTGTCTGTTCTTAATTAGGTCATGGCTTTCCATATATTCATAAATCCTAACGTGAAGAATCCTGTTCAATAGCTTCCCTACCAGTGACTTAAGAAGTCATCAGTCTGTAGTCACCTGTATTATCCCCATTTCTCTTCTTGAACTATGGAATGTCATCTACTCACCATTTGTCTCAATCCTTCCCTGTGGCTATGGACAATTTGAAGATTTTAGTCAAGGCCCCAACAATCTCTTGACTTTCTCAATAAGTTGGGTATCAGGGCCTGAGGACTTACGTAGCTTAATGTTCTTCAAGAGACTCACCACAACCTCTTTCTTCATCTCAACTTGCACACTCCAAACTGATCTCACCTCTGCATCCTTCTCCTTGTCAGATACTGGCTAAAGTCCTCATTTAGGACATCACCACATCCTCCAGCTCCAAACACATGTTCCTTCCTTTATCCTTGAATGATTCTGCTCTCTTTCTAGCTGCCACCTTGATGTTGATGTATGCGTAGATTGCCTTGGGATTCTCTTTAATCCTGCTTGGTAAGAGCTTGTCATGGCCCCTCCTTGCTCTCCAAACTCCCCTCCCGAGTCCTAGCCTAGTATCTTTATAATCCTCAAGGTCTCTTTTTGAGTTTAGCTTCCTAAACCTTACATGTGCTTCCTTATTCTTCTTGTAGTATAAATCCCATCAGAGCGATTTCACATTTCATGCTTTTGAATTCTATGTATATAGTAGATGAGCCCCCGCACCTTGAATCCTTGCAACATTAAGCATCCAGCTTTGTCCCTCTATCGACGAAGCGTAAGGGTGAAGAACTAAAGAGCATGGTTCAGTTAGTTAACGTAAAAATAAACATATTTCAACCTGTCTGTTTCATCGTATCAATTGCCTTGCTCCCGCCTGTTCTTCCATACTGACTGGTCATGACATCTACTTTCCTCTCAATCATTCCACTTTATGACCTGGTGCTCTGGCTCCCATCCTCCTGCTGAACTAGTTTAAATCCTCCTAAGTAGCACCAACAAACTTCCCCACCAATTAAGGTGCAACATGTCCCTCTTGTACAAGTCTACCCTGCCCCAGAAGAGGTTTCAGTGATGCAAGAGCCTGATATCCTGCCCCCACACATTCATCTGTTCTATCTTTCTGTTCCTGCCCTGACTAGTATGTGACACCAGGTATGATCCAGAGATTAACACCTTCGAAGTGCTGCTTTTCAGCCTCTTTCCTAAACCCCTATTCTCACTGCACAGGCCTTCTTTTCCCTTTCTACCTATGTCATTGGTACCAATATGCACTCGACCAGAAACGTCGACTGTACTTCTTTCTATATTTGCTGCCTGGCCTGCTGCGTTCACGAGCATTTTGTGTGTGGTGCTTGCACCACAACCTCTGGCTGCCCACTCTTTTGTTCAGAAGTTGCCTTGAGACATCGTTGACCCTGGCATCTAAGGGGCCATACATTATAAGACCATAAAACATAGGAGCAAAATTAAGCCACTCAGACCATCAAGTCTGATCTGATTCCATCGTGGCTGATCCATCATCCCTCTCAACACCATTCTCATGCCTTCTCCCTGGGACTTCGGAAATCCTAGCATCTTTTGTGCAGCCACAGAACCTCCTGCCTGTCCCTCTATCATGCCTCCTATCAGTGTTGCCCTTCCTGGCTTCTCCTTTCCCACTGAGCCTCAGAGCCAGTCACAGCACCACTGACCTGACTGCTACCACTAAGTCCTGGTAGGTATCTCTCTGCAAACCACACCCCCCCCTCCGTAAGCAATATCCAAATAAGCAAGTCTTAAACACGGGAGTCTGCTGAAGATCTTGAGCAACACACATAAAATGCTGGAGGACTCAACAAAACTGCCTGACTAGCTGATTTTTCCAGCATTTTGTCTGTGTTATCCATGGTATACTTGTTGCTGAGGGGAATGGCCACAAGGAAGCATGTACTATCAGCCTTCTCACTCTGTCTTTCCAGGCAGTTATCCAGTTATCTGCTGCCTGTATCTTAGGTGCAATTACCTTGCTAAAACCCTTATCTGTAATGCTCCCAGCTTCCCGGACGATCCTAAATATGTCCAGCTCCAGATAAATTTCCTTAATACGTTTAGTCAGAAACTGCAGCTTGTCGCACTTCCTATATATAGGTGAAGTCACAGGACCATTGCCCTAGCTGCCATCCCAGCTGTTCGAATTGGATGAATAGATCAAAGGAAAACCTTACCTGTTTTCCGCTCAGCCTCCTCTCACTGAAGCCTCACAAACCAAAGCCTCAGCGCTTCTACTTGATACAGCACTTGCAACTCAAATCTTTCATGTATGACGAGGCCTTGCTTTTCCCTCCATTGAGGTGACTTCATGTAATGCACAAACCCTTTTACTGCCCATCATTGTGATCACTCAGACCATCTGAGCCCTTCTTTCAGTTAAGTCCGTGTAACCCTATGCTGCCTACCGTTGTACTGTCACCGCATTCGTTATCTTATTCCATGAAGTGGAGCAGAGACCTAAAGCATAGACTCTTGAAGAGACTTCAATGTTTTGCTATGCAGGGGTCCTTGGGCATTGTGCAAAACAAAATGGCCCCATTGCAGTGATCTTCAACCACTGAGGAGATCAGGTAAGAAATAAACTGGAGAGAGTTTTGAAAAGTGGAGGGAGCTTCAAAAGAAAGGATCAGACATACAGACACATGATCAAGAGAATTCAAGGAGGCCTAATTCAATGCACTTTTAGGTCGGAATTCTTAATGTGGAATTAATATGTATTTAGGTGGTTGATGTTCAGCACAGAGTTGGCAGGCCAAAGGGCCTGTGCCCATACTATATCTCTCCACAACTAACACCATTTGTGAAGGTATTGGACAGCCCCTCTCTTCAGCGGCTGCAGTCCATGAAGAAGGACGTCCGTGCAAAAGAGGCTTTGAAATATTCAAATGGCTTGTTAGGCCAATTCAGAAAGAATTTGATAATCAAAGAGTCAATCAAATTGCAATGAGTCCAAAATTACCTTGCCCTCAGCCAGTAAAGACAGCATATTGAAAGACATCAAATCTAAAGGACGTTCATGAACTGCCTGACAGCTGTGCTGTTCCAGTGGTTTCATGGTCACCTTGACTGAAAATTCCTTTTTTCTCCACTTAATTCAAATTCCCAAGCTGCTGTGATGAGCTTTCAAATCTTTTTATTTATAGTCATGTCACTCTAGTTCACTAACATATCCACCAACCTACCAACTTCTTGAAGAAATGTATTGTAATGCCATGGAAGTAACAGAATTCAGTGTAGTGGTTAGTGTTCTGCTATTACAGTGCCAGTTGTAAGAGTTGGGTTCAATTCCTGCCTCTGTCCGTAAGGATTTTGTATGTTCTCCCTGTGACTGGATAGGTTTGGTCTGGGTGCTGCGGTTTCCTCCCACATTCCAAAGGCGTACGGTTAGGGTTAGTGAGTTGTGAACGTGGTACCAGGAGCATGGCAACACTTGACACACTGCCCCTCTGTCCCCAGCACATGTTTGCTGATTTGATTTCACCGTATGTTTTGATGTACATGTGACAAATAAAGTTAATCTCTGAAAACATGTTCATCACTGCAAATGGGTGGACTACCCAGTTGTGACATTGTCTCTCTGTTCTCTTTCCAGCCTGGCTCTTGTATTGCCACCATATAGTAAATATTATATTCATGCCAAGCTGGATGACCAAATCCTTCAAGCTCAGTGTAAGTATATGTTGCCAGTCTGTCTGCCCTTTGGCCTGATCTTGAACCTGCAGACACGCCAGCTGTCACTGGGCTGCAGAAAACTAATGCACTGATAGAAAGCAAGCTTCCTCGCTCACTATCCGACTTTAGCCAATTACACAGAGGCTTCATGAAGATGGCGGATCTCCGCATTTTGCAAAGCAGCAAAAAAATAAAGTCAATGTAAAATTAACATTCCAACCAGCTGGTTATGAGGCAAAAATCGGGCTCTCCTTCTCTTGCTTTCTTCTCGAATATACAATGATTCTGAAGCAGCGAACCATGCAGAGTCTGTGAAAATGTGCATGCTTTTCACCATGCTCTGCTTGGGTTTCAGTTTCTTTCTTGCTTTTTGTTTCATTCTGTTAATTTGTTTTTTTCTTAATTTAATTTCTCCGGATTGTATGGACTTGCTCGCTGTGTTTGCTAAAGCTTTGGAATCATTTGCCCTTGGCCACTGCACGCTGGCCTTGTGTGCAGAGCACCTAGAGCTATCGGTCTAGATGTTTGCAACTGTTTGTTTGCTCTTTGGAGATTTTTATTTTGTCAGTTGCAAGATTCTCAGTATATTTATACACAATATTTTTATTCAAATAGTAATTGAATAAAATATTGTTTGTGACCCCCTTCCTACCCAACCCCTTTTTTTCTGCTTTCTCTCTCTATGATGGATTCACACAGTCCAAAACAACAGCAAGGGCAAGTATCTTAATCTCGGTCCCCTCCCCTCACCCTCACCCTCTTTGTTCGGTGCCTATCCCCCCACTGCACCCAGCCTGCTTGCCCATTTACCTGCCCGTCTGACCCTTTCTCAAATTTCCTTTTCCAACCCTCTTGGTGCACTGTCTTGTTATGTCCACAATGGCTTAGAAATTTCCTTTGCATTGCTCTGAATATTTTCCCTTTAGTTACTTGCTTCCTCTTGTATGAAACTTTAATGTCCTGCTCTCTCTCTTTTTCTTTCTTTCTTCCTCTCTCACTAACTTACCCCTCTTCCCCATCCTGTCCCCCTTTCCCTTCAATGATGCTGAAGAGATATCAGTGCTGTTTGGACCCCACCCCATTCACTTCCTCCCCTTTAGCCTGTTACTGGACCCTATGCTCCACCCTTTCAAAACACAGTTTGATTGTCTCCATGTAATGTGGAGAGTTTGGCCATGTTGATGCCTATTGAGTGATATTCAGTAGCTGGCTATAATTGGTGCAATAGAAGATAGTGAAAAAAATGTAATGGTAATTACCTAAAACTATTCAGAGTCCGAAAAGACTGAATTACCTCATTTTTATTGGCAAATATTTCTGTGCTCCATAAGTTAATTTGTTTTCTGGGCAACATATTGGCTACAACTGTTCTCCCGAGGTTTGCTTCGATCCCGCAGATCAATCTCTCTACCTCATTTTTTACGAACTGCGTAATTTCTTCTCCTCTCCTGTGCTGACAATAAGGTGTCTGAAACAGTGCTCTTCCCCCTCGCCAGTAGTTCCCAGATAATGTTCCTTTTTATTGCAGATTTTGAATCCTTGTTACCCAGCTCCTTTGAGACCGTGGGACATGTATTCATTGCTCCCAGGTAGCTGTGTGTATGTGTGCGCGCTTGCCCAGTCACTTCACGCTGTCTGCACCATTCATCATGCACCACGCTGCCCAAATCTTTACATGCCATCAGCCAGTTAACACCTCTGCCACCACCCTGCTCATCACCCTCTGCCTCCCACCAGTGCTGTGACCTGTTTTTGTACCTCCTCTGGAATGGGCATCTTCCTGCTTTGGCCTGGTGCCTCACCATTATGAAATCACTGGCATATGCACAGGTTGCTGTGGCCACCTCCTAAAGGCACCTGTCCCTGCATGATAAGCAGTAATCGCCTGGCTGTCTGTGTTAAGGAATAGGGAACCCTCCGCAGCATGACCTTCCTCCATATCACTGTCCTCTCCCTCTACCAGAGTGACACCCTAGGGGTTTGAGGGTGAGGGCTTGTCACTGTCTCTTCCATGCCAGTGTTCACTTTACCCTCATGGAATGTGTTTACACTTGGATTTCCTCCTAGGGAATACTGCAAGGACCTAGTCAAGTCAGACAACAACACCGAGTTGTTACTCAATTTCATCGCGCTGATGGATAAGTACACCCCTGACTCCAAAAACTGTGAGTACGATGCTCTTCAGGGAGGGCACCTCATACTGACTGCCAGCTTTAGGTTTTCCGATTGTATTGCTGCATTATTCAATCGTTATGCAAATCAAAGGCCACTACTGACCTACAATCTGTTAAGTGGTGCACTTACTCACATTAAAAGGAGCCACAGTCCTGAAACTATAAAGATTATCTCCAAGTTAATTCCCTTGTGCAGATAAGAGAAATGTTGTCCAAGGCACTGACATGGAAAGGGGCAGATCTGATATTTGCATTTCATCCAACCTCTCGCTGCGGTCAGATTCACTTTACCCAGGGAGATTTTCTCTAATCACTTGCAATAGTGTATTTTAAGTGCTGTTCTTAGGTTAAGGGTGGATATCAGGCTAGTCAACTTTGTAGGCTTTGTGAATGGCCTGTAGCTACTCATTCACAGAATGGACAAAGTGATGTGAACTTCATCGTAGGGTTACCCTTGTTGATGCAAATAACAAAGTTCATTAAAGGTGGGTATCTTCTGACTTACAGTCACAGTAAACCACAGCAGTAAGGCCCTTTGGCCCTCCACATGCCTGCTGGTTGTTGTAGATACCCACTCTAATCTCATTTATTCACATCAGGTTGCTGCCCTTCCATGCCTTGGCTATTCAACTACTTGTCTAAATGCTAGTATTGTTAAGTGTTGTTGAGAATGTATCTCTCTCCATCACATCCTCTAGCAGTGGATTCCAGATATCAACCATTCTCAGTGTGGGAAACGTTCCCCTCAGATTCCCTCCAGACTCCTCTCTCACCTTAAACCTGTGCCCTCTGATTTTAAACACCCTCACTATGGGGAAAAAAATACACTCTAGGGTAAGCAAGCCCAGCCTATCCAGCACCTCCCATGACAAAAGTTCTCCAGGCAACATCCTGGAGAATCTCCTCTGCACTCTCTCCAGTGCAATCACATCATTCCTATAGTGTAGAAAGCAGAACTGCACACAATACTTCAAGTGCCACATAACCACTGGTTTGTAAAAATTTAACATGACATCCCAGCTTTTATGATGTATCTATCCTTCACCACCCTATTATTGAACTATGGATTTCATTGCAACAGTGATATAAGCTCACACTTGTCAGAATTAAATTCCATCTGCCAATGCTTTATCCAGCTTTCCAACTCTACCCTGCTGTAGCCTTAGGCATCCTTCCACAGCACCCAAAACACCACCAACCCTTATGTCATCAACAGATTTATCAATGCAGCACACAACTGGTTATCGATATCCATTCAGAAAAATATCCTTCCAACATCATCTCTGCCTCCTATCACCAAACCAATTTTGGATTCAGTTAGCCAGTTAACATCATGTCTCCTGTGCCTTAACCTTCTAGACCAGCCTATCATGTAGGACCTATCAAATGCCTTACTAAAGCTCATATAGATATTGTCGACCAGCCTGCCTTCGTCAATCTTTAAACTCATATTAAATTAATGAGATAGCATGTTTCCAGGACAATTCCATGCTGATTAATCCTATCCCTTTGATTATTTTTCCAAAAATTTCTCTATCACTGATATATGACCAACTTTCATGTGTGAACGTATTTAAGCCTGCCAGCCTTCCCCATGCCCCCTAAACTGCCTCAGTCTGCTTGGCCCACTGGACTTGCTTCACTTGCCATTTTCATCTGTGTCAATCTCCCCACCCGCTGTATTGCTATTGTGCATTCAAACACTCCACAAATTTATTGACCCCCTCCCATTGTGGGAGGAACCTCCCTGAGTACTGGTTCCTCCACTTTATGTGCAACAGATTTTAAATAGCATCAGTTGCGTGTGTTTGTGTTCAAAAAGCAGTGATTATTTTCACTTATAGTTGGTGAGAAAGAAGCAGTAAGCAATTCAGAACTATTTTGCTCACTATGGTTTTAAGCATTCAGGCTTGGAGATGCCTGGAGTGAAAATGAAATGATTTCACTACTTCAGCAAGTTAGGACCTATGAAGAATTTGAAGGTATTGCCAATTATCTTGAATGTTTCAATGAAAATGAAGATTCGGAGGATGTAATTGTCAAAACCATTGTATGAAGGCAGTTCATTATCTGTACTAGCAATCTGCATTGATTTTGTTCATTTACAGTCAATGACAAGAACACAGCATCGTACACTGGATGAATTCCTCAGCTGATAACTATTAGGAACTAATACACAGTTTAATAGTACTGTGGTGATATTGGTAAAGTTCTAATTTGTTCTGTATTTCATTTAATGGCATAGTTTGTTACTCAGGTAAATGGTAGTTTGTTAAATCTTTTTTATACCTTTCTAACTATTTCCATGCAACTTCAGCTAATTGAGGCAATTGCTTAATTTGGTCCAAAATGTACTGGTCCCAATGTGTCCCAATTAACTGGAATCCACTGTATATATTCTTAAATAATTTATAGTATATTTTATGTACTGTATTATACTGCTGCGACAAAACAACAAATTTCACAACACACACTCAGTGGCCATTTTATTAGGTACACCTGTACACCCACTCGTTAATACAAATATCTAATCAGCCAATCATGTGGCAGCAACTCAATGCATAAAGGCATGCAGACGTGGTCAAGAGGTTCAGTTATTGTTCAGGCCAAACATCAGAATGGGGAAGAATTTTTGTGAATTTGAACACAGAATAATATCAGAAGGGTTAATTTGAGTATCTCAGAATCTGCTGATCACCTGGGATTTTCACACACAACAGTCCCTAGAGTTTACAGAGAAGATTGTGGAAAACAAATTCATCCAGCGAGCAGCAATTCAGTGGGCAAAAATGCCTTTTTAATGAGAGAGGTCAGAGACAGGTTCAAACTTACAGGATGGTGATAGTAACTCAAATAAACATGTGTTACAAGAGTGGTGTGCAAAAGAGCGTCTCTGAACACAGAACGCATTGAACCTTGAAGTGGATGGGCTACAACAACAAAAATCGCAAGCGTACACTCAGTGGCCTTTGTTTTAGCTATAAACGGTGCCTAATAAAGTGGCTACTGAGCGTGTATCAGTGACAGTAAACTGATTCTAATTCTGACTCGGACCCTGGCTCCAGGGAGTTAACAGATCATTCTGGAGTCTCACTCTTGGCCACAGCAGCACTTCTCTGTTCCCCTCTCTGTTGTATCCCCACCACCATCGCTCACCTAGACTCCTTCCCTTCCCTTCCCCGCTGTGATTAGAGACAAGCATGATGCCACAAATTCTGCTGCTGTCACGCTTCCCTCTCCCCAACGGTGTACAACCTGCGAGAGAGAGAAGTGACCACAGGGGACTCCTGAAAGAGCTGCCTGCACTGACTACCGTTCCTAGTGGCCCCTTTCTCTCTCTGGCATTGAAAGTACATAAGACTGACAAAGAATGATTAATAAAAGTGGAGAGAGAGTAACATAAATATTATGACTCTAATGTAACAAATATTATAACTATTTTATTGTTACCCCTTTCTAACGGACCATGTTTTCCCTCTTTGTCCAGTAAAAGGAATTTGATATCTAACCATCAGCATAACGCAGCAGGTTAATGGAAAAGGATTGGAGTTTATCAGTGGGGTAAAAGTTGTTAGCAAGCATTTCCTCTGATGGTTTTATATACAAAGATGGTTTTGAGGGCAACCTTGGTCACACTGGAGCTATCTTGTTACCTGTGCAATGATCTGACCTTGTTATATATTGGGATGAAGTGGGAATGTGTGTGCCTCTGAGTCCACAGAGAGGAGCATGCATTACCCACAGGTACAGTGGGGGATTTCTGGCTCTGGTGGGTGTCACAGGAGCCCGAGTGCATTCTGAATAGCAATGCCCATATTATAATCCTAAACTGTAAATAGCATGTATCAAGAAGTACTGTAATATTGGATTAATCTGAACCTTTAATTCCCTCAATCACAGGACTCTGTAGAGAGTGGTGCGGACAGCCCAGCACATCTGTAGATGTGAACCTCCCACTATTCAGGACATTTACAGAGACAGGTGTGTAAAAAGGGCCCGGTGGGTAATTGGGAACCCGAGTCACCCCAACCACAAACTGTTCCAGCTGCTACCATCCAGGAAACGGTACCACAGCATAAAAGCCAGGACCAACAGGCTCAGGGACAGCTTCTTCCACCAGGCCATTAGACTAATTAATTCGTGCTGATAGAATTGTATTTCTATGTTATATTGACTGTCCTGTTGTACATACTATTTATTATAAATCACTATAAATTGAACATTGCACATTTACTCGGAGACGTAACAGAGATTTTTACTCCTTGTGTATATGAAGGGTGTAAGAAATAAAGTCAATTCAATTCAGTTCAATAGTACTGACTTCCCGCAGTACATTATGGTAGGAATTTCAGTCAACCTTTGACTCACTACGAGTTACGGATTCCCTTTAAAGACATGACTGTCCTACAACCATCAATGATGTTCATGCCTCTGCCTTGCTCACCATTATCAACCTTCCCTACCCCTTCTGCCATTGTGTAGATATCCATTTGTCTGTTTCTGCCACATCTGCCTGGTTCCTCCCATAAAATGGAGACACAAGAGACGGCAGACACTGAAATCTGGAGCAGCACACAATCTGCTGGATAAACTCAGCAGGTCGGGCAGCATCCCTGGGTGAAAAAGTACTGGAAACTTTGCATCAGGATTGAGAGTGGCCAACTTCGAGAGGAGAAGGAGTGTGGCAAGAAAGGATTGTGAGGTCATCAGAAGACTGTGTGGAGGGGTTGTAGGATGAGATACAGGTACTGACCGAGTGCCAGGTAGGGGAGCAGAAGCAGGGATGGAATTGGGAGACTATGGCAGGTGAATAATAGTCGAGGGAGGGAGGGAGGGAGAGAAAGAGAGAAAGAAACATGGGGTGACAAGTTGTGAAAATGTAAGACAGCTGCTAAAGGAAGATAAGCAGGAAGACCAAACACCACCAGAGCTGGATGCAGATAAGTAAAGGGGCTGAGAATGGGAACTGAAGTCAGTAGGCAAGATTGGAGGAGATGCAAGTGAGTCTTTGCCTCCTCTGGTGCAGGAAGCTGTGTAAGGATAGTGTTCAGATACTGCAAGGCCAAGGAAAAATGCCAGGGGTAAGGGAGGGATGGGTGTGGAGAGTGGACCAGAGAGACATGGAGGTGTCACATACCCCATCAAATCCTGCACTTCCATCCCTTCTCAAACAAATCCCACTCCATTCTCTACCCCCAACATCTGCTGGACATCCACCTACCTCACACCTGATTGCCTGAACCCGATCCAACACCATCACATGAGCCTGACTTTCTCTGCCTCATCTGCCTGGTTGTGTTATGTCCATGAATTCCCATTCTGCCTGCAGCCTGTCACCTAAATGAACCCTGTACAAACCCCACATCATCAACCTGATCTCGCCAACATCTGCCTGTCCCATTCAACATCCATTTGGCTGACCCCCACCTTTTCTGTTTGACATCCCCATCACCTGTAACACCTCCCATCTGCCCCAGCACCACCTGCATACATAATCTGCCGTATACCTGACTCTATCTGCCTTTTCATCAGCGTGATCCCCCATCAGATATCTAACTCCACAAACATGAGGAAATCTGCAGATGCTGGAAATTCAAGCAACACACGCAAAATGCTGGTGGAACACAGCAGGCCAGGCAGCATCTATAGGAAGAGGCACAGTCGACGTTTCGGGGTCTTGGCCCAAAACATCGACTGTACCTCTTCCTATAGATGCTGCCTGGCCTGCTGCGTTCCACCAGCATTTTGTGTGTGTTGCTCAGATATCTAACTCCTATCATTTACCCAAACCCTCAGTGTACCTCTTCAACCTTTCAACCACATTTTGACTCAGACTCGCTATCACAGCCATATATCCTTTCTTGGAACATGCCTCCGTCGCCAACTTACTCCAGTTGGCTTTAGGATTCGTTTCCGAGCCTCTCAATTTGGACCTTCTGAGGATCCCAGGTACTCACATTTTATTGACTCTGTCTCTCGCCGCTTCTCCCGTCAAGCTCTGAAGGCGACTCTCTCCGCCATGAGGAGGTACTTGGTGTCCCTATCCCAGACCCTTCCACACCTTCGGGACACTTTCTTCGCCGTCTGTAATGGTCCTACCCGTTATTTCATCCTCCGTCGGATTCACGCCTGCAATCGCCGTTTTTTTTGACTTTGTCATGTTAGGCAAAGATCGCAAGATGCTACATCTACGGACTCCAGAGCCTGCCGGCCCCGACGCTAGCAGGCATGAACTTCAGATTGCCACTGATCTCGGCGGCTCCAACACCTCAGGGTATACTCAAAACCCGGACTCCAGCAACGACCATGGACACCTTCACAGAGATTGCGCAACCACCAACTGCGACTCCAGCTTTGAACTCCAGGCCAAGTCTTCACATGCTGCTATTGTGACTCCTGTCTCCCCTTCCCCCACCAGCACTCTGCAAACCCGTCTCCTTCAGATCCCATCGTCAGCTCCTGGGTACTCAGAGGCTCCATCTTCCTCTCACCCCGACCCTCCTCTCTCCACTGACACCCCCAGCCTCCCCTCTCCCCCCTCTGATCCCAGCTCTCATCAGTGCCGGGTCTTTACCATCCCCTCCCACCTTCAACTGTCGGAGGTAGAACGCTCTGTTCTCAGTAAGGGCCTCACCTTTGTCCCCCTTCGCCCACACCTCAGCGAGTTCCGTGTTCGCCACGATGCGGAACTCTTCTTCCGGCATCTCCGTCTCCAAGCCAACTTCTTCAGCAAGGACTCTTCCACCCCCACCGATGACCCCTTCTCCCGTCTTCAACCCTCCTCTGCTTCATGGACACCCCGCTCTGGTCTTCTGCTTGCTCTGGATCTCCTTATCACTAACTGCCAACGGGACATCAACCGTCTCGACTTCACCGCACCTTGTCCCCATTCCAACCTCACTCCTTCGGAACGCTGTGCTCTCCACTCCCTCCCCACTAATCTTAACCTTATTATTAAACCCGCCGATAAAGCGGGTGCTGTTGTAGTCTGGCGTACTGACCTCTACCTTGCCGAGGCACAGCGACAACTCGCGGATACCTCCTCTTATTTACCCCTCGATCGTGACCCCACTAAGGAGCACCAGGCCATTGTCTCCCACACCATCACCGACTTTATCCACTCAGGGGATCTCCCATCCACCGCTACCAACCTACCAACCTTATAGTTCCCACACCTCGCACTTCCCGTTTCTACCTCCTACCCAAGATCCACAAACCTGCCTGTCCTGGTAGACCTATTGTCTCAGCTTGCTCCTGCCCCACCAAACTCGTTTCTGCATACCTCGACACGGTCTTATCCCCCCTTGTTCAATCCCTTCCTACCTATGTTCGTGACACTTCTCACGCTCTTAAACTTTTCGATGATTTTAAGTTCCCTGGCCCCCACCGCTTTATTTTCACCAAGGATGTCCAGTCCCCATATACTTCCATCCCCCATCAGAAAGGTCTCAAAACTCTCCGCTTCTTTTTGGATTCCAGACCTAATCAGTTCCCCTCTACCACCACTCTGCTCCGTCTAGCGGAATTAGTCCTTACTCTTAATAATTTCTCCTTTGGCTCCTCCCACTTCCTCCAAACTAAAGGTGTAGCTATGGGCACCCGTATGGGTCCTAGCTATGCCTGCCTTTTGTTGGCTTTGTGGAACAATCTATGTTCCGTGCCTATTCTGGTATCTGTCCCCCACTTTTCCTTCGCTACATCGACGACTGCATTGGTGCTGCTTCCTGCACGCATGCTGAGCTCGTTGACTTTATTAACTTTGCCTCCAACTTTCACCCTGCCCTCAAGTTTACCTGGTCCATTTCCGACACCTCCCTCCCCTTTCTAGATCTTTCTGTCTCTGTCTCTGGAGACAGCTTATCTACTGATGTCTACTATAAGCCTACTGACTCTCACAGCTATCTGGATTATTCGTCTTCTCACCCCGTCTCTTGCAAAAACGCCATCCCCTTCTCGCAATTCCTCCGTCTCCGCCGCATCTGCTCTCAGGATGAGGCTTTTCATTCTAGGTCGAGGGAGATGTCATCCTTTTTTAAAGAAGGGGGCTTCCCTTCCTCCACTATCAACTCTGCTCTCAAACGCATTTCCCCCATTTCACGTACATCTGCTCTCACTCCATCCTCCCGCCACCCCACTAGGAATAGGGTTCCCCTGGTCCTCACCTACCACCCCACCAGCCTCCGGGTCCAACATATCATTCTCTGTAACTTCCGCCACCTCCAACGGGATCCCACCACTAAACATATCTTTCCCTCCCCCCCCTCTGCTTTCCACAGGGATCACTCCCTACGCGACTCCCTTGTCCATTCATCCCCCCCATCCCTCCCCACTGATCTCCCTCCTGGCACTTATCCGTGTAAGTGGAACAAGTGCTACACATGCCCTTACACTTCCTCCCTTACCACCATTCAGGGCCCCAAACAGTCCTTCCAAGTGAGGCGACACTTCACCTGTGAGTCGGCTGGGGTAATATACTGCCTCCAGTGACCCCGATGTGGCCTTGTATATATTGGCGAGACCCAATGCAGACTGGGAGACCATTTTGCTGAACACCTATTCTCTGTCCGCCAGAGAAAGCAGGATCTCCCAGTGGCCACACATTTTAATTCCACATCCCATTCCCATTCTGACATGTCTATCCACGGCCTCCTCTGCTGTAAAGATGAAGCCACATTCAGGTTGGAGGAACAACACCTTATATTCCGTCTGGGTAGCCTCCAACCTGGTGGCATGAACATTGACTTAAACTACCGCTAATGCCCCACCTCCCCCTCGTACCCCATCTGTTACTTATTTTTATACATACATTCTTTCTCTCACTCTCCTTTTTCTCCCTCTGTCCCTCTGACTATACCCCTTGCCCATCCTCTGGGTCCCCCCCCCCCCGTCTTTCTTCCCGGACCTCCTGTCCCATGATCCTCTTGTATCCCTTTTGTCAATCACCTGTCCAGCTCTTGGCTCCATCCTTCCCCCTCCTGTCTTCTCCTATCATTTTGAATCTCCCCCTCCTCTTCCCACTTTCAAATCTCTTACTAACTCTTCCTTCAGTTAGTCCTGATGAAGGGTCTCGGCCTGAAACGTCGACTGCACCTCTTCCTAGAGATGCTGCCTGGCCTGCTGCGTTCACCAGCAACTTTTATGTGTGTTGCTTGAATTTCCAGCATCTGCAGAATTCCTGTTGTTTATGTAGAGTAGTCTAGTGTTTGGCACAATGCATTACAGTACCAACGACTCGGGTTCAATTCCCACCGTTGTCTGTAAGGAATTTGTACTTACACTTCCATGTGTTCCAGTTTCTTACCACAGTCCAAATGCATGCTGGTTGGTAGGTGAATTGGCCATTGTAGGTTGTCCTGTGATTATGCTAGGGCTAAATCAGGGGTTTGCTGGGTGGTGCAGCTCAAAGGGCTGGAAGGGCCAGTTCTGCACTGTATTACAATAAATAAATAAATAAACAAATAAACAAATGAATAAATGGGCAAGTAAGTAAGTCAAGCTCACCCATCCTCTCCCTAACCACACCATCATCTGTTTGTAAGCCTCACTCAGCCCCTACATTTGTCTAGCTCACATCATCTGTCCGAGTACATTCACCAGTATCCGCCTGACCCCTCCCTTCATCTGTCTGACACCCATTATTCCACCAGTTCCATACCTGCGTGATGCCATCCCCACAACACAGCTAGCTGATAGATCTAGGTTTCCCCCAAGTAAATTTCCTGACCACAATCCCATCAAAATAACTGTTTGGGCTTTCAACACATGCCTGACATACCTATTGTCTGCCCAATACTCCCCCCAATAAACTGCCCAAACTCTCACCTATCGGGGTACTAACTAATTACTCATTGTCTGAACATAGAATGCTACAGCATAGTGCAAGCCCTTTGGCCTATGATATTATTCCAATCTTTTAGCCTACTTCAAGATCAATCTTACCCTTCCCTACTACACAGACTAGCATTTTTCTGCCATCCATGTGCATACCTATGAGTTTCTCAAATGTCCTTAATGTATCTGCCTCTACCACTACCCTGGCAATGTGCCCCATGCACCCATCACTCTCTGTGTTAAAAACTTAGCTATGTCGTCCCAGCTATACATTCCTGTAATCACCTTATCCCCCTGGTATTAGCATTTCCACCCTGGGAAAAAGTTTCTGGCTGTCCAATCGATCTATGCCTCATATCATCTTGTATACCATATATCTGTGCCCACAGCCCTCTCCACAACCACATCCACCCTTCACTTGTCTTGTCCCTGCCCAACATCTGCTGGTGAGATTGTTACTCAGGAAAAGACTGAGCTTGATCTTTCCAGCAGCACTGTGCAGCCTTAACTCTGGGTTTCATAAAGATTGAGTACTCTGTCAGTGTACTCTGTGATGATCTGACTCTAAGATTGGTGGAGATGAGGAAACCTGGCTTGAGTGCATGTTGAATTGAATTGACTTTATTTCTTATATCCTTCACATACATGAGGAGTAAAAATCATTATGTTACATCTCTGTCCAAATGTGCAATGTGCAATCATAGTAATTTATAATAAATAGAACTGTCAATGTAATATAGAGTACTGTACACTCAAATCAGCATGAGTTAATCAGTCTGATGGCCTGATGGAAGAAGCTGTCTCAGACCCTGTTGGTCCTGGCTTTTATGCTGTGGTACCATTTCCCAGATGGTAGCAGCTGGAATAGATTGTGGTTGAGGTGACTCGGGTCCCCAATGATCCTACAGGCACTTTTTACACACCTGGCCTTGTAAATGTCCTGAATCATGGGAAGTTCACAACTACAGATGCGCTGGGCTGTCCGCACCACTCTCTGCAGAGCCCTGCAATTAAGGGAAGTACAGTTCCCATATCAGGCAAAGATGCAGCCAGTCAGGATGCTCTCAGTTGTGCCCTCATAGAAAGTTTTTAGGATTTAGGGGCCCATACCAAACTTCTTCAACCATCTGACGTGAAAGAGGCGCTGTTGTGCCTTTCTCACCACACAGCTGGTGTGCACAGACCATGTGAGGTCCTCAGTGATGTGAAGTCCGAGGAACATAAAGCTGTTTACCCTCTCAACCCCAGATCCATTGATGTCAATAGGGATTAGCCTGTCTCCATTCCTCCTGTAGTCCACAACCAGCTCCTTTGTTTTTGCGACATTGAGGGAGAGGTTGTTTCTTGACACCACTGTGTCAGAGAGGTGACTTCTTCCCTGTAGGCCACCTATAGGGTGAGATAAGGCCAATCAATGTAATGTCATCAGCAAATTCAATTAGCAGATTAGAGCTGTGGGTGGCGACACAGTCATGGGTAAACAGGGAGTAAAGGAGAGGACTCAGTACGCAGCCCTGGGGGCTCCTGTGTTGAGAGTTAGAGGGGTGGAGGTGAGGGACCCCACTCTTACCACCTGCTGGCAATCTGACAGGAAGTCCAGGATCCAGCTGCACAGGGCAGGGCAGAGTTTGGGGTTCAGAAGGTGAGCTAATATGGTAATACCTAGTATCAGCTCTTAGACTCACACTCTCCTGTATACCGTACCTAACTGACCTAATCACGCTCCAGATCAACGCTGATACTATTCCCTGCCCAGAATCATGTGCATCCGACAGTGGTCCTGTCAATGGGAGTTGGTTGGACATCTGTTCGCTAGAGAGGATCACTGTCTCTGTGAGCAAGCATGGAGTCGATGGACCAAGATTATATACCGCTAAAGGTCGATGTTGAACAAGCACTTGATGCATTGAGTCCCAGGATCAGTAGGCAAGAAACAACCTGCCCCAATGATTTTCAAATCATTGTTGGGACTTCCATCATCAACATGTCACCTGCAGCACCAGGGGTCCCAATACACTCGACCACTGCTATATTATGATTAGGAATGACTACCATTCAATCCCTAAACCACATTGCAGAAAATCTGGTCATCTGGCTGTCCTATTCCTACCTGTCTACAGGCAGAGGCAAAAAAGCAAGAATCCAGAGGTAAGGACAACAAAGAGGTGGTCACGACAGGCAGAGGAGCAGTGGACTGAGTCATGTTCAAGCACTCATCAGAGGATCTGAATGAATATACAATGATTGTCAAAACAGTCGTAGTCGAGTGTGGCCCCACAAAATCATTCTGAGTCCTCACCAACTAGAAGTCCTGAATGAACCATGAGATCCATAATCTGCTGAGGGCTGGATCAGTGGTGTTTAGTCTGGTGAGCAAGTAAATTAAAGAGTTCCAGGTATGACCTCTGGAAAACATCTCACATGCAAAGTGGCATTTCCAGACCAAGCTTGAATCACAGAAAGATGCTCGAGAGCTCTGGCAGGGCTTAAATGCCATCACCTCCTACAAAGTGAAACCGAGCAACATAGGTGACAATGAGGCTTCACTACCAGATGAGGTCATTGCCTTTTATGTTCCCTTTGACCGACAGAACATGGAGGCATCTTCACAAACTCCCATAGCCCCGATAACCTTATGTCTGAAGCTGATGTGAAAGCATCCTTCAGGGGGGTGAACCCATGGAAAACATCTAGCCCAGATAAGATACCTGCCTGAGTACTAAAGGCCTATGGTGAATGTACAGCCTCTGGAAATTAAAACTGAATACCTCAGAAGATTGCTGTACCAGAGGGACATCAGGGACTGCTGTGTACTTTGCTTCACAGAAACATAGCTATACCCCTGCCACTTTGGACATAGCTCTACAACTCAATGGCTTCACAATTCTCCAAAAAGACAGGACAGCTCAGACTTTTAAAGGCAGAGAAGGTGGAATATGCATTATAATTAACTTATCATGGTGCACAAATGTGGTGGTTCTGTCTCAGTCCTATTCACCTGACCTGGAGCATATAGTAGTCAAATGGTGTCCATCTTATCTACCAAGAGAGTTTTCCACTATCATCCTGGTAGCAATATACATTTCACCTCAACTAAGTACTGAGCAAAAGGGGATTATTGCTTTTGAACTGGAGGCTTGAGGAGTATAAGAAATGCAAGAGAGCACTTAAGAAAGCAATAAGGAAAGCTAGAAGAAGGCATGAAGTTGCTCTAGCAGTAAAGGTGAAGGAGAACTCTGAGGAATTCTACAGATGTGTGAAGAGCAAAAGGATTGCAAGGGCAAAAGTTGGTCCTCTGGAAGACCAGAGTGGTAATCCATGTGTGGAGCCAAAACAAATGGAGGAGATCTTCAATTACTCAGGAGATGGACGCAGAATGCATAGAAGTGAGGCAAAGCGGTATCAACTTCATGGAGCCTGTACGGATTGCAGAGAAGGAAGTGTTAGCTGTTCTGAGGCAAATCAGGGTAGATAAATCCCCAGGGCCTAACAAGGTGTTCCCTCGGACCCTATGAGAGGCAAGTGCAGAAATTGACAGGCCCTAAGCAACGATATTTAAATCATACTTAGCGACAGGAGAGGTACCAGAGGCTTGAAGGATAGCCAATGTTGTTCCACTGTTTAAAAAAGGCTCTAAACATAAACCAGGAAATTATAGGCTGGTGAGTCTGACATCAGTTCTGGGAAAGTTATTGGAAGATATTCTAAGGGACCGGATATATAAGTGTTTGGGTAGACTTGGACTGATAAAGGATAGTCAGCATGGCTTCATGTGTGGTAGGTCATGTCTAACCAATCCTACAGTTTTTCGAGGAATTTACCTGGCAAATGGATGAAAGCAAGGCAGTGAATGTTGTCTACAAGGCATTTGACAAGGTCCAGCATGGGAGGTTGGTCAAGAAAGTTCAGTTTCTCAGCATTCAAGATGAGGTAGTAAATTGGATTAGACATTGGGTTTGTGGGAGAAGCCAGAGAGTGGTAGTAGATGGTTGCCTCTCTGACTGGAGGCCTGTGATTAGTGGCACAGGGATCGGTGCTGGGTCCTTTGTTGTTTGTCATTTATATCAATGATCTGGTTGATAATGTGGTTAACTGGATCAGCAAATTTGCAGATAACACCAAGACTAGGGATGTAGTGGACAGCGAGGAAGGCTATCATGGCTTGCAGAGGGATCTGCATCAGCTGGAAAAATAGGCTGAAAAATGGCAGATGGAATTTACTGCAAACAAGTGTGGGGTATTGCACTTCGGTAGAACCAACCGGGGTATACACAGTGAACAGCAGGGCACTAAGGAGTGTGATAGAACAAAGGGATCTGGGAATACAGGTTCACAATTTGTTGAAGGTGCTGTCACATGTAGATAGGGTCAAAAAAATCTTTTTAGCACATTGGCCTTCATAAATCAATGTATTAAGTATAGGAGATGGGATGTTATGTTTAAGACACTGGTGAGGTATTGTGTGAAGTTTTGGTCACCTACCTACAGAAAAGACAAAGGCAAGGTTAAAAGAGTACAGAAAAAATTTACAAGATGTTGCTGGGTCTGGAAGACCTGAGTTATAAGGAAAGATTGAATAGGTTAGTACCGTACTCATTAGAATGTTGAAGATTGAGAGGAGATTTGATAGAGGTATACAAGATTATGAGGGGTAGCAGAAATGGTGCATGTGAACTCGATGTCAATGTTTAACTAGGTACATGGATGGTAGGGGTATGGAGGGCAGATCGATGGGAGTAGGCAGTTTAAATAGTTTGGCATGGACTAGATGGGCCGAAGGGCCTGTTTCTATGCTGTACTTCTCTTAACTGCAGCTATTTCATTTATTTTATTTTTAGTTTTTCAAGTCTTACAATCTTCCCTATTTTTGTGCTCTACTGTGAAAACAGGAGCACATGATTCACAAATAAAAATTCTCAGTTAAAGTTGATCAAAATCCCTGGTTGTAATACTCACTTATGTGAACAAAGGGTTCGGGGCTTAATACTCTGTACCATTAAGGAGGAGTTACTGGAGCCTGAAAATACACTCTAAATGTTTCAGGAACAGCTTCTTCCCCTCCGCCAGCAGATTTCTGAATGGACAATGAACCCGTGAACACTCCCTCGTTACTTTTTCCCCCTTTTTGCACTACTTACTTAATTTAATTTTATTTATTTTACATACTTCTTATTGTAATTTATAGTTTTAATATTATGTATTGCAATGTACTGCTGCCACCAAACAACAAATTTCATGATATATGCTGGTGATATTCAACCGGATTCTGATCAAGTGGCTGGAGTGGTCACTGATGTCTTTAACCTCTTACTTTGGCAGTCAGCACTACCCACCTGCTTCAAGCAGGCTTCAATTATACCAGTGCTTGAGAAGAACTTGGCAACTTGCCTCAATGGCTATCATCCAGGAGCACTGTGGTGAAGCACTTTGAGAAGATGGCGATGAGAAGTGACCAGGATGCACACCAATTTTCCTACCATCTCAAAAGATCAACTGTGGATGTCATTTCATTGACTCAACCCTGGAACATCCAAACAGTAAAGGCTCATCTTTCCAGGCAAGGACACATCGCCTAACTGGATGAATCACTCTTGGTCTTTCAGAATCAGAATCAGGTTTATTACCACTGACTTGCATGATATAAAAGTTGTTGACTTGTGGCAACAGTACAGTGGAAAGACAAGAAAATAAATGATTGTAAATTACAAAAAGAAATATATGGTGCAAAAATAAGGAATAACAATATAGTGATATCACAATATATAATGATATCATGTCAATGGGTTTGTGGACTGTTCAGAAATCTGATGGCAAAGGTGAAGGTGAATTTTTTGAATGCGAGTCTTCAGCTCCTTTATCTCCTTGCCGGTGATGGCAACAAGAAGAGCCCATGCCCTAGATGGTGAGAGTCCTCAGTTTTGGATCCTGTCTCTTGAAGTCCTTGATGGTGAGGAGCATTGTGCTCATGCTGGATTTGGCTGTTTTACAACCCTTTACAGCCTCTTGCGATCTTGTGCATTGGAGTCTGCAGGTTGCGATGTGACCAGTCAGAAAGTTCTCCATTGAACATCAATAGAAATTTAAAGAGTTTGTGTGCCAATCTCTGTCCAAAAGGCATGATTACAAGCCATTTCATTTTTCATCTGGCGGTAAACTTTTGGAAAAGAGCAGGAGTGGATTCTTTCAAGAAAGAGTTAGACAGAGCTCTTAAAGGGATATGGGGAGAAGCCAGGAAAAGGGTACTGATTGTGGATGATCAGCCATGATCACAGTGAATGGCAGTGCTGGCTTGAAGGGCTGAACGGCCTACTCCTGCACCTATTGTCTATTGTCTACTGTCTATTGAGTGTCTCAGAAGGGATTATTGTAGGAGATAGAAGCTTCAATGCCCTAACTAGAGCTCAAGCCTCTGTTCAGTAGGTGGTATCTTTTTTGAGAGTGCCTTTTAGTAAAGTCAGCCACACCCCATGTCTAAGAAATATTCAAAGGGAACTGTGTGTCCTTATTATAGGCATCACAGTAAATGGTACATAGAACATGTTCTATGTCCACAGTAAATATTACATAGAACATGTCCTAAGTCCACAGTAAATAGTGTTCTCCTGTTCACTCTAGGGAAAGTCAAACTGAGATTCCAGTTTGATAACCTCAGTGTAGATTGCAACAGGACTGAGCTCAGAAACCTCTTCGTAACATTCCACCTCGTCTCTATATTTCTGCAGGTGAATCCGACTTGATCTATAATCTGATCTTGGATTCAGGAATCACTGCCAAGCTAGTGGAGAAGGTCTGGAAGAATCACGACTTGCACACGTAAGTTCTTGGTGTTGCAGGACTTACTGAGGCAGGATAACAGATGGGATCAGGGCTATTGCCACCCTGGATGGCAGTGTTGCAGGGTGACAATGACACGGCAGCACGGGAGACACTGCGGTGAACTAAAAGTGCATTGTTCCAGCTCCCCGGTGATTTGCTAGTTCAGATGGAATTTAAACAGAGGTGAGGCTCCTGTCACAATTCCTGATCTGTATTGAATCAGAGGTTAAATTAAAATTAAATCAGAGGAATCAAAGATACACTCACTAGTAACAGCCTTCATTTATATAGCATCTAATATGTGGTTGAGACACTCTCAGGAAAAGTTTCTGTTGTGTGATTCCTGCACAGTCAGTGTCGTCACCTGCCATACCCACTCGGCTGCAGAACACATGGGCATTCCTGCTGAGCAAGGGCAGGCTGAATATGTGAGGATCCAACCCTTGTCATTGCCACAGCACTTCAGAGTTACCATTCCCCTCTCTGCAAGCCGAACAAGGCTTTTTGTTGAAATAAAGCCATCAAATCAAAGAAGCCAGTCTCTGATTCCTGGAACAATACTAGGAGATTCAAGGCCCAATCAATATTGTGTGAATCTGACTGGACAGCTACCTGCAGATCGGCCAATTGCTTTCGAAATTGATTCTTTCTGTATTGGCTGCAAGTACTTCTAGGATGAGAGAGGTAATCTGTAAGGGAAGAAGATGGGCCTGCCCACAGAGAGAGGATCA
The DNA here is from genome assembly GCF_030028105.1 of Mobula birostris. Classification (NCBI taxonomy): domain Eukaryota; kingdom Metazoa; phylum Chordata; class Chondrichthyes; order Myliobatiformes; family Myliobatidae; genus Mobula; species Mobula birostris. Next base: position 63,791,048 of record NC_092385.1, read on the forward strand.
GTGGAGTGCTCTTCCTGTTTCTACATTCATTTATTCCTTCTGTCTCCTCTCTCTGCTGGCAGCTGGCAGCCCTGCTGAGACCACTGGATAAGAGCGGGTTTGCTCAAACAAGGCCAGCCATTGGCCAGCAACCGACAGAGCGGACCAGGTCTCGGTACGCAACCCTTGGCTGCTTCAGTCTCTTCTCCTGACTTACCCAATGTGATCAATAGTGAAGATGCATGGTGTGGACGCTTGCATGATTTTTGACTGCAAATTGGACAGGTTAATTGTTGGATTTGTAGACCAGTAATGCCGAGTGTAGAGAAAGGCCTATAATACGGACAACATGATGTATTTTTATATAAACTCAGTGCACCGAGTTTGTATTGGCTTTTTTGAACATTCCCATCAATCTCTCACTTCTGTAATCTATTCACTGTCTAGATTCCTCTCCCACCACTACCTCTAAAGGGTAACTTGGCATGTGAGAGGAAACCGGAGCATCTCAAGGACATGCGCGATTACAGGGAGAAAAGCAACTTCCACACTGACAGCACCCATGGATAGGGTAGTACCTTGGAGCCCTGAGATTGCAGCACTAACTGATCTAGCACTCTGAAATGAACTGATATCCAGGCAATCCCTGTCTACTTGGCGCAGCATTTAACACGGCAGCAACTGTAGGGCCCAATCAGTCAGTCAGACACAATGTGAGCCCACCTCAGAATTCACTAACCCTTTAAAAGCAACACCAAATTAGGGGGTCGCATCAGGTCTCTAGCCACTAACAGGCACCACACCCACTCTGTCATCAGTTCTGCTTGGCAAGAACTAGATGAGCTGAAGACCGTGTTTCTGTGCCGTAATGCCTTATGAGTTTCACTCCCTGCCAACCAACACCCACACCATTTCCTCAGCAATGCGACTGAACCTGATGCAGGGTCTGGTGCTGCCCTGTGCACCAGGGGTCAGGGTTCAATACTGACCATGAGTGCTCTCTGCATGAGGGTGCATGATCTTTCTGCGACCCTGTAGGATTCTGCCCATTTCCCAGACGTGCTGGAAGTTCATTCAATGGTACACTGCTCCTAGTGTGGATTTGCGTCAGGAAGGAGTTGCTGAGAATGTGAGAGTGGAAAGGGTTCAGGAAATGAGGGAAATGGTCTCAGGTGGCTTCTCTGTTGGGAATTACCATGTACTCAATGGCTGAATCCCTCTTCTGTGTATGAATAAGTAGATATGTTACCTGTGGGAATGCACTTTTCACCAGATATGCTTAAACTAATTGACTTTGCCAATTTATGTATAGTTAAACTTACTTTGCGTTGATTGTAACAAAGGCAATCGTTCCAAAGTGGCATGGCATAAGAAACTCAAATAGTCATACAAGAATTTTACAGATATGTTCAAAGCTAATCAGAACTGTGAGTCCACTGGCGGATGAGATCGTCTTGAAGAATTAACTCATTTTGACTCTTCCCTCTTCTCCACTCTTTATATCCCACTCTCATCCTCTTTCTGGGTTTCTCTCTGTCTCGGTGTGTGTGTGTATGTGTGTGTGTGTCTGCGTGTGTGTGTTTGAGTGTGTGTTGGTATGTGTGTGTCTGTGTGTTGGTGTGTGTGTGTGTGTGTGCGTGTCTGCGTGTGTGTGTTTGAGTGTGTGTTGGTGTGTGTGTCTGTGTGTTGGTGTGTGTGTGTGTGTGTGTGTGTATGTCTGCGTGTGTGTGTGTGTGTCTGTGTGTTGGTGTGTGTGTGTGTGTGTGTGTGTGCGCGTGTCTGCGTGTGTGTGTTTGAGTGTGTGTTGGTGTGTGTGTGTGTCTGTGTGTTGGTGTGTGTGTGTGTGTATGTCTGCGTGTGTGTGTTTGAGTGTGTGTTGGTGTGTGTGTGTGTCTGTGTTTTGGTGTGTGCATCTCTGTCTGTCTGTCTCACTCTCTACCTCTCTTCTACATCATTTCTATCTCTATATGTTTCATTCCATCCTCTTACTCTGTCTATGTTTGAACTCTCCATGTGCTCCTTTCACCTCAATCTGTCTCATTGTGTCCTGACGTTTATCCTCCCATTCCTTTTTCCTTCTTAAACCCATTATTTAGGCTGGGTCTGCTTGCAGTCTTCGTAGCCACAGATGGAGGAATCACAAGATTATTTCCGGCCAAGTGAGTATCCAGTTTTTCTTTATTTATTTAAACAATTTGACTGTGAAACAGAAGATAGAACATAGAACATTACAGCACAGTCCAGGCCCTTCAGCCCACAATGTTGTGGCAACCTTTTAACTTACTCAAAGATCATTCTAACGCTTCCCTCCCATATAGCCCTCCATTTTTCTATCATTCGTGCATTTTTTTAAAAAAAGTTTTTAAGAAAACATAGTGCATCTTCCTCTACCACCACAAACGAGCAGCCTCTTCTGCCAACTCACGGACCAATAGTCCATTATATTGGAGGGTCAGGAGTTAGGCACAGACAGACCTGGGTATATGAGGGCAATTCCATTCCTTTCATGCCTAAGAGCTGTGAGGTGTTTAATGATTATCTAGTAATTGTATGCTTACCAGTGCTCCAGGGTCTGATTCCAGGTTGCTTAATGTCCTGAACTTAGACTCCAAATGCTTATTATGAATACACGTATTCAAAATCAACAGTTCAGATTGCAACATACATACCAAATGCCAATCATTACGTAAATGGACTCTGTGTAAAAAGTTCACCAAGACAGAAAATGACCTTTGGAAAAGCACAATTGCTCAGAAATTCAGCACACTGACCTCCATAGTTACAATACACTGATGCTCCACAACACACTGACCAAACTTTACTGAACATGGTAAAATCTTAGATGACAGCAGAGACAGGTGGCTAGCCGCACAACATGAGCACTTAGGGCTATTCAATAGTGCTGTCAGATTCAGAGTCAGGCTCATTATCACCTCCTATTCCATCTGCCACTTCTTTGCCCATTCGCCCAATCTGTTGAAGTCCTTGTACAGACTCCCTGCTTCTTCAACCCTTCCACCTATCTTAATATCGTCTGTAAACCTGCTCACAAAGCCATCAATTCCTTCATCCAAATCATTGACATACGACATGAAAAGAAGCGGTCCCAACACCAACCCCTGCAGCACTCCACTAGTCACTGGCAGGCAACCAGAAAAGGCTACCTTTATTCTCACTCTATGCCTCCTGCCAATCAGCCAATCAATCTCCTTTTTAGTACCTTTCTCGTAATACCATAGGCTCTTATTTTGGTTAAGCAGTCTTATGTGTGGCACCTTGTCAAAGACCTTCTGAACATCCACTGACTCTCCTTTGTCTAATTAAGCTGCTTGTAAGAATCAGATTGCCCCGGTGTTGCCATCTATCTTGGAATTAGACTTTCTCTTCGAATGGCACTGTCCCATGAACTTACAATATCTCTTCGAACTACACTGCCCCTTCCAAATTATGATGACTAATGCCCAAATCTCTCCCTTTCTTTCACGTCTCAAGTACAACTTCCAAAGCAAGTTAAAGGAACTGTGGAAAACTAAAAATAAGTTCTCAGTTAGTAGTTGGATCATTTCATGTTTTTTATCAAGTTGGGTGTTTGGATGTGTTGACTCAGAGGGAGACTCTGGGTAAGGTGTTGGGATATTTTCAGAACTCTTTAAAAGCATCTGGAGTAAAAGATTTGCCCAAACAAGAGAAACTCTGTGGATGCTGGAAATCCAAGCAACACACACAAAATGCAGGAGGAACTCAGCAGGCCAGGCAGCATCTATGGAAAAGAATACAGGCGATGTTTCAGGCTGAGGCGAATCCTGATGAAGGACCTCAACCCAAGATGGTGACTGTTTACTCTTTTCCATAGATGCTGCCTGGCTTGCTGAGTTCCTAAAGCATTCTATGTGTATTGTTTAAAAGATTTATCCACATTCTCTCATTGATAGAGTGGGGGTCTCTGCAATATGCTGCATTGATAGTTCACTCATTTTAAATTTCAAAATGAGCTCCTTTGTCTTGAATTTCAGTGGTGCATTATAAGCCTTCTGTCATCACACACACAAAGTCCTGGAGGACATCAAAGGTCAGGTAGTTTCCATGGAGGGAGATGGAGGATGGTTTGGTCTGCAGATAAAAGGGAAATAGTATAAAGAGGTGGAGGCAAGGGGTGGATCCAGTTGAGGAGCTGATATGCAGAAAGAGGGCCACTACCTTGTCATAGGGTTTGGAGACTTACATGCCTCAATGACCCAGACAGCTATGTTGGCTGGAGTCAGAGCTTTCTGCTTTGGCACTTGGTAGGTCACCTATGCCAAACAGGTGAAAAGGTAGAGACCAGACTAAAAGTGGTCCACCAGTCCTCCAGTTTGGGGGTTCAGCTCAGGGCTAACAACCTGACTGGCCAAAAAAAATTGTCTGGGGAACAGCAATGAAGAAACTTTCTATATCTGTGTGCAACAATCTGGACAGAGATGGAGGATCTTCATTGCTGCCCTAAATGCCAGCGGCATAACGGGCAGAAAGTTAGTAAGGAGGGAAAAGAGTGGGAATGAGAGGTGGAAGTGGCAAAGGGCTGAAGCTGGTGGAATCTGACAGGAGAGGAAGGTGGAGCATGGAATGAAGGGAAGGAGGTGTGGAGAGTGACTAGTCTAGATGAAGGGTCCCAATCCAAAAAATCAATTGTGCATTTCCCTCCAGATGCTACCTGACCCACTGTGTTCTCAGGTATGTACAAGGTTTCTGTGATACTGCATGGTCACAACCATAATGGACAAGACTCGGGGTGATCTAGGCACGTTAAATCAAACACCTTCCCCATGTCATAAATTTTCTTAGGTTCTCTGTCCTTCTTAGCTGGGATTCTTGAAACATACATAATGTAGACAGTAGAAACACCTTACCTAGCACTGAGTTATGTGTGTTTACAGGGCTGCTGAAGATTGGATTGAAGACCCAGAGCCTTTCAGTGCAAGCTATTACAGGCGAAGCTTAGACAACACTGGTTTCATCTTCAGTGCACCGTATAGGGAACGTATGTGTCCTAAGGAGATACCAAGCTCAATGTTTACATTTTATTTTTAATGAGGAGTTTGCAAATCATTTGTTATTCACCTGACGACATTGTTATCAGTATCTCTGAAACTCCTCAAAGGCCAACCCATACATTTGACATGAATTGATTCCATTAACATAGCGTTCTTCCACTTTAAGTAATGTATGTTAATTGAAGGTTCAACAGTGAATTGGTAGAATATACTTGATGCTTTGAAAGGGCCCTGATTGGTGCATTAATAGATTAGCTTTCAGCTTGGAGATAACAGAGGGTAATAGGAAGTTCCAGAGTCTCTGCTGGGATTGATTGAGGCTTCCACAGCATCTTAGAGCAAGATTAACAGAGGGTCCACAGAAAGTCAATCTGAAATGATTATGGATCTCACATTGTTCTATTCTAAGTTTAATGCAGAGGCCCATATAGTAGAATTGGAGGGTCCAACATAGGTTCAAATGGGGGTTAATAAGGGATCCTACACAAGATTCTTTGAGGGGCTTTATTAAAGAATTCCATTTTTAGAAGGTCCAACAGAGACTTGTTCAGGGATTAATACAGCAACCCACAGAGAATAAATTGGAGTGGTTATTTTAAAGGTTTCTATAAGTTTTAACCTGAAAATCCCACACAGAGTTGAGTGGAATTAATAGTCCAATAGTGTGTGATTAATAGAGGTCCCACAAGTGGGTTGACAAAGATTCCAGTAGTCTTAGCGTAATCAGGGCTCACAATGACTTAAATAGGGTGTTTCATGAAGGATCGCACAACATTGCAACGTGAGATTAATAACAGAAATTCAGATGGGGGAATTATTAGAGGGTTCTGTTTTTATTTTATTTTTAATGAGGACTTTGCAAATCATTCAATATTGACCTGCAAACAATGTTATCAATGTCTCCAAAGCTCTTCAAAGGCCAACCAGACATTTCAAATTAGCTCATACAGTGACGTGGCTATTTTTTCAATCATATTTCAATCACTTTGAGATCGAAGGATCTACACCAACCTGCTGTGGAAATATTCAGATATTAAGAAGGTGATTGTATTGGAGAAGAAATGGAGCAGATTCACCAAGACATTGCCTAGCCTGCAGCTTTTATGAGGAGAGAGAACTGATTTGGAGAAGAGGGCTGAGGAGTGACAAGACCAAGGCATACAGCATTAGACGGGACATTAGATAGGTGGATTGTAGGACATTTTTCCACATAACAGGCATGTCATAAAACAAAAGGACAGAGGTTTAGGTTCGGGTGAAGAGGTTTAGAGGAACATAAGGAAGAATTTTTCAGCCAGAGCATAATTAGAGTTTGGAACCCACTGCCTGAGAGGGAGATTAAAGCAGAGATTTCACTACACATAAGAAGTATTTAATGTGCACTTGAACTGTTTTTGCATGGAAGGCAACTGACCAAGTACTCGTAAACAGGATTAGTATAAATAGGTCATCTTGGACACGATGGAGCAAATACTGTCTGATTCTATGACAATGAGATGTCATGAGGGGGTTCCAGTGGAGTGCATTAATGGAACATTCATTAATCTCGGTGTCTGAACAATAGATGATGAAATTAATAGAGGATCCCACAGAGACCAGCACTGTGTTATTGATATCCCACAGAATCTTGGTTTGGTACTGATATAAGGTTCAACAAAGACTTCAATAGACTCAGAATAGGTGAATAAATTAAAGATTCCACCGCATTTCATGGTGTTGTTGATAAAGGATTCAACAATGTGTTAGAATAATAAAGGGTCCCATAGGATGTAGGATTAATAGGTGGTCCCACGTAGCCCAGTGTGATATTAGTAGAAAGTCCCAGAAAATCTAACTACCTTGAGAGGTCAGCATGTGGGATCGATAACATTGATGGGTCTGTGTCCAAGGGCTACAGTAAGTTTCAAAAAATCTCAGTGTGAAATCTATATTCAATATTAGAGGTCTTAGTGTGAATTCATAGTCTGTCTCCGGGATCTCTGAATGAGAAAGGATCATTGATATCAATGGGTTTTGGTATAAGAAATCTCAAGCTATCCCAGTATTGGTATCTCAGTAATGGTATCCCGGTATTGGTATCTCAGTATTGGTATCTCAGTCTTGGCATCTCAGTGCGAGATGGATAGTCATTTTTAAGATGGTCCCGGTAAGAACTCTATAGTCATTCTCGTGGAGTCTAGGTGGGAGATTTATTGTCAGTCACGGAGTCTCAATGTGAGATCTGTCATTATTCTCAAAGGGGTCTTCGTATAAGGTCTACAGTCAGTCTCAAGCGGTCTCTTGGGTGGAGGAGTTGGTGGAAATGTGGAGAGAATAAATTAGGTTTGGTGTAGGATTCACGTAACAAATATAGGGTGCTTGATTGTTGGTATGAGCTCATGGTTGCAGGGCTTTTTGAGCTGTATGTCTCTAGCCCATTAAGTCTCTCAATAGCCTCCTCTAATCTACAAGGGAAAAAAATCTCCATTTTCTCCAATCTTTCCCCATTGTGCAATTTTCCAATTCTGCCCAACATCCATGAAAATCTCTTTTGTATTTTCACATCTCTCCTGTAATCAAAATGCAAAGCAAACTGTAGATGTGGGACACCTGGAATAAATACCGGTCCCTGTCTAAACGCCGCTCGAAATCTGCGAGGAATCATTCCTGCTTCCACTACTTCCTCTGCCAGTGCGTTCCAGGCAGGAAAAAGTACACCTCATAAATCTTCTTTAAACCTTTTCTTTGACCTCATGCCCCAAGTATCTGACATTTCTACCCTGACATTAGTTATCTTGTTACTTTCACACATTTGTTACTACCACACATTTGTCCATATACTTTCGATCTCCCTGTGACTGTTCCATTTCATTGCTGATCCCGACCAGTTACATCCCAATGTGGACAAATTGTAACTGTGTAACTGTGTGTTCCGATTGATCCTCAGCTAACACCATGTTGGGGATGGACGTGCTAAACGGTAGCACTGGGATTCTCGTGAGTGCTGCTGTGAATCTTGACATCTATGGGAAATCCCTGAAACCTGCAGGTACGTCAGTTCAGTTCACACATCATCTCACCATCAAAAACAAGTATCTAATTCCGACCTTTTCTGCAATAAATCATCCCAGGGTATTTCACAGTGCTATTATAATTAATTTAAAATCATGTGAGGAGAAATTGGGCTTAAATATGTTTTAAAAAATCAAGAACATTAAACATAGAAAGAAATTGTAGAGATACTTGTACAGATACTTGTTTGGTCATTAGTAATTGACAAAGGTCCAAAAGACTGGAGGGCGGCTAATTTTGTTCCATTGTTTAAGTGGGTAGCAAGGAACTATGGGACTGGTGATCCTGACTTCAACTGTAGGGAAGTTACAGGAGAGAAATCAGAGGGACATGATCTACCATCACTTGGTTGGTCAAGGTCTGATCAGAAATAATCAGCATGATTTTATGTGTGCGAGATCATGTCTGATGAAGCCTTTGAAGTTTTTTGAAGAGGATCAATAAGTGGATGTTGTCTATACTGACTTTAGTATAGACATTCAAACCAAGATAGGACTTATACCATCGATGGCCGGGTGCTGGTGAACGCTGTGGAACAGAGAGACCTGGGAGTACAAGTGTATAGTTTGCTGAAAGAGCCTGCCAGGAAGGCAGGATGGTGCAGAGGCACTTAGCATGCTGCCCTTCATCAGTTAGGAGATCAAATTTAGGAGTAGGGACATTATGTAACAATTATATAAGTCACTACTGAGGTTGCACGAAGTATTGTGATCAGTTCTATTCACCTTTTATAGGAAAGACATTGTCAAGCTGGAGATGGTGCAGAAGAGATCTACAAGGATGCTACAAGAAGTTGCCCACACTGGGCCTTTATTCCTTAGAGTGTAGGAGAATGGGGAATGGCCTTATAGAAGTTTATAAAATCATGAAGGGGATGAATATATGGAGTATGGATTCTGTTCCTATAACTTGAGGTCTTATGGATATGTTGGACAGTTGTAATCTTTTCCCCAGTCCAAACCTAGAGACTACAATTACATGGGGAGCGATTTCAGAGACCTATATGGCAACTTGTTTACACAGAGGATAGTGAGTACCTGGAATGAGCTGCCAGAGGAAGTTGTTAAGGCCAGTATAATTGCAACATTTAAGAGTTATTTGGGTGGTGTCTTGGAAGGTTGGGTGATGAACATGGGCAACTGGGACTAGCAGGGAGGATGCTGTGATTGGTATAAGCCAGCTGGTCCAAAGGCCCTGTTTCTGTGCTGTGTTATTCTATGACTTGTGAATCCCCAAGGCCCCCCTACATAAACCCTGGACTTACTAATGCAGGTTCACCACCAGCCTGTGGTTGCTGTGCTTCCTAAATGAAGACACAAATAAATAACTGATTTATAATGTAATTATAATTATAAATCAATTATAATTATTAAATATCATAAAAATAAATATATAAATGTTAAAACTATAGTTTATATTTATAATTAATTTATGTATCTACTGTTTATATTTATAATTCATTTATATAATGTTATATAATAAATAACTGTAATTAATATAATCATAACTAAACAGATTAAATAAAAGGCACAATATTACCTACATTCTAGTCTTCTGGTACCTGACTTCAGCTAACAAGTTACAGAAGTTTCTTCCATGGCCCAGCCATGCCCTCTCTTGCTTCTCACACTTTGTCAGACCCCAGGAATTTATTTACCTTTTTGTATTTCAGGACGTCCAACACCCCTCTCCTTTTAATATGTTCCAATGTATCACTGTCTACTGGCTTGAACTCAGTATCCTATATGTCTTTCTCCAAGTTAGAACACTGCAGAAGGGGTTCAATTACCTCAAGTTACAGAGGACATACTTTGGGGCAGTAGTCCAGATCATGTCAGTATAATCGTCTATGGAAACAAACGAGGGTTCGGCAGCCAATGGTGTGAGATTTATGGTCAGCCAATGTCATAGAGCTGGAAGTAAGATCTCATAATGGTGCAAATGTTCACATCCACTCACTTCCTCACGGTTTTCTGACTTTGCAGAATCACATCCCTTATTCAATATTATCCTACTCATTCTGTTTTTCTCAGTGGTTGGAGTGAAACTGGACTATGAAGCATGGGTCTCAAAATTTAAAATCCTTGCCAGTAACCAGACGAACCGAGACCAGGTGGAGCCAAGGAAGGTAAAACCCTGAGCAAAGTTCTTTATTCATGTCAGAGCTACACATTGCTTGTACTTTACACAGAGGCATCCCAACCCCCGTTCTAGGACAGCAAAAACAGCGGTGATGCCGTTTTACAGGGGGGGTGCTGTTCTAGAACAGCAAAACCATCAACGATATCATCATGTGGGCACCCTGTTCTAGAACAGTGATATCATGGAACTGGCACACTACTCTATCATTGGATGAGGGTGGGGGTGTGTGTGTGTGTGTGTGTGTGTGTGTGTGTGTGTGTATGAGTATGTGTGTATGTGAGTATGTGTGTGCGTGTATATGTGTGTATATGAGTGTGTGTGTTTACGAGAGTGCGTGTGTGTGTATGAGTGAGTGTGTGTGTATGTGCAAAGTGAATAGGAATAAGGACCCTTGGTTCTCAAGGGATATTGCAACTCTGATAAAGAAGAAGAGGGAGTTGTATGACATGTATAGGAAACAGGGAGTAAATAAGGTGCTTGAGGAGTATAAGAAGTGCAAGAAAATACTCAAGAAAGAAATCAGGAGGGCTAAAAGAAGACATGAGGTTGCCTTGGCAGTCAAAGTGAAGGATAATCCAAAGAGCTTTTACAGGTATATTAAGAGCAAAAGGATTGTAAGGGATAAAATTGGTCCTCTTGAAGATCAGAGTGGTCGGCTATGTGCGGAACCAAAGGAAATGGGGGAGATCTTAAATAGGTTTTTTGCGTCTGTATTTACTAAGGAAACTGGCATGAAGTCTATGGAATTGAGGGAATCAAGCAGTGAGATCATGGAAACTGTACAGATCGAAAAGGAGGAGGTCCTTGCTGTCTTGAGGAAAATTAAAGTGGATAAATCCCCGGGACCTGACAGGGTGTTCTCTCGGACCTTGAAGGAGACTAGTGTTGAAATTGCAGGGGTCCTGGCAGAAATATTTCAAATGTCGCTGTCTACAGGTGAGGTGCCGGAGGATTGAAGAGTGGCTCATGTTGTTCCGTTGTTTAAAAAAGGATCAAAAAGTAATCCGGGAAATTATAGGCTAGTAAGTTTAACGTCGGTAGTAGGTAAGTTATTGGAGGGAGTACTAGGAGACAGAATCTACAAGCATTTGGATAGACAGGGACTTATTAGGGAGAGTCAACATGGCTTTGTGCGTGGTAGGTCATGTTTGACCAATCTATTGGAGTTTTTCGAGGAGGTTACCAGGAAAGTGGATGAAGGGAAGGCAGTGGATATTGTCTACATGGACTTCAGTAAGGCCTTTGACAAGGTCCTGCATGGGAGGTTAGTTAGGAAAATTCAGTCGCTAGGTATACATGGAGAGGTGGTAAATTGGATTAGACATTGGCTCAATGGAAGAAGCCAAAGAGTGGTAGTAGAGAATTGCTTCTCCGAGTGGAGGCCTGTGACTAGTGGTGCGCCACAGGGATCAGTGCTGGGTCCATTGTTATTTGTGATCTATATCAATGATCTGGATGATAATGTGGTAAATTGGATCAGCAAATTTGCTGATGATACAAAGATTGGAGGTGTAGTAGACAGTGAGGAAGGTTTTCAGAGCCTGCAGAGGGACTTGGACCAGCTGGAAAAATGGGCTGAAAAATGGCAGATGGAGTTTAATACAGACAAGTGTGAGGTATTGCACGTTGGAAGGACAAACCAAGGTAGAACATACAGGGTTAATGATAAGGCACTGAGGAGTGCAGTGGAACAGAGGGATCTGGGAATACAGATACAAAATTCCCTAAAAGTAGCATCACAGGTAGATAGAGTCATAAAGAGAGCTTTTGGTACATTGGCCTTTATTAATCAAAGTATTGAGTATAAGAGCTGGAATGTTATGATGAGGTTGTATAAGGCATTGGTGAGGCCAAATCTGGAGTATTGTGTTCAGTTTTGGTCACCAAATTACAGGAAGAATATAAATAAGGTTGATGAAAGAGTGCAGAGAAGGTTTACAAGGATGTTGCCGGGACTTGAGAAACTCAGTTACAGAGAAAGGTTGAATAGGTTAGGACTTTATTCCCTGGAGCGTAGAAGAATGAGGGGAGATTTGATAGAGGTATATAAAATTATGATGGGTATAGATAGAGTGAATGCAAGCAGGCTTTTTCCACTGAGGCAAGGGGAGAAAAAAACCAGAGGACATAGGTTAAGGGTGAGGGGGGAAAAGTTTAAAGGGAACATTGGGGGGGCTTCTTCACACAGTGAGTGGTGGGAGTGTGGAATGAGCTGCCAGAGGAGGTGGTAAATGCGGGTTCTTTTTTAACATTTAAGAATAAATTGGATAGATACATGGATGGGAGGTGTATGGAGGGATATGGTCTGTGTGCAGGTCAGTGGGACTAGGCAGAAAATGGTTCAGCACGGCCAAAAGGCCTGTTTCTGTGCTGTAGTTTCTATGGTTATGGTTTCTATGTGAATATGTGTGTGCATGTATATGTGTGTATATGAGTGTGTGTGTATGAGTATGTGTGTGTGCATGTATATGTCTGTATATTAGTGTGAGTGTGTGTGGGGGGGGAACATTCATGTACATCATGTGAGATTTGTGCTGCACTCTATTCGAAAAGACACCAAGATATTAGGCCATTCGGCCGATCGAATCTGCTCTGCAATTCCTAATCACACTGTCCTTATTAAACCTTGATGATATAAGACACAGGAACAGAATTAGACCATTCAGCCCACTGAGTCTGCTCCACCATTTCATCATGGCTGATCCATTTCTCTCTCAACCCCATTCTCCTGCCTTCTCTCCATAGCCTTTCACACCCTGACTAATCAAGAATCTGTCAACCTCTACCTTAAATGTACCTAGTGACCTGGCCTCTACAGTTGCCTGTGGCAATAAGTTCTACAAATTCACCACCTTCTGGCTAAAGAAATTCCTCCTCATCTTTGTTCGAAATGGGAGTCCCTCTATTTTGTGGCTGTGCCCTCTGGTCCTAGACTTTCCCACCAAAGGAAACATCCCCTTCATATCCACTCTATCTAGGCCTTTCAATGTCCGATAGGTTCAGAATCAGAATGTGGCATATGACATGAAATTTGTTAACTTCAATGAGATCCCCTCTCATTTTTTTTCTGAATTCCAGTGAGTACAGGCCCAGGGCTTTTAATCGATGCCCATAGTAATCCTTTCTTTCCTGGAATCATTCTCGTGAGCCTCCTCTGAACCTCTCCAAAGTCAGCACATCTTTTCTTAAATATGGGCCTAAAATTACTCCAAGTGAGGCCTAACCTCTGCTTTGTACAGCCTCAGCATTACATCGTTGCTTTTATATTCAAATCTTCTTGAAATGAATGCTGACATTGCATTTGCCTACCTCACCACTGACCCAATCTGTAAGTTAACCTTAAGGGAATCCTGCATGAGTACTCCCAAGTCCTCTTGCAGCTCTGATTTCTCAATTTTCTCCCTATTTAGAAAATAATCTACACTTCTATTCCCTCTGCCAAAGTGCATGACCATATACTTCCTGACACCATATCCCATCTGCCACATCTTTCCCCATTCTCCCAATCTGTCTAAGTCCTTCTGCAGCCTCTCTGCTTCCTCAACACTATCTGCCCCACCACCTATTTTCATAACACCTGCAAACTTGGCCACAATCCATCAATTTCATCACCCAAATGTAAAAAGAATCAGTCTCAACACAGACCCCTGTGGAACACCACTGGTCACCAGCAGCCAATCCAAAAAGGATCCTTTTATTCCCACTCTTTGCCTCCTGCCAATCAGCCAATGCTCCATCCATACTAGTATCTTTCCTGTGATACCCTGGGCTCTTATCTTGTTTAGCAGCCTCATGTGCAGCACCTTGTCAAAGGCCTTCTGAAAATCCAAGTATACAACATCTTTTATCTACCTTGCTTGTTACTTCTTCAACAAATTCCAACAGATCTGTCATGCAAGATGTTCCCTTGCAGAAACTATGCCGACTTTAGACTATTTTATTATGTGCCTCCAAATACCCTGAAACAACATCCTTAACAATAGATTCCAACATCTTCCCAACCACTGAGGTCAGGCTAACAGGCCTATATTTTCCTTTCGTTGGCCTCCCTCCCTTCTTGAAGAGTGGAGTGGCATTTACAATTTACCAGTCCTCCAGAACCATGCCAGAATCTTGATTCTTGAAAGATCATAACTAATGCCTCCACAATCTCTTCAGCTGTTTCTTTTAGAACCTTGGGCTGTAGTCCATCAGGTCCAGATGGCTTATCTAACTACAAAACATTAAGTTTCCCAAACACCTTCTTCCTAGTACTCACTTTTGCCCCCGACACTCTCGAACTTCTGGCATACTGCTAGTCTCTTCCACAGTGAAGGTTGATGGAAAATACTTATTCAATTTGTCCGCCATTTCATTATCCCCCGTTACTATCTCTCCAGCGATCCAATATCTACTCTTGCCTCTGTTTTACACGTTATATATCTGAAAAAAATATTTGGTATCATTTTTGATATTACTGGCTAGTTTACTTTTATATTTCATCTTACCCCCCCCATGATTTTTTTCAGTTGCCTTCTGTTAGTTTTTAAAAGCTTCTCAATCCTCCAACTTCCCACTAATTTTTGCTCTATTATATGCCCTTTCTTTTCCTTTTATGTTGGCTTTGGCTTCCCTTGTCAGACATGGTTGCATAATCCTGTCTTTAGAATGCATCCCCTTCTTTGGGATGTATTTATCCTGTGCTCTCTGAATTGCCCCAGAAACACCAACCATCCTGCTCTGCCATCATCCCTACTCTTGTTCCCTTCCAATCAACTTTGGCCAGCTCCTCTCTCATGCCTCTGTGATTCCCTTTACTCCACTGTGATACTGATATGTCTGACTTTAGCTCCTCTCTGTCAAATTGCAGGAAAAGTCTACCATATTATGCTCAGTCTTTCCTTCGGGTTCCTTTATCTTAAGCTCCCAAATCATATCTGGTTCATTACACAACACCCAGTCCACAATTGCTGATCCTCTAGTAGGCGCAACCAGAAGCTGCTCCAAAAAGCCTGATTTCCCAGAACTATCTGCATATTGAAATCCCCCAGACTAATGTAACATTGTTTTTCTTTGGCATGCTTTTTCTATCTCCCACTGTAATTTTTAGACCACATCCTGGCTACTGTCCAGAGGCCTATTAGCAGCCTTCATCAGGGTCCTCCTACCCTTGCAGTAAGAAGAATGGCACACAAGATATTCTGCAGAAGCTGGAAATTCAGAGCAACACACAAAATGCTGGAGGAACTCAGTAAATCAGGTAGCATCTAGGCAGTGGAATAAACAGTCAATGTTTTAGACCTAATAAATGGCTCTGGCCCACAATGTCAGTTGTTTATTCCCGTCCATAAATGCTGCCTGACCTGCTGAGTTCCTCCAGTATTTTGTGTGTTGCTCTCACAAATGTATACTGCATTAGTGATGGTCATAGATAGCTGTGTGTGTGTGTGTGTGTGTGTGTGTGTGTGTGTGTGTGTGTGTGTGTGTAAGTGTGTGTGTGAATGAGTGTAAGTGTGTATGTGAACATGTGAGACAGTGTGTGTGTGTGTGTGTGTGTGTGTGTACTTGGTCATCCTTGTACTGACACTCTCCCCTATCTTGCCATATATCTGTGACAATTTAATGCTGAAACGATTTCCTCTTCAATTGAATGCCATCTTCAGTTAATGGTGATCCTGGTACGGACATCCCCCATTCTTTTAATGCTTCTTACTTTCTTTAAACCTAGAGATGCCTCTCCCCATTGGGCAGTGTGGCCTAGAGTTTACATGGCACCTTTGGGGGCACTATAAATGGGAGGTGCATAGAGGTTTGGTTGAGGGCGTACCACTGCAAAATTTTACAGCCAGGAAAAGATGCAGTAACAACAGAACAGTCCTGGTGTGTGTAAAAGTATTTTCTTTAAACAGGCCCACGCATTTTTATCTGATGTGGGAGGAGGGCCTGGCAAAGTTGTGAGGGCGAAGTTGTAGGGGCTGAGTATCAATGGTGAAGGGCAACAGGGATCTAAGAGCGGGTTTGGGATGGTGGAGGGTGAAGGGGTTGTCAGGTTGTGGTGTTGGAGGTCACTATAAGCTGATGGGGGAGTCTGGATGGATTGGTGAGACCAGGATCAGGTTCAGTCAGGCCTGGAGATTGGTAGAAAGATTGTGGTAGAGATAGTGAAGGTTAGTGTTTAGCTTTAGTTGGGAGTGCTGTTTGAGGGCTATGGTTGGGGGTGTTCAGGGAGATGAGAGAAGGAGTAAATGAGATGGAGAGATGCAGTGACAAATAAATATTCTTCTTAAAGACCTACCTGAGATAGGTTAGTAGGCAGGTAATGAGCTAATCAGGTATGGGCTCCTCTGCAATTGTTCAGTGAATGCCTGGAATACACAATTTGTAATTAATCAATGACTTTACTTTGCAGTATTGTTATTGAAATTGATTGTGCAGTGTGCAAAAACATACAGCTAGAGTCCAGTTTCTGAGTCTGAATGGCAAGTTAGCTTCCTTCTGCCTCCCTATTGTCATTTCACTTTTCACAGTTCTTGTTGCAGGACCTACATCGTGGGGCTTTGCCTCCATTTTGGTGCGATTTGCTAACATATGGTGGTGAACCTGGTAGTGACAGTCACCACAGTGACACAGTAATGGGGGTGGGGGGTCACCTAAACACCACCAGAGCCACACACTGACTTCCTTTTCTCTTTACTTTGCACAGTGCATGCCATCATCTGACTGTGAGATGGACTGCGATGTGAACAGTGAGGTGGGTATAAGGGAAGTTCTGCTTCAAAATTGTTCGTGCAGCAATTATAACCTGAAATATGTGAGGTAGTATACAGGTAGCAATGTTCTGGCTGAACTTAGGTCATGTAGACTTAGCTGGCAGTATGTGAAGGAGGTAAACAGGTCAATGTCATCTTCACCTTCCTGTTCAATGTCAGCCAAGTTGCCACATGGTTCCAATTGATCATGTTGTTGGGGTTCAGGAAAGGAGGAGTATGCTCCTGACTATTATCCAACAATTTACAGCGGGAGCGGGTTTTATGCGTGAACATTTTGCCTGTCTGTTATCTCTGTATCAAGTATTATTAGAATAGAATAGCATTCTCTTCCATGACCTCTCAGTTTGGGGCAGCATGGTAGCCGGGCAGTTAGCGTAATGCTCCTACAGCACCAGTTGTAAGATCAGGGTTCAATTTCCATTGCTACTTGTCGGGTGTTTGTATATTGTGTCTGTGTGTTGCGGGATTCCTCCAGAAGCTCTGGTTTTCTCCCACATTCCAAAGAGGTATAGCTAGGCTTAGTGATTTGTGGCATGCTATGTTGGCGCCAGAAGTGTGGTGACACGCTGCCCAGTACAATCCTCGCTGATTTGATTTTATGAAAATTATGCATTTCACTCTATGTTTCAATGTACTGTATATGTGATAAATAAAGCTGATCTTTAGTCTTTAATCTCTGTCTATTTAACTGGTGAGAATTACCTTTGACTGGTTCCATTTGGCCTAAACTATGTTAACCACAGAACCTTTAACAATGCTGCACTGTCACCTTTGTATTTCTTCCGGAATCCGTCTATCCTGGTCTTTGGTGACATTGAACATAGAACATGGCACAATATAGGCCTTTTGCCCCACAATGTTGGGCCAACCTTTTAACCAACTCTAAGGCCAATCTAACTCCTTCCATACTATATAGACCTTCATTTTTCTATCATCCATGTGCCTGTCTAAGAATTCTTAAATGCCCCTAATATATCTGCCTCTACCATTACCCCTGGCAAGGAGTTGGATGTATTCAGCGCTTTCTTTGTACTTAATTCCAATCACCTTAAATTTATAACCCCACATATTAGCCAATTCTTCCCTGGAAAAAGTCTCTGGATTTCCGCTCAATCTATGCCTCCTATCATTTAGTACACCTCTATCAAGTCACCTCTCATCCTCCATCGCTCCAAAGAAAAAAGTCCTTGCTCACTCAAACTATCCTTATAAGACATGTTCTCTAATCCAGGAAGCATCCTGGTAAATCTCCTCTGCATGGCAACTTTAAGGGATCCATGGACATGAACCCCAAGATCCCTCTATTCTTCCACACTGCTAAAGAGATCTTCTGGTAATACAGATTCAAGGTAGCAAACCCAGCTTAACCAGGTGATCCCTCCACTTTCTGATTTGACATGCAGCTTCACTAATATCTACAGGACTGTGCTGCGAAAGTCTTAGGTGCATATATATATAACTAGAGATCTTAGAAAGGATGGGCTGAAACTGGAGAAGGTTCAAAGGAGGTTCACAAAAATGATTCCAGGATTGAATGGCTTCTCTTATGAAGAGTGTTTGATGGCTCTGGGCTGTATTCACTGGAATTCAGAAGAATGATGGGTGACTCATTGTAACCTATCAAATAGTGAAAGGCCTTGATAGAGTGGATGGGGAGAGGAAGTTGTCATGATCTTTCAAGAATCACTTGATTCTGGCATGGTTCCGGAGGACTGAAAAATTGCAAATGTCACTCAACTCATGAAGAAGGGAAGAAGGCAAAAGAAAGGAAATTATAGGCCAGTGATGAAATTGGTCCCTTAGAGAATCAGAGTGGACGGCTATGTGCGGAGCCGAAAGAGATGGGGGAGATTTTGAACAATTTCTTTTCTTTGGTATTCACAAGGAAAAGGATATCGAATTGTGTAAGGTAAAGAAAACAAGAAGGGTAGTTATGGAAAGTATGACGATTAAAGAAGAGGAAGTACTGGCCCTTTTAAGGAATATAAAAGTGGGTAAGTCTCCGGGTCCAGACAAGATATTCCCTAGGACCTTGAGGGAAGTTAGTGTGGAAATAGCAGGGGCTCTGTCAGAAATATTTCAAATGTCATTAGAAACGGAGATGGTGCTGGAGGATTGGCGTATTGCTCATGTGGTTCCATTGTTTAAAAAGGGTTCTAAGAGTAAACCTAGCAATTATCGGCCTGTGAGTTTGACGTCAGTGGCGGGTAATGTGAGGGGATCCAGGAGTGCCCCTATTAACTGTTTGAAGAGAGACAGAGAGAGACATTCTCTCTGTCCTTTCCAAACAAACCATCAATGATAAAGTTGGACTGACATGGGAGTTAACTTTGGAGTTTTACTTTGGAGATAAAAACTGAGCAGCTCGAACGTTGCTATGGTGACCAACAGGACGTTATTGATATTACTTCCAAGGACTTGTTGCCTGCTTGCATTCCTTTACAGACAAAGGAAGGAGGGACTCTTTGAATGACAGGTGACGCTCAGCCTGGTGAAATAAATGGGAGGTCAGATGATACAGACCTCAGACACATGATCTGGACACTGAATGAGCATTGCTGTGCCCGCAGAGAAAGTGGGTTTTGGAGGATCGATCAGGCGGATTGATCCAAATTGCTATTACAGTGAAGGAGAAGGGGTTGACTGGTGGGGGGTTGTCTGTATGTCCACCCTTGCCGGGGTGATAGCTCCACCACAGGAAAACCGGTCCCCCTGGTTAAAGTCACAGTCGGTGACTTGTAAAGGATTTCGGAGGATGACGAGAAGATCAACGGCATCAGCTCACCTGAAGACTCAACTCACTCTCTCTCTCTCTCTCTCCATCACTACTCAACTAAATACCACGAACTGAACTGAACTTTACTCAACATTGTAAGACTGTATCTTTTTACCCCTAGACGTAAAGAAGCTTGGTTTTCATACATATTTACTCCACACTTACTTTTATATATAATCATTGCTAACCTGTGTGATTTATTTACATTGATATTACTGTATTGCGTAGTTACTAATAAATATTAGTAGCTTATAGCAATACTGGACTCCAAAGTGGTTTCTATTTCTGCTGGTTTCTTAATCCCCGTCACGGGGTACGTGACAGTAAATTGATGGGAAGTATTCTTAGAGATGGTATATATAATTATCTGGATAGACAGGGTCTAATTAGGAACAGTCAACATGGATTTGTGCATGGAAGGTCATGTTTGACAAATCTGATTGAATTTTTTGATGAGGTTACTAGGAAAGTTGACAAGGGTAAAGCGGTGGATGTTGTCTATATGGACTTCAGTAAGGCCTTTGACAAGGTTCCACACGGAAGGTTAGTTAGGAAGGTTCAATCGTTAGGCATTAATATATCGAAGTAGTAAAATGGATTCAGCAGTGGCTGGATGGGAGATGCCAGAGAGTAGTGGTGGATAACTGTGTGTCAGATTGGAGGACGGTGTGTAGCGGTGTGCCTCAGGGATCTGTACTGGGTCCAATGTTGTTTGTCATATATATTAATAATCTGGATGATGGGGTGGTAAATTGGATTAGTAAGTATGCAGATGATACTAAGATAGGTGGTGTTGTAGATAATGAAGTAGGTTTTCAAAGCTTGCAGAGAGATTTAGGCCAGTTAGAAGAGTGGGCTGAAAGATGGCAGATGGAGTTTAATACTGAAAAATGTGAGATGCTACATTTTGGTAGGACTAATCAAAATAGGACATACATGGTAAATGGTAGGGCGTTGAAGAATGCTGTAGAACAGAGGGATCTAGGAATAATGGTGCATAGTTCCCTGGAGGTGGAATCTCATGTGGATAGGGTGGTGAAGAAAGCTTTTGGTATGCTGGCCTTTATTAATTAGAGCATTGAGTATAGGAGTTGGGATGTAATGTTGAAATTGTATAAACATAGAAACATAGAAACATAGAAAATAGGTGCAGGAGTAGGCCATTCAGCCCTTCGAGCCTGCACCGCCATTTATTATGATCATGGCTGATCATCCAGCTCAGAACCCTGCACCAGCCTTCCCTCCATACCCTCTGATCCCCCTAGCCACAAGGGCCATATCTAACTCCCTCTTAAATATAGCCAATGAACTGGCCTCAACAGGTATAAGGCATTGGTAAGGCCAAATCTGGAGTATTGTGTACAGTTCTGGTCACTGAATTATAGGAAAGATGTCAATAAAATTGAGAGAGTATAGAGGAGATTTACTAAAATGTTGCCTGGGTTTCATCTCCTAAGTTACAGAGAAAGGTTGAACAAGTTAGATCTTTATTCTTTGGCGTGTAGAAGGTTGAGGGGGGACTTGATAGAGGTGTTTAAAATTATGAGGGGGATTGATAGAGTTGACGTGGATAGGCTTTTCCATTGAGAATGGGGGAGATTCAAACAAGAGGACATGAGTTGAGAGTTAAAGGACAAAAGTTTAGGGGTAACATGAGAGGGAACTTCTTTACTCAGAGAGTGGTAGCTGTGTGGAATGAGCTTCCAGCAGAAGTGGTTGAGGCAGGTTCGATGTTGTCGTTTAAAGTTAAATTGGATAGATATATGGACAGGAAGGGAATGGAGGGTTATGGACCGAGTGCAGGTCGGTGGGATTAGGTGAGAGTAGGAGTTCGGCACGGACTAGAAGGGCCGAGATGGCCTGTTTCTGTGCTGTAATTGTTATATGGTTATATAGTTAGCCTAACCTCAGTGGTTGGGACAGTGTTGGAGTCCATTATTAAGGATGAGGTTTCAGGGTACTTAGAGTCTAATATTAAAATAAATCCAAGTCAGCACAGTTTCTATAAGGGGAAATCTTGCCTAACAAATCAGTTAAGAGTTCCTCGAGGAAGTAACAAGCAGGGAGGACAAAGGAGAGAGAGTGGATGTCATTTACTTGGATTTTCAGCAGGCGTTTGATAAGGTGCCACACATGAGGCTGCTTAATAAGATAAAATCCCATGGTGTTACAGGAAAGGTACTGGCAGGAGGCAGTGAGCGGGAATAAAAGGGGCCTTTTCTGGTTGGCAGCTAGTGACTAGCAGTGTTCCTCAGGGGTCAGTATAGTGACCTCTACTTTTCACATTGTCAGTGATTTAGATAATGGAATTGATGAGATGCATGGAGGGGTAGGTAGTGATGAGGAACCAATGTGATTGCAGCAGGACTTAGACAAATTGGAAGAATGGGCAAAAAAGTGGCAGATGGAATACAGTGTTGGGAAATGTATGATAATGCATTTTGGTAAAAGGAACAATAGTGCGGATTATCGTCTAAATGGGGAGAAGGTTCAGACATCAGAGGTGCAAAGGGACTTGGGAGTCTTCGTGCAAGACTCTCAGAAGATTAATTTACATGGTCCACTCTTCTCTCTTACCAGATTCCTTCTTCTTCAACTTCTCACCTCCCAGTTTCTCACTTCAGCCTCTTTCCCCCACCCACCCATCTTCTCCCCTTTCTCACCTGGTTTCACCTATCAACTGCCAGCTTGTACCTCTCCACTTCCCCCCACCTTCTTATTCTGGCTTCTTCTCCCATCCTTTCCAGACATGGTGAAGCATTTCGGCCCAAAACAATGACTGTTTATTCCTCTCCTTAGATACTGGTAAAGAGGGCAAATGCAATGTTGGGGTTTATTTCAAAGGGAATAGAATATAAAAACTAGGAGATATTGCTGAAGCTTTATAAGATACTAGTCAGGCTGCACTTGATGTATTGTCAACAGTTTTGGGCTCCATATCTCAGAACAGATGTGTTGTCATTGGAGAGAATCCAGAGGAGATTCACAATTATGATTCCAGGAATGAAGGGGTTAACATATGAGGAGCATTTTGCAGCTTTAGGCCTGTACTCACTGGAATTTAGAAGAATGCGTGGGGATCTCATTGAAACGCACTGAATGTTGAAAGGACTAGATAGGGTGGATGTGGAGAGGATGGTTCCCCTGGTCAGGGTGTCAGGCAGCATCCATCACAACAGGTCAGATTTCCCAGTGCCCAACCATTTTTAATTCTACTTCCCATTCCGACTCCAACAGGTCGGACCATGGCCTCCTCTATTGTCACAATAAGGCCACTATCAGATTGGAGGAGCAACTCCTGATATTCCTCCAACCTGACACAATGATCATTGATTTTTTTAACTTCACTCCCTCCCTTCCCCATTCTGGCTCCTCTCTTACACCTTCTCCTCACCTGCCTTTCACATCTCTCCGCTACCCTGCTCCTCCCCTTTCTCCCATGGTCCGCTCTTCTCTCTTACCAGATTCCTTCTTCTTCAACTTCTCACCTCCCAGTTTCTCACTTCAGCCTCTTTCCCCCACCCACCCATCTTCTCCCCTTTCTCACCTGGTTTCACCTATCAACTGCCAGCTTGTACCTCTCCACTTCCCCCCACCTTCTTATTCTGGCTTCTTCTCCCATCCTTTCCAGACATGGTGAAGCATTTCGGCCCAAAACAATGACTGTTTATTCCTCTCCTTAGATACTGCCCGACCTGCTGAGTTCTTCCAGCATCTTGTGTGTGTCAATCAAATTTCAGTTCCTAATACTCCAGAGTTACACAGCACAGAAAAAGGCTTCTCAATACACTGTGCCCATGCCAGCCATCAAGTATTCATCCAGTAATCTCATTTTGCAACAGTTGATTGTTGCCTACTATACCTTGCTGATCCATGTGCTCCTCCAGATATTTTATAAACGTTGCTTGATAACTGCCTCTCCACCCATCCATGGGAAGTGCCTTGGGCTATTTTATCAGATTAAACATCCAGTATAGTTTATAATTTTGTTACCAGTTCCATTTTAGCTCAGTATTTTACAATTTTTTTTTATGCACAATGCCTTCAGCTATAGGACTTCCATTCCCTCCACCTGAGGAGAAACAGCATTGGGTTATCCTGGATAGACAATATAAATGCCCACTCCATCTTCTTGCTTCATCACAAGACCCCTGATTGCTGACCTGTCCTGATCTTGATTAGCCAGAACTGACCAAAGTATCAATGGACTCAATCAGTCGGTATCTTTGGAAAGCCCCTCCATACTGTTCTTATGTGCCCGTACTCCATTTCCTTTTGTCTCCACTTGCTTTCCAGACATACATGGTTGCTCTGTGGCATGAGGGTCCCCAGGTGGAGGGTTTCCTGCATGGGTGACCATTCTCTGTGCATTGGGGATCTGTATTGGAGACTGTTTCATGGAGTAATCACATGAAATGATTCCGGGAATGAGAGGGTTAAAATATGAGGTACTTTTGTCTGCTCTTGGACTGTATTCCTTGGAGTTTAGAAGAATGAGGGGAGACCTCATAGAAACATTTCAAATGTTGAAAGGCATTTTCCCATGATGGGGGAGTCTAGTACGAGAGGGCAGGATGTAAGGATTGAAGGGTGCCCATTCAGAACAGAAATGCGAAGAAATTCTTTTAGTCAAAGGGTGGTGAACCTATGGAATTTGTTGCCACGGGCAGCAGTGGAGGCCAAGTTATTGGGTGTATTTAAGGCAGAGATTGATAGGTATCTGAGTAGCCAGGGCATCAAAGGTTATGGTGAGAAGGCCGGGGAGTGGGACTAAATGGGAGAATGGATCAGCTCATGATAAAATGGCGGAGCAAAC
This sequence comes from Mobula birostris, assembly GCF_030028105.1. Lineage (NCBI taxonomy): Eukaryota > Metazoa > Chordata > Chondrichthyes > Myliobatiformes > Myliobatidae > Mobula > Mobula birostris. Next base: position 63,815,591 of record NC_092385.1, read on the forward strand.
TCGATGGGCCGAACAGCCGACTTCTGCTCCTTTGTCTTATGGTCTTATGGAAATGGCTTTTTAAGGAGGTTCACAAGCCCTGTGAAATTCTCCCATATCTGCACAGTTCTCTGTTTCATTACTTGAAGAGGCAGCTTCTAAGATTGTGACTATACTTTAGCCCAATCTTCATATTCCTTATATACCAGATGCAGAGTGAATTGGGTGGGGTGGTGTGGCAGGTACATTAACTGGACCTTTTGTAGGCAGACATTGAAGGCACTGACGGGCTATCAATTGGGTCTGTCCTTCTGAACAGCCTGCTCATCTTCTCTAGATTAGATTAGATTCAACTTTATTGTCATTATGCCAAGTACAGATACAAAGCCAATGAAATGCATTTAGCATCTGACCAGAAATGCAAAGAATAGTGTTACTTACAAAATAACTGCGAATAAAAAAAGTGCTACAGCACACAGTACAGTTGTGAACTGTGGTTCAGGTGGTTCTCCTGTGCTAGCTGTGGCCTTAAAACAGATGGTGGGAACACAGTTTGCTGGTACTCATTATCTCTGCCGATAGGTGGTTGAGAAGGACAACCCTGACTTCCCTTCAGTGTATGAACCTGAAGCAACAAGTAACAAGATGAGTATCTTAGGCCCTCAATATAGTGAAAAGGGTGTCCAGATGTTTCTGGAGCAAGGAAGGAGTTAAATCACTTTTGAAGTTGCCAATACTGTATATGCCATTGGTCATTAATAACGGCAATTAATAATTATATCTGATTGAAGGCCCTGTTTTCATGGCAGCTTATTAATTTATTTATTTTTGTTTGCTTATTTGCATGATTTGTTTCCTTTTGCACATTAATTTCTCAGTCTGTGTGTGTAGATTTTCATGAGTTCTATTGTATTGCTGTGTTCTACTGTAAATATCTTCAAAAAAACGAATCTCAGGGTTTTATATGGTGACATATATGAAGATTGATAATAAATTTACTTTGAACTTTGACCTTCTTTGGCTGAAAATTTAATGAAGGTAAATCTAAAGCAATTGTTAGCCAATTAGTGAACTGATTGACAAGTGTCTGATCTCACTACTTTCAATTATTGATTTTCAGGATCTGTTGTGTGTGCTGATTGATGATGGAGGTTTCCTGATCATGTCCAACCAACCGGAACATTGGAGTCAGGTAATAAAACATTGCAGTCGACTGTGCTCCTTGGCTGGATGCTCACGTTGAATCTACAGCCAGTAATTGTATTAATGTACTGCATGTCCTTTGTTAAAATGCAGTCTTACTACTACTGAAAGCAGTACAGTCAACACTGGCATAATACAGGTACAGATTACAGTAGTCTTGCACAAATTACAGTTGTTCTACTGGTTATATATAAGTAATGCATTAAAGCTCACACCCCTGTCTGAGATACAAGTTTTTTTCTGAATGTCACAGGTTAATTACTAGCACATTCACTTGAGCTATAAATATGCATACCCATACAAAATGTGAAATCAGAAATCAGAAACTTTCAACTCTGGCATTGCCCAGCAATAGGTTGTTTTTTAATTCTTAAAGAGGTATCTCCATAACCAATTAACCCACTATGGTCTACATGTATAACAAGTCAGGTTCTGTGTTTTGTAAACACCAGCGACATATGATGTGGTTTGGAACTTGTCATGCAGTGTGTGTATCTAGACCTGTAACTGCCTATCTACAGACTTCTACTTCAAAGTTCCAGTAAGTGCTTAGAATAATCCAATGTGAACACCTCTGGTCTGTTCTATTAGAAGTATTTATTCTCCTTCAATTTTATTGGAACTAAAGAATCTCTGAACTAATGTGTAAAAACATATAGGATAGAAAAGAGTTTGGGATTCTGGTGGGATTTCTGTGTAGACCTGTGGGCATGCTGGAAAAATGGCAGATGGAGTTTAATACAGACAAGTGTGAGGTATTGCACGTTGGAAGGACAAACCAAGGTAGAACATACAGGGTTAATGGTAAGACACTGAGGAGTGCAGTAGAACAGAGGGATCTGGGAATACAGATACAAAATTCCCTAAAAGTGGCGTCACAGGTAGTTAGGGTCGTAAAGAGAGCTTTTGGTACATTGGCCTTTATTAATCAAAGTATTGAGTATAAGAGCTGGAATGTTATGATGAGGTTGCATAAGGCATTGGTGAGGCCGAATCTGGAGTATTGTCTTCAGTTTTGGTCACCAAATTACAGGAAGGATATAAATAAGGTTGAAAGAGTGCAGAGAAGGTTTACAAGGATGTTGCCGGGACTTGAGAAACTCAGTTACAGAGAAAGGTTGAATAGGTTAGGGCTTTATACCCTGGAGCGTAGAAGAATGAGGGGAGATTTGATAGAGGTATATAAAATTATGATGGGTATAGATAGAGTGAATGCAAGCAGGCTTTTTCCACTGAGGCAAGGGGAGAAAAAAACCAGAGGACATGGGTTAAGGGTGAGGGGGGAAAAGTTTAAAGGGAACATTAGTGGGGGCTTCTTCACACAGAGAGTGGTGGGAGTATGGAATGAGCTGCCAGACGAGGTGGTAAATGCGGGTTCTTTTTTAATGTTTAAGAATAAATTGGACAGATACATGGATGGGAGGTGTATGGAGGGATATGGTCTGTGTGCAGGTCAGTGGGACTAGGCAGAAAATGGTTCGGCACAGCCAAGAAGGGCCAAAAGGCCTGTTTCTGTGCTGTAGTTTTTCTATGGTTTCTATGTTATTGAATGCAAAGTAAAGAAATCTACAAACTTTAAGTACAGATCTTTTTAATGGTTAGATTATAAACCACTTCCTGAAAAGTGTTATGATTTCCTACTCTGCATAAAATAATGAAAATGCAGATTTCAAAACACAACATTGTAATTATCACGAGTTAGATAAGTGATAACATTTGTGATAGAAGATATCGACATGTCACACTTGTACACATAAAACTGGATATGCACAATGTTATTAAACAATGACCAAGACATTGTGCACATGGATGGGTTCTTCCTTACCAAAGGAACCATGTCCAACCAAGTCCATAGCCATGAAGCCTGACACTAGGATCCTTCTGCAGGCAGGTCCCATTTAAGATGTTTACTCCCTATCCCATGCTTTGACTTAAAATGCCGATGACCATGGGAAGAAGCTGTGGTTGAACCTGGCATGTGGATCATTGTGGCTGCTGTTCCTCATGTTTGATGGCAGCAATGAGAAGAGGGCATAGCCCGAAGGTGGGGGCTCCACCTTCCTTGATGATAGATGTTGCTTTTTTGTGGCAGCACTCCTTGTATTTGAGCTCAGTGGTGGGTAAGGAAGGATGTCACCATCTTGAAGTGTCACCTCTTGTAGATGTCCACAGTGGGTGGGAGAGCTGTACCTGTATATGGAACTGGAAGAGTCCACCACTCTCTGTATCTCTTGCACTGGAGTCTCCATAGCAAGCTATGATGCAATCAGTCAGAAAGCCCTCCACTGTGCAGTTGTCTATGTCTATCAGGATCTTCAGTGATATGCCAAATCAACTTAAACATCTAGCAAAGTAGAGATGCTGGTGTGTTTCCTTTGTACTTGCATCTAGGTGCTGGACTAGGTGAACCTAACATAAGTGCTGGAAAAGTTACTGGAGGTGATTCGGAGAGGCAGGTTTTGTAGTTGGTAACAACTGATTAGGGATAGTTAACAAGTTTTTTCATGAGAAAATGGAGGTCATGTCTCACAAATTTGGTTGAGTTTTTGAAGAGGTGACCAAGAAGTTTGATGAGGGTGAGATGGTAGACATCGTTACATGGACTTCAACAATATATTTGGCCAAGTTCAATCTGCTAGTCTGGTCCAAAAATACATAGGGTCCAGGATGAACTATGCAATTGGATACAATAATGGCTTGGTGATAGGAGTCAGTGAAGGGTTGTTTTTCAGATTGGAGTCTTGTAACCAGCAAGATTCAGTGCTGGATCCACTGCTGTTTGTCACCTATATTAATGGTTTAGATGGAATGTAGGTGGCATAGTTAGTAAATCTGCACAAGACACCAAGGTTGGTGCTATAGTGAAGAGTGAGGACAATAATTTTACAACAAGCTATCGATCAAATAAAAAAGTGGGCAAAGGAATGGCAGATGGAACTAAACTTAGGCAAGTGCAAAGTGACTCATTTTGAGAAGTTAAATCAGGCCAGGACATATGCAGTGATAGTTAGGCCCTGAGTTTTCATAGAGTCATTGAATGACACAGTACAGAAACAGGGCCTTTGACTCAGCATCCCTCTTGCACATGTTCACCCTAAAGGCCTCCTAGTCCCTGCCTTCCATGTACCTATCCAAATGCCTCGTAAATGTTGCAATAACATCGGCCTCAATCACTTCCTCTGGCAGCTCATTCCAAGTACTCACTGTCCTCAGTGCAGAGAAATTACCTCTCAGGTCCTTTTTCTAAATCTCTCTTCTCTTAAAGTACCCGTACTCTCTAGCTTTGGACTTTCCAACACTGGGGAAAGGGCTGTGATTATGCACTTTATACATATCCTTCACGATTTTATGAACTTCTTTGAGGTCATTCTAAGGAATAATGATCAAGTATGACCAACCTCCGCCTATAACTCAAGCCCTCTACTCCAGGCAGCATCTCTTCTGCTCTATCTCCAACTGGATGGACGGTGACTGAAACTGTACACAATCCTGCAGCTTGTAGCTTCACCAACAATTTATATAACTGCAACCTAAGTTGCATTTTGGGAAGTTAAACCAGGCCAGGACATACACAGTGATTGTAGGGCCCTGGGGATTCATAGAGCCATAGAATAACAGAGCATGGAAACAAGGTGCCACAGTAGCTTGGCAGTTCGCACGAGCTATTACAGCTCGGGGCATCAGAGTTCACAGTTCAATCCCAGTGTCCTTTGTAAAGATTCTTAGTCCTTCCTGTGGAATGCGTGGGTTTTCTCCGGGTCCTCTGGTCTCCTCACATAGTCCAAACATGTGCATGTAGTAGGTTAAGTAGTCATTGTAAATTGTCCTGTGATTAGGCTATGGTCAAATTGGGGGTTGTTGGGCCGTGTGGCTCACTTATTCTGCACTGTATCTCTAAAGTAAACATAATGTGCCTACTCCTAAACTCAGTGCCTTCTTCACCATCCTGTCTACTTGAGTACTGTTGTCAGTGAAGTGTGCACTACTCTCAGGTTCCTCTGTTCTGCAAAAGTCTCTGACCACTATTGAAATTCTATCCTAGTTTGACAGTGCAAAAATGCATCACCTCACACTTATCTAAGTTAAAATCCATTTGCTACTCCTCAGCCCATCTCCCTAACTGATCAAGATATTTGCAATTCATTGCAATCTGCTTCATTACCAATAAGACCTCCTAATTTGTACCATCAGCAAACTTGCTAATTGTGCATTCCTAATCCAAAATCAATTCATATTCATGTTTACTTTAATTTGTATTTGCACAAATCATGAATAACCATAAGTCTCAATGCTGAGCCTGACCATCCTACTGATCACAAGCCTCCAGTCAGAGAATCAATCATCAAATATCACCCTCAGCTTCCTATCATCAAGCCAATTCTGAGTATACCTCTCTAGCTTCTACTGAATCCCATGCACCCTAACCTTCCAGATCAGCTTGCCATGTGGGACATTGTCAAGAGCCTTCAAATCCATATAAACAACATCCATTGCCCTACATTGACCCTTAGTTACCTCTTCAGAAATCTCCAATAGATTCATCAGACATAACCTCCCACGCTCAACACCATGCTGACTATTCATGATCAGGTGCTGGCAATCCAAGTTGTGGTAGATCTTGTCCCTCAGATTTCCCTCTCGATCTTCCATACAATTGAAGTCAGACTGTAATTCTCATCAACCTATGATTGTCTGGCTTGTCCTTGCTACACTCTTGAACAATAGAACACCATAAAACTCCCTCCAGTCTTCTGGAACTCCGCGATTGGCTAATGGTGAAGTAAACATCTCTTCACAGGCCTCCACGATTTCTTGCCTGTCCTCCCTTGAGATCTGTGTATACTGTACTCAGGCAAGTCTGGGGATGTACCAGCCTAAAAGCGCTTCAAAACTGCAAACAACACACACAAAATGCTGGTGAATGCAGCACACCAGACAGCATCCATAGGAAGAAGCACAGTCGACGTTTCGGGCCGAGACCCTTCGTCAGCCAATACCTCTTTCCTTGTAATATGCACGTGATACAAGACCCTCATTTTTTTGGCATTTCCTTAGTAAACTCTGAGAAGTAGTTAGTAAAAATTGCAGCCAGGGGTTCCATGGTCCCCTTGCTTAATGGTGTTGGTCCTATACTCACTGGAATTTAGAAGTATGTGTGAGGATTTCATTGAAACCTATCGAATATTGAAAGGGTTAGATAGGTTAGATATGGAGAGGATGTTTCCTGTAGTGGGGCTATCCAGAACTAGAGAGAACGGCCTCAAAATTTAGGGGCGACCCTTTAGAACAGAAGTAAAGAGGATTTTTTTTTCACCAGAGAGTGGTGAATCAGTGGAATGCTCTGCCACAGACTGCAGTGGAGGCCAAGTCCGTGCATATATTTAAGGCGAAGTTGATAGATTCCTGATCAGTCAGGCCATCAAAGTATATGGCGAGAAGGCAGGTATATGGGGTTGAGTGGGATCTGGGATCAGCCTTGATGGAATGGTGGAGCAGACTCGATAGGCTGAATGGCCTAATTCTGCTCCTATGTCTTATGGTCTAATGGTCCATGGCATAAAAGAGTTTGGGGAACTCCTGATCGCGGCCATCACACATAGGTGACACTAATGGTCTTTAAGAGGACTTAGACTTGCCTCGGTCACACTTTTATTTGAATATGACTGACAAATCTCTTGGGATTATCTTTAACCCTGCCTGCCAAATCCATCTCATACCCTCTTTGCCTTACTGATTCTCGCAAGCCCATTTTTAACCTTTTTCTATTCGGCAAAGGATTCATTTATAGCTTGATATCTAAAGGCAATGTATGCTTCCTCCTCATTCCTGACCAGAGCCTCAATATCTCTCATCAGCTAGGATTCCCTGAACTTGGATTGTTTACCCTTCACCCTAACAGGAATGTAGTGGCTCTGGACTCATGATATGGCCTTTTTAAAGGCTTCCCATTTGCCAAATGTTCCTTTGTCTTTAAATAGAGTCACCCAGTCGACAACAGCAGATCCTGCCTAAAGCCCCCAAAGATGGCCCTGCAAAAGGTCAGGACTTTAACCTGTGGACATGTTCTATCTTTCTCATAACTATTTTATAATCAATAACATAGTGGTCACTGGAGTGTTGTTGAATAGAGAGATCTTATGGTACACGTACAGAGTTCCCTGAAAGTGGCAGTACAACTGGATAGGCTAGTGAAGATAGCATATTGCATGTTTTCCTTCATTAACTAAGGCATTGAAGAGAAGAATGGAGACATCAAGCTACAGTTGTTCAAAATGTTGGTTAGACCACAGCTGTTAGACCACAGTATTGGATGCAGCTCTGGTCGACAAGTTATAGTAAAGGTGTAATTTAGCAAGAGAAGATGCAGAAAGATTCACAAAGATGTTGCTTGAATTGGAGGGCTTGAGTTTAAGGAGAAATTGAAGTGAAGGAGTCTGAAGGGTGACCTTATAGAGGCTTTTAAAATCATGAGGGGTCTAGATTGGATAGATAGTCACAGCCTTTCATACAGGGTAAGGTGGTTTAAAACTAGAGGCACAGTTTTAAAGTGAGAGGGGAAAGATTTAAAGGGGATCTGAAGAGTAAGATTTTACCATCAGGCATAAGATCAGAATTAGGCCACTCAGCCCATCGACTGGGCACTGAGTACATGGAATAAACTGCCATAGGAAGTGGTAGATTTGAGTAGATTACAACGTTTAAAAGACGTTTGAACAATGTACATAGATAGGAAAGGTCTAGAGAGATATGGGCCAAATGTGGGTTAATGGGATTAGTTTAACTAAGCATTTTGGCTGAGCAGTTTCTAGGGTAGTGAATGCCTGGAATGTATTCAGCATGGTGATACACATTCGAAAGGTCTAGAATCAACAAGCTAGGAAACCTGTTAATCTAACAATCATCCAGTCTTTGTGTTCATCAAATGTGATCATAATTATTTCATTTATAATGTTATGTTTGAAAGAAAAAATATTGCTACAAATATTTTAAATTAAAAGGCAAACAATGCAAATGTTGAAAATCTGAAATGAAAATGGAAAATGCTGGAGATACTGCTCAGGTTAGGCAGTTTCTGCGAAAAGAGTAACAGAGTTTACATTTCAGGCTGATGACCTCTCATCTGAACTGAGGAAAGTTAGAAATCAAATACATTTTACATTGCAGAGAAGGGGCATTTGCAACGTCTAGTTTGGTCCCTGTCCTACCACAGGCATTCCCTTTGTTCCTTTCGCGCCCCCCTCCCCTTCTCTGCAATCTGATTTCTCCATTTCCCCAAGTCTTATGTCAGGTCTTCAACCAGAAGCATTAACTCTGTTTCTCTTTCCACAGATGCTGCCTGACCTGCTGAGTGTTCCCAGCATTTTCTGTTCTTATTACAAAGATTGCAGCTTTGGTAAGGTTAATTTTCATACAGACAGGGGCTGGCCACTGTAAATCAGATAAATTTATTAATGGGTAAAGAGACAGTCAGGTAGGGACAATATTCAAGAAAAAAGTTTAATATGGTGCCTAACTCCAAAGACGCTCTCAGGCTTTGCAGTGGTGGGAGGCAGCATGACGAAAACAAGGCTGAAGTGCTCACAACCACATTGGACTGGAGTTCTTGGGTGCATAAACCATTTCAACCACCACACAAGATCTATTCCATCTTGGAGCCAGTTCTATTCATTCCAGCTGAAGTAAAAAATAAAGTTGAGGATTGTGGATACAGCAAATGATAAACTTGTAAGTGGCAACTAATATTCATGACACACAAGCAAATAGTGACCACCTCCGACAAGAGTCTGTCAACTTTCAACTTTCTATGGCAGTGTTATTGTTGAGTCCCCCAACAACAAGCGTCCCAGGGTCACCAGTGTGCAGAAGATCAGCAAGACCAGTTATATACAAGTGTATGAGTGTACAAATTAGCATCAGGTGAAAACTTAGTCCCTCAAGCCCATTACATCACTGAAGAAAATCACAATTGATCAGATTATGATCTTCTCTATTCCCATCTAACTACATAACCTTTCACCCCCTTTCTTCAAGATTCAAGTTTTTTATCACTTGTACATTGAAACATACAATGAAATGTGTTGTTTGCATTGACAACCAACACACCCAGGGATGTTCTGGGGGCAGTCGCAAACATCGCCGCAAACTCCAACAGAACATGGCCACCATGCTTAGCAGAACAACACAGAACACAACAAGCAATAAAGCAACAACAGCAAAACAAGCTCATGGAAACCTACCGAATGTTGAAAGAACCAGATAAGGTGGATGTGGACAGGATGTTTCCTATAGTGGGGGTGTCTGGAACTAGAGGGCACAGCCTCAAAATTGAGGAGTGACTCTTCAGAACAGAGGTAAGGAGGAATTTTTTTTTAGCCAGAGAGCTGTGAATCTGGAGAATGCTCTGCCACAGACTGCGGTGGAGGCTAAGTCTGTAGGTATATTTAAAGCAAAAATTGAGTTTCCTGATTGGTCAGGGAATCAACAGTTATGGCGAGAAGGCAGCTGTATGGGATCAGCCATGAAGGAATGCCAGAGAAGATTCGATGGACTGAATGGCCTAATTCTGCTCCTATGACTTATGGTCTTACAATTCCCTCCCACCCATGCACATACACATCTCTCTAATCCCAGGGGAGGCCACCTTTAGCCTCCAGCCTATAACAGACTCGGATTCAGACTTATCGCGACTGTGTCTACCACTGCTTTACAGTAGTTAGATTTGTTTCCAGTACCTTTTAGAGAAGATCATGCCAAAGGCTGAAAACAACCTGAGGAAAAATGCATTTCATCCCTGTCTCAAACAGGTGGCCCCTTGTTTTGATGAAAGCTCGGGAAATAGTCTGTTCCTTCTGCATGGTACAGTACGAGTACACCTATGGCTCTTTGTAGCTGTTTGCATGCGACAGCAGCCACACCCCGGGCAACGGCTTTGACAAGCTGGCTAAACCACGTGAGGGTAGCCGATGGGTCTCAAACCCTCGGTGAGATAGGGAGATGTCTATCCCAGCATGTGAAGATAGACAACGGTGGATTGAGTGAACGAGACCAATGGAAAGTCCAGCGGTCAAGAAGACGGTCTTTGTAAGCGTTGTGGTATGTGTAGAGCATGACAAGACACAGAAGACGTCCTGGTCATCCACTGCACCTAGTCCCATCTCCAGCCGTCTCGACTCTGTCTTGCCACTGGATCCAGATGGGAATTGGGAAGAGAGAGTGAGGCTGACGCTGCACAACTCTCCCTCACTTAAATCCAAATCACGCGCTAGTCTTGACACCATCAATGGTGTCGAGGTCTTCATCAACGACGCCGATGGACAAACAACAGTACGTTGGAGATTGGGGGACACTTCCAGTATCCTGCTGACCATACCAGCAGGAAATGTGTCCAGCTACATCTCCTGGAAGAACACCAAGGGCAGTCAGGTCTGTGGATACCTGTAGTGTGTTTGGAGAGCTGGTTACAGGCCGGTGCAGAAAGAGAGGAGATGGGCAGTCAGAGCAGGCAAGTTTTTCCCTTGTCAGAGAGGGGAGAGTGTGTTGGATACTGTTGGGGGAGATTGAGTATCAGATACATAGACACATACACCTTATCTGAAATTCCAAAATCAGAAAACCTCTGAAGTCCAAAGTTTTTTTGAGGGCTGACATGACATCACAAATGGACAATTCCACAAGATGCTGGGAAGGTTCCCAGGTGATGCACAGGTCTCTGCACACCTCTAGCATTTCTGAGAAGTGACCTCACATATGTAATGAACAGAACTTAATGAAAAATAGAAAAACTGCATGAAGTGAAAAATGAAGATCTTGATTGTGTATTGAAAGAGTGGATTTGTCAGCATCGGAGTGAATATATACTGCTTAACGGTACGCTGATCATGAAACAAAGATCCATCACATCAAACTGAAAATTGCAGGCTGGTTGCAGATATTTAAGAAATGGCACAGCATTAAATTTTTAAAGATTTGTTAGTTTTATTTATTTATTTAATGATTCAGCAGGGAGTTGACCCATCTGGCCCTTTGAGCCTCGTCATCCCAGCAATCCTAGAGCCCTGATTAACCCTAACCTAACCACAGGACAATTTATAATGACCAGTTTACCGTCCTGGTACATCTTTGGACCATGGGAGGAACCTAGAGCCCCCAGGGAAAACTCACACATTCGATAGGTGGACATGCAGAGACTCCTTACAGAATGGTGCCAGAATTGAACTCCGAACTCCAGCACGCCCCGAGCTCTAATAGCGTCACGCTAACCACTACGCTGTCGTAGTGCCGTCTCACAGGCTGTAATAGCGCTACGCTGCCGTAGTGCCCTGTCTCACAGGCTGTAATAGCGTCATGCTAACCGTTACTCTGCTGTAGTGCCCTGTCTCACAGGCTGTAATAGCGTCACGCTAACCACTACATTGCCATAGTGCCCTGTCTCACAGGCTGTAATAGCGTCACGCTAACCGTTACACTGCCGTAGTACCCCGTCTCACAGGCTGTAATAGCGTTACGCTAACCGTTACACTGCCGTAGTACCCCGTCTCACAGGCTGTAATAGCGTTACGCTAACCGTTACACTGCCGTACTGCCCTGTCTCACAGGCTGTAATAGCGTCACGCTAACCGTTACACTGCCATAGTGCCCTGTCTCACAGGCTGTAATAGTGTTACGCTAACCGTTACACTGCCGTAGTACCCCGTCTCACAGGCTGTAATAGCGTTACGCTAACCGTTACACTGCCGTAGTACCCCGTCTCACAGGCTGTAATAGCGTTACGCTAACCGTTACGCTGCCGTAGTGCCCTGTCTCACAGGCTGTAATAGCGTCACGCTAACCGTTACACTGCCGTAGTGCCCCGTCTCACAGGCTGTAATAGTGTTACGCTAACCGTTACACTGCCGTAGTACCCCGTCTCACAGGCTGTAATAGCGTCACGCTAACCGTTACACTGCCATAGTGCCCCGTCTCACAGGCTGTAATAGCATCACGCTAACCGTTACGCTGCCGTAGTGCCCTGTCTCACAGGCTGTAATAGCATCACGCTAACCGCTACACTACCGTGGTAGTGATAAAGCATCCACTGATCACAAAAGCAGCAGAGAAATTCATTGATGAGTCTGCAAAATCTTCACCGATGAAAATATGAAAATCTAACATGCTGAACAGATATATCAGTAAATATGTGTGATGAACAAGTGTAAGGCAATGATTGCTTACCGGTAGCACATAAGTTCAGAGTTGAAAATGATGGCAATCTAAAACTATTTCATTATATATTCCAATCAAAAAAAATTGAAATCAGAAACACTTCCTACAAAGCAAAACCCAACATCATGAATGGCAACGATGCTTCACTCCCAGATGAGCTCAATGCCTTCAATGCTCGCTTTGAAAGGGAGAATAAAACTACAGCTGTGAGGATCCCTGCTGCAACTGTGATCTCTGTCTCAGAGGCCGACGTAAAGCTGTCTTTCAGGAGGTGAACCCTCACAAGGCAACAGGCCCCAGTGGAGTACCTATGCCAACCAACTGTTCAAAGATATGTTCAATCTCTCATTACTACAGTCAGAAGTTTCCACGTGCTTCAAAAGGCAATGATTATGCCAGTGCTCAAGAAACCAGGGTGAGCTGCCTTAATGACTATTGTCCAGTAGCACTCACATCTAATGGTGATCAAGTGCTTTGAGAGGTTGGTTATCGCTAGAATTAACTCCTGTTTAAGCAAGGACCTGTTCCCACTGCAATATGCCAATTGTTACAATTCATGCAGCCTTGGACGGCCTGGACAATACAAATACCTGCATCAGAATACATTTTGTTGACTACAGCTCAGTGTTTAGCACAATCATTTCTATTTCTGATTGAAAAGCTCCAAATCTGGGCCTTTGTACCTCCCTCTGCAACTGGATCTATGGATTCCTCACCAGAAGCCCACAATCTGTACAGATCAGAAATAACATCTCTTCCTCACTGACAGTCAACACTGGCAACCTCAGGCATGTGTGCTTAGCCCACTGTTCTACTGCCTCTACACCCATGACGGTGTGGCTAGACACAGCTCAAATACCATCTATAAATTTGCTGACCATACAACTATTGTTGGCAGAATTTCAGATGGTGACGAGAGGGCATACAGGAGAAAGTTATATCAGCTAGTTGAGTGGTGTCAGAGCAACAACCTTGCACTCGGTGTCAGTAAGGTCAAAGAACTGATTGTGGACTTCAGGAAAGGTAAGATGAGGAAACACACACCAGTCCTCAGAGAGAGATCAGAAGTAGAAGTTCCTGGGTGTCACTATCTCTGAGGATCTGTCCTGGGCCTAACAGATTAATACAGCTATAAGGAAGGCATGACAGTGGCTATATTGCATTAGGAGTTTGAGGAAACTTGGTATGTCACCAAAAACATTCACAAATTTCTACAAGTATACCATGGAGAGCATCCCAACCGGCTGTATCACTGTCTGGTATTGGTGGGGGGGGGGGGGGGGCGCGTGGATGAGCTACTTCACAGGATCGAAATAAGCTGCAGAGAGTTGTAAACTTAGTCAGTTCCACCATGGGCACTAGCCTCCTTAGTATCCAGGACATTTTCAAGGAGCGATGCCTCGAAACAGGAGGCATCCATCATTAAAGACCCATCACCAGGTGATGTCTTGTTCTCAGTGCTAACATTGGGGAGGAGGTACAGACGGCTGAAGGCATACACTCAGCAAATCAGGAATAGCTTCTTCCCTTCTGCCATCCAATTTCTAAGTGGACATTGAAACCATGAACACTATCTCATTACTTTTTACTTTATACTTTTGCACTCCTTAATGTAACTATTTTATATATATATACACACACACACACACATATACACATATACATATATATACATACACACACACACACACATATATATATATATATATATAGCCTGGGGGAAAAGTACACACTCAGGACAACAAACACTTTTTCGGGTTTTAATTCCTTTATCGGTTTTCGATGTTTAAGTGCCAGAAGAGGGTCGCGAAACAAAACAAAAGAATTTACAACCAGTTCTTGCCGTTACAATCTCCATTTAACTTTCGATCCACACCCTTGTGTATGAACAGAATTGCGTATGCAGTATAAAAAATACCAGAACTAATACCGTACTAATACGGTCATGGCAATCCTGAAGGAACACAATACAAACAACATTAGAATCCCACCCACCCTGCACCTTATACATAACAGCGAAAAATGTAAGCGAATACATCTCATCTAAGACGTACACACGTGCTAAACTTCCGAACAGAGACTAAATATTCACGTTACGCGGTTACATGCACAATCAGTCCTGATACAATAAAGTTAGACAAAAGGTACACTTTGGCACAACTTTTACAAGGTATTGCCTGGTAGTTAAATTATAGGAAAACTGACCTACTTGGATGGTGAGGAACTTTGCCCAAGCCACACGATCCAGCGCTGAGTCACTTACTCGAGAAAATCTAAAGCATCCACATGTAAAACATATCAAACTACCGATATTCTCGATCCGCCAACAAGCATAAACGAATTCACATGGCTATTGTCAATTAATGCTCACCTTTCCTCACCATGCCCAGCGCACTCTGGGAGGAACCCAATTCCAACGCCCTACCACGTCTTCAGCAGAAAGCAAAGTGGTCTCCCCACTATCCCACACATGTGTAATGACATCACCGTCTCCCTTGAAGGCACAGACAACTATTCTAGCATTACCCGGCTGGATGCCTAAGTACACTTTTAACGATACTGAATAAGATCCGACGGTCACCAGGTTACACACACACATATATATATATACACACACACTTATATAATATGTCAGGCTTTTTTCAATATTTTTCTCTATTATTACATATTGCAATGTACTGCTGCTGCAAAGACAACAAATTTACGACATATGCTGGTGATATTAAACCTGATTCTGACTCTGAATCACTTCCGGCCCCAAGCATTTCAGATAAGGGGTACTCAACCTGTATCAGAGAAATAGTTTTTTCCTGGCAGGTTTTAATTTCATGAATATTAACTGGGAATGTCTTGGTGTGAAAGGTTCAGAGGAGCAGTGTTTCAGAGGTTGGTCCTGGAGGGTTTTTTGACTCTGTGTAGATAAATCATTGAGGGAAGGAGCATTACTGCACTTTGTATTGGTGAGTGCAGTTGGTCAAGTTTCATTATAGTGATCACGCTCTGTACACTATATTTTAATTCTATGGAAAAGAACAGGTAATTAAGGTAATTAACTGGTGTAAGTCTAATTTCATTAACATAAGAACCTGGAAAAGGTAGATTGGCATTACGGTGATGTAGCGGTTAGCATTATGTTATTATAGTTCCTGCAATCCAGGTTTATATCCCACTGATGTCTGTAAGAGTTTGTACGTTCTCCCTATTACCACATAGTTTCCTCCAGGTGCTCCAGTTTCCTTCCACATACCAAAGGCAGCTTTTTGGTCTGGAAGGGCCTGATACCACACTGTATCTCTAAATCTAAAATTTAAAAATCCATTTGTAGATACAAGTCCACACTTGCATGTGTTCCTGTAAGGGTTAAAGCTGGTTGGGGAAACCAATGTAGGGAACCCCAGATGCTGAGGCAAATTGAGGGTGCATAAAGCAGAAAAAGGAACCTTATGACAAGTATAATGATGGGGAGAGGCTATCAAGTGTATAAAAAGTGAAAGGAAATTCAGAAGGCAAGAGAGGTTATAAAATTCCACTGGCAGGCAGAATTAAGGTAAATCTTAAGGCATTCTACAAAAATATTACGTGTAAAAGAGGGAAAGAGTAGTGACAACAGGCAATTCATGTGGAGCCAGAGTTCAGTACTCAGAAAGGAATGACTTTGTATTTAAGAACATAAGAACATAAGAACATAAGAAATAGGAGCAGGAGTAGGCCATCCAGCCCATTGAGCCTGCCCTGCCATTCAATAAGATCATGGCTGATCTGTCCATAAACTCAGCTCCACCTACCTGCCTTTTCCCCATAACCCTTAATTCCCTTACTATGTAAAAACCTATCTAACTGTTTCTTAAATATGTTTCGTGAGGAGGCCTCAACTGCTTCCCTGGACAGAGAATTCCACAGATTCAACACTCTCTGGGAAAAACAGTTTCTCCTCATCTCCGTCCTAAATCTTCTCCCCTGAATCTTGAGGCAATGTCCCCTAGTTCTAGTCTCACCTACCAATGGAGACAGCTTTCCTACTTCTCTCTAATCTATCCCTTTCAAAATTTTGTATGTTTCTATAAGATCCCCGCTCATTCTTCTGAACTCCAGAGAGTATTTGGAAGATCCAGTCAAGGGGTAGGTGTAAGTGTGTCATACAGGTCTGCATAAAGAAAGAGAAAGTACTTGATGGCCTTGTCAGCTCAATGGTGGATAAATCCGCAGGACCAGAGTACTCTGGATTAGATTTTTAAATATGTGCTAAACGTAAGTACCAGATGACTAATGAGCAGAAAACTTGGTCTCTCTTTTCAAGAAAGGTACCTGTAGATCTTTGAGCCTAATATCAGTGCTAGGGAAGATATTGGAGAACTAATCGAATGATCACCTTGAAATGTGTGAACAAACCAGAGATAAAATAACACCTTAAAATTCTGTCCCCTGGTATTAGCCATTTTTGCTCTTGGAAAAAGTCTCTGGCTCTACCATCACCCTCCATCTCTCATTGCCAAGCCAATTTTGGATCCAGTTTGCCTTCATGAGCAGATGGATCCTGTCCGAGCAACTTGATTGACTTTGAAGAGTGTATTAATGACAGGGCAGGGAATGTAAATTGCGTGGACTTCACTAAAGCCTTCAATGAGATCACACATGGGAGACAGGTTCAAAATGTTAGGTTCCATGTGACCCAGGGCAGGAAGGGAAACTGGATCCAAGGTAGGCTTGGCAATGAGAGATGATGGTAGAGCCAGAGACTTTTTCCAAGGACAGAAATGAATAATACCAGGAGCCATAATTTTAAGGTGATCATAGGAGAGCATAGGGGGATATCAGAGGTATGTTTTACACAAAGAGTGGGGGGGGGTGTGGAATGCCCTTCTGGGGGTGGTGGTAGAAGCCAATACATTAGGGACATTTAAGAAACTGTTACATAGGTACATGGATGATAGAAAAGTGGAGCACTACATAGGAGGGGAGTGTTAGATTGACATAAGGTTGGTGCAACATTTTGAACTGAAGGGTCTGTACTGTGCTGTAGTGTTCTATAATCTTCTATGATTATTTTTACAATCGCATGCCAGAGCCTGTTGGTGTTTCACAAGGACTGGTGCTAGAATGCTTGCTATTTGTAATTTATTTGAATGATTTATATGTAGGCTTGGGAGGTAAGATTAGTAAATTTGCAAATGTCATTAAGATTGATGTACTTGTTAATTGTGTGGTAGTTTTGAGCAGCAAACAGAGATGTTTGTGAAATTGGCTGAAAATGGCAGATGGAGTTTAATCCAGACAATCATGAGGTGATGCATCTTGAGAGCACCAGTGTGGCTCGGACAGACACCATGAACAGTAGATTCTAAAGGAGTACTGAAGACAGACGTAGTTCAGAGTATGAATCCACGGATCTTTGAAACTGGCAATGCAGGTAGACAATGTAGAGTAGTTAGGAAGGCATCAGGATTCCAGCCTTCATCAGTTGAGCCTCTGAATAGAGAAGTAGAGAGGTTATGTTCCAGCTTTTATAGAAGAAGTTATCGGAGTGGGATGTGCTTTACCCAGACAGTGGTGAGAGCCTGGAACACACTGCCTGACAGAGTGGTTGAAGCTCGGTCAATGCTAGCGTTGAAGTGTCGAAATTAAGATTTGAATCACTTTGGCATGGAAGGCTACGGATCAAGTGGGATTAACACAGAAAGGTGCCCTATTGAATGGTGAAAGGCCTTGATAGAGTGGATGTGAGAGGATGTTCCCTATGATGGGAGAGTCAAAGACCAGAGGACACAGCCTCAGAATAGAGGAGCGTCCTTTTAGAATGGAGTTGAGGAGGAATTTCTTTAGTAAGAGGGTGGTGAGTATGTGGAATTCTTTGCCACAGGTAGCTGTGGAGGCTAAGTCTTTGTGTATATTTAAGGCAGAGGTTGATGGATTCCTGATTGTTCAGGTCATGAAGGGATATGGGGAGAAGGCAGGAGATTGGGGCTGAGAGGAAAACTGATGAAATGGCAGAGCAGACTTGATGGGCCAAATAGCCCTATATCTTATGATCTTATTTTGTTATGGACGACAAAAAAATCTAATGACCTATGAGATAAGGGACAACAAGATAACAAAATAAAACAAAAATAAAGGAAAAATCTATCAGAGACCTTTGAGAGACCAGAAGAACCAAAGAAATTGGTTCGAGGCTGCTCCATTATTCAATAAAATCACAGCTCAGTTTTGATCTCAGTCAAAACTTTCTTCACTATCTCCATACTAATATTCAGAATCTATAGAGCTCTATTTTAAAAGCAACAGTGACTGAGCCTCCATAACTCTCCTGGGTAAATACCTACAAAGATTCTCCACCATCTGAGTGAATTGTTTGTTTCCTTCATTTCAGTTCTAAGTGGTCCACCCATTATTTCGAGACCATGATTCCAATTTCTAGACTCCTATCAACCCTCTGAGAATTTTTACATTTCATCGAGATAACCTCACTGTTGTAATGTGAGCATTATTGGAAGTAAGTTAATACTAATTAGGATAATGGGGGGGTTTTACTTTCGTTCTTTTTACTTCCGGTGTGCTTTGTACATAGTGTGCCTGCCATGCCGTACAGGTTGTGAAAGACTCTGTATATACATGACGGTTTTGAAGTTCGAGATAAAGTTGTTTCTTTGGCTTGAAGTTGTTGAGTGTGGCTTTTTCAAAGTCGAAGTTACTAAGCTCACACTCTTCTAACTACTGGAGAATAGACACCTAACCAGCCATTTCAAGAGTTAATCAGGCACATCTTCACTTGAGTATGCTTGTAGCAGATAAAAAGACCAAAGTACAATAGTCCAATTGTGGTATCACCAGGGCCACATATATGGAATAAGACATCCCTCCCAAAGCCGTCCAGCAATGCAAACAAAGGTACTAGATGACTACCTAATGGCATGCTACACTTAGCTTTAGTGATGTCTGTACAAGAACATCCAGTTCTCTCTGAGCATTAACACTGCCTACTATGTCCATAAAACTATAATGTCAATTAAAAGTGCTCAGAATTTCTGCCAAAATAAGTAAATTCACATCTTCCAATTTGTGCAGAACATGTTTTCGATACCTTTATCATGAGAAAAAGTCTTTGACTTTCTTCTCTCTCTGTTCCTAGTACAATATATCTCTATCAGTTCATCACCCAGCCTACTTCTCCTCAGGCAAAACAACTCAAGCTCCTCCAGCAACTGAAGTCCTCCAATCTAGGCAATGTCCTGATGACTCTCTAATGTATTCTGTCCAGCACAAACTTACCCTTCATATGAACACTTGCTACTATCTCAGGAAGGTAGTAAACGTAATTGAGGTCTCCTCCTACCCTGGTCATTCCCTCTTCTCCCTTCTTCCATCAGGCAGAAGATACAGAAGCTTGTTAACATGTGCCACTAGGCTCAAGGACAACTACCTGTCTGGCTGTTAAACAGACCTCTCATTCACTAAGGATGAACACTTGTTTTACTACAGCAATGTCTGAGTTCGCTGCACTTTCTCTGTAACTGCAACACTATATTTTGCATTTTTGTTTCTTTTTTAGTACTTCAATGTACTTATTCAGGAACGTCAAGCAAACAAAACCTTTTCATTGTATCTTGGTATACGTGACAACAATAAACAAATTACCAAACTAATATGGCAACCAAAACAGCACACAATATTCCAAGTGTTGTCTCAGCAGTGTTTTTAGTGCTTTGTAAAGCTGCAATATAACTGTCCAAATTTTATATTCTGTGCTTTGACTTCTGAAAGCAAGTTTGGCATGTATCTTCACCACATTAGCTACATGCGCTGCTACTTTCAGGGAACAATTGACTTGACCTCCAAGGTCTCCCTGTTCCTTAGTGCCCTACCATTTACAATATACTTCCTACTTTTCTTTGACTTTTCAAAGTACATCACTTTGTAGCTGATGGGATTAAATTGAATCTGCCAACACTCAAGCAACTTTCCATCGAATCTATATCTTGCTGTAGCCTTAGAAAACCATCCTTACTATCCACAACACCACCACTTTCATGTCATTCACAAACTGATCACACCTCCTACATTCACATTCAAGTCATTAATATTGATTGAAAACAACAGCATTCCAGTGCCATCCCCTGTGGTACACCATTGGTTACCATCTTCTAACCAGGAAAGAAACTTTTAACCACTACCTTGCATCACCAAGCTGATTTTGGATTTAGTTAGCCAGATCACCTTGGATCCCATATACCTTGACATCTGGATCACTCTACCATGCAAGAATTTGTTAAGTGCCTTTCTAAACCCATACAGACAATGACCACCACCCTTCCTTCATCAATCATCTTAATTAACTCCCCAAAAACTCAAGTAACTGAGATAGATTTCCCCAACAAAAAGCCATGATTATACCTAATCAGCCATTTTTTCACCTAACATACATATTGTCCTATCATTTTTTTCCAATAACTTCCTTACTAGAGATGTAAAGCTCTGCGTCTTCCTGATATCCTTGTTAAGTAAAGAAACAGCCTATCCTTCATTCATCTGATACCAAACCTGTGGTGAAGGAAGATGCTTCCTGTAGCAACTTTCAGGAGATCTCATCTGGGATATATCAATCATTATGTGTCCCAGAGTATCTAAGACACTCTCTTTCTTAATACAGTACTGACTTGCCTCATATCATCCATATGCCCCTTGCAGAACTCTTCCATATACTCCTTTCTGATGAATACAGATGAGAAGTACTCATTTAGGACCTCATCCGCATCTTACGGCTGTACTCATTGATTACCCCTTTGCTCACCTTGTTCCTGACTACCCTCTTGCACCTGATAATGAATATTGTGTAATTTGCCCTTAATTTTACTTGCCAAGAATATTTCCTGGCCCATTAATAGCCTCTTAATTTCTTACTTAAATTTTCTCCTATCTATTCCTTAATTTCTCTGCTATGTTCTCAATTCTAAGTATATTCCTTAACCAGTTGTGTATATCTGCCTTGTACTTCATTTCTTTTCTTGATCAAACATTCAATATCCTTTGTCATCCGAGGTCACCTAATCTTACCATCTTTCCTCTCAACCTTACTATGTGGAGTACTTCGCCATGTATTCAACCTGAGCCTGGCTCCGGAGGGTTCCTGTGCTGTGGAAGATGTCCTGCCTCGTCCCTGTGCTGAAGACGCCATGCTCCGGCAGCCTCAATGACTACAGACCAGTGGCATTGACCTCCCACATCATGAACCCTGGAGAGACTTGTTCTGGAGCTGCTCCGCCTATGGTTAGGCCACACTTAGATCCCCTCCAGTTCGCCTACCAGCCCCGACTAGGAGTTGAGGATGCCATCGTCTACCTGCTGAACCGTGTCTACGCCCACCTGGACAAGCCAGCGAGCACTGTGAGGGTCATGTTTTTTGACTTTTCCAGTGCGTTCAACACTATTCACCCTGCTCTGCTGGGGGAGAAGCTGACAGCGATGCAGGTGAATGCTTTCCTGGTGTCATGGATTCTTGGTTATCTGACTGGCAGACCACAGTACGTGTGCTTACAACACTGTGTGTCCGACAGAGTGATCAGCAGCACTGGGGCTCCACAGGGGACTGTCTTGTCTCCTTTCTCTTCACCATTTACACCTCAGACTTCAATTACTGCACAGAGTCTTGTCATCTTCAAAAGTTCTCTGATGACTCTGCCATAGTTGGATGCATCAGCAAGGGAGATGAGGCTGAGTACAGGGCTACAGTAGGAAACTTTGTCAAATGGTGTGAGCAGAATTATCTGCAGCTTAATGTGAAAAAGACTAAGGAGCTGGTGGTAGACCTGAGGAGAGCTAAGGCACCAGTGAACCCTGTTTCCATCCAGGGGGTCAGTGTGGACATGGTGGAGGATTACAAATACCTGGGGATACGAATTGACAATAAACTGGACAGGTCAAGGAACACTGAGGCTGTCTACAAGAAGGGTCAGAGCCATCTCTATTTCCTGAGGAGACTGAGGTCCTTTAACTACTGTCGGACGATGCTGAGGATGTTCTACGAGTCTGTGATGGCCAGTGCGATCATGTTTGCTGTTGTGTGCTGGGGCAGCAGGCTGAGGGTAGCAGACACCAACAGGATCAACAAACTCATTCGTAAAGCTAGTGATGTTGTGGGGATGGAACTGGACTCTCTGACAGTGGTGTCTGAAAAGAGGATGCTGTCCAAGTTACATGCCATCTTGGACAATGTCTCCCATCCACTACATAATGTACTGGTTCGGCACAGGAATACATTCAGCCAGAGACTCATTCCACCGAGATACAACACAGAGCGTCATAGGAAGTCATTCCTGCCTGTGGCCATCAAACTTTACAACTCCTCCCTTGGAGGGTCAGACACCCTGAGCCAATAGGCTGGTCCTGGACTTATTTCCTGGCATAATTTACATATTACTATTTAATTATTTATGGTTTATTACTATTTAATTATTTATGGTGCAACTGTAACGAAAACCAATTTCCCCCGGGATCAATAAAGCATGACTGTGACCATGACTATGACTATGACTATGACTTGAGCAAACCAACTCGAAACTCTTTCCAAAAACTCCTACAATTCAGTTATGTTGTTACCCATAAGCGTCTACTTCCAATCTATTTCCCCAGGTCCTCTCTTATGCTAGTGAAATCAGATTTTCCCCAGTTTAGGAGCTTAACTTAAGGAGCAATAACTGTTAAAATTGAGTTAAGCTGTCAGGTTGGCAACCTTTTGTTAATTCCGCTTTCCTTTCTACAGATACTGCCTGATCTGCTAAGTGCTTCCAGTGTTGTATGTTATTTTTGTGTACTGTGATAAGCCAGCACACACCACTATAGCCCAGTGTTAGACAGTGACAGACCAACCTCATCACGCATTTAGGTCTATCACAATATAACACTAAGGACTGACCAATTCCTGCATGTACTGTACAAAGTGCATTTGACAGACCTGTGTCAACAGTACTCTACCTGTCTTACACAATGATAGACCCATCCCACAGTGTTCATTCAGGGAGAAAATGGTGCCCTCCTGCAACATATCTCAGTATTATGCAGTAACAGACCTACATTAAGTGGCCACTTTATTAGGTACTTCCTTCATGAGTGTATGCTCGTGTTCTTCTGCTGCAGTTTGATATGTTCAGAGATGCTCTTCTGCACACAATTGTTGCAACACATAGTTGTATAAGTTACTATTGGTTTCTTGTCAGCTTGAACCAGCCTGGCCATTCTCCTCTGACCTCTCTCATTAACAAGGTGTTTTCACCCACAGAACTGCGGCTCAATAGATTCTTTTTTTTGCTTTTTCGTACCATTCTCTGTAAACTCTAGAGACTGTTGTGTGTGAAAATCCCAGGATATCAGTAGTTTTTCAGATATTCAAACCACCCCATTTGGCACCAATAATCATTCCACAGTCAGAGTCATTTAGATCTAATTTCTTCCCCAATCTCATGTTTGTTCTCAACAACAAGTGAACCTCTTGACCATGTCTGCATGCTTTAATGCATTGAGTTGCTGCCACAAGATTGGGTGATTAGATATTTGCATTAATGAGCAGGTGTACTGGTATACTCTGCCTAATTAGATGGCCGCTGAATGTGAGTCTATCTCAGTAGCAACATTTGAATCAGCTTACACCACCCATCTACTTCAGGTAGCACATTCCAAATAATGGCAAATCAATGTGCATGCAGTTCTCTAGGAGGTGGTTATGATCTGTTGCCATTGTCTTTATAACCATATAACAATTACAGCACGGAAACAGGCCATCTCGGCCCTCCTGCCCTTTCTGAGGGTAGAGGCTGCAGATTTGCAGATCTGTGAGAATGACTGTAGTGCACCACACATCATTCATTGTGTGCTAGTGGCGAAGGAGGTGTCAATCAAGTGAGGTCATCGTCCTGGATCGAGATGACAAGATTTAAGAGTAGTTGGCACTGCACTCATCCAGGCACATGGAGGTTGTTCCGTCACACTCCTGACTTGTAACCTGCTGCTTGATGTGCCTGCAAATAATACCATCAGACCATAAGACATAGGAACAGAATTAGGCCATTCGGCCCATTGAGTCTGCGCCACATTCCATCATGGCTGATTTATTATCCCTCTCAACCCCATTCTCCTGCCTTCTTCTGGTAACCTTTGACGACCTTATTAATCAAGAATCTATCAACCTCAATTTTAAATATACCCAGTGACTTGGCTTCCACAGCCATTGGTGGCAATGAATTCCACAGATTCACCACCCTCTGGCTAAAGAAATTCCTTCTAATCTGTGTTCTAAATAGAAGTCCCTCTACTATAACACTCTAACTTCTGGGCCTAGACACCCTCACTATAAAAAACATCTTCTCCACATCCACTCTATCCATGCTTTTTGATATTCAATGTTTCAATGATATACTCCCTCATTCTTCTAAACTCCAGTGAATACAGGCCCAGAGCCATCAATCGTTCCTCGTACATTAACCCTTTCATTCATGGGATCATTCTTGTGAACCTCCTCTGGATGATAAGATAGAAATGACAGTTATTATATGAAACACTGGTAGAAATGATAGAAAGGGTCCAGGATGTCTCTCTGGTACTCAGCACTTTACCAATGGAAACACTTTATTCCTTTTGCAAGCAACACACACAAAATGCTGAAGGAACTCAGCAGACCAGGCAGCATCTATGGAAAAGAGTATTCTCGATGTTTTGGGCCAAAACCCTTTTGCATGAATGCTTTTCACATTACATCAAATCAGCTGTGATCTTTGTCTAACTCTGAGGTGAAAAAGTTCCAGTTTCTCTAGTTAATCCAATCAACAGAGCCTTGTAACCTCTGGACTATTCTACAAAAACTTTTCTGCACTCTCTAAGGAGCTATCACATCCCTCCTGCAGCAGGGTGACCAGAATTGTAATACAGTAGGCAAAATGGTGTTCACTGTAAAGTCCAGGACCTTGTCAGCTTTGTTTATTTCACTTTTCAAACCATCTCAGTGTTTCCACATCAATGTCCAGGATTCAGTTCTTCCAGCCCCTTTGAAATTTTACCTCATTATATAAACATTTATACCTAACAAAGTATATCATCTACACAAGATAGTCTGCAGGTGCTAGAAATCCAATCACAGACATCCCAGTCTGCAAAAGCTCATTTCAGGGAGGTAGCACCAACAATTTGCGTGAGACTCCTGGGAGAGGTGGGATGTCTGCAATAGAGTAGCTCCTTAGCAGCTAGCCAGCTAGTTTAAATAACGTTAACTATGCTAATGAACGAATGACACCCATTAAACTCACCTCAACATGTCTTTTACAGTCTTAACCCACCATGGGCAATAGAAAAGTCACTGTTGCAAACAGTGCAGCGAGCAACACTGTCATTATTTTGACCCCTATTAGGCAGGGGTACACTTTAGTGTAGTCTGGGGTGACGTACGTTTTATATTTTCTTTTTTTGGAACACTGCCACTCTGACTTGTTTTTTGGAACTCTCTCTCTCTATCGCGCGCACTCTCTCGCTCGTGGTCGCTCTCACTCGCGCTCGCTCTCTCGCGCTTGTCCTCTAGTTCTAGTCTCACCTACCATGGAAACAACTTTCCTACTTCTATCTTATCTATCCCTTTCAAAATTTTGTATGTCTCTATAAGATCCCCTCTCATTCTTCTGAATTCCAGACAGTATAGTCCCAGGATGTATGGAGGATAAATCAAGCAAGCCCAGAGCACAAGCAGGTTAAGGGATATGGGAAGGCCGGCAGGTTCAACTGATTTACTGTAATGCACAGGTAAATCAGGTGAGCTTCGAGCATGGATCTAAGGGCATGGTTGGAATGATGAAATTACACCAATACTTAGAGACAATATCTAGGGCAACATCCAAAAAGCTACATGTGTGTTATACGAGAGGGCTCCCGAAAGTCAGTGAGAATTAGAGGAACAGATAATGTAAGAAAATTGCAGAAAATGTAAGGACAGAAGAATTACAGTAGTGGGGATTTTAATTTTCTCGACATTGACTTGGATTACTTTAGTGCAAGCATCTTAGATGGGGCGGAGTTTGTTAACTATGCCAGTGGAAGATTTTAAAGACAATATCTAATGAGCATAATCAGCCAGTGGCAGTATTCGACCTTGCCTTAGGAAATGGAACTGGCCGAGAGGTGGAAGTATCAGTGGAGGAATGCTTTTGGAACAGTAACATAATTCAGAAGGTTTCACAGCAGTTATTATGGAAGGTATTAAGGTTGGTTCTCAAGGTCTTAAACAAGGGGAACCCAATTTCAGTAGCACAAGGACCTAGTGAAATTAGACTGAGAGTAGATGTATGCAGGGAAAAAAACAAATGGGAGTGTTTTAAAAGAGAGTCAGAGTTCAGAGTTCAGGGCCAGCAGTGACGAAAGACAAAGATGACAAGATTACTGAATTTTGGATAACAAATGAAATTAAAGGGAAAGGGGAAGCATTTGGATGGCTAATGTAACAAGAACTTAGAAAGTATCTTGAGGAATACTGAGAGAGCAGGAGAAATCATAAGAATTGAATTTGGAGGACAAATAGCAACTATGAAATGTCCTTGGCAAGTAAGATTAAGGAGAATTGCAAGACATTTTATAAATATATACGGAAAAAGAAGATGGTCTGAGAAAGAGTAGGTCCCTTTAGCCTAAAGGCTTTAGGGGCCAAAAAGGTACATCTATATATGTAGGCAGGGGATGTGGACAACGTCCTGAATGAATACAGTTCCTGTTCTGCACTGTATCTCTAAATAAAATAAAATGCTTTTTGTCTGTGTTCACCGAGGTGATGGATGTGGAGGATAATGAGTACGAGAGTGGGTGGGGGGGGTGCGTTTGGGGTTGGCGCTATGGTGGATAATCTGGAACATGCCTGGTTTAGCAGAATGGTTGGGAAGCACATTCAGACAGCTGAGGACAAAGTTGTCAACAGTGAAAAAAATCAGAAATGCGTGAGCAAAATTGGAAAGACAAATTATAGAATATCAGGAGTTTACAGAGGTACAGAGAGGAGACACTGTGGAGGGATGTGAAATCAAGCATAAAATGATTAAGGGTAAGGGTGGATCCCATGACAGATACGTGGTCATGATGGCAGATACAAAAGAAGCATTTAAAAGGCTGTTAGACTGGCAAATGAATATACAGAGAGCTGAGAGATATAGAGATTGTGTAGGTAGAAGGGTTTGGTTAGGTGTTGAAGGATCCGTCCCTGTGCTATACTGATCTGTGTTCTATGTAAACCACAGAACAATCATACAATATCTCTCATGACATAAAGAGGGTCCATCCATGCAATCCATCAAGTCTATGCTGGTTAACAGGACAATCACATCAACTCTATTCCCCTTCTTATTAAGAACATAAGAAATAGGAGCAGGAGTAGGCCATCCAGCCCATTGAGCCTGTCCCACCATTCAATAAGATCATGGCTGATCTGTCGGTAAACTCAGCTCCATCTACCTGCCTTTTCTCCATAACCCTTAGTTCCCCTACTATGTAAAAATCTATCTATCTTAAATATATTTCGTGAAGAAGTCTCAACTGCTTCCCTGGGCAGAGAATTCCACAGATTCAACACTCTCTGGGAAAAACAGTTTTTCCTCATCTCCATCCTAAATCTTCTTCCCTGAATCTCGAGGCAATGTCCCCTAGTTCTAGTCTAACCTACCAATGGAAACAACTTTCCTACTTCTAGCTTATCTATCCCTTTCAAAATTTTGTATGTCTCTATAAGATCCCCTCTCATTCTTCTGAATTCCAGAGAGTATAGTCCCAAGCAACTCAATCTCTCCTCAAAAATTTACTCTTTCATCTCTGGAATCAACCTGGTGAACCTTCTCTGCATTGCCTCCAAAGCCAGTTTTCTTTCACATTCCCATTAACTCCTTGATCCTTCCTATTCTAGAGGCAATTTACAGTAGCTAGTTAACTTCCCCAATCCACACATTATCTGTATTATGGGGGTAAATGGAGCATCTAGGAAAAACCAGCGTGGTTAGTGTTAGAAAGTCCAACCATCAATTAGCAGCAAACTTAAAATTCCAAACTGAGCCTCCAGTGATAAGATCTGAGCACATAATCACAGATCAGGAGGCCAAGTCTCTAGCTATTTGTCCAGTACCTGAACTGGACTAGTATCATCCACAGGCTTTCACTAATGCTTTTATTCAGTTAGTCATTAATTATTTGAGTTGTCTAAAAGGTACTTCAGATGCATCACTAATGTGATACACGGTGGTACTTTCCACATGGATGACCAGAGTAGGGAATAGAAATGGGTCCTATTTGCTACACTTACAATTTAGACCAACATGCTAATGAAGTGAATGGCCAGGGCATTTCATTGATGCAGAAGCCAGACACAGAGCAGCTGATTGGATGATTTGATACAGTCAGTTGTGCTCTGCTTTGACCTCTGAGCAGATAGATGTTTGACTTCCATTCCTGCACATCCCTTAAAATTACAGCACATGGCCGAAGCCTTGGCCAAAGATTTAGGGGAAATTGTAGAAGTCGCCATCGAACAAAGTCATGAATTTGAATACTGTCTGGGGTAGGAACAGCTTAGGGTAGTGGGAAGAAGCTGACCTCTAGTCAAGAGGAGTATGTGACTGTGAACGAAGTCACCGGGAGACACTGAAGCTGGTGACAGAGAGGTCATTATTCAGCACACAAGCAGGCGTCATACTGGAGACACTCCTGGAAGATGAGGACTTCTGACCCAGTATTGCATCACATTTTATATGTCAAAGAACAGAGTAACAGCAGGACATGGTTACAATGCTTCATAATGCTTCCTTTGAATGGCACATAATTTCAAATACCTAAATGTTCACACCAACACACCCAAGGTGAGTGTTAATCACCCATCTCTACAGCTGCGTCACACATATGCAGACATTTTGGGTGAATGGATATTACTTGGTTTGGGATCAACCTCAGTCTGCAGCTCCAGGAAGAGCATTGTTCTCAATTGAACTTTAAATTCAATCTGCAATCCACTTTCAGAGCTGAAGACTGGTTGCTGTTGAAATTAACACTTGCTATATTCCATCACTCCAGAATATGCCCTAAAAAGGAAGTTTGTTAGAGTTGAAGATCAGATGCTTGTTGAAGGTCAACTCAGAGAGATAAAGGTATCTGAAATGTTTAATCTCTTTGTGGTAAAGATGACTCATTACAATTATACTCTCAAGGTTCCTCATCATAGGCTCGTCCAAAAGATTAAGATGTGTGGAATATACGGTGACTTGGCCATTTCGATTGAGAATTGGCTTGGCCATAGAAGACAGAGAGTAGTGGATGTGATTTCTTTTCTGGCCAGA
The DNA here is from genome assembly GCF_030028105.1 of Mobula birostris. Classification (NCBI taxonomy): domain Eukaryota; kingdom Metazoa; phylum Chordata; class Chondrichthyes; order Myliobatiformes; family Myliobatidae; genus Mobula; species Mobula birostris. The sequence goes on from NC_092385.1 coordinate 63,845,302, forward strand.
GGTCCATGACAAGTGGTGTTCTGCAGAGAACTGAACTGAATTCTCTGCTGTTTGTGATATGTCGAAATGACTTCAATGGTAATGTGGATGAGTGAATGGGTACGTTTATAGATGACACAAATGTCATATGTCATATAGAAAAGCTTCAAAGTGGACTTTGTATCTGGTTATTTCTCCAGATTGGTATGTTCTTCAGTGAAGTGGATCCTAGTTTGATGAATGCACTCTACAATGCTTCATTCTACACAAGAAGGGAATCCTATGACTATCAGTCTGTGTGTGGCCCCTCCCATAATACTGACACAGGAGCAGCACCCAGATCCATCTTCATTGTAAGTTTATACTCACTGTTAGAAACCAAGAGACGAGGTGTGTCTTCCTTGTTATGTTGTAAATATATTTTATAAAAATATTGGAGATGAGGGTGGGAAAAGCCCTCTTTGATTGGGCTGCAGGAGGTAAGTGATGAAGAAAAATCACAGGAATCCCTCCAGGCTTGATGGTGTTGAAGAGTTCTTGGGCCCACAGCAGAGTTAGATCAGCCACACTGCCATAACAACCAGTAGTTATTGTCATCCTCTGTGTGATAAAATCTCTGAAAGACCAATGACTCCAAGAAATTTCTCAGGGGAAAACAGTGAGTAAAGTTCATAATGCAACAAAAGATAAAGTAAATATCCTGAGGGCATGAAAATAAGTAGATGGTATAAATAAACAGGATTATTGCTAAGTGAGAGCTGTTTGAATGGAACGCAGTATTGAAGGCTGAAGAAATAGATGTCACAGGGAAAATGGAGAACTGGTGTCTGATTGTACAGGTCTAGTGGCTAGATTTTACAAATTATGATAACATTCAAGATGATGGGGCAGCCCAAGCTAATTGGAAATGAAATGGTGGTACATGTAAGAATGGAGGTGACTATCAAATGTACACATGATGCCTGTGAATTGAGATAAAGGATAAGAGGAATCAGTCATACTAATAGCGGTGAACTGTATATAGTACAAAGGATTAAAAGGACAGTTCCAATTACAGGGAAACATTGAGCAATCTCCTGCCCTAACAAATAAACTGACAGGGAGAAAGAGGTACAAGATGTCTTTCTCATTCAATAAGCAAGAAGCTCAATAAGATGAAAACAATATCCCAGTATGAGACTCGGTAAGAGTAGTACATTGGGATAATATCTAGGGCACAGTCGTGTGGTCGGAACAATGTATAATTATCCAAATACAGCAAGTAATGGATTACAACCCGCAGCGATGAAAGGTGGTGTTAAGGAAGGTTACTGGAGAAATATTTAGTAAGTCAAACTGGGCAGCATCACAACTAGAATAGTGGCTCCTGCTAGAACTTACCTATTGAAGGGTAGCAGGAAATGTGAAGCTGTATTTCTCTATTGGCATGTAGAATCTCTAATTAGTGCTTTATGTTTTTGTTTAGCCTACTGTTTCTGATTTGCTGAACCTGGCTTGGTGGAGCTCAGCTGCTGCCTGGTAAGATAATTCTCTTATCTATAGGTCATACACTTCAGTACCTCGTGACTGAGTGTGTGGGCCAAATGATTATGTATTTTGTGTTTGTGTGTGGTCCTGATGGTGAGTGATATGGAGTCCAGGGTTCGAATTTGAAAAATAATTCCTATTTACCTTGCAAGATTTATAATTGAAAGATTCTCGCTCTGTCACTGAGTTGCTAATTTCTTTCCTCAAAGTGAGAACCTGTTGCCCAATGTTATCTGTCAGTCTCTGAGAATGGAAGCCTTACTTCCACTCTTGGACTTAATCAACAGTCAAGGAGCTGATATTAAAATCAATTCCCTGTATGTTGCACATGGCAAATTGAAAGGAGCATCCATTGTCACAATATTTGGTGCATTATCTCCTATGTGAGGTCAGTGGAATCTTTCATAAGTTAAATAGGAACGCGAAGAGTCGCCCAATGTAATAGACAATTAAAACACCCTGGTGACAGGAAATAATGCCTCCACTATATGGCATATACATAGTCATACTTCATTGATCCTGAGGGAAATTGGTTTTCATTACAGTTGCACCAACCAAGAATATAGTATAAATATAGCAATATAAAACCATAAATAATTAAATAGTAATGGTCATAGTCATACTTTATTAATCCCGGGGGAAATTGGTTTTCGTTACAGTTGTACAATAAATAATTAAATAGTAATAAAATTATAAATAATTAATAGTATTATGTAAATTATGCCAGGAAATAAGTCCAGGACTAGCCTATTGGCTCAGGGTGTCTGACCCTCCAAGGGAGGAGTTGTAAAGTTTGATGGCCACAGGCAGGAATGACTTCCTATGATGCTCTGTGTTGCATCTCGGTGGAATGAGTCTCTGGCTGAATGTACTCCTGTGCCCAACCAGTCCATTATGTAGTGGATGGGAAACATTGTCCAAGATGGCATGCAACTTGGACAGCATCCTCTTTTCAGACACCACCGTTAGAAATGTGAATCCATGGAAAGCATCTGCCACAGACAGCGTGCCTGGCTGAGTACTGAAGTCATATGCTAATCAACTGGCTGGAGTATTTACGGGCATCAGCGGCACTTAAATCCACAGTGATGAAGTGTGTTGAGAGGCTGGTGTTGAAGCATATCAGCTCCTGTCTGAGTGGCAACTTGGATCCACTCCAGTTTGCCTACCGAAGCAACAGGTCCACAGCAGATACCATCTCTTTAGCTCTTCACTCAACCCTGGAACATCTGTACAGCAAAGGTGCATATATCAGGATGCTCTTCTATCAACTACAGCTCGGCATTTAATACCATCATCCCCTCAAAACTAATCAGTAACCTCCAAGACCTGGGCCGCATTGGAATCCTGGATTCCCTCACTTGCAGACCCTAGTCAGTTCAGATTGGCAACACATCTCCTCCACAATCTCCATCAGCACAGGAGCACCACAGGAATGTGTACTTAGCCCCCTGCTCTACTCGCTTTACACCAATGCCTGTGTGGCTAAGTACAGCTCCAACACCATATATAAGTTTGCTAATGACATCATTGTTGTGGGCTGTGTCAAAGATGGTGATAAATCAGCATACAGGAGGGAGATTAAAAACTTGGCTGAGTGGCGTAATAACAACAACCTGTCACTCAATGTCAATAATACCAGCGAACTGATTGTAGACTTTAGGAGAAGGAAACCAGAGGTCCATGAGCCAGTACTCATCGGAGGATCAGAGGCAGAGAGGGTCAGTAACTTTAAATTCCTGGGTGCCACTATCTCAGAGGACCTGTCCTGCACCCATCGTATAAGTATAATTGAAATGAAAGCAATGTCACCAAAAACCTTGGCAAATTTCTATAGAGGTGTGGTGGAAAGTGTGCTGACTGGCTGCATTACAGCTTGATATGGGAACACCAATACCTACAAAAGGTAGTAGATTCAGCCCAGTACATCATGGGTAAAGCTCTCCCAAACACTGAGCACATCTACATGAAACGTAGTCGTAGAAAACCAGCATCCATCATTAGAGATCCTCGCCACCCAGGCCATGCTGCCGCCATCAGGTAGAAGATACAGGATTAATTCAGAAACAAAGGTTCTGAACTTAAAGAGGGGTAACTTTGAAGGTATGAGACGAGAATTAGCTAAGATAGACTGGCAAATGACACTTAAAGGATTGACGGTGGATATGCAATGGCAAGCATTTAAAGGTTGCATAGATAAACTACAACAATTGTTCATCCCAGTTTGGCAAAAGAATAAATCAAGGGAGGTAGTGCACCCGTGGCTGACAAGAGAAATTAGGGATAGTATCAATTCCAAAGAAGAAGCATACAAATTAGCCAGAGAAAGTGGCTCACCTGAGGACTGGGAGAAATTTAGAGTTCAGCAGAGGAGGACAAAGGGCTTAATTAGGAAGGGGAAAGAAGATTATGAGAGAAAACTGGCAGGGAACATAAAAACGGACTGTCAAAGCTTTTATAGATATGTAAAAAGGAAAAGACTGGTAAAGACAAATGTAGGTCCCCTGCAGACAGAAATAGGTGAATTGATTATGGGGAGCAAGGACATGGCAGACCAATTGAATAATTACTTTGGTTCTGTCTTCACTAAGGAGGACATAAATAATCTTCCAGACATAGTAGGGCACAGAGGGTCCAGTGAGATGGAGGAACTGAGCGAAATACATGTTAGTAGGGAAGTGGTGTTAGGTAAATTGAAGGGATTGAAGGCAGATAAATCCCCAGGGCCAGATGGTCTGCATCCTAGAGTGCTTAAGGAAGTAGCCCAAGAAATAGTGGATGCATTAGTGATAATTTTTCAAAACTCGTTAGATTCTGGACTAGTTCCTGAGGATTGGAGGGTGGCTAATGTAACTCCACTTTTTAAAAAAGGAGGGAGAGAGAAACTGGGGAATTATAGACCGGTTAGCCTAACGTCGGTGGTGGGGAAACTGCTAGAGTCAGTTATCAAGGATGTGATAACAGCACATTTGGAAAGCGGTGAAATCATCGGACAAAGTCAGCATGGATTTGTGAAAGGAAAATCATGTCTGACGAATCTCATAGAATTTTTTGAGGATGTAACTAGTAGAGTGGATAGGGGAGAACCAGTGGATGTGGTATATTTGGATTTTCAGAAGGCTTTTGACAAGGTCCCACACAGGAGATTAGTGTGCAAACTTAAAGCACACAGTATTGGGGGTAAGGTATTGGTGTGGGTGGAGAATTGGTTAGCAGACAGGAAGCAAAGAGTGGGAATAAACGGGACCTTTTCAGAATGGCAGGCGGTGACTAGTGGGGTACCGCAAGGCTCAGTGCTGGGACCCCAGTTGTTTACAATATATATTATTGACTTGGATGAGGGAATTAAATGCAGCATCTCCAAGTTTGCGGATGACACGAAGCTGGGTGGCAGTGTTAGCTGTGAGGAGGATGCTAAGAGGATGCAGGGTGACTTGGATAGGTTGGGTGAGTGGGCAAATTCATGGCAGATGCAATTTAATGTGGATAAGTGTGAAGTTATCCACTTTGGTGGCAAAAATAGGAAAACAGATTATTATCTGAATGGTGGCCGATTAGGAAAAGGGGAGGTGCAACGAGACCTGGGTGTCATTATACACCAGTCATTGAAAGTGGGCATGCAGGTACAGCAGGCGGTGAAAAAGGTGAATGGTATGCTGGCATTTATAGTGAGAGGATTCGAGTACAGGAGCAGGGAGGTACTACTGCAGTTGTACAAGGCCTTGGTGAGACCACACCTGGAGTATTGTGTGCAGTTTTGGTCCCCTAATCTGAGGAAAGACATCCTTGCCATAGAGGGAGTACAAAGAAGGTTCACCAGATTGATTCCTGGGATTGCAGGACTTTCATATGAAGAAAGACTGGATGAACTGGGCTTGTACTCGTTGGAATTTAGAAGATTGAGGGGGGATCTGATTGAAACGTGTAAGATCCTAAAGGGATTGGACAGGCTAGATGCAGGAAGATTGTTCCCGATGTTGGGGAAGTCCAGAACGAGGGGCCACAGTTTGAGGATGGAGGGGAAGCCTTTTAGGACTGAGATTAGGAAAAACTTCTTCACACAGAGAGTGGTGAATCTGTGGAATTCTCTGCCACAGGAAACAGTTGAGGCCAGTTCATTGGCTATATTTAAGAGGGAGTTAGATATGGCCCTTGTGGCTACGGGGGTCAGGGGGTATGGAGGGAAGGTTGGGGCGGGGTTCTGAGTTGGATGATCAGCCATGATCATAATAAATGGTGGTGCAGGCTCGAAGGGCCAAATGGCCTACTCCTGCACCTATTTTCTATGTTTCTATGTTTCTATACCAGTGCCCAAGAAGAACATGGTTATCTGCCTCAATGACTATATTCCCATAGCACCTACATCACTGTGATGTATTTATTTGACAGGTTCGTCATGAATCATATCAACTTGCTCCTGAGGAGTGACCTAGATCCACTCCAATTTGCCTACTATTCCAACAGATCAACAGCAAATGCTATTTCATTGGCTCTTCACTCATCTCTGTAATACCTGGGCAATTAAGATGTGTACATCAGGATGTTTTTCATTGACTAATCTAACCAATTTCCCTCAGGATCAATAAAGTATGACTATGACTATGACTATGACTACAGCTCAGCATTGAACACTCTCATCCCCTCAAAATTAATCATTAGGCTCCAAGATCTGGCCCTCAATAAATTCCGTGCAACTAGATCCTCGACTTCCTCAGTTAGTAGGGATTGGTAAAAGCATCTCCTCCACATTCACCATCAACACAGGTGCAGCACAAAGCTGTATGCTCAGCCCCCTGCTCTACACTTATGTCTGGATGGTTAAGTTCAGCTCCAATGCTGTATTTAAGTTTGCTGACAACACTACTGCTGTTAGTCGAATCAAAAGGTGGGACGAAATGGCATATAGGAGGGAGATTGAAAATCTGGTTGCATCATGCCACAACAATAACCTCTCACTCAACATCAGCAAAACCAAAGAGCTGATTATGGACTACAGGAGGAAGAAACCGGAGGTCCATGTGCCAGTCCTCATTAGGGGATAAGATGTGGAGAGGATCAGTAACTTTAGATTCCTTGGCATTAGCATATCAGGGGACCATCACAAAGAAGGCACAATAGAACGTTTACTTGCTTGGATGTTTGTTAGAAGATTTGGCACATCACCAAAAAATCTGACAAGCTTCTATAGATGCAGGGGTAGCACAGTGGCATATCAGATGGAATAACACTATTACAGCACCAGCAATCGGGGTTCAATTTCACCACCGTCTGTAAGGAGTTTATATATTCTCCCCGTGACCATGTGGGCTTGCTCTGCTTTCTCCCATATTCCAAGGGTGAGGAGGAAAATGGGTCACATGGGTATAATTGGGCCAGCACTGTCTCAATGGGCCGAAAGGGCCTGTTTTGTGCTGTCTGTCTAAATAAATAGATAAAATGCACAGTGGAGAGTCTCCTAATTGGATGCATCATGGCCTGGTATGGAAACACCAATGCCCAGGAATGGAAAAGGCTACAGAGAGTGATGTTTGCAGCTCTGTCCATCACAAGCAAAGACCTCCCACCATTAAACACATTTACATGCAGTGCTGCCACAAGAAAGCAGCATCAATCATCAAGGTCCCCACGTTCTCACTACTACCATCAAGCAAGAGGTACAGGAGCCTTAGGTCTCACACCACCAGGTTCAGGAATAGTTACTACCCTATAACCATCAGGCTCCTAAACTGGCATCGATAACTTCACTCAAAACAAATCTCAGCTGATTCTACAACCTACAGACTCACTTTCATGGACTCTTTACAACTCATGTTCTCAATATAACTTTTTATTTGCACAGTTTGTCTTCTTTTGCACATTGCTGTTTGTCTGTCTTTGCTTAAGTATAATTTTTTGCAAATTCTGTTGTATTTATTTTCCTATAAATGTCTGCAAGAAAATGATTCTCAAGATAACATACAGTACATGTACTTTGGTACAGGTGTCCCCCACTTTTCGAAACTCCACTGTTACGAAAGACCTACATTAGTACCCTGTTTTCGTTTTCAGAAGGTGTTTTCACTGTTACGAAAAAAAAATTCAGCGCGCGATAAAAAATCAGCGCGTGAAAAAATCAGCACGCGATAAAAGGCAGCGCGCCCCGAGCAGCCACTCTCCCCCAGATTTTGAACGGCATTGCTTTAACACGTGCCTGTGAGCAGCCGTTTGCAAGATGAGTTCTATGGTGTCAGAAAAGCCTGAAAGAGCTCGTAAGGGTGTTACACTTAGCGTAAAAAAAGACATAATTTAGCGTTTTGATCGTGGTGAATGAAGTAAGGACTAAGTGAGTTTGACTTGTGGAAGCTGACGAACATGATGTTGAAGAGGTTTTGGTATCCCATCACCAAGAACTGACAGATGAAGAGCTGATGCAATTGGAAGAAAAAAGAATAACAATCGAAACCAAATGAGTAATGATAATGTACGACTTTAATTTTGAAAGGGTACGTCGGTTTAGGAGATATTTGCAGGATGGTTTGAGTCCTTATTAAAGAACTGTGTGATAGAAAAATGCGCGAGGCTCAGCAGTCAAGCAAGCCTTCCACATCAGCCACAGCAGACGACGGACCTCGACCTTCGACATCGAGGTGGGCAGAGAGAGAAGAAGGTGAGCTGCCTGCTCTAATGGAAACAGATGACAAGATGACACCCCAGTGTCCCACCACCCCAACCCCCAGGCCACAGACAGATACCGATTCGCGAAGAATGCAAAGGTAGCCGGGAAGCACACAGCACATCTTTAAGAGAAAAGCCAAAATAAACATGCTAATTAATTAGGTGCCGCCGACACGTAGTTGTCGGCCCAGATCAGAGACAACGCGATCAGAAATCGGCACTGATCTGGGCCGACAATTACAGGCGGCACCTAATTAATTAGCATGTTCGTTTTGGCTTTTTTCTTAAAGATGTGCTGTGTACCTCCCGGCTACCGCTGGACCCCTGCATGCTTCACGGATCGGTATCGGTTGGTGGCCTGGAGGGAGGGGGCCACTGCACCATCCAAACTCTGACTCAGCCTAACATACCATCATCAGTGTGCTCGGCGCTTTCCCAATTCTGGTAAGTGATACTACACTGTACATACGTTATTTCTACTTTATATCGGCTGTGTATTTTTACGTGTTATTTGGTATGATTTGGCAGCTTCATAGTTTAAAGGTTCCTGGAGAGGGTATTCTTGCCAACAGCGCTTGCGTGAGATTTTCTGCCGACGGCACTTACGTGAGATTTTCACTATGGAGAACAGTTCAGTAATGATTGTGGAAAAGTATTTCTACTTTATATAGGCTGTGTATTTATCATATCATTCCTGCTTTTACTATATGTTACTGTTATTTTAGGTTTTATGTGTTATTTGGCATGATTTGGTAGGTTATTTTTGGGTCTGCGAACGCTCACAAAATTTTCCCATATAAATAAATGGTAACTGCTTCTTCGCTTTACGACATTTCAGCTTACGAACCGTTTCATAGGAACGCTGTACCTTCGGATGGCGGGGGAAACCTGTACTAAATTTTACATTGAACTTTGCAGCTGAGTTTCCATTTCCTTATTACCCGCACAGTAATGTTCATGTATCACATCATCTCTAATGATTGTCTTTTACCTTCTTCTGTTAGGTCTTTATTGCAACAGTTGTTGTATACGTTAACCTTCCAGATCAGCTTCCAAGCAGGTACAAATTAATGATGTTTCTCTTCAGGGTGGGTGAAGTGCGAAGAAAAAGAATTAAACAAATCATTTAGGCCTTGGATCACTCCTCTGCAGATAGAGAGATTTACAATCTAAAGCTCTTACGTAATATCAGAAGTATGAAAAAAAAACAATCCAGCATGCTCTGGGTGGCATTCACTGACTTTGTGCGATGGAAAAGAGAACGGGTTCTACACTTGGGGCATTGTGTCCATCAGGAGAGTTACATTATTCGTCAGCATACTGGACATCTGGGGATATTTCAGTCCCTATCAGACACCTTGTGATTGTCATGCTTAACATTTATCTACAGGTACACAACATGAAGTCCTCCAGGGGTTTCAAACTGTGAACCTGTATTTGTACTCAGAACATTTATTTTGCTCGTGATATTTATTCCATGCCCTGGACTTACAAGGGTTTCTTGAAGAGGGGCAGAGTATGAAGGGCCCTCACAGATGAGATAGGGTGGGGCTTTTGATCAATTTCTCTGGCAGAGCACCATGAGGAGATGGGCCAGAAGCCTAGAACCACCTCTTCCTCATATGAAGAGGAAAAGAATGACAAGGGAAGGCAACAAGATTACCGGGAGCATTGAATGATGAAGCTTGGTAGTGGAGCTGTTATAAAGGGGTATTGTTGAGAGGAGAAGGAGGTGTGCCTATTTCCTCTCGGACAGGAGACACTAAAGATTCTCAGCTATACTGGCCATTACCACTGCTGACTCTCAAATGACTGTGGTGCCCAGTCAGAAAAAGCCCAGAGTCAGGGAAGCACCTGGGCCATTTCACCCAGACACATTTACCAAGATTACTTCCAGCAAGGCTGAAGAATGTCCCTGAATCTTAACAAACATTAAATATTCTTCATCACTAAATGCTATTTACTGCTGCTGCTGAGTTCAGCTTAGTTATTTGAACTGGTTGCATTCATGAATATTTCTTCTCTTTCCTTTATTAGCAGATGACACATTGGCAGACAGTACTGAACTGAGGGAGACAAGCTGTGTCACCAAGCAGACACAGTACTACTTTGGCAGCAACAGAAGATCCTACAGCAATTTAATTGATTGCAACAACTGCTCCAGGTGTGTAACTGAGTCAATAGTCCATGGCAACTCCCACAGAAATAAATCCAATGTAAAAGCTGACTAACTAATAGTTCATAGACCCTGTCTGACCTCTGTCTTAGTCAGGACAAGAATCCCAATGTTGGACTCCACCCTCCTGTTGCCAAAGAAGGATGGGGAAATTCCATTATGGAATCATGACCATCAAATGACATTGGGGTTGTGTTTGGATGTGATGCTTCAAGTCAAATGTCAATTCCAAAATTGTCCAAAAGAAAAGGAAAATGCAGTCACATGTATGGGGATTGCTGCTCTGGTAGTTAAGGTAGAGCCTTATCATGCTGAGAGACTATAGCAGTAGCTAAATAACCCAGAATAGGTGTTGGAGTATAACATGCTTAAAGGGCCATCCTACAGCAAAGGGTCAATTTGAGCCCCAGCCCACTGTCATCACCAATTCAGTGGACTCTGAAAACGTTCACTCATTCCTCAATCATTCCCTATTTACTTGTGCACAAGGGGAACAGCACGACCCCTGTCACCAAACTGCTCTGAAATCTGAACAGAGAAATACCAGTCTTTTACAGAATTGACCAGCAGTTACAGATATTGACCAAATGATAACCTTGTGTACATTCAAATTTCTTACTTGCATGGTCAATCACCATTCACAATACAGGTGTTAAAAGTCAATAGAACCTAAAAGCTCAGACACAAGGAAATCTGCAGATGCTGGAAATTCAAGCAACACACACAAAAAATGCTGGTGAATGCAGCAGGCCAGGCTGCACCTATAGGAAGAGGTACAGTCAATGTTTCGGGCCGGGACCCTTCGTCAGGACTAACTGAAAGAAGAGATAGTAAGAGACAAAGGGTCCTGGCCCGAAAGGTTGACTGTACCTCTTCCAATAGATGCTGCCTGGCCTGCTGTGTTCACCAGCAGTTTTTGTGTGAGAAGCTAAAAGCTAACAACTTATGACACTTTGAAGTTACTTTAATTACTTTAGTTGTTAGCCATTAGTTGATGTGTGCCTTGCATCCTTATCTTGTCTCAAAGACTCCAGAGCCCCGCTGTGCAAAGGGAAGCTACCCTCTGCACAGGCCTTTCTTGCCTGGCTGACTGCACATGATCTGTAAACTGTCCTTGCCTGGACATTATCTTAACTCTTACTTTGCTGCAACTTCCAATCCACTTCCTCTGCTCCCATGCCTTGTGTACCTCGGAGGGAGATGTGCTGGTTAATGAAACAGGAAAGTATTGTCGTCAGTAGAAACAGACTGCTTTAAGACTAAGCAACACACATCAAAGTTGCTGGTGAACGGGCAGAATTCCTGTTGTTTGCGCTTTAAAACTAAGTGTATTTTGCCTTGGTGACTGGGAAACTCCAAAGCTTTTAATATCTTGAATATTTTACTATTCTTGAAAACTATTTTCAGGTTTTGATTGCAGTGAAGACATTTATAACTTTGGTTTTGTTCCATTCTATAGAATCTCTCAGAAGACTGTGTTAGTACAATAAATGCAGACTGTCAGTAAATCTTTGTTCTCATCACAGGTTTTATCATGCGCAGAGATTGGCCAGAACCAACCTACTGTTTGTGGTGGCAGAGAAGCTGACCTGTAGTCAGTGTGACAGAACCAAACTGATCCACGCTGAAGTAAGATGTATCCTGTCACATGCCGCAGCACATTGTTAATATTGGAGCTAAAAGAATGTTCAGAGTTTCACTAGGAGGATCCAGGGACCTGGTATCAGGATGCAGCTGTTTACGCTGTTGTCTCGTAGGTCAAACAACCCAGGTGCTGTCTATCTTGCCATTCACTCTGAGTCTGCACTGTTGTCCTTCAAGTATTTGCCTCCCCTATCCCAAACGTATGCCAGGGGAGGGATTGGCAGTAAAAATGATGTAACTTAATGTAGATAATGGCAACAAAAAAATCCAAGGAGAGTCATAGAGCCGTAGAGCACAGCAGCAGGCCGTTCAGTCTAATACGTCGATGCTGACCATTTCGTCCATCAATATGTCGATGCTGACCATTTTGTCCATCAGTGATAATCCCATCTGCCCACGTTAGGCTCATCTCCTAAGCCTCGTGAATGCTGTGATTATATTCAGCTCAATTCAGTCCAAGTTTATTGTTATTTAACTATATGAATTCAGCCAAACGAGAAGGCGTTACTGTGGGGTCAGAGTGCAAAGACACATTGCCAACAGTCACACACAGTAAGCACACACAAGATCACAATCACGTAATAGGAGACCTGATGATCATCCCCCCCACCCCCACTGAGATCATTTGTCGACTGGCCCCTGCCACCCATTAGGTGACACTGTGGCTTTGAGGTCCAGTTCTTTTCCCTACGCCCGATTCCCACTAGACGAATCCATGGCTTTGAGGCCCAGTCCACACGTATACAAAACACAACCCGACAAATATCTATGTGTATAGTCCAGACCCCCCCCCCCAGTCCATTTTAAATCTTCAGTCGCCGCAACTGCACTACACCACTCCCAGTAGAGCGCGATGGGTGGGGTGCCTCAAATTCGACGGCTGGAAGGCAAGCAACCCCGCAGCTTGAGGCCTGAGCCCGTTGAACATAGAAATCTGCAGCACATTACAAGCCCTTCAGCCCAGAATGCTCTGCTGACCATGTAACCTACTCTAGAAACTGCCTAGGATTTCCCTACTGCATAGCCCTCTATTTTTCTAAGCTCCATATACCTTTCTAAGAGGCTCTTAAAAGGCTCTACTGTATCTGCCTCTACCACCATCACTGGCAGTGCATTCCACGCACCCACCACTCTCTGGGTGAAAAACTTACCTCTGACATCCCCTTTATACCTACTTACAAGCATCTTAAAACTATGCCCCCTCGTGTTAGCCCTGGAAAAAAGCCTCTGGTTATCGACACGATCAATGCCTCTCGTCATTTTATACAGCTCTATCAGGTCACCTCGTATCCTCTGTTGCTCCAAGGACAAAAGGCCAAGCTCACTCAACCTATTCTCATAAGGCATGCTCCCCAGTCCAGGCAAGATCTTTGTAAATCTCCTCTGCATTCTTTCTAACATATCCACATCCTTCCTGTAGTGAAGTGATCAGAACCAAACACAGGACTCCAAGTGGGGTCTGACCAAGGTCCTATACAGTTGTAACATTACCTCATGGCTCTTGAACTCAATCTCATAGTTGATAAAGGCCCAACACACCATACGCCTTCTTAACAACACTGTCAACCTGTATAGCAGCTTGGAGTGTCCTATGGACACTGACCCCAAGATTTCTCTGATCCTCCATACTGCCAAGAATCTTACCATTAGTACTATATACTGTCTTCAAATTTGACCTACCAAATTGAACCACTTTACACTTAGCTGGGTTGAACTCCATCTGCCACTTCTCAGCCCAGTTCTGCAACCTATCGATGTCCCACTGTAACCTCTGACAATCCTCCAAACTATCCACAACACCCCCACCTTTGTGTCATCAGCAAACTTCCTAACCCACCCTTCTACTTCTTCATCTAGGCCATTTATAAAATCACAAAGGGGGGGGGGGGGGTCCCAGAACAGATCCCTGCGGAACACCGCTGGTTACCGCCCTCATGCAGAATACGAACCATCTACAACCATCCTTTGCCTCCTGTGGGCAAGCCAATTCTGGATCCACAAAGCAAGATCTCCTTGGATCCCATGCCTCCTTACTTTCTGAATGAGCCTTGCATGGGGAATCTTATCAAATGCCTTACTGAAATCCATATACACTACATCCACTGCTTTGCCTTCATCAATGTGTTTTGTTACATCCTCAAAGAATTCAATCAGGCTCGTAAGGCACAACCTGCTCTTGACAAAGCCATAGTGACTATCGCTAATCAGATTATGTCTCTCCAAATACTCATAAGTCCTGCCTCTCAGGATCTTCTCCAACAACTTACTCATTACTGAAGTGAAACTCAATGGTCTATAATTTTCTATGTTATCTCTACTCCCTTTTTGAACAAGGGAACAATATTTGCAATCCTCCAATCCTCTGGTACTTCTCCCATTCGTGTTGATGATGCAAAGATCATCACCAAAGGCTCAGCAACCTCCTCCCTCACATCTCACAGTAGCCTGGGGTATATCTCATCAGGTAGCGGTGACTTATCTAACTTAATGCTTTTTCAAAAGCTCCAGCACATTCCCTTTCTTAATGTCTATATGCTCAAGCATTTCAATCCGCTGTAAGGCAACTCCACAATTGCCAAGGTCCTTTTCCCCGATGAATACTGAAGCAAAGTATTCATTAAGTACCTCCGCTACCTCCTCTGACTCCATGCACACATTTCCACTATCTCTTCTGATTGGTCCTATTCTCAAACAGTTCATCCTCTTGCTCTTCACATACTTGTAGAATGCCTTGGGGTTTTCTGTAGTCCTGCTCACCAAGGCCTTTTCATGGCCCCTTCTTGCTCTCCTAATGTCATTCTTAAGCTCCTTCTTAGCAACCTTGTAATTTGAATACCACTAAAAACTCTGCTGTCAGCCAAGCAACACCCTGGGAGGGCAGCTTCAACTTCGTTCTGTTAATATCTGACTCCACTACCTACTTTAATAATGCATTCCAGACATCAGCCACCTTCTTTTTAAAATACTCTCCCCCTCAGACTGCTTTAAAATTCTGCCCACTCACCTTTAAACTTGTGTCCTCTTGATTTTGATACTCCTACCAAGGAAGAAAGATTCCTATAATCTACCCTATCTGGGCCTCTCATAATTTTATACACCCCTATCAGGTCACCCTTCAGTCTCTCAGCAAACCCCGCTTACCTAACAACTAAGTTCTCCAATTCAAGCAACTTCCTTGTGAACCTCCTCCGCACTCTCTCCAGCAAAATCACAACCTTCCTATAACGTAGCAACCACAACTGCACACAGCTCCAACTGTATACTAAACGATGTTTTGAGAAGTTACAACATGCCTGAACTCTTCTCCTCCATGGTCATTCCATCTGCCATTGCTCTGTCCAATTTTCCAGCAGATCTATATCCTGTTTTAGCTTTAGACAACCTCCCTCACTCTCCACAACAGCACCAACGTTCATGTTATTCACCAAACTACTAATCATATACCTTTACATAACATCTGTTAATATATATTACAAACAGTAAAGGTCCCTTACTGATAATTGTGGTATGTCACTGCTTACCTGAACCCTGTATCACCATCCTCTGTCTCCTATCACCCAGTCAATTTTGGATATCATGTGCCTTAACCTTTCAGAGAAGTCTAGCATGCAAGATTTCCAAAGGTGTTACCAAAGTCCACGTAAACAAAGACTATTGCTCTGTTGTCATCAGTCTTCTTAGTTACCTCCTTACAAAAAATCTCAAATCAGGGAGACAAGATTTCATCTGTAGAAAGCCATGTTGTTGTGTACCTTTAATAGAATTTACGAGCCCCGATCTCTTGCTGTCTTGGCTTTCAAACGCTCCACCTATTTCACCCAAGTATCTGCTCCCAATGCACTTTCACCAGATCCTCTCTTACACTATTGAAATCAGTCTTCTCCCAATTTAGACCAACCTTATTCCTTTCCACAACTACCTTGAAACCTAGAGGATGACAGTCACTATTGCAATGTGCCCCTCCCCCTTTCTGATACTTCCACCAAATATATTTACAAAAGTCAATTAAATCTCCTATCTAGTTGAACCCTTTGCACTTTGCCCAAAAACTGGCCACCCTTGTATGTCATCAATGAGACAATTCCAGTCAATATTGGGAAAGATAACACCACCCCCCCCCGCCCCCCACTGCAGTAACCCTATTGCCCTCACACCTTTCTGTGATTTTCTCAAATACCTGTGCCTCTCATTCCTGGTGAGTATTGGGAGACGGAATGAAACAAGTTGAATGGCAAGTTTATACTTGTATACCGCCAAATGAGACAAATAAGTCATTTACCACAAATAAATTAACAAATAATAAGGTGCATTTATTGCACAAGTAAGCAGTATGTATATGCTACTGGTACTACATGTTTGATGAGACTCTGGTGGTGTGATCACCCCATTCCTATTCCTAAAGTGTACTCAAATGGCCAGCAGCACGATCGATCCATAGTAGTACTGCCATGATATTCTCCCTGATAAATAAAGAGACTCCCCCTTCTTGGCTGTGTTTCCCCCTCTCAGGTCAGATTCAGATCCATTTATTTATCGCATGTACGTTGAAACATGCAATGAGATGCTTCATTTGCATTAACAACCAACACTTAGTGGAGGCAGCCCATATGTGTCACCATTCCGTCTCAGCTGTCAGTCCTGCTCTTCACCAAAACCACATTTCCATGACTAGAATAAATCATAATTCTGCTCCCTGATCCACTCCTGAAGCTAATCCATTTTATCTATGAGGCTCCTTACATTAAAATGTAAAAAAAAACAGAGATGAGGAGAAATTTTTTTAGCCAGAGGGTCGTGGATTTATGGAATTCGTTGCCACATACAGCTGTGGAGGCCCGATCATTGAGGGTTTTTAAGGAGGAGATTGATAAGTATCTAATTAGTCAGGGTATCAAGGGATATGGGGAAAAACCTGGAAATTGGAACTAGATGGGAGAATAGTTTAGCTCATGGTGGAGTGACGGAGCAGACTCGATGAGTTGAATGGCCTACTTCTGCTCCTTTGTCTTGTGATCTTGTGAAAATATGTGCAGATAAGCCTACCAGCTCTCATGCGCCTTATCATTACCTGTGTCTGCTCTTGTCACTGCACTTGCTTAATTTATTGTCCACATTTGAGTCATTCTCCCAATTCCACCCCCCCCCCACAAAGCATTGCTACTGTGCTTACCACTCCTTTGCCAAAGGATGTAAATGGGCAAGTTGTAGAGTTTCAGGGAAAATGGAAGTGGGGTGGGACTGATAAGATTTCTCTGCTGGAAGCCAGTGGGATGAATTGCCACATTAAGTAAGTAATCTAGTGAGAGGATCCGGTGGCCTCTGTCAAGACTCTGGTGTGAGAGTATCCAGTGATAGACTGTAATGACCTGGTAGGAGAAGTTCCGGTGACAGTGAATTCAGAGATTTGCCATGAAGAAGCTGTGTGGAAAATTCTCATCAGAAGCAGTCCAGTGTCTTGATGTGAGGGAATCCAGCAATCTGATGTGACAGGAGATCTGGTGACCTGGTTACTGGAATCAGCAGGTAACTCAGCATTTTCCTTAAGAGGATTTGGGAAGTCCACTCCCAGGCCGATGTATGTTTGCTTTTATGGCTTCTGTCCTGTGCTATGAATCGATCACATCACTATACTTCCTTAACATTTCTGTTGCCAGCTGATGGACCGAATCAATGTGAAGAAGTGTTGAATCCTCGGTATCGGAAAGGACCGGAAGACTGTTTCGATTACAATGCATCAGTACGTGTTCTAGTGAATCTCCAGTGATGAAATTTTACTCTGAGGCAATTTCAACAACTTCCCCAAAGACTCATTGACTCATTGAGTCCTAAAGAAGGGTCTCAGTCCGAAACATCAACTATCTATTCATTTCTATAGATGCTGCCTGACCTGCTGAGTTCCTCCAGCATTTTGTGTGTGTTGCTTGGGTGTCAGTTATGTTTTTGCGTGTTTAGCAGAGGATTGTGTGCTTCTGGAGGTGGTGAGATGGAACTGGTGGAGGAGGAGGAACTTTAATCAAATAATCAAGCCCACGGTAACTGTGAGGAGAACACAAAACCAGGGAGAGACCAATCCCAGAAGTAAGACAGCACCTTGGAGCCTTTTCTCTTTAGGAAAGAAATATGAGTGGGAATCTGACTCAGCTTTTCATAATGATAAAGGTTTTGTCAGAATGGATCGAAAGAACCAATACAGAACGTAAGCATATCAGTCATTTTTACAATTTAGGACAATAGAAAGTAGGAAGATAAGAAGATTACTAACTAGTTGGTAAGTACCTGCAAGCAATCACAGGAATGCACAGTGATAAAAGAAAACTATTTTAAGAAGGAACTTGACAACTTCATGTCATGAAATGGCAATAGGAATATACTGAGAGACCATTGTGGATAGTGGGTTAAATAGGGAGGGAGAGGATTGTTTACCCCTATTGTTTTATAACTGACCGGAAGCAGGATCTTCAACACTGCCAATTACTCTTATAATCATAAAGATTTCTAGAAAGTCAACAATGTCCTTCACCCATAGACCTACTCTCAAAAAAAGTTCTCACCTAATTCTCATTCCTGACAGGTATAATATCTCAATCTTGTGCCATTCTGTTACTTTTCCCTGCAGCTTTTCCAATGCCCCTGTATCAATTTTATCAAAATATGAAGACCAGATCATTTCATAATATAGTACATAATACAATATGGATGATAACTGCTAATGTTTGATATAAATTCAGCATAACATTTATATGTTCAATTCTTTCCCTCTGAAAATGAAGTCCTTTGCATTCTTTATTTTTGTAATAAACTTATTAATGTGTGTCACCTCTTTGAATGATTCATGCATATGTAGCCCATATCTGTCTGTTTCTCTACCCCTTGTAGCATCTTTCCCAAGAAGTTCAGAGCCTCTTTGTCCTTCATACCACTAATTTATATTGGTTAATTTGCTCATTATTTATCCATTCTGCATTTCAATTATACCCATAATTTAGTGCATTCCACATGCTTTGAGGTTGCATTTCTAATTAGAGTCATAGACATAAAGCACTATAGAACAGAAATGGTTGAGCACATTAATGCTGACCTTTTTGCCCAGCCACACTAATATCATATGCTCGCATTAGGATGTACCCTTTGATGCCTTATTTATTGTTTAAATAAAGGGTGGAAAGCAGTGTCCCAGCACACACCTTGTCAGCCACCTCTTCCTACCTTTTGCCAGACTGAGTACTATCACATACAAAATGATGGAGGAACTCAGCAGGTCAGGCGGCATCTATGGAAATGAACAGACAGTCGACATTTCGGGCCGGTACCCTCCTTTGTGACTGAGAAGGAAGGGGGAAGATGCCAGAAAAAGCAGGTTGGGAAAGGGGAAGGAGGATAGCTGGAAGGTGACAGGTGAAGCTGGGTGGGTGAGAAAGGTCGATGGCTGGAGAGGAAGGAATCTGAGTGGAGAGGAGAGTGGACCATAGGAGAATGTGAAGGTGGGGACCCAGGGGAAGTAATAAGCAGGTGAGAAGAGGTAAAAAGTGAGATTCGCGAATAGAAGAGGGGAGAGGAAATATTTGTTTACTGGAAGGAGAAATCGATATCCATGCCCTCAGGTTGAAGGCTACCCAGACAGACTATAAGGTGTTGCTCCTCCACCCTGAGAGCGTCCTCATCTTGGCACAAGAGGAGACCATGGACTGACATGCCAGAATGGGAATGGGAATCAGATTTGAAACGTTTGGCCACTGGGAAGTCCTGTTTGTGGCGGATGCTGCGGAAGGGCTCAATGAAGCAGTCCTCCAATTAAAGACAGGTGTCACCAATGTAGAGGGGGCTGCATCGGGAGCACCTATCACAGCAGATTCACAGTGAAGTGTTGCCTCACTTGCAAGGACTGACTGAGTCCCTGAAAGGAGGTGAGGGAGGAGGTTTATGGGCAGGTGTGGCACTTTGGTCACTTGCAGGGATAGGTGAAAGGAGGGAGACTGGTGGGGAGGGACAAGTAGACAAGGGAATCGTGGAGGAAGCGATCCCTGCATAAAACGGACTGTTCAATGCTCCTGATGCAGCCTCCTCTACATTGGTGAGACCTGTCATAAATTGGCAAATTGCTTCATTGATAATGGTCACCATTATAACTATTTAGATAAGGTAATTACTTCTACTGTTTGGAACTTGGTACTGCTCAGCACAGAGAAAGTCATTTGGCCCATTTAGCTATGCATTTAGTTCCATAAAACTGCGCCTTCCCAATATCACGGCAACTTCATACAATACATCAGTGGTAGTTTTCTAGAACAGAATATTATTCAAAATTGTTTAATGTCATTTCCAGTACACAAGCGTACAGGAGAACAAGATAATGGTTATTCCTGATACAATGCAGCGCAACACAATAATAAGAAAAAAACACAATAAATTTAAATACATAAGATAGCTTATATACATAGATTGACTGTATGTCCATAAAATGATGCAAGTGAACTACAAGAGAATGATCTGGTCCTGTGCAATGAGACAGTTAAAATTAATGATCTTGCAGTCTGGGATCCATTTGGAAGGGGTAAACACAGCATGAATGGATTTCTCATAGAAATGGAAAGTGCAGTAATTTGATCTAAACAATGCTTGAAACAAGAACGGCCTGGCTAGCATAGACTGGGAATACAGGCTATATGGTGGGACAGTTCAGGAACTGTGGAAGACTTTCAAAGAGATTTTTCATGATGATCAACAAAATTGAATTCCAGTTAAAAGCAAGAATAGGAAGGGTGGGGAGATTCAGCCTTGGATAACTGAGGAAATAAATGAAAAGTACATTTATACAAAGTCACCAAGAGTAATGGGAAACTGGAACATGGAAAAACTTTAAAAAGCAATGAAGAATCACAAGCAAGCAATAAGGGACTTTAGATTATGAAAATAAACTAGCACAAAATATAAAACAGATAGTAAACGCTTTTAAAATTATATAAAGCTGAAAAGGGTAGTTAAAGTGAACATTGGACCCCTGGAATATGAGAAGAGGGAATATTGGGTAACGTAATAGTCATTCAAGGCCTCAGCCATTTCAGCATTACCCAATAATCCCTGTTTTGACTATTTTGTGTCAGTCTTCACAGTGGAGGATACTTCTAACATGCAATAAGAAGTTATAGATGTGTGGACTTCCATACAATCACTGTCACTAAAGAGGTAGTGATGAGCAAATTGTGGGCCTAAAGTTAGACAAGTCCCATGTACCTGATGAGATGCATCCCAAGGTACTGAAAGAAATGATACAGAAAAAAATTACCTTACTAAATATACGGTGGACATATCAGTGATAATTTCACTATTTTCTGGGCTCTGGGCAGATTGAAAGACAGCAAATATCATACCATTGTTAAAAAAGGCATGTAACTGTAGGCCTGTTAGCTTAATGTCTGTAGTCGGGAAAATGTGTGAAGCTATCATTAAGGAAGAAATAACAAGGCATCTGGGTAGAAGTGGTTCCATCATTCAGACCCAGCATGACATCATGAGGGCAGGTCCTGATGACAAACTTAATGGAGTTCTTGAGGATATAACAAGTGCAGTGGATAGAGGGGAACAGGTGGATGTTATACCCTTGGATTTCCAGAAGGTATCTAATACGGAGTTACATAAAAGACTTATCCATTAGATAAGGATGCATGAAGTTGGAAGTAATGTATTAACAGGATAGAAGTTTTTATAATCAAGGGAAGGCAGAGAGTTGGGATAAGTAGGTGTTTTTTTGGTTGGTAGTCCGTTGTGAGTGAAGTGACACAGGGGTCAGTGCTGGGTCCATAAATGTTCATGATACTCATAAATGACCTGGAAGAGTGGACTGAGTGTAGCGAATCTAAGTTTGTTGTTGACACTAAATTGAGCAGAAAAGCAAATTGTGCAGTGGATGTGGAGAGTCCACAGAGAGATATAGATAGGTTAACTGAGTAGACAAGTGTTTGGCAGATGGAGTACAACATTGGTAAATGTAAGGTCATCCACTTTGGAAGGAAAAATGGAGGATCAGATTATTATTTAAAAGATTACAGCATGCTGCTGTGCAACGGGACTTCTGAGTACCTGTGTACCAATCGCAAAAGGTTGGTTTGCAGGTGCAACAGCTTATCAAGAAGGCAAATGGAATGTTGGCCTTCATTGCTAGTGGGATTGAATTTAAGAGGAGGAGGTTATGCTGTAACTGTACAGGGTATTGGTGAGCCAACATCTGGAGTACTGTATACAGTTCTGGTCTCCTTATTTGTGGCAAGACATACTGACTTCAGAGGCGGTGCAGAGGAGGTTCATCAGGCTGATTCTGAGATGAGAGGTTCAGCTTATGTGGAGAGATTAAGATAACTGGGACTGTACTCTGGAAATTACAAACGTTTGTAGAAGAATGAGAGGGGATCTTATAGAAACCTAACATTATGAAAGGTAGAGACAGTGAAGTTGTTAGCACTGGTAAACTAAACTAGAACCTGGGGATATGGCTGAAAGATTCGACGGAGTAGATTTAAGATGGATATAAGGAGAAACCGCTTTTCATAGAGAGGTGTGAATCTGTAGAGTTCTCTGCCCAGGGAAGCAGAAAAGGCCACCTCATTAAGTGCATCTTTAAGACACAGTTAGAGTTTTGTATAATAGAGGAATTAAGACTTAAGAGGAAAATGCAGGTAGGTGAAGCTGGTCAGGGGCCTTCTCTTTGCCATCCCTACTTTTATTTATTTCCTCATTTCATATGAGTATTCCAAGTTTGTGATTTGAGAGAGAAAAGGCAAATGCAGAGTATTTGCATTGATTGTCAGCTCACTGAGCCTGTAATTGTTTCTGTTTTGTAATGCTGTGCTAGTAGTTGGAATTGTTAAAGGAGTTTACTGTCTTTCCAGGAAAATACCTCAGACTGTGGTGGTGGAACCATGTTGATCCCCTCGTCCTGCACCTTGCTGATTTTACAACTGTTTCTCCTGACCTGGACTACCAAGCTCAACCATGTTCCCTTGGCCAGAGGCCTTTGAGTTGGGACTTCCCTGTAACCAGATATCAGCTGTGTGGCTCTCATGGCTGAGGACTTCCCTCCCTCGGAAGCCTATTTCTTCATTCCAGTCTCACATCTCCGTGTTGTCGTGTGGTGGAGCTGCAAACCGTGTGTGTGTGTGGAGCTGGTCTATTGTGGTCGTTTGGACAACCAATATTTTCCTGGCAAGATAACTTGTGGGGAAAGCAGGATTTCATGGATCTACTTTGTGGAAGACCTTTACATGGATAAGAAGATGGGAAATGCAAGAGGAGCCCTTTTGTCACCTTATGTTGGCCTCACTGCTTTCCTGACCTTCTCTTTACTTTTAATAGGAGATCTTGACAGTTTCAGTGTTACTGGATATCGTTACATCCATTGGTATATTCTGCTTTTATCTGCTTTTGACAGGTTGCATTTATTTATGCACTCCTTAATTTTGCCAAATGAGATGGCTTTGAAGGAAAGCTAAAGTTACAGGACTGTTATCCAACAGAAGTGGCTGTAATTGTAATATTATGACATCAGCAGTCAGGAGCATGTTTTCCATCCTCATCTTCCAGTTGCCAGAATCGTTTTTATACCACAGCTTCCACTTTTTATTCAGGGAGATCGCTATCCTCGGTAGTTAAATATGTACCTCATAAGTTCTTTTAAACTCTTAATCTTAATTGTTGTTTCATCCAAGCCCAGGGGCTGCTGCAAGGCAGGTGCCCTGTCAGAGGTTCAGGTTCTCCAGCTGTTGTTCACATTCCAGCTGTTGCTTGCATTCTGCTGTAAGTGTGGAACAGTGTGCAAGCACAGATCACAGGCAACTTTAGAGGATTTCCAATTAAATGAGTTAAGTGTGAAAAGATTTTTTTGCACAGTAACTGAGGAGACAAGTGAAGGAGTGATTTTCACTAATAGATGAGGAGCCTTGTTCTAACTTCCCCTTTCTACCATGTGCTACTTATAGGTAGTAAGTGACCTTGGTGATTGAGAGTGTGCAAAATATATGTTAGTTCAGGTTGGGTGAGCGTTTTGTCAAGTCCCATACAAGATGTTCCTTGAGAGAAAGGATGTGTGTTACATTATTTGTAAGCTGATTAAGTATTGCCTACAGACAGGGCTCGTTATTTGTGCATCTGTTCCTTACAGAAGGTCAACACTTTGAAAGAATAATGTCCAAGATTATCAAACAAAAGTCAGTAAGTGTAGCATTTATTGGACATGTTTTAAGTGCTGTGATATTGTTACACTATAGACATTCTAGGCGGCTATAGTGAGTGAATTTTCAACACCTGTTAGATATCAAACCTCCCTATATTAAAAAAAACACTGGGATTTTTAAATCTCTGATCAACAGAGGACATTACTCTTTAGGTATGTTACTTATACATGGTGGATCACTCACGAAATAAACTTCATATCCAAAAAAACAATTTCACTTTGTGTTACTCTTGCGCTTCGAGTGAATAACCTGTACTTGTGTTGGCTCTGCTAAATAAGCAATAGCATCTCAAATTGTACTCAGGCTGCACTTCAACAGCCACTACCCATCTGACACAGTTCTGGAACACCCTGTTCTGGGGTAACACAGTCAGGACACAGGCACCCATGGTACTTAAATAAACTTCAGAAAGTTTCAGAGAAAAAGACTGGAGATCCAATGCTGTGCATTACACTGTATGACGCTGAACTAAGTGTGACTTCTATATTGGAGTTTCTCAACGCTACTCTCTGGAGTCAGGAAGGACTAGGTCTCAATGTTCAGCATAATGGTGCAACTTTAGCATCAATACTTCAGCATTAATGAATGTATTGCTAATAACTATCAAACTTCTTGCTTGGTACCCTGTAAAAGTAAAATTTCTTTGCAATATCTTTTTTATCACACATCACTGAATACCTGCATTGAAAGCGCACTCATAAAGAAATGTGTTTTATGTAATGTAAAAGTGCCCATATCTGTTAGTTTTTAACCAGTCACTACAAATTTTAAACAAGCAAACAGCTGCCCACCGCTGTTGTACTATTGAAGGATGTTCAAACTCTTGAATGCTCTGCTTTGTGCCGGTATCCAGTTCTTATCTATACTAATCCCAGTTGTTAGAAATACAAAGCAAAAGAGAACACTAGAGGTACTCAACAGATCAGGCACTTCCACAGAGGAAGATAAAATGGTGTTGATGTTACAGGTGAATGACCTTACATTAGAACTGGTCAGCTCTGACACAGAATGGTTATCTGAACCTGACTCCTGAGGGCTGCAGTGTTCCTAATCGGAAAATGAAGTGCTGTTCCTTGGGCATGGTTGGAACAATAGGAAGAACCAAGATAAAGCAATCTAAATGGAAGAAGAACATACAATTATAAGGTTAGGGCCACCCTTGTCAGCTGAATGTGGGTGATGCGCAAAGCAATTACCCATCTGTATTTGGTTTCAACAATATAGAGGAGACCACATTATAAATATTGTGAATTATTACCTCACAGACAAGGACTGTTTAGGTCCCTCAGTGGTAGAAAGGAGTGGGGTAAAAGGACAATCATGTTTCTCTTGTATTTACATGGGAAGGTTTTTGGAGGGAGTGGTTGTTGGAAATGGAAGAACTAATCAGAAAATTTTAAAGGAATGGTCCAGGAAGAGGATGGTAGGAGCAGAGCTGAGGGAAACAGAGGTCATATTGAGAGCATTGATAGAGGGGAAGTCACAGTTAAGGAAAAAGTAAATGTGTGTCAGAAGCAATGGTGTGAAAAATCACATAATTACAACAGATCGGTTGGATATATAATGGAATGGAATACTCACATGAAGTAAGGTAGCTGGAGATATACATAGAACAGAAAATATTACTACACAGTTACAGTACAGGCCTGTTGACCTGTGATGTTGTGCTAACCTTTTAACCAACTCTAAAGTCAATCTCCAACATAACCTTCCAGTTTACTATCATCCTTGAGCCCATCAAAGAAATTCTTAAATGCCTCTAATGCACCTGCCTCTACCACCACCACTGGCAGGGCGATCCACACACAACCACTCTCTGTGAAAGAACTTACCTTGACATCTCCTCTATACTTTCCTCAATCACTTTAAAATTATGCTCCATCATATTAACCACTCCCACCCTGGGAAAAAATCTCTGGCTGTCCACTCGATCTATGCCTCTTATTATCATCTTGTACACCTCTATCAAGTCTCCTATCATCCTCCTTTGCTCCAAAGAGAAAGACCTTAGCTCACCCAGCCCATCCTCATCTAATATTCTCTAATCCAGCCATATCCTGGTAAATCTCATCTGCACCATCTCTAAAGGATCCACATCCTTCCTATAATGAACACAATACTCCAAGTATGGTCTAATCAGGGTTTTATAGAGCTGCAACATTACCTCATGGCATTTATAGCTAAGAATCTGTCGAGTGATTGGGTGTGTAAATGGATATTACTTGCCAGCCTATCCTTTGAAATGGAGATAGACAAGTCAAGAAAATAAATGGAAGGGCCATGTAAAAATAAAAAAAGGCAGCAAAAGTGATAAAATTTTGCATGAGAACAAAAAGCAGTAGCAATACATAGTTTAACATCAATAACGAAATTGTTGATTGAGAGAACGGAGGTGTAGTTGAAGGAGAAGCTGTTCAATTTCAGAACAAGTTTAACCAGTAAGAATGGTGGTGGAAGGAACTTGCTGAGTCCCTGCTCAAGGAAGACGTGCAAGAGCCTCAGACTATTCTAATATGGATGAAGAAGAACCTCACACTATGCTGATGTGGACGGAGAAGGGTTGGACAATCAATATGGCAGAGAGCATCAGAGGTGTCATGGATGTAGTTAGGACGGGTGTGGACAAGAGGAGAGAGAATAGAGTTAACATTGGAAGAAATAAAATTGGTGGGTGAGAATAAACTGCAATAATGGGTCAACCCATCAGTGCTACTTATAGATTTTGGAAAGGGGGCTGTGGTTTCAGGCAGGATGTTCGTACAGACTGTTGGGGTGGATTGCCAGTGACTGGAATGCGACATGTTTGGGGTGGGGCTGTGGGAGTGGAAATGACAAGTGAGAGTGAGTAACAGTGGTGGTAAGATTAAGTCAGTCTCAATAGTATTTACTGATGAATAGACCTAGAGAGCGTAGAAGTTTCCACAGGGCCAGGAATTCTAAAGATGGAAGAATAATTACAAAGTCCAGGACAAGACTATAAAATAGAGTAAGCACAGATAAAAGATAAAGACTAAGAGTAAGGGGTATTTGACAAGGCCAGAGCAGAGAGACAATAATGTGTGATCGAAAGTGGACCACAGACAAACCTGTAATGATCAGGGAAATGGTATCAAAGAATGTTGTCCTTAAAGACATAAGACCTTTGATAAGATTCTGCATAATAGGCGGCCATGAACAGTTAGACCCCGGGTGATCCAGGGACACCTAGCTAATTGAGTACAGAATTAGACAATAAGATCAGAAAATATAGGAGCAGAATTAGGCTATTCAGCTCATCGAGTTTGCTCCGACATTCAATCATGGTTGATTTATCCAGGATGTATCTATCCCAAAGAGGAAGAAGTATTCTAAAGGCAAGGTGACACAACCATGGCTAACAAGAGAAGTCAAAGCCAACATAAAAGCCAAAGAACAGGAATTCTGCAGATGCTGGAAATTCAAGCAACACACATCAAAGTTGCTGGTGAACGCAGCAGGCCAGGCAGCATCTCTAGGAAGAGGTATGGTCGACGTTTCAGGCCGAGACCCTTTGTCAGGACTAACTTAAGGAAGAGTTAGTAAGAGATATGAAAGTGGGAGGGGGAGGGGGAGATCCAAAATGATAGGAGAAGACAGGAGGGGGAGGGATGGAGCCAAGAGCTGGACAGGTGATTGGCAAAGGGGATATGAGAGGATCATGGGACAGGAGGCCCGGGGAGAAAGACGGGGGGGGGGCGGGGAACCTAGAGGATGGGCAAGGGGTATAGTGAGAGGGACAGAGGGAGAAAAAGGAGAGTGAGAGAAAGAATGTGTGTATAAAAATAAATAACGGATGGGGTACGGGGGGGGGGCATTAGCGGAGGTTAGAGAAGTCAATGTTCATGCCATCAGGTTGGAGGCTACCCAGACGGAATATAAGGTGTTGTTCCTCCAACCTGAGCGTGGCTTCATCTTTACAGTAGAGAAGGCCGTGGATAGACATGTCAGAATGGGAATGGGATGTGGAATTAAAATGTGTCCTCCTTTTTTAAAGAAAGGGGCTTCCCTTCCTCCACCATCAACTCTGCCCTCAAACGCATCTCCCCCATTTCACGCACATCTGCTCTCACTCCATCCTCCCGCCACCCCACTAGGAATAGGGTTCCCCTGGTCCTCACCTACCACCCCACCAGCCTCCGGGTCCAACATATTATTCTCCGTAAACTTCCGCCACCTCCAACAGGATCCCACCACTAAGCACATCTTTTCCTCCCTCACCCCGCTTTCCGCAGGGATCGCTCCCTACGCGACTCCCTTGTCCATTCATCCCCCCCCATCCCTCCCAACTGATCTCCCTCCTGGCACTTATCCGTGTAAGCGGAACAAGTGCTACAGATGCCCTTACACTTCCTCCCTTACCACCATTCAGGGCCCCAGACAGTCCTTCCAGGTGAGGCAAAACTTCACCTGTGAGTTGGCTGGGGTGATATACTGCATCTGGTGCTCCCGATGTGGCCTTCTATACATTGGTGAGACCTGACGCAGAGTGGGAGACCGCTTTGCTGAACACCTACACTCTGTCTGCCAGAGAAAGCAGGGTCTCCCAGTGGCCACACATTTTAATTCCACATCCCATTCCCATTCTGACATGTCTATCCACAGCCTCCTCTACTGTAAAGATGAAGCCACACTCAGGTTGGAGGAACAACACCTAGTATTCCGTCTGGGTAGCTTCCAACCTGATGGCATGAACATTGACTTCTCTAACTTCCGCTAATGCCCCACCTCCCCCTCGTACCCCATCCGTTATTTATTTTTACACACACATTCTTTCTCTCACTCTCCTTTTTCTCCCTCTGTCCCTCTGACTCTACCCCTTGCCCATCCTATAGGTTCCGCCCACCCCCCGTCTTTCTCCCTGGGCCTCCTGTCCCATGATCCTCTCATATCCCCTTTGCCAATCACCTGTCTAGCTCTTGGCTCCATCCCTCCCCCTCCTGTCTTCTCCTATCATTTCGGATCTCCCCCTCCCCCTCCCACTTTCATATCTCTTACTAACTCTTCCTTCAGTTAGTCCTGACGAAGGGTCTCGGCCTGAAACGTCGACTGTACCTCTTCCTAGAGATAAAAGCCAAAGAGTCAGCATATAATACAGCAAAAATTAGTGGGAAGTTAGAGGATTAGGAAGCGTTTACAATCCGACAGAAGGCAACTAAAACAGTCATTAAGAAGATAAAAATGGAAAATGAAAGTAAGCTAGCCAATAATATTAAAGAGCATACCAGAAGTTTCTTTAGATACATAAAGTGCAAAAGAGAGGTGAGAATGGATATTGGACCACTGGAGAACTATGGGGGACAAGGAAATGGCAGACAAACTGAATCAGTATTTTGCAACAGTCTTCACTGTGGAAGACACTAGCAGTATGGTGGAAGTTCCAGTGTGTCAGGGGTCATGGAGTGTGTGGTTACCATTACTAGAGAGAAGGTTCTTGGGAAACTGAAAGGTCTGAAGGTAGATAAGTCACCTGGGCCAGATGGTGTACACTCCAGGGTTCTGAAGGAGGTGGCTGAAGAGATTGTGGAGGCATTAGTAATGATCTTTCAAGAATCGCTAGATTCTGGAATGGTTCTGGAAGACTGGAAAATAGCAAATATCACTCCACTCTTCAAGAAGGAAGAGAGGCGGAAGAAAGGAAATTATAGGCCAGTTAGTCTGACCTCAGTGGTTGGGAAGATGTTGGAATCAATTGTTAAAGATGTGGTTTTGGGGTACTTGGAGGCACATAATAAAATAGGCTATAGTCAGCATGCTTTCTACATGGGAAAATCTTGCCTGACAAATCTGTTGGAATTCTTTGAAGAAATAAACAGGATAGGCAAAGGAGAATCAGTCAATTTTCAGAAGGTGTTTGACAAGGTACCACATAAGAAGATGCCACACAAGTTAACAGCCCATGGTATTACAGGAAGGATACTAGCATGGATAAAGTAGTGGTTGATTGGAAAAAGGCAAAGAGTGGGAATAAGTTTTAAGGAAGTAGAGAGGCTACAGAAGAACATAGATTAGGAGAATGCGTAAAGAAGAGGCATATGGAATACAGTAGCAGAGAGTGCACTTTGGTAGAAGAAATAAAAGTGTAGACTATTTTCTAAATGCAGAGAAAATTCAAAAATCTGAGGTGTAAAGAGATCTAGGAGTCCTTGTGCAGGATTCCCTAAAGGTTAATTTGCAGGTTGAGTCTGTGGTGAGCAAGACAAATGCAATGATCACGTTCGTTTCAAGAGGACTCGAATATAAAAGCAAGGATGTAATGTTGAGACTTTATAAAGCACTGGTAAGGCCTCACATGAGCAGTTTTGGGTACCTTATGTGAGAAAGTACGAGGGGTGATTGATAAGTTTGTGGCCTAAGGTAGAAGGAGAATAGTTATTAACTTCAAACTTTCTGCATTATCACTCTAAGAGTTGAACTACACGTGCATGTAATGAGGGCGTCTTGGACCTCCAGGTGGTCCATAACAGGGGCAATTGATAAGTTTGTGGCCTAAGGTAGAAGGAGATGAGTTATACCGCTCTCATTACATGCACATGCAGTTCAACTCTTTGAGTGAAAATGCAGAAAGTTTGAAGTTAATAACTCAACTCCTTCTAAGTTAGGCCACAAACATAATAACTACTCCTACCGTGGACCACTTCTGGAGGTCCAAGACGTGGACTTCTACAAAGAAGAGATCCGTATGCTCCACGACTGCTGGGCTAAGTGTGTAAGTGTAGGAAAAATAAATGTGCTAGGTTTTCTAAAATTTACTCCTTCTACCTTAGGCCACGAACTTAACAATCACCCCTCGTACATGCTGAAACTGGAGAGGGTTCAAAGGAGGATTTTTTGTATTTCATGTGCCAGACCCAAATAGATTCCTATTAATCTTGCAGGTGAGCTCCATTTCAGCAGGAAGCTTGATGAAACTGATTCACAGCATTGCAGCGTGCTTTTGTATTAGGGCAATGACACAGCCTTTCTTGACTCCAGCTGATGTGAGTTCAGTGTGCTTCCCATCATGGAGATGTTCATTACGATTACTGACAACCTGGCAATGCAGACTTGCATCACTGACACCGCCAGGGAACAATGAATCAATGTTCTCGCTGTACTCCCCATGAGTATCCAAATAAGCAGACTTGCACCTGGTAAGATCTTGAATAAGGACCCACCTGAGAATATTTGGTGGAACAAGTGATCCAGCCAGCAAGGTAAGTACCCTGAACAAATTGACAGTAGTGCATCCTGGAATTATGCCTCTGCAAGATCTTGCAATGCACATCACAGAACTGCATCCAGTATAACCTCTGCAAATGTGGCATCATAGAATCAGTGTATACAGCATTGTAGCAGAACACCAACCCAATGAATCTACCCTCAGTCTAGCATCATGCACTCATGCCCATAACAACTAATAGCATCATCAAGTCAAAGTATTTCCCAGTTGCAACCATCAGAATAGCACCAGCCATCATTATAACCATTCTCCCTCCCCACTCACAATGAAGAGAAGGTATCAATCCTGCACTGCTGACACACTATACAAATTTAGTTTGCTAGAAATTGAAAATATTTCAAGAACTATAGTGTTTACAAAGGTCTTGAACCATCCTAAAGACAAGGGATTCACCGAGGACCTCACATGGTCTATACACACCAGCTGTGTGGTGATAAAACCACAACAGCCACTCTATCACCTCAGACGGTTGATAAGTTTGGTATGGGCCCCCAAATCCTAAGAGCTTCCTACAGGGGAACAATTAAGAGCATCCTGACTGGCTGCATCACTGCCTGGTATGGGAACTGTACCTCCTTTAATTGCAGGACCCTGTAGATAGTGGTGCAGACAGCCCAGCGCATCTGTAGTTGTGAACTTCCCATGATTCAGGACAGGTGTGTAAAAAGGGCCCATAGGATCATTGGGGACCCGAGTCACCCCAACCACAATCTATTCCAGCTTCTACCATCCGGCAAATGGTACCGCAGCATAAAAGCCAGGACCAACAGGCTCCAGGACAGCTTCTTCCACCAGGCCATCAGACTGATTAACTCATGCTGATTTGAGTGTACTCTATATTACATTGACTGTTCTATTTATTATAAATTACTATGATTGCACATTGCACATTTAGATGGAGATGTAACGTAACGATTTTTACCTCTCATGTATGTGAAGGATGTAAGAAATAAAGTCCATTCATTCATTCATTCAGGTGCTGGAAATCCAGAGCAACATACAAAATGGTGAGGAACTCAGCAGGTCAGGCAGCATCCATCAACCATCCTGATATGCACCAGTAGCTACTTCATGAGGTGCCTTCTGTGGCCACTGAGTTTGTGGTCTTCTGTTTCTGTAGCCCATCCACTTCTAGATTTGATGTGTTGTGCATAAGGAGATGATCTTCCGCACACCACTGTTGTAATGTGTGGTTATTTGAGTTACTGTCGGCTTCCTGTCAGTTTGACCCAGTCTGGCCATTCTCCTCTGACCTCTTTCATTAACAAGGCACTTTTGCACACAGAACTACCACTCACTGGATGCTTTTCATTTTTCTCACCATTCTTTGTAAACTTTAGAGACTGCTGTGCATGAAAATCCTGGGAGATCAGCAATTTCTGAGATACTCAAACCACCCTGTCTGGCAGCAATAATTATTCC
Organism: Mobula birostris; assembly: GCF_030028105.1. Taxonomy (NCBI): domain Eukaryota; kingdom Metazoa; phylum Chordata; class Chondrichthyes; order Myliobatiformes; family Myliobatidae; genus Mobula; species Mobula birostris. The sequence goes on from NC_092385.1 coordinate 63,878,165, forward strand.
ACAGTTAAAGTCACTTAAATCACATTTCTTCCCCATTCTTATATTTGGTTTGAACAATAACTGAACCTCTTGACCAGGTCTGCATATTTTAATGCATTGATTTGCTGCCACATGATTGGCTGATTATATAGTAGCATAATGGACAGGTGTACCTAATAAAGTGGCTATTGTATGTAAATAAATGACAAGGACAAACTAAATTTTTGAATATTTCCCAGAAACACATTCTTCATTAAGAGATTTTTGCCCAATGAAGATGGAGGCATGTATTGCTGGACATAATTTCCAGGACTGAGATGAATCAAGTGAGCAATTACAGCGAGTGTTGATGGAACGGTGATTATAATGGCACAAGATTTAGACTGGCTATGGAAAGGGACTTGCAACAAGATACAGATATTTATTAGAGAGGAATCAATTGCAGAGGTTTTCTATGAATTTATGTTGTTTGAATTGCAATGAGATTGGCATATAAAATTGAAATTGATCAAAGGGTGTGGAATCAAGTATGAAATATCTACATCACTGCAAGGTGGAAAGATAATTAATACCCAAACAGCAGGTAAAGAATAAAACGAAGCAGAAAATGTTTTGGACATACAAAAGGTTGTTAGTGAAAACACACTAACCATAAAAAAACTAAGAGGGCAAGTGACAAAAGTGGCAAAGAAAGATTTTCACAGCTATCATTTGAAAGGGAATCCAAAAAGTCTGCTGATTATGAGCCAAAAAATATTGAGGATAGCCAGTGCTTTTTTCCTAGAGCAGAAATTCCCAATACCACAGCACATCAGTTTAAGGTGAGTGAAGGAAAGTACAAGGGGCGTGTCAGAACAGAGACATAGAAGAGTACAGCACAGGAAGACGCCACCTGGCCCACAATGTTGTGCTGAACCAGCTAAAAGCAAACCAAAACACTGGAACGCTTATCCCTCCTACCTACGTATTCTTCCATCCTCCTTACATCCATGTGCCTATTCAAACGTCTCTTAAAAGCCTCTAATGTGTTTGCCTACACCACCATACCACACAGCCATTCCAAGCATCCACCACTCTCTGAGTAAAAAACTTACTTCTCACATCTTCCTTAACCCTACCGCTTCTCACCTTCAATGCATGCCCTCTGGTATTAGACATTTCAACCCTGGGAAACAGATACTCTCTGTCCACCCTTATCTATGCCTCTTATAGACTTGAAAATCTCTATCAGATCTCCCCTCAGTTTCTGACACTTCAGCAAAAACAACCCAAGTTTAGCCAGCCTCTCGTGATAGCATATGTCCTCTAAACCAGGCAGTATCATGGTGAACCTCTCCTGCACCCTCTCCAAAGCCTCGACATCCTTCCTATACTGTTGTGACCAGAAATGTACACAATACTCAAAATGTGGCCTAACCAGAGTTTTATAAAGTTGTAACATAATCTCCTGACTTTTGAACTCAACGCCTCAACTATTAAAAGCAAGCATTCCATAAGTTTTTTTTAACTACCTGTATCATATAGCCTACATTATAATAAGGGACTACTTTATGTTTCAGTAACATGTCATTGCATGCGCTATTAGGCGCGTATTGATCTGTTGTGTGTGTCAAGTTCGGAATCTACCAGTAAAGAACCATGAAACTTAGTTCCCGTCTCCAGCATTATTATTAACAACGTAGTTGTGTAAACAGGCCACATACACAACAAATTGGCGACGAGACTTACGAACCTACATCTTATCGGAACACCGTGTTTTAGTTGATAACAACACTCAGAGGAGAAGGGAGATGAAAAGGAGCGACACACACATCTAGACGGAGTGCGCTCATTGCACTAGCAAAAAGGACACGTGAGTCAAGTGGACACGCGGTGACTGCAAGGAGCCAGCTAAAAAGAAACCAAGGAAAATCGGGACTAAATTAACATAACAAAGATGGCAATGAACCATTACAGCATTTGATAGTGGCATTGAAAACTGGGTAACTTACATTGAAAGAGTTGAGTTATATTGTGATTCTAACGGTGTTAATGATGAAAAGAAACCCAGTGTCTTACTCACTGTTATGGGAGCAAAAACATACGGGCTGCTACGGAGCTTGTTAACCCCTGAAAAGCCAGCTGACAAAACGTTCAAGCAAATAGTAGACACTCTCCAACAGTATTTAAACCCCAAACCGCTGATCATTGCTGAAAGATTTAAATTTCATAAATGGAATCAGAGCATTTCTGAATATTGTGCTGAATTGCGCAAATTATCAGAACATTATCAATTTGGAGCTGGTGTTTCGGACGCATTGAGGGACAGGTTAGTGTGGCATGCACTGTGAAACCACACAGAAGAAGCTCCTGTGTGAAAAAGACTTTACATTAGAGAAAGCGCTGAACATTGCAACCACAGGTGAGGACCACCAGGGCTGTGATCTCAGCATTGCAATGAACTAGGAAGATTATACAGTTTAATACATGGCTAAGAAGTTGGTGCAGGAGGGAGGGCATAAGAATTTTAGATCACTGGGTTCTCTTCCAGGGAAGGTGGGACCTGTAAAATAGTGGGAAATTATGGAGAAAATCCTAATGTAGTCTGCAAGAGAACTGTGACTTGGGAGATTTGTTTTCCAGCAAAACAATAACCCCAAGAATAAAGCCAAAGCTAAACAAGTGCGGCTTAAAAACAACAAAGTTAATGTCCTGGAGTGGCCAAGTCAGATTCCAGACCTCAATCCAATAAGGAATTTGTGGCTGGATTTGAAAAGGGCTGTTCACTCACGATCCCCGTGCAATCTGACACAGCTTGGGCAGTTTTGTAAAGAATGAGGAGAAATTGCAGTATCCAGATGTGCAAAGCTGATAGAGACCTATCCACACAGACTCAAAGCTATAATTACTGCCAAAGGTGCATCTATAAACACTGACAAAGGGGGTGAATAGTTGTGCAATTAATTATTTTGTGATTTATAGTTGTAATTAATTTAGATCACTTTGTAGGGATTTGTTTCCACTTTGACACGAGTCTTTTTCGGTTGTTCAGTGTCAAAAAAGCCAAATTAGATCCACTGTAATTCAACGTTGTAAAACAATAAAACATAAAAATTTACAAGGGGTGGGAGATGATTACTTTTTATAGGCACTGTAAATGTAAGTAAGACTTTGCCTGTGATGGACTGGGCTGTATCCACCACTCTCTGTAGACCTTTCCAATCCGGGCACTGGAGTTTCCAGGCCAAGTCATCATGCATTTAGGATACTTTCCACCGCTCCACCATGCCATCAGCCGTTTGGATTGCGAGAAACATCAATGGAGATTTTGATATTGATATGAAAGACTTAACTGACCTGTTGTCTCCAGTTTAAAAAGTCAAGGAATAGCAACAGGATAGAAAAGAGGTGAAAGAAGCTACAAGGTTGCTCATAAAACAATTACCTCCAGGAATGCATGATAGGCTTGGAAAAAAAAATTGTCAGCAGATTAAATTTAACTTTTATTAAGATACTGACAAAGCAGGGGTCACATCGGATGGTTTGAAAGAAATAACTAATCGTAATTAAGAAAACGTGCAACTGTGATAAGTAACTTTACAACTGGAGTGTGCAGGACACTTGTAACTATGCTTTAAGTATGAAATGTATGAGTTCCTATTTTTTTAAGTCGTCCCCAACTCTGTATCTAAATGGCTTTCTTGCATCTGCTCAAAAAAACCTACAACTAAAGATGTGTAATTAACTCCCTTGTCTTCTGCTGCAGGTAATTGATGCCCTACAACATGTAACACACCTTGCGTAATAGCATTTTAAGAACGTATGGGTGAGTAATAGTGAAAGATATAAACTGAGTTAACCAACAGAAAGCAGATTCAGGGTAAATGAATCACATTTCGGATATAAAACTAGAACAGTGAGTGGTACTGGGATTATTATATAAAGTGATGACATAGATTAAAGAACTGGGTATAAGTTTATTGATTTTACGGGTTGGGAAAGGAAGTTGAAAGGAGGGTACATTCTGCAAACTGTTAAATGAAAGGATCAATTTTGAAGATGGACTATAAAGTAGAATATAGTTTAGGGGACCACAGAAATTTTCTGCTCTACAGTATCAAGATATCCTTGTACATGAAATACAAAGGATTATTATATGGATATTGCAAATAATTTGGAAAACAATTGTTCAATGATCTGTATTGTAATGGCAATGTAATGTAAAAGTAATCTTGTCATGACTATGCAGAATGTTGGGAGACCACAGCTGTACTGGATATAGTTTGGGTTCATTGGATTAATTTGTAAAATGAAGGAGAGAACAGGTTGAATAGGTTGGGCTCATTGGAATTAAGAATCTGAAATGCTGTACTGAGATTTGAAGGGAGCTTAACTAAACAGATAGAAAAATCTACGGCACAATACAGGCCCTTCGGCCACAATGCTGTGTCGAACATCTTCATGTTGAGAGGATGGCAGAATCTAGAGCTGGGCATAGTTTCAGAATAAGGGGCAACCCTTTTAAGATGGAGATGATGGGGAATTTATTTTTTCAGCTGGCAGTAAATGTTTGAAATTTTCTCTCTGCAAACTGCTGAACATGTTAGAGACGGATGTTTGGACTACATACAGTAAAGGACTATGAACATTGGACAACGAAATCCATTTTTCAATTTATTTCTTTTTTTTTTTGCCCAGAGACAAAATTATTGGTTTTGAGAACTTTTAGATCACAAGTCATCTGATCGCACCTAAATTATCAGCAAATGTTCTCAGCATTTGAAAGCATCACATACATTAGTTCAATTGAATACTGCACCCAGGGACTTGATTGGGTGACCAGGCTTGGTTGGTTAAGATTGCAAAATGGGTAATCATAGCCATCCGATAGCATGAAAAATTTCCTCACGTCTGGAAATTCTCCTCTGATACCAATAAGTAAATTGTTTTGATATTTTGTCTTGCAAATAAAGGAAACTGCAGACGCTGGATATCTGAAATAAAAACAGACTACTCAACGGGTCAATGAATATCTGTAGAAAACAAAAATTGTTATACATTTCAGAGTAATTAACTCCCTTTAATTCTGCAGTTTAATATCTGAATGCTTTCGGTCTTCCAAGTTTTTAAAGAACTTTCCAGCAGCTCACAATACCAGCTCATGGTCTCATTGGTCATATCTGGTCCTCTCACTGCCTCAGATCCTTCCTTCCTCAGCTCACCGATCACATTACACTATCTTATGCTAGGACATAGATAAAGGGGATGCAGTGGATGTTGTATATTTGGACTTTCAGAAGGCCTTTGACAAGGTGCCACACATGAGGCAGCTTACCAAGTGAAGAGTACATGGTATTGCTGGCATGGTTAGAACACTGGCTGATTGATAGGAGGCAGCAAGTGGGAATAAAAGGATCCTTTTCTGGTTGGCAGCCAGTGACTAGTGATGCTCTGCAGGGGCCAGTCTAGGGACCTCTTCTTTTTATGCTGTATATCAATGATTTAGATGATGGAATAGATGGCTTTGTTGCCAAGTTACAGATGATATGAAGATGGGTGGAGGGGCAGGTAGTGTTGAAGAAACAGGTCGGCTGCAGAAGAACTTAGGCAGATTAGGAGAATGGGCAAGAAAGTGGCAAATGAAATACAATGTTGGAAAATGCATGGTCATGCACTTTGGTAGAAGAAATATATTTTCTAAATGGGGAGAAGATCCAAAAATCTGAGATGCAAACGGACCCGGCAGAACATCTAAAGGTAGAGTCAGTGGTGAGGAAGGCAAATGAAACATTAGCCTTCTTTAGCCAGAGGGTGATGAATTTGTGGTATTTATTGCCACAGGCAGCTGTGGAGGTCATGTCACTGGGTGTATTTAAGACAGAGCTTGATAGGTCCCTGAAAGGACACGGCATCAAAGGTTACGGGGAGAAGGCCAGGGAGTGAGACTGCAAAAGGAAAAAAAGGATCAACCATAATTAAATAACAGAGCAGACACGATTGGCCAAATGGCCTAATTCTACTCCTATAACTTATGGCAGGGGTCCCCAACCTTTTTTGCACCGTGGACCAATTTAATATTGACAATATTCTTGCGGACTGGCCGACTGGGGGGGGGCGGGGGTGTTCAAGTAGGGTTAAACTCACCTCAACATGTCTTTTACAGTTGGGGTTGCCAACTTTCTCACTCCCAAATAAGGGACAAAAGTAGCAGTCAAATCGCGGGACACTTTGCCCCAGGATGGACTGCCATGACCATGAAGCCTTGCGCAGGCACCTGTGTGCGCATGCGCGTACATGCCGATTTCTCCTCCTCCCCCCCCCCACAAATCGGTTTTGCCTTCATCTTCCCGACTATACTGCACGTACATTATTTCTACTTTATATAGGCTGTGTATTTATCATATCATTCCTGCCTTTACTATATGTTAGTGTTATTTATTTTCCGTTTTATGTTATTTGGTATGATTTGTTAGGTTATTTTTTGGGTCTGGGAAAGCTCAAATTTTTTCTCATATAAATTAATGGTAATTGCTTCTGCGCTTTACGCCATTTCAGCACAAAAGGTTTCATAGGAATGCTCTACCTTAGCGGGCGAAATATGGGACAAGGGCGGTCCTGTATGGGACAAACCAATTTAGCCCAATATACTGGATGTCCCGGCTAATACGGGACAGTTGGCAACCCTATGTTCAAGTTCAACAGTGCGTGACGGAATGAAAAAAGGTGCAGCTGACTCATATCATTTCCTCACGGCCTGGTAGCACATGCTTTGCAGCCTGGTGGTTGGGGACTTATGGTCATGGACAAGTGGTACATTTAACACAAAATGCTGGAGGAACTCAGCAGGTCAGGCAGCATCTATGGAGAGGAATAAATAGTCAACGTTTCGGGCCGAGATCCTTTATTACTTGTGTGTTGATCAAGGTTTTCAGCATCTGCAGAAGCTCTTGTGTTCAAGGTTTATGGTCATTAATTTAACTCCTGCCTTCACATATAATTCCAAATGATGTTTTGGCCCAGTGAGGTTGGTTTTCGTTCTTTGCGCTATCGTGGAAAACTAAAATCAATGTGCTTTGATTCATGCGATACCCTGAAACAAATGTTTGCCACAACCTTCCCGTTCTCATCCATATATTGGATCTCAAACCTCCTCCCTGCTTGGGCTTCTGCCCTGCTCTCTTTCCTCAACCATACCTTGAAGTCTTCAAGTCTTCACACTTGCTCTCTAGCTTAACCTAGCCTTCCATTGTAGCAGGAATTTGGTAGCAATTCTATCAAACAATTAAACTGCAGGTATGTATGTTCTTAGAAACATCCTCAGCTTCACAGTCACACTCTGCACAAACTCACCAAAGAGCCTCATGTGGTCTGTACATACCACCTGTGTGGTAAAAAAGACGCCTCAGACGGTTGAAGAAGTTTGGTATGGGCCCCCAAATCCTAAGGAATTTCTACAGGGGCACAATTGAGAGCATCCTGACTGGCCACATCACTGCCTGGTATGGGAACTGTACTTCACACAATCGCAGGATTCTGCAGAGAGTGGTGCAGACAGCCCAACGCATCCGTAGGTGTGAACTTCCCATGATTCAGGACACTTACAAAGACAGGTTTGTAAAAATGGCCCAAAGGATCACTGGGGACCCGAGTCACCCCCAACTACAAACTGTTCCAGCTACTACTATTGGAAAATGTAAACGCATACATTGTATTTTCTATGTATTACAGTATTTACAATATTTACTCAACAGTATTTCAGTATTCACTCAAATGCACACATTATATTTTCTATATTTACTATGTAACTGCTACTAGCTCAGTGGAAGGTATTCACTATGTAGCCATGACTTTTGACCTAATCACTATTAATTCATGAAGAGAACTAGAATAAAACCAAGTAGGAAGATAACGGTGGCCAGTAAGGTAATGAAATATGTGGCAGTATGTCAAAGCAAGACCAATTAAGAAATAACTGTGGTTAGGGATGAGGGGACACCTGGTCTAAAAAGTAAACTAGGACATAATTAAATTGGGGAGCAAAACAATAGTGGAAGGTCGAGAGCGGATGTATTGATGATATGTGATCACAGGCCGTCTGGATATGATAATGTAGCTAAGATAGGAGATTGCTATAAAGAATGCTGTGTACAAGCCTCGATGGGCAGTCAGCTACTAGCTTTCTGATCGTCTCAGCTTTGATTTGCAAATTAAAGTTTAAAACGTCTTGAAGGATTTTCTGCGTCTCCTTGTTGTTTGTAAGAAACGAGAAACCGCGATAAAATTGGCGTCACGAAACAGGATTCGGATAGAGACCCGCGAGGAAGGGAACGGCAGATTGGGACCCTTCCCGGTCCCTCGGGGACCCTCACGAGGCTAACAGAATTAAGGGTGCACCCCAAGAAAAAAGTGAGCGCTCTTTGCGATAACTCGGACTAAGAATTCTGTTGGTTTTGGGGGTCTCGGGGACTCAGAAGTGTGAAGCAACTGCCGAAAGGTCTCTCCGATCCAAAGAATCTGGCAGAATCGGGGATAAAAGGAGGCTCAGAGGATTAATCAAGAACACTGCAGTGGGGGTAAGTACGAATAAAGTAATAAAGTTAAGTAAAAAAATTCCACGTGGTGTTGGTAAGTCCCTGTGGATACCGCTTCGCACAAAACGAAGGTCTGAATAGGCGAGGTGCAAATTAAAAATCCTCGTGAATACCGCCTTGAGAAGTGTAAGGGTCTGCATAGGCGAGGTGCAAATTAAAAATCCTCGTGAATACCGCCTTGAGAAGTGTAAGGGTCTGCATAGGCGAGGTGCAAATTAAAAATCCTCGTGAATACCGCCTTAAGAAGTGTAAGGGTCTGCATAGGCGAGGTGTAAAAGGTTCTGTGGATACCGCCCTAAGTAGGGGTCTGCACGGGCAGAACGTAGTAGGAGACAAAGATAGTTTGATAGATAATTCAGACGCGGGTGAGATAAACCATAAGGCTAGGCATAGAAATAGAGTTAGAAAAATAGTGCTATTAAATAGGCAAGTAGTGAGATTCTAAAAATACCATAATAGAAAAAGGAAAAAGAGAACAACATGACAGGGAAAGGAACGGCAGTAGAAATATTGAGCAGAAAATTCCCGGTGTGTCAAGGTAAGATTGCGGAAATTTCAGAGAAATGGGAAAAAAGAACTAAAGAGCTGGTCACGAAGTGGCCAAGGGAAGGAACATTTGATGTAAGCTTATGTGAGGAAATGGAAGCGCTAATTAAAAATCACAAACCCAAAGATAAATCTAAGAAAAGAGAAGGAAAAAGGGAACAAGAAATGGAAATGTTAAAACTCTTTAGGATGGAGGGAGAAAGGTTAAGAAAGACGGGAGGTATATTAATAGTAAGTAAAAAAGACACTGAGAAACGAAACGAGCAGTCTGATAAAGAGAAGGAGAAGCATAACAGGGAGCCGGCTCCGGCTCTATACCCAGACCTGAAAGACGTAGAAAAACCTCCTCCCTATTACGAGAGAAAAACCCTTAAGCAGTGTCCGATGATAACAGGAAGAGTGGATTTAAATGGAGAAATTAAAGTCTGGGAGGAAAGAAAGAATCACGAAAAGGAGCCGGAGAAAAGGGAAATAGAAGAAGAGATCAAAGAGTTACAGGAATTAAAAGCGAAAAGGGATGAAGAGAAATCTTTGTTACATGGACACGGAGCTGAGCAGGCTAGAGCAGAAGGTAACTTGTCGGGAGCGCAAGAGTTAAGTAGCGAAGGAAAGGGTACGAGAGAATGTAGGCAGAGGATAGGAGACAGGAGTCTTGAAGGGGAAAAAGAGAGAGTGAAAAGGCGGATATTAGAGACAGAGGGAGAGATTAGGGAATTACAGCGGAGACTGAATTTCCAAGGGGAGTTTGAGGATTTCGCATGGGCCCAAGCAAATGCTAGCTCAAGGCAGAAAGAAAGAACTCCACGAGGAGGCCAAGGGAGAAAGGAAACCCCGGAAAGAATCAAGTGGCAGCCAGTGAAAACATGCTCAGAAACAGATGGGGAGTCAGGCGAGGAGGAGAGTCAGGAGATGTGTGAAAGGAAAGGAAGAATGATGCCGTTGTTAGTAAAAGGATTGGGACAAGTACAGTATATTCCTTGGGGATCCCAGGACCTGGAAGGGCTGAAAAACACCCTGCCCAGCCTACATGAGGGTGCAGGGAAGTGGATTAGGGCCTTTGAGGAAGAAACCACGGGACGAATGTTGGCTATGGGAGATTTGAAGGCGCTGCTGATAAGGCTGATGGGAACCTCCGGACTGCGAGAGCTGATGGAAGCGGCTGGCATACAGAATGCGGACAGCATACTGATTGACGGGGCCAGATTTGACACAGTGAGGCAGAGGGTATGGGGGGCCCTCAGGGAGCTCTATCCACCCAAAATGGACCCCAAAGCCATGAAAGGGGATCCACTGGGAGACACTGAAAATCCAGTAGCCTATATAGAAAATCAGTTGAAAAGGTGGAGACTGGAAATTGAACAAGAGGTGGAAGGCAACCCGTTTATGACCTGGATGTTCCGAAGTGCTGTTTTGGATGCGATGCCTCCCCAAGTTAAGTCTAAACTTGAGGAAGTGGTTGGACTGATGTCAATGACCCCACAGGAATTCAGGGACCACGTAGTCCATGCGGTCGAAAAATATCGAAAAGACAAACGAAAGTTGACCGAGCAGCAAGAAGAAGTGCAAAGAAAGCTGATACAAATGCAGCTTGAAGAACTTAAAAAGAAGGAAAAAGAAAAAGGCAAGAAGATGCTGCCAGCAGTGACCGATTTAAGCACAGCCGTTGAAATGAATGAAATGCCATTATATGGTCGTGCCGTAAGACAGAGCCCAGAAAACCCCATGCCAATAATAAACGTCTTTGGGGGTGCTTTTCCACAAATGCCCTATCAGGGACAGGATAAATTTAAACAGCAGCCCAGACAGGACTGGAAATCCCAAGGAGGGGGGCAGAGAGGTTATGGGCAGAAAGAACCAGTAAGGAAACGGGGGGAAGAGAGATACAGAGACGGTGCTGGGGATGTAACCAGCCAGGACACATAAGAAGGGACTGCCCACTTAGGCCATGGGCCGTCACATACCAGCGGGAACCAATGAGAGGGGAACCACAGTCTAGCCAAGGACCAGACTCTGCAGGGCCAAATGGACCCGTGAACCCCTATGCAAGACATTAGGGGTGCCCAGAGAACCCAGGTGGGAAGGGACACTACCCAGTGATAACAAGGGAGGCAGAGGAGGAACCCATTGTTCAGGTTGTGTTAGAAGGGCAGCTGACACCAATGATGATAGATACTGGAGCCACGTATACTTGCGTACAGCCACAGTATGCCCTTCACCTTCCCATGTCAGGAAAATTTATTAAGACTGTGGGGTTCTCAGGAAAAACACAGTTGACACAATGTACAGCTCCAGTGAGATTAAGGATGGGCAGCAAAGGAATAGTTTTGCCGATATTAGTGTCCAAAGGAACTCCAGTGAATTTGCTAGGCAGAGATGCCCTATTAAGACTAGAATTAAAATTAGAATGTACCGAAAGTGGGTTGAGTGTGGAAAGAGTAAATGCTCAATTACTAGTGCGGGAAGTCAAGAAAGCTAATGTCTTTTGGATAGGAGACATAGAAGATCAGATCTGGGAAACCTGGGGAAAATGGAAAAGGGGCGTGCAGGCTATATTGCCCCAGGCTGTAGCGCCCAAATCCAAGTTACATTGCACAGTGATTTTTGACGAAACTCAGAACAGAGAGTTAGAGGAGAGATGGTACAGGGAGGCAGGTAACCGGCAGCACCTAAGAGGAGAAGCTATAATAATTGGGAGACAAGGGGCAGCCCTGCAAGTCAGGTGGAATACTTTCTTGGAGAAATGGTACAGGATACCGGAAGCTGAGCCCCACATAACACTGCTAGTAAATGAGGGACATCAGTCGAAAGACCTAGGGCCCTTAGTAAAGCACGCTGGAATTGTGGCAGTGTGGAGGAAAATTATGCCACAGGTGTGGGTATCGGGAGACAACAACTACTTTAAAATAGAGGTATATATAGATATGGTAGGAACAGCAAAGGAGGTCGAAGTAACTCCCCAACCACACCTGACGTTATTGGGTAAGGAGGAAGGCCAGCAGAGAGATAACAAGCTGGATAGGTTACCATCTATCCTGTGGTCACAACATGACACGGATGTAGGGAAAATAAGAACAGCTAGTCCGGTAGAAATAAAGCTGAAAAAGGGAGCAGTTCCACCCAGGAGACCACAGTAGCCCCTGAAACCAGAGGCAGAAGAGGGAATAGCGCCAACGATACAGGGGCTACTGGAGGCAGGAGTACTGAAGGACAGACAGCCCATGTAATACCCCACTGTTACCTGTCCTTAAAGCGGATAAATCTAAATGGAGACTGGTGCATGACTTGCGAGCGGTGAATGAGGTAATGGAGGACTGGCCAGCGGTAGTTCCCAACCCACACACGCTCTTGACTAATGTTCCACCAGAGGCAGACTATTTTTCGGTGATTGATTTGTGTTTGGCTTTTTTCAGCGTTCCCCTGGCAGATCAGTGTCAGTACCTATTTGCATTTACATACAGAGACAACCAGTATACCTACACTAGAATGCCTGAAGGATTTAAACATTCACCACATGTATTTAATCAAGTGTTAAAGGCGGACCTAGAGGGCATATCGTTGGAAAGTACATTGGTACAGTATGTGGATGATTTGTTGATTTGCTCCGAGAGTGAGGGACAGTGTGAACAGGATACCATAACCCTTTTAGAGAGACTGGCGCATGGAGGCCATAAGGTATCTAGAAAGAAGCTGCAATTTTGCAAGCAACAGGTAGAATACCTAGGTAGAGTGATATCCAAGGGAGCGAAGGCGATAGCGCCGGATCAAATTGAGGCTATAACTAAAGCTCCCAAGCCCCAGACAGTGAGACGTTTCTGGGACTGACCGGATATAGTTCAGATTGGATTGGGGAATATGCTGAAATTGTAACGCCACTAAGGAAAATAATGAAGGAAGCAGGACATACAAGCTTGAAGAGTAATCTACAGTGGAATGAGGAGGCAGAAGTGGCTTTCAATACTATAAAGCAGGAATTGCAGTCAGCCCCAGCATTAGCTTTGCCTGACTACGAGAAGGCCTTTCATCTGTACGTATCCAACCGACAGGAAGGCTATGTCGCTGCAGTTCTAACGCAGGAGACTGGCACAGGTAAAGCAAAGCAACCGATAGCATACTACAGTGCAAAACTGGATGAGGTGGCTCAGGGGTACCCACCTTGTTACCAGGGATTGGCGGCACTATACTATGCATATGAGAAGGCATCATCCGTAACCATGGGCTATCCTGTGATTCTGTACACACTACAGGGTAGCAGAATTACTGGAAAGAGGGAAATTCGTGTTGACACCAGCCAGGATAGCAGCATATCAGATGCTACTGACATTTCCAGATATAACTATACAGAGATGCACCACCAGTAACATAGCTGATTATGTCCCTTCAGGGTATGAAGGAGAACCCCATGATTGTGTAGGGAAAACAATGACATTCGCTAAATTGAGAGCAGATTTACGATCAGAACCACTAGAGGACGAAGATAAAAAAGTCCTGTTCGTAGATGGCTCTTGTTATAGGGATCACGATGGGAATCACACAGGGTTCTCAGTAGTGCAACAGGATCAGGCAGACTTTAAGGTCATCAGAATAGAGGCATGTCCCCAACTGTGCTCCGCCCAGCTAGCGGAAATCAGAGTTTTGATGGCAGCGTGTGAAATGATGGAAGGAGAGAAAGTAGATATCTATACAGATTCAGCATACGCTCATGGAGTGTGTCATTTATTTGGGGCAGTGTGGAAACAGAGAGGTTTTAAAAAGAGCAATGGAGATCCCATACAGCACTGTCAGCAGATTTTAGATCTAATAAAAGCGCTGATGAAACCTAAAGCACTGGCTATAGTAAAATGCCAGGCACATAAAAAAGGAAACGATACAGTAACAAAGGGAAATCAAGCTGCAGATGAAGCAGCCAGGAAAGCGTCAGGGTGTACATCTGCTGTTATCGCACCCCAGGTAAGTCTAGAGCTGGAACCTATGGTAGAGGACCTAATTGAAATACAGGGAAAGGCAACTTTGGCAGAACAAACTCTGTGGAGACGAAGGGGGGCCAAGCAGAACCCAGAAGGCCTATGGACCACAGAAGATGGCCTACTGGTAGCTCCCACCCCTTTACTGACTATTCTGATCTCAGAAGCACATGGGATGGATCATTGTGCAAGGGGGGAAGTAATAAGAAAAATAAAAAAGGATGGATTTTGGTCGCCTTATTTACAGGCTTCAGTAGGCCATGTGTTGTCACAGTGCGAGGTATGTGTGCAGAATAATGTTCGGAAAGGAATTACAACCCCAATAGGTCATATACCCGTACCTGAAGGGCCATTTAAACACCTAGTGATTGACTATGTAGACATGATAAAAACAGTGAGAGGGAAAAGATACATGTTGGTGGTAATCGACAGATTCAGCAGATGGGTAGAGGCAGTACCCTCGAAAGATCAAGGGGCAGGAACAGTGGTGAAATTCCTGACAAACGAAGTGATCCCAAGGTTTGGGATACCAACAGAAATTAGCTCAGACAATGGTTCAGCTTTCATCCAAAAAGTGGTCAAGTTAATACTGCAAGCACTGAGAATAAAGCAGAGATTCGGATGTGTGTATCACCCTCAGTCGCAGGGTATGGTGGAAAGAATTAACGGGACCTTAAAAACCAAACTAAACAAAATCTGTGTAGATACTAAACTTAATCGGGTTGATGCACTACCGTTAGCATTAATGAGTTACCACATGCAGACTAATCGGATGACGTGTCTAACACCGCATGAAATGCTAACCGGAAGGCCCATGCCAGTGCCCCGGTGGAGAGGACCATATACAGGGCCTAGTTTAGAACAACTGGAATTGGAATTAAAACAATGCATGCGGCAATTAACTATTTATGCACAGCAAAAACAGAAAGAGCCAGAGATTGATCAAGGGGAAGGACCAATCAAGCCAGGCGATCAGGTCTACGTGCGAGCGTTTCGAAGAAAGTGGAACAAACCCAGAAGGGAAGGGCCCTTTACAGTGACCAAAGCATCACCCACCGCAGTTCAAGTGGAAGGACGCTCCACCTGGTATCATCTCAATCACTGCACTAGAGCAGTCCCGCAGGTACAGTCAGGTGGGCCAGCCGAGGTAAGTGGTGAAGAGGAACAAACAGTAGGGGGCAGGCAAGAGCAACAAGAAGCTGACACTGAACTGCAGGAACTTAACCAAGTAATAAGGGAAATTTTTGGTCCTGAGGACAGGCCCGAAGATCTTAAGGATGGGGTTATGGATGGTAGTACTCTCTCAGATAATGGGGATGACTTGGGGGCGACCAGTCCCGCCCCCCGGGATGATACACTCAGATACTTCTGTGCAGATTTGGAGACCATTAATTTGGCAGATGTGGCATGGGACTGTTAGGATCCCACAAAACCTGAGAGAAAGGAGTAAGAGGAGCACAACGATTACTTCCGTACCATGGTACCAGAACATATGGTACCAATGGGCAAATTATACAGCAGGGATGATGAAGAGACAGAATTGTTATCTATGCTCAAGGGCAAATCCAGCACAATATGTAGTCCCCATGCCATACAACTCCTCCACCTGCGCGCAATGGCGAGAGGAGCAGAGGGGGCAGTGTGTGCAGCAGTGTCCAAGTATAGTCAAGACCTGCAGTATGGGAACTTGTAGCGGGATAGATCCTTGTTATCGGAAATTTATTGATAACACACCAATGTGCCCTTATTGGCGTATGTTATACCAGGCTTCCTCGCAGTATGATCAAAACAAGCTTGCCTCTAACTGTAATTACAGCAGACCGTGGGCTATAAATAAAAGAAGCCAGACACCCACTTTGGGAAAGCTCAAAGTGCAGGAGCATTTGAGTTATGAATGTTTCACACGGACGGGTGATCTCTTGGTTGGACATTTCAGTGGTAACTGTGCTGAGACTTGCGATGTAACCCCAGGCCAGAGATACAAGACAGGTACCCCTCCGCCCGATGGTGCACTGGATGCCCAGACCATCCCGTTAGCAGATACCTGGTGGCTCTGTGGGAAGGAGGGAGGTCTGAGATCCACACTCCCCCTCGGTTGGACAGGTACATGTACACAAGTTATGCTGATTCAAGAAGTTGTAGTATCCCCTGAAGTACAATTTGAAGCTCCGAAGCAGCAGATACTGTGACGGAAGAGGCGAAAATATGAACTTGATCCAACAATCCAAATTGACAGTATAGGACAGCCGAGAGATATACCTAACGAGTTTAAAGCAAGAAATGAGATTGCTGCGGGCTGGGAAGCACTTATACCTGTGATAGGGGTTAGTAAAAATGTTAAATGGATAAATTATATATATTATAATCAACAGAGATTCATTAACTACACTGATGATGCACTAGAGGCTTTGGGGCAGCAGCTAGATGCAACCAGTAGAGTGGCGTGGCAGAATAGACAGGTACTAGACTGGCTATTGGCAGAGAAAGGAGGAGTTTGTGTAATGTTTGGGGAACAGTGCTGTACTTTTATACCGAATAACACTAGTCCGGAGGGATCATTTACCAATAAATAAACTGAAAAATCTAAGAAAGGAAGTTAAACAAAATGCAGGGTTTGGACACCAGTTCTTTGACTGGTTAAATAGTAAACTAGGAGGATGGGGAGCATGGCTGACCAAGATTGCAGTAACCATTGGTATTGTATTGCTAAGCTGTGCGGTCATTCTGTGCTGTTTTCTTCCATGCCTCAAGTCGCTTGTAGTGCGTGCTGCAATGAAACGGTTTCCGATGCTCCTGGAAATCATTGGGTCGAGCCCTACGGAGAAGGAGGCACCGATGATGTATTCATACAGTTTACGAGACACACAAGACGAACAGGAGAGAGATGAAATATGTGGGGATTAGGCTGTGAAGGCTCCTGAGTCTTTTTCTCTGTCTCAGATACGAAGGGACGGGTTTTTGGCTCAGCGGCCTAGGGAGGTAGGGAGAGAACACTGTGAGTCTTAAGCACAGGAAACTATAGTTTAACCCAAGTTTGGGAGTAAATGCGTGGCTTTATTTGAGCTTTTGTGCATAGACTCTCAGTCCTCTCTCTCTCTGTATGAGACCCTGTGGGTCTCAAAGGGCATATTATATTGGAAAATGTAAACGCATACATTGTATTTTCTATGTATTACAGTATTTACAGTATTTATTCAACAGTATTTCAGTATTCACTCAAATGCACACATTATATTTTCTATATTTACTATGTAACTGCTACTAGCTCAGTGGAAGGTATTCACTATGTAGCCATGACTTTTGACCTAATCACTATTAATTCATGAAGAGAACTAGAATAAAACCAAGTAGGAAGATAACGGTGGCCAGTAAGGTAATGAAATATGTGGCAGTATGTCAAAGCAAGACCAATTAAGAAATAACTGTGGTTAGGGATGAGGGGACACCTGGTCTAAAAAGTAAACTAGGACATAATTAAATTGGGGAGCAAAACAATAGTGGAAGGTCGAGAGCGGATGTATTGATGATATGTGATCACAGGCCGTCTGGATATGATAATGTAGCTAAGATAGGAGATTGCTATAAAGAATGCTGTGTACAAGCCTCGATGGGCAGTCAGCTACTAGCTTTCTGATCGTCTCAGCTTTGATTTGCAAATTAAAGTTTAAAACGTCTTGAAGGATTTTCTGCGTCTCCTTGTTGTTTGTAAGAAACGAGAAACCACGACACTACCATCGGGGAAATGGTACTGCAGCATAAAAGCCAAAACCAAAAGGTTTCGGGATAGCTTCTTCCACCAGGCCATCAGACTGATTAATTCACACCAACACAATTGTATTTCTGTTATATTGACTCTCCTGCTGTATATACTATAAATTACTATAAGTTGCATATTGCACATTTAGACGGAGGCGTAACGTAAAGATTTTTACCCCCGTGTATATGAAGGTTGTAACTAATAAAGCCAATTCAATTGAATTCAATGCACTCACGGTTACTAAGGAATATCAGTGCAAACGAGGGACGGACACTGTTCTCAAACGGGCGGAGTTGGGAGACGGATGCTATCTGATGATGTCAGTGCGGGGCGGTGTGAGCGATAGACGCTGATCTGATGATGTCAATGCGTGGTGGAGTGAGGGATGGACGCTGGTCTGATGATGTAAGTTTAGGGCAGAGAGTGAAAGTGAGGCTCCGGCTGAGGTGTTGCTGTTGTGCGGTGTGACTCGCAGCCACACCGGTCGGGGCCTCGGCATTTTGGTGTTAAGTTGGGGGCAGGTGTCAGCGGTTGTGCTAGGTGTGCAAAGTCACCACCACATGCCCAATATAGACGGTCCCTAACCCTCTTCGCCCGGCACGGCCGCAGCTCGAGGCCGACTGGCCCCGTTAACGCCTTTCCCGCATTGGTAAGCGTTGGGAGAAGCCAAGACTGAGCTGGTTGGCGGCGCAGCCCCGAACCGCGGACAGTTCGGTGTAGCTCATGCACGGCCCGGCTCCCCTGTCTCATCCGCCGCCGCTCTACAGTCCGTGAGGCGTTCCCCGCTCTCCGTCCAAGGGGCAGTCATGAAGCGGTACCTGCCGGTGGCCCGGCAACACTTCCTGGCGGCGGCGGCCAGCACCAGCGTGGTGGTGAAGGCCCTGTGCGGCACGGTGCTGGCTCTCTACTGCTTCTCCTTCCTGATGGACACCGTACACGGCCTGGGAGTGACTCCTGGCTACCTCTTTCCCCCCAACTTCTGGCTTTGGACCTTGCTGACTCACGCCGTGGTGGAAAGCCACATCTGGGACGTATGTATTGGCTTGGGGGCCGTAGTGGCAGCCGGTAGGCTCCTGGAACCTCTCTGGGGAGCACTAGAACTTCTGGTCTTCTTCGCCGTTGTCAACGTGTCGGTGGGAATTCTTGGAGGACTTTCTTATCTCCTGACCTACGTGGCGACTTTCAATCTGGATTACTTATTTACCGTGCGCATTCACGGTATGTCAGGTTTTCTTGGCGGAGTGTTGGTGGCCTTAAAACAGACCATGGGAGACACGGTGGTGCTCAAGGTGCCGCAAGTGCGGATGAAAGATGTTCCAATGATGGGTTTGATACTTGTTGCGATTTTGCGTTTGACGACATTGCTAAGTAGCTCTTTGCTGGCATCCTATGGGTATGGTGTACTGTCGAGCTGGATTTACCTGCGCTTCTATCAAAAACATAGCCGAGGCCGAGGGGACATGTCTGACCACTTCGCGTTCGCCACCTTCTTTCCCGAAATCTTGCAGCCGCTCGTCTCGGTGGTGGCCAATGTGATTTACAGCGTGTTGGTGAAGATCAGAATATGCAAGAAGACGGTCAAGCGATACGATGTTGGAGCACCGTCATCCATTACAATAAGTCTGCCTGGCACCGACCCGCAGGATGCAGAACGGAGAAGGTACTGACTATTCCAACCAGTTTTGATGTGTGTCTATCTCAGTTTATTGAAAATCTTTAACGTTACATTGTGTAACTCAATTGAAACCAAGTGCATCTCTTGCAGTAGAGAGACAATGCAATTTGAATTCCATTATTACTACATACTTGTCATATTTAGTTTGTTTAAATGTTCATAACCTATCAAGAAGCAAATGTTGGAAATTTTAAGTAAAGACAAAAAAAGCTAGAAGCTGTCAGTTGGCCAACATCTGTGGAGAGGGATTGATGACCTTTCGTCAGAATTAGAAATTGAATGTGTACCTGTTAAATTACTAATTTCACCAGGTCCGATGCAAAATCATCGTCATTAACTTTATTGACCATGTCAAATTTCACTCCATATGTCAAACAACTTCAAATTTACAACTGAAAATGAATTGGTAAAATTTCAACTTGTAAGAGGACTTGGAGCAGCACGGTTAAAATAAAGCATTGTAAGGACTGGAGATGTGTACACAGGCACAAAGATATTTGCTTTCCTTATTTTCCTTGTATTTTGATGTGTTCACAGGGTCTAATTTCCAAAATTGCAGCAGGCAACTGGGAGGTGTAATGAATTGTGATGAGAATACCCTTAGACTTTCAAGGCAATAAAAGCAGACTGGTACAATTGGGAAGCTGTACTAAATGAAATTTAATGCTGTGAAGTGTTACATTTGGTCGGAAGAAAGAGAAGAAACAATATTAAGTAGAGAACACAAGATACAGGAGCAGAGAGATGAGTGTGCATTGAGAGAAATTAAAAAGAGATCTTGGAGCCTAGTTATTGAGATAAAGAGTACAAAGGAGTCGTGATGTATTGTGCCGCACTTCAGGGAAGATGAGAAATCACTGGAAAAGATGCAGAAACAGTTTTCTAAAAATTCTGGGATGAGGTTTTGGCCACCTTTAGTCGGAGGATTGTGTTTGAGGTGTAAGATAATGTTGTAGCTCTATAAAACCTTGGTTAGACCACACTTGGGACATTGTATTCGGGTTTGGTTGTCTTATTATAGGAAGGGCATGTGGAAGGTTTAGAGAGAGTGCAGAAAAGATTTATAAGAATGCAGTCGGGATTCAAGAGCATGTCCCTAGTTGAGTGAGCTAGGACTTTTCCTTTTGGAGCGAAGGGGGGTGAGATGTCACTTGATAGAAGTGTACTAGATAAAGAGGCACAGGTGAAGTGGATAACCCAAGACTTTTTTCCCCAGGGCAGAACTGGCTAATATGTAGAGGCATAATTTTAAGGTGATTGGAGGAAAGTATGGGGGGGATGTAAATTTTTTGTTGCATGGAACCTGCTGCCACAGGTGGTGGTTGGCATGTGGATGATTACAAAAGTGGAAGTCTATGTAGGAGGGTAGGGTTAGATTGATATTAGAGTAGGTTAAAGTTGGCATTACATATTGAACTGAAGGGCCTTTACTATACTGTAATGTTCTATGCTCTAATAGTTATTCATATGCTCTATATCTGTATTTTGTGGAAACACCAGAGAAGCTGGTTGCTCTCTCCTTGCTCTCTTGGTCATGCTCTCTTCTCAGTGTTGCCATCTGGAAGGAGGTAAAGGAGTCTCAGGACCTCCAAGTCCAGTAACAGCTAATTCCCCATAACCAATAAGCTCTTGAACCAGAGGGATAACTTCACTCACCCCAACACTGAACTGATTGCACAGCCTATGGACTCACTTTCAAGGATTCTACAACTCATTTTTTTTTTGATATTTATTGCTTTTTCCCCCCTCTTTTCGTATTTGCATTTTGTCATTTGCACACTGGTTGTTTGTCTATCTTGGTAGTTTTTCTATTGACTGTATTGTTCTTTGTATTTGCCTTGTATGCCATTTATATACTTTGATAATAAATTTACTTTGAACTTTGAGGTATTTAGAATCATAAGGGAACTGGGGAGTAGTAAGCAAGTTTTAACAACGAAGAAGAACAAAAGTGACAAAAGCATATTTTTTACAAGTGACAAGCATCTGGAATGCATTTTAAACAGTGGTGAGTCTAAAACAGACCTTTGCTGATTATTTGCCTCTAAGAAAGAAGTGTTATTTTTTTCAGATTGGATGTTGGTGCTCTCCAGGCAATGTGTTTCAAAGTTGGAGTGGGTTGGGGGAAGAACAAGGTGGAAAATTCACTAGACTTTTACCTAGTGGGTGATCAATGTACATGTAAACCCAAAAGAGAAATATCAACTATTTGTCCTCATATGTTATTTTCAAAGTTATTGTAGAGAAAATTCCAAAATCTTTAAAAAGAAAATTGTGAATATCAGTTGAATAATGAACTGCACACAAGTCTTAGAAAGGAAGAGAACAAACCTCAGCAGTACTAGAAAGAGAAAGAGTCAACGTTCTGGGTCTGCACCCTTTCATCAGAGCCTTGACTGTTGCTCTTTCCATTGATGTTGCCTGATCTGAGTTTTTTCAGATTTCCAGCATGTTTTTGTTTTAGATTTTCAAAAAAAAAGTTGGTGTTTGCCAAATCTGATTTTGGTGGGTAGGGAATAAATTGGATGGATATTGGGGAAGTCCTTGTGAAGAATAACAGAGCATGGATAGATTAATGGGTAGGTTAGCTGTTTTTCAAGGGTTTGGTCAGGTAAAGGGGTAGATATTATAGACCCTTTAATAGAGTCTATAGTCTTATAGCAGAAAGGAGCTGGAAGAAGAAATTAAGTGAAAGACAAAATAATTCTGTAATTACTATTCCAACTGTCCTGAAAGGTAATGACATATGGAGCTTTTACAATGTGCATCTCTATTATTGCTGAGAATGTTATACCTTAACAAGGGTCAAGGCTCTAGTAGTGGAAATGAATAAAGTTAATAGATGAGAAAATTAAACTTGAGAGACCAATCGCAGTATAATTAGGTGTAAACTAAAGAGTGAAAAGAACAAGCTGACATAATTAATTGGAAAAAAGCAGGACTCTGAAAACATAATGAGGGAAATCCTCTCAAATACATTATGACAAGGATACTTTAACATTTAAAAATGAGTCCTTTTTCATTATTTAGTGTATGTGGATGTCAAGGCCAGAATTTAATTTTCATTGATAAATGCCCTGTGAAATACATGAATCACTGCCATTAACTATTGCAGCAGTAATATGATACAACTTAGTGACTTATTGGGCTATTTTAGAGGGCAGTCATGGTCAATGTGTAGGTTTTTATGACAATGTGTCAGCTTTGCACTCAGTACCAGTAAACAATATTTTTTTTATTCCATATGACTTAGTTTGCTGAATTTAACTTCCCTAGCTTTTATCATAGGATTTGATTTCATTCTCCTGATAAATTATCTATCTGGCTTACTCGACTAGTAAGATAGTCATGATTATCTTAAATGTTAAAAGGTTGAATTTAGAATGATACATCTATTTTTTCAAATACACTGGGGAGTTAGGGAGAAATGGCATAATTCCGCAGGTCAAAGAAGGTCACAAGGACATATTAATTCAATGGGCGGGTTTGAAAAGCAGTGCCAGATCAAGTTTAATGTCAGAAATTGGAAGTGTTGTACTTTGGCAAAATTATACTTCTAATGGTGGAAGAGGAATGCATATGATTAGAAGTGCAGGAGGCTTTGGGAATCAAGTTCACAAAATAGTAAAAGTTGTAGCTTAAGTAGTTCAGTTATAATAGAGCAAACAAAATATTTTGCATTAAGTAATGAATTAAAATTGTAAACTTAGCAAACTACAACTGAAGTACTTAGTAAAACTTTGGATTCTGCAGTATAAAACCGTGTTGAAAAGGAACGTTAAACTGCACAGATTTACTGTGATTTGAGGAAGTAAATGAAAGTTGGGACCTTTCAACGTTTGCAGAGGTAATATTTTCAAACAGTTTTGAACATATTGAAGTTGACTTCCAGTAGTGATGAATACAATGTAAAATAGGGATACAAGATTAAATGCAAAAGGCTGAAAGCTCAATTTCTCCAGCTTCCTGTTTTTACAGAAGTAATGAGCATGTCAACAATTAGTTGAGTAGCCAAGACACAAGAAGTAAATGGATTGAGACCACAGGATTATGATTCAGTGCTTGTAAGGAATAAATATCATCACAAAATGATTTTCCCAATTGGACAGGTACTTCATGACTGGCAATGAAAGTCAACCCTGGTCCAAAATTAGGTGCAGAAGGAAGATCAACATGTGTACCTAAAGGCAGCAAGGTGACATTTTGGTACAGCTGCAGGTGATATCTGCCATGCGGCAAATCAGCATACCGGAGGTAGCTCAGTGACCTTGCGACCAGTGGGCTAGGTTGAAGCTCTGTCCTGCCATATCTCCATGAACGGTGGACAATTCAACTGCTAATGTTAGGAAGTGGCTCAGCTCTAAGGACGTGCTCATACTCAGCAACAATGTGGCCCAGCAATTGTCTGTGAAAATCAAGACTGAGGGATTCATAATCATCTTCAGTGTGAAGTTTTATACCAAAAAAATGGGTGACTGTAGTCACCCATGTACGCCAACGAATGTGAAATCAGATAACATCAGCTATATTTCCAAAGATAAGCCTTGCCTGATGTATCTGTTTCAATTCTTTGAAGAAATAACAATCGGTGTAGACAAAGGAGAATCAATGGATATTGTGCACTTGTATTTTCAGAAGGCTTTGACAAGATGCCACACAAGGCTGCTAAACAACATAAGAAGATAATATCATGGATAGAGCAGTGACTGAGAGGCAGGAGGCAAAGAGTGGAAATAAAGGGAGCCATTTCTGGTTGGCTTTTCTAGTGGTATTCCATAGGGGTCTGTGTTGGGACTGCCTTTTCATTTTTATGTCAATGACTTGAGTGATGGAATTCACAAAAAATGCTGGTGAACACAGCAGGCCAGGCAGCATCTATAGGAAGAGGTACAGTTGACGTTTCGACCCGAAACGTCGACTGTACCTCTTCCTATTGATGCTGCCTGGCCTGCTGCGTTCACCAGCATGTTTTGTGTATGTTGCTTGAATTTCCAGCATCTGCAGATTTCCTCGTGTTTTCGTGAATGATGGAATTGATAGCTTTGTGATAAAGTTTGCAGATGATACGAAGATAGGTGAAGGGGCAGGTAGTTTTGAGGAAGGGAGAGGCTGCAGAAGGACAGATAAGGAGAATGGGCAAAGAAATGGTAGATGAAATAGTGTCGGGAAGTGTATGGTCATGAACTTTGGTAAAGAAATAAAAGCATAGACTATTTTCTAAGTAGAAAGAAGATTTGAAACTCAGGTGCAAAGGGACGAGGGGTCTTTGTGCAGGATTCTCTTAAGGTTAATTTGCAGAGTGAGTCTGTGGTGAGGAAGACAAATGTGTTGTTAGCATTCATTTCGAGAAGTCTGGAATATAAAACAAAGGGTGTAATGTTGAGACTTTATAAAACATGGGTGTGACATCACTTGGAGTTTTGTGAGCAGTATTGGGCCTTATTTCAGAAAAGATGTGCTGACATTGGAGAGGGTTCAAATAAGGTTCACAAAAATGGTTCTGGGATTTAAAGGCTTGTGATATGATGAGTGATTGATAGCTCTGGGCCTCTGCTCACTGGAATTCAGAAGAATGAAGGTTGATCTTATTGGAACTTACTAAATGTTGAAAGACCTTGATAGAGCGGATTTGGAGTGGATTTTTCCTGTGATGGGAGAGTCTAAGGTCAGAGGACACAGCCTCAGAATAGAGGGGCATCATTTTAGAGTGGAGCTGAGGAACAACTTTAGTCTGAGAGATGAATCTGTGCAATTTGTTGCCACAGGTGACTGTGGAGTCAGTCATTGGGTATGTTTAAGGCAAGAGATTTGGTTGAGAGGGAAATGGATCAGCCATGATGAAATGGCAGAGCAGACCTGATGGGCCAAATGGTCTAATTCTGTTCCTATATCTTATGATTTTTTGTTGCAAGAAACAGAAGGTTGTTTAGTAGGTGATTTTATCTTTCCACATATTGACTGGGAAAAAGACTCCATGGGATAGAGTTTGTCAAATGTCTTCAGCAAAGTTTAATACATTGAAGTCTCAACGAGCGAGTGTGCAATACTTGATCTGCTATTAGGGAGTGAGACAGGACAAGTGACAGAAGTTTGTGTAGGGGATCATGTTGATCATAATGCCATTAATTTTGAAGTAAATATGGTAAAGGATAGGCCTGGTCCGCAGGTTGAGATTCTAAATGGGAGGAAATTTTGATGGTATCAGAAAGGATCCGGCAAATGTGGATCAAGACAGGCTGCTTTCTGGCAAATGCATACTTGGTAAGTGGGAGGCCTTCTAAAGTGAAATTTTGAGAGTACAAGGCTTCTATGTGCCTGTCAGAATAAAAGAAACAAATGAGTACTTATGGAGTATAAGAAATGCAAGAGAACATCTAAGGAAAAAATCAGGAGGGCTAAAAGAAGGCACGAAGTTGCCCAAGCAGATGAGGTGAAGGAGAATCCTCAGGGATTCTACAGATATGTTAAAGAGCAAAAGAATTGCAAGGGACAAAATTGGTCCTCTGTGGAAGATCAGAATGGTAATTTGTGTGGAGCCAAAAGAGATGGGGAGATGGGTTAGTCCTGATGAAAGATCTCGGCCTGAAATGTCGACTGCACCTCCCTACAGATGCTGCCTGGCCTGCTGCGTTCACCAGCAACTTTGATGTGTGTTGCTGGGGAGATTTAAAATGGATTTCTTTCATCTTTATTTACTCGGGAGGCAGACTTTAGAAATAAGGAAAAGCAGCAGCGAGGTCATGATTCCTATACAGATTGCAGAGGAAGGGATGTTTGCTGGCTTGAAACAGGCTGTCCCTTGGACCCTGTTGGGAGGGAAGTGCAAAAATTGCAGGACCTTTGCAGAGATATTTAAATCATCCTGAGTGACAGGTGAGGTACTAGAGGATAACTAATGTCCTGCTATTTAGTAAAGGCTTTAAAAATAAACCAGGAAATTGTAAGCCAGTGAGCCTGACGTCAGTAGTGGGAAAGTTACTTGAATGTATTGCAAGCGACTGGATATAAGTATTTGGTTAGATAGGGACTGATTAGGGATAGTCAGCATGGCTTTGTGCATGGTAGGTCGTGTCCAACCAATCTTGGAGTTTTTTTTTGTGGAAGTGTCTTATAGTCTTGCCAGGGAAGTTGAACGCAAGGTGGTGGATATTGTCTACGTGGTTTTTAATAAGCCCTTCAACAAAGTTCCGCATGGGAGGTTGGTCAGGAAAGTTCAGTTGCTTGGATGAGGTAGTAAATTGGATTAGATATTGGCTTTGTGGGAGAAGTTGGAGAGTAAAGGCTGATTTATACTTGTGTGTACCAGCTTACGCCATAGCCCACGCCGTTGTGAGCATTTATACTTGTGCGTTGGTGTGTCTGTGTCTCTGCAATTCACCGCCAAAACGCTGGTTGGCGGTGGGGTTTCTGTGCCACTGTGTTGAGTTTTTTCGTGTTGAAACTCAACACGAAGAAACTCAAACTTCAAATAATGGCAACTGAAACTGAAGGAGGGTGAATTTTCTGTGCTTGTCCGGCCACTGAGAGACATGGATGAGGAAATATTTTTGGATGTCAGCAGGTAGATTTGACGATTTGGTTCATCATCTCCAACCATTTATTTCACATCAGTGTACGCACAGTATACTCAGAGAACTGGCAATCACCATTCGAGTTTTAGTTTCAGGTGGAAGTCAACAGGCTGTAGCAGCTAGTTACAAACTGGCGTCAAGCACAGGGTCCTCCATAATTTTGGAGATCTATAAAGCTTTATGGAAAGCATTGCAGCCAGAGTTCCTTCCCTGCCCTTCAGTCACCCAATGGGAAGCTATTGCATTGTGGGGGAAATGCGATGCTACCAAGCGGACCAATCGCAGTTGTTGTGGTCTGCGTCGCCGTGATGTGTAGCGTAGGGTATGCAGCTACACCATACCTACGGCATACATTTGACGCACAAGTGGTTGCCTCATTAACTAGAAGCCTATGACTAGTGGAGTGCCACAGGGATCGTGCTGAGTCCATTGTTTGTCATCTACTGCTGTGGATGATAATTTGGTTAACTGGATCAACAAATTTGCAGGTGAGGAAGACAATCAGAGAAAAATGGGCTGAAAAATGATCAGTGAAATTTAATGCAGACAAGTGTGAGGTGTCGTACTTTGAAAGGACCAACCAGGGTAGGTCTCACACAATGAGTGGTAGAGCACTGGAGAATGTGGTAGAACAAAGGAATCTGGGAATACAGGTCCATAATTCATTGAAAGTGGCAGCGCATGTAGATAGGGTAATAAGAAAACTTTTGGTACATTGTCTTCCATAAATCAAAGTATTGAATACAGAAGGGATGTTGAAGTTATGCTGCAGGATCTGAGTTATAAGGAAAGATTGAGTAGGTTAGGACTTCATTCCTTGAAAAGTAGAAGATTGAGAGGACATTTGATTGAGGTATACAAAATTATGAAGGGTATAGATAGGGTAAATGCAAGCAGGCTTTTTCCATTGAGGTTGGGTGGGACTCTACTAGAAGTAATGGGTTAATGGTGAAAGGTGAAAGGTTTAAGGGGAACATGAGGGGAAACTTCAGAGGGTCATGTGTGGATCAAGCTGCAATCGTAAGTGGTGCATGTGAGCTCGATTTCAATGTTTAACACAGCTTGGATAGGTACATGAATGGTGGGGATATGGATGGCTATGGTCCACGTGCAGGTTGCTAGGATTAGGCAGTTAAATGGTTTGGCATGGACCAGATGGGCTGAAGGTCCTGTTTCTGTGCTGTACTTTGCTATGATTATGTAGCCAGTAGTACAAATACTAACTAGCCTGTTAAGTATTTGCAGCGTATTCCATTTTCATTTTGGATTTCAATATCT